>NW_022145605.1:29827701-30445201 GCF_000002235.5 Strongylocentrotus purpuratus | reverse complement strand
AATTTATTATAGAAATTCATTAAAAGGCTTTAATATGCATCAATTGTTACCTCTTCATAAGTGTGATAAACATTGTAGTCAAAGTTGGCTAAACGTGTACCAATGGACTGCTCTCCTTCTTGCCTCGCAAGAATCTCAGCCATTTGATTGGATACCAGTGTGTTGACGTCATCAATCATAATGTCAAAGTCCAACTTCTCCTGCTTCAGGAGCATGCGTAGAGTGTCCTGACTGTTGGGCTGTACCATTACGTCAACAGGGTGGCCGGGAATTCTCGTAACGCCGGTCCAAAAGTCAAACTGTAAGTTTAAGAGGAAAAAATAAGAAAGAGAGAAAGACGTAAGGGGGGATAATAGTAATAATGATAATGATAGTAGCAATAATAATAATAAGAAGAAGAATAGGAGGAGGAGGGAAAGAAATTACCATCATGGAGCTGAGAAGGGGGCATTTGAATCCCGGATTTGAATACAGATTTGTAACTTTTTCCGAATTCGATAGTTTGGATTAACCTCAGTCTCGCTGCCAAATCGACTCCAGGCTGACTCCAAACCAACCGAATTTACGTCCTCTGGCATGGGCAAATTTTATATTTTCCCATAATAACATTTTCAGTCATACATTCACCCTAAATACAACAATTGGAAATAGGTTGTGTACGATCCCTGTATGAAACAAGTCTATTCCGTCATCAACAAATAACAAAACGAAAGTGTATGAAATGTTCTGTACGCCGGAGCAAATTTGAGAGGAGCGCGCAATATAAGTCACAGTGTTGCTCATTTCTATTTAACTGAAAAACTTCAACAATTCATTTACTTCCTATTTTTGAATTGGATATTACTCACGCTTTCATTATTATTTTTCTCCCATATTTTCTGATTTTATTAAGACCAAGATAATATAAGGGTAGAATTCCCCTTTAAATAAGTACGTGTTATTACTACGATAAAAAATAATTGCTCGCTCATTATTATAAACCAATTAATTAATCAAATTATTACCAGCTCCCAAAGTGAAATGAGGTCGTATAGGGTTAACAAACTCTGTTTATCTCTAAGCCAAGCAAATATTGTTCTACCTTTCCCGGTCCAGATGGCATATTTCACAAGCAACCGTTGAAACAAGATACTAGTAGATATCTAATTAATAATTTTTTTTTTTTATATCAGTTGCCTATACATCATATCAATATATTTTTTGATAATCATGTTTTCGTTGTTGAACTCTCTTCTGTTTATATCCAAAGAAGATGTACATAATACAGTATAGATATGTTTTTTTTTCAAATACAAATCGATTTTATGCTAAAAAATAATTTAAAAAATATACATAAAACGACATTCTCCTAAAATTATATGACATGCCTTATACGATGGTGTTAGGAAACGAAATATACTCATTACAACAAATAATACATTTCATCAGAAAATTCCTGGTTGTGAAATTGCTATTAAACACTATTAAGATCATAAATAGAAATAAAAAAGAAACATAGGTTGATGAGTCTCCTAAGAAGCAAAGCTTATATTTCATAGAAGATGGTTAATTTTTTAATAACTAATATAGATTAATCAATAATTGTTTAATACATGGTAATTCATACGTTTGAGAGACATATTAAAGCTTGTTCATCTTTGACGCGGGAAACCGCTGCGTTAAAAAAATAATGGCAACTTCGCTTAAAGATACTATGTCCCATTTGCAGGCCAAACAAATTAAAAGGTTAAATTCCAACGGCATTTGAAAGATTATACTAATTAAGAACTTCCTTATTTAAAGAAAATGGGGGCTTGAAAATGTCTTTAAGTGGGAAAATAACGACTATTAGTTGTCGAATCGACTTAAGAGCTATAGAACAAGTAAGTAATAGTTTGATTTTCAGACCCTTGTATACCGAATGGTCGTACGTTTTATGCTACGCAAAGATTCAATCAGTTTAATTTTGGCCATTACAAAAAGTGGGTTATTGATGTAGACAAATGCTCATGTATCCTTTACAGCTCATTTTATGTATGTTATTATCAAAGAAGAAAACAAAGCCAGCCAGTCACTCAATAGTGTCTGACAGTGAACTCTAGCAATTAAACGGGTTTTCTCGCATAATTTGAACGTCAGGTCACTGCTAACGTTTAAATAGCCCAGATAGG
The DNA here is from genome assembly GCF_000002235.5 of Strongylocentrotus purpuratus. NCBI lineage: Eukaryota > Metazoa > Echinodermata > Echinoidea > Camarodonta > Strongylocentrotidae > Strongylocentrotus > Strongylocentrotus purpuratus. The sequence goes on along the minus strand of NW_022145605.1, from coordinate 30,443,051 downwards.
ACATACATGACATTTTCATAATTCCTACAAAGTTCTACATAATTCGATGTTGGCTGCAAAAGAGACATAGTACCTTTATAGGATAGAGTTTTTTTAAACCGTTTTTAATGTTCATTTTTTTTTTAGTTACGGCACCCTTTTTGGAATAAAACAGTTCCACGTCACCCCAATCATAAAGTTCATCACATTATCACCACCCTTTCATTTAAACATGGACGCGCATACGGGTTCCTCTTGCCAAAATGTACCATTCAGTGTTGCGAGTGAACGAAGCGAACGAGTAAACAAAATAATGACACACTTCTTATCATGGCAAAAATGTTATTTTGTCATCAATACATACGAGATAAAATCTGAAAATTATATAGTCGGTCATCTTATTGCCAGGGATCATCCTGGTTTATAAATTTTGAGCGAAATTGAAGCGGGTGTTAGAAAAAAAACTTTTCGTTTATTTTGAGGCACCTTGCTGCCCGAATTATGATGATATTGACGATATTGAGGAGGCGCGATAGCTCAGTCGCAAGAGCAGTGGTCTCGTAATCCAGTGACCCGGGTTCGAAACCAAGGCGATGCGCTAGTGCCCTTTGGTAAGGCATTAATCCTCATTACCAGGTCCCTCGGAGAGGACCTTAAGCCGTCGGCCGTCTGGTTGCTTACTAACAAGCATTTATGCTTACTTAGCAGTCAGGTAACTACCAGTACCACTTGCTTCAAAACAAAACCAACATATGCGGGCAGCCATTGCGACATAATTACGAGAGTACTCATGCATCTCGCTGCCTGAAACCATCCCATTTCTAAATGTTGCGAGGGGCGAGCGAGGAAAAAGATTTCATTTCATTATTATATTATATATTTAGGCATCTTGCTGTTTCCGATACTTCGTTTTCATGAAGTTGACGTTATTGCAAAATATATTTTTCATATAACTAGCGATCCCTTGCTGTACCTTAGCTAGGGTGCTGGGGTACCCCCTCTTTAATAAATATCCAGGGAAAATCTATAAAAAAACCATTTGTAGTTCTCACCTCTTCGCCCATATTTTCTTCGATGTAACTCAGCCATCTCATTTGATTCTCCGTCGTTGGTTTAATCCTCCAGACTTGGTACCTGTTTGTTAAAATTCACACAAGTGAGATCCCATCGCCGTGAAATTGATGAATATTAGTTTGTTGATTAAATTATATTTCTTACACCAATGACTCATATGACATTGTTGATAACTACGTTAAATATATCGCGTTTATGTTATCCATATCAAGTCTCAGTTAGGTTGTCAGATACCAATATTTGTTTTCCTCCTTCTCCTCTTTTCATCTGATTTTTCTTGTTCTTCTTGTTCTTGTTCTCGTTCTTCTTGTTCTTGTTCTTTTGTCCCCTTGTTCTCCTTCCTCCTATTCTTCTTCTTGTTCTTGTTGTTCTTCTGCTTCTTCTTCGTGTTGTTCTTGTTGTTGTTGTTGTTCTTCTTGTTCTTCTTGTTTTTGTTCTTTTTCTTCGTGTTGTTCTTGTTGTTGTTGTTCTTCTTGTTCTTCTTGTTCTTGTTCTTTTTCTTCTTCTTCTTCTTCTTCTTCTTCTTCTTCTTCTTCTTCTTCTTCTTCTTCTCTCTTGAAATAATTTTCCTAAACTTATGCTATAATATGTGACCTATGCAAAAAGGAGACAAAGTATGTATAAACAATTATGTGATTAAATAATCAAATATTCGTTTTCTCACCCCTCATATTTCGCCGAGGCGAAGCACACGAAGGAAACGAATAGAACAGGTATCAGAGCTCTCATATTGAAGATGCCTGAACACCCGTAGATGGAGAAGATAATGATTATAGATCGAACAACCTAGCCTTTTTGTGATATCAGTACGAATATCCGCAGTGATGTAGCCTAAGTAGATCCAGACATTGGGGGTGGAGGGGGAGGAGGAGGGGAGGGGGGGGGGGGGGGTTGAGGGTGTTTATTTTTTTCTTTCTCTCTATCTCCCTATCTCTCTCTCCCCCCATCTTTCTGTCTCTCCTTCTCTCTCTCTCTCTCTCTCTCTCTCTCTCTCTTTCTCTCTCTCTCTCTATGTCTTTCTCTATCTCGATTCCAGACCTGTGAATATTGCAATATGTTACACTATTAATAAAGATAACTTGACCATGTTATCATTATGTTAACAGATATAATGCTATCTTGTCAAATGATAATTGCAAGTCAGGTCGTATACTTATTATGTGGGGACATTATGACTGTAGGATCTTATCTGTTTTTAATGTGGTGTACTGCTAATACCTACCTCATTTTTGAATGTTTCAAAAACTTTTCAAAAACGAATCCTAAACCCCATTTAAGAATTGATATAACTTCATATGATTTCAATTTATTTCTAGTTACTCTTTTTAAGTCGCTAAAGAACAAAATTATATAAGTTACTTGCCCTCCGACCTAAATGCATTCTAACATTTCACATGCCCATTACCAATGCTTGCTTAAAGGCTAATTACTATATACTACTACTTTCTCTACTACTTTTACTACTACTACTACTACTACTACTACTACTACTACTACTACTACTACTACTTCTACTACTACTACTCCATCCCAGTAAAGCTTCCTGAGTGAGCTGCCAACGGGATTACCCAACCAAGTACCAAGTACTACTACTACTACTACTACTACTACTACTACTACTACTACTACTACTACTACTACTACTACTACTACTTCTACTACTACTACTACTACTACTACCACCACTACTTCTACTACTACTACTCTACTACTTCTACTACTACTACTACTACTACTACTACTACTACTACTACTACAGTTAGCCTTCCTTTGAATATCTAACACCATGCAGTTGAGTTTGATGAAAATTTGATTCAATCAAAATTACAGCGGAGAGAACTAACAAGAATTAAGAGGAGCAACGGAGTTGTCTAGTAGTTTTTAGTCCAAAATGCTAATCAGCTTTTCCCAATGCTGGGCTGCATATAACGCGAAGAAGTTCTCTAATTTCAATTTTATATCCTCACATTCTTTCAGTCAATATGTAAATCTCTTCCTTTCAAATTCTCTCACTCATTTATACCGCTTATTATTAGTTTTTAAATACATCTCTTTCCTTTCATTTAAACATTCTCTCACTTTATCATTTTCTTACAATCAGTCACTCTTTATTACTTCCGTTAATATCCACTTACCTTTGTATATCTCCATATCTTGAATATATCTGACTTTATTATCTTATCAAATTCTCTCACCCCTTTCTCTTTCTTTCAAACGATCTCACTCACTTTCATTAAAAAAGTATCTCCCTTTTTCACCTGATCACATTCTCGCAATCTTGATCTGAGTCTTCATTTTAAATTCTATCACTCTATCATACATCTCTTTCATTACAAATTTCTCCTACTTTTAATCAATAACTTTTCACATTTTCTCTCTTTATATCTTCCTTTCGAATTCTCTCGCTAAATTATATATCTCTTTCATTAAATTGAGAGAAGTTTTAAAGGTAATACAAAGTTTTGGTATGGGGTCATGAATTTGGTTCAAATGAACATATTGGAAGCATATGCGATTTTACAATATTCAATGATCGCATCTAAAGTGATGAAATTGTAAATGATAAACTTTTTATGTTGTATAGCTCCCTCTCAAGACTGATTTTACTTTAGCTTTAAAAAAATGTTTCTTGACTACAATCGACCGATTTGCTATTTCCGTTTGGAAATTATATATCAGAACTAAATATTCTGAGATTTTCATGGTCGCAGCTACCATGGCCTTAGACGCTATTTTAATATTTGAAATTTGTCGGGAGCACCGGTAAATTTTGATTATTCAATTTCTCGAAATCAGAAGTTTTTTCAGCGGCTGAAATTGTTAGTGCTTATAATACATCCACAGGGGCATCCAAATATTCAATATTTTAAAGAATTACCATCCATCCAATTTTCAAAATTTCCCAAAACTTTGCGTTGTCTTTAAATCTTCTCTCAATTTCTCTTCTCCACACGTTCTTATGTTCTCTGTATCCCTCTTCTTCTTCTTGCTCACACAAACACAATTGACAGCAGAGTAATTGAAACGATATTAATACACGTCAAACAAACATTTAATCACTAATGCTACTATATCAATGACTTTACAAAACGACTCATTCTGTAATAGTGGCAACACCAATAATGTATCAAGTTTGCCTATTTACATGGGCTTTACATACATAAATGTTATTATTGATTTGGAAAATAATAGTGGTAGTAATAGCAATAGTAATGATAATAACAATAATGTTAATAATAATGATAACAACAATACTGATAATATTAATAATAATGATAATAATAATGAATGAGACAATGTTTGAGAAGATAAATGGAGTTGAGGTATGATTTTAATGAGGCTTCTATTCATAGTAACATATAAACTGTCTTGACGTTCGACCCAATAAAATCGAAACCCGAAAAACAAACAGGTATTATGAGCGAGCTATGAGCAGTTGAGATATAATTTCAGCCTTTCTATGGATCCGCCACTGGGTCACCCCCCCCCCCTTAGCAAAAATCTAGATCCGACCCTGTAATCAATGTATCATTGGAAAGCATAGTTCTTCAACTAGTCTAAGAAATCAGGGAATCTCTTTATACATACACCTCGGTCATAGATATTCACAATATATATTTTCGAGTTTCATTTGTGTTGACGTACTGTATAGTATATATTATATAAACCGAGCAATTTACTTACTTTATATTACCTCATATTTTACACTATAACCATTTTTTTAAAAGATCTAAACTTTAAAAGATATAACATTGAATTGACTGTGTCTTTCTTCAGTTTCAGTTTAGTTTCTTTTTATTTCATATGAAAAAACAACAACAATACATTAACAAAGCATAGCATATTTACAAAATCGATATTCGTGAACAATAAAGACATCTACATAGCATAAGTTTGTATGATATTTACACTAAATAATGTCGAAATTACATGTGAAAAAGGAACTTAAAGCCCCACTGTCCTACTTGTAGCTCCTTGCTCCCTCTATATAGAAAACTTCCCTAATCGATGCCTGTTGGTCCCCCATGATCCTCTATTTCTTATGTTATTTGAGAGCTGAGTTGATGAAATAGCCACCTGTCAGTGACCTCGCTGTGTGGTCTAATCCCTCCTAGTTACACTAGTGTTGATAAGCTTCTTTTTTTTTTTGATCCTCAAAAAAAATTTCAATTTGCACCCCCCCCCCCTGGATCCGCCACTGTTTGAAATGGCTGCGGAATGAAAAATATATGATTCTAGGGGGACAGTGTTATATATGGTGGCCCTGAAGGGACATCGCGAATAGACTAAATCGTGAAAAATATGCGATAAAATTCACGATATCGTCAATTTTATCGCATATTTTTCACGAAGAAATTCACGAAATTGACGATATCGTGAACTTTATCGTGAAAAGTTCACGATATAAAGTTCACGATATCGTGAATTTTATCGTGAAAAGTTCACGATATAAAGTTCACGATATCGTCCATTTTATCGTGTACTCTATCGTGTACTCTATCGTGTACTCTCCTGACGGGCGCTTCGTAAACAAAACCAGCCCTAGCTGGGGGAGACAGAGAGAAGGAAAAAAGGGAAAGGGAAAGAGAAGATAAAAGGAAAGAAAGAATAATAAGAAGAAAAGAGGGAAACGGGGGGGGGGCGAAGGGCTCTTGCCTCCTCCTCACTCCCCCCCGCCAAAAAATAAATAAGGAGAGAGACAAGGGAAAGGGAAAGGGAAAGAAAATATAAAAGGAAAGAAAGAAGAGGAAGAAGGAAAGAGGGAAACGGGGGAAGGGCGAAAGGCTCTTACCTCCCCCCCCCCCCGCCAAAAAAATAAATAAGAGAGAGAGAGAGAGAGAGAGAGAAGGGAAAGGGAAAGAAAGAAGAGGAATAAGAGGAAAACAGGGGAAGGGCGAAGGGCTCTTGCCTCCTCCCCCCCCCCCGCCAAAAATAAATAAGAGAGAGAAGGGAAAGGGAAAGAGAAGATAAAAGGAAAGATAGAATAATAAGAAGAAAAGAGGGAAACGGGGGAAGGGCGAAGGGCTCTTGCCTCCTCCCTCCCCACCCCCCGCCAAAAAAAATAAATAAGAGATAGAGAGAGAAGGGAAAGGGAAAGGGAAAGAGAAGATAAAAGGAAAGAAAGAAGAGGAAGAAGAAGAAGAAAAGAGGGAAACGGGGGCGAAGGGCTCTTGCATCCCCCCGCCCAAAAAATAAATAAGAGAGAGAGAGAGAAGGGAAAGGGAAAGAGAATAAAAAAGGAAAGGAAGAAGAATAAGAATAAAAGAGGGGCTCTTGCCTCCTACCCCCCTCCCGCGCCAACAAATAAATAGGAGAGAGAGAGAGAGAGATAGAGAGAAGGGAAAGGGAAAGGGAAAGAAAATATAAAAGGAAAGAAAGAAGAAGAAGACGGAAAGAGGGAAACGGGGGAAGGGCGAAAGGCTCTTACCTCCCCCTCCCCCCTCCCGCCATAAAGGGAAAGAGAAGGGAGAGGGAAAGAAAATATAAAAGGAAAGAAAGAAGAGGAAAAAGAATAAGAAAAGAGGAAAACAGGGGCGAAGGGCTCTTGCCTCCTTTCTTTTCTTTCTTTTCCTTTCTTTCCTATTCTCCCTCTTTTTCGTTTTTCTCTTTCTTTCTTCTCTTTCCCTTTCCTTCTCTCTCTCTCTCTCTTATTTATTTTTTGGCGGGGGGGGGGGGGGCGGGGGGACGAGGCAAAAGCCCTTTGCCCCCGTTTCCCTCTTTTCTTCTTCTTCCTCTTTTTTCTTTCCTTTTATCTTCTCTTTCCCTTTCCCTTTCCCTTCTCTCTCTCTCTCTGATTTATTTTTTGGCGGGGGGGGGGGGGGGGGGGGGGGGGGCAAGAGTCCTTCGCCCTTCCCCCGTTTTCCTCTTTTCTTCTTCTTCCTCTTCTTTCTTTCCTTTTATCTCCTCTTTCCCTTTCCCTTTCCCTTCTCTCTCTCTCTCTCTCTGATTTATTTTTTGGCGGGGAGGGGGGGGGGGGGGGGAGTGAGGAGGAGGCAAGAGCCCTTCGCCCCCCCCGTTTCCCTCTTTTCTTCTTATTATTCTTTCTTTCCTTTTATCTTCTCTTTCCCTTTCCCTTTTTTCCTTCTCTCTGTCTCCCCCAGCTAGGGCTGGTTTTGTTTACGAAGCGCCCGTCAGGAGAGTACACAATAGAGTACACGATAGAGTACACGATAAAATTGACGATATCGTGAACTTTATATCGTGAACTTTTCACGATAAAATTCACGATATCGTCAATTTCATCGTGAAAAGTTCACGATAAAGTTCACGATATCGTCAATTTCGTGAATTTCTTCGTGAAAAATATGCGATAAAATTGACGATATCGTGAATTTTATCGCATATTTTTCACGATTTAGTCTATTCGCGATGTCCCTTCAGGGCCACCATAGTTATATGTATCGAAAGTTCATAAACTCAACTGTCATATGACACCAACAAGTCCGATAATAATTCATGCTTGGGTGAGCACTGCTCACTTTTGTAAAGGGTATGAAAATTAGGTTGCGCAGGAATTAGCCTTCCGATTTGTGAGAGGTAAATCCTTTGGAGCTTACACAATTGAGGGTTATATGATGCATTCATGATTTGCTGAGTGAATTTCATGGTTTTTTAAACCAAACTTTTATGCATGAGTAAACAGAAATTGCTTTTTTTTTTTATTGTAGCATTGTAACTTTCCCTGGTAGACTCAGTGGTGTGTTCATGGGAGTCAGGATGGGGTGATGGTATATTTACATGTTAAACTTTTTTGTTGTTGTACATCTGTGATTTTGAATAAAAACCTTCACCCCACATTTAAGTTATTGTAAGATTAGTTAAACATCTCATTGATTTACTTATTATAATAACAAGATGGGGATTATGTAAATTGATTATTCAAATACGGTTTGTTGAAAAAAGGAATGTCACAGATGTTAGTGGCAACTTATTCTTCAGGTTACCCATTTCTTGTGCGAAACTAAAGTGCTAAAATAACTGGTTGGTTTGTTGATAGACTGAGTGATTGATTGAGTCATTGATTAATTATGATTGATTTATTGAATGATTAAATTGATTGAAATACTGAATGCTGATTAAATGCTTGATAGATTAATTGATTGACCTATTGACTGATACATTGTTGATTATAAGTGATTGATAGCTGAATGTTGATTGTCTAATTAATTGTCAAGATATGCACAAGCATACCCAGGCATAGAGAGAGAGAGAGAGAGAGAAAGAGAGAGAGAGAGAGAGGGGGGGGGGGGCATACATGTCCTCTTGACCCTTATCCCATCTACCCAACAAAGTCATACCCTATATTTAACCTCCCCTGCACCATGGCATGTACCATCACCCCGTCCTGACTCCCATGAACACACCACCATGGAAAGTTACAATGCTATACGGTAAAAACAAATGCAATTCCTGTTCACTCATGCATAAAATGTTAATCCCATAAACCACAAATTTCACTCAGCAAACCCAAACTCATCACAATTTATCGTAAATTGGTCATATCATGCTCAATTCTGTAAGCTCCAAAGGATCTACCTCTCACAAATTGGAAGGCTCATTCCTGCGTAACCTAATTTTCATATCCTTTACAAAAGTGAGCAGTGCTCACCCGAGCATGAATTTTTTTCGGACTTTTTGGTGTCATATAAAAGAAGAGTTTATGAGCTTTCCATACATATAAAGCTTTTCTCCTAGTATCATATATTTTTTTATTCGGCAGCCATTTCAAAAGTTTATAGTTTGTTTTTGCACACACTGTATATATGTAAATGTATATGTAAATGTATAATTATCTAGATAGATGGCGATATAGAAATGCCTATTATTATTATTATTACTATTATATTAGGTGTTAAAGTGACTCGGTAACATTGTTGAAGGTTGATGAAAAAAATTGCTTAATTTTTGTATAAAATGTTACTTACTATATTCCTTTTACTATACTAACCCTCTGACATGCAAAAAATCCTGAACAAATTCTCAAACCACAAAGATATCTATGGTTTTCTATGAAGGCGTCGATGTGAGACACCATCTAACAGTGATTAACAGTAAATTCTCCCAATCACTTTTGAATTTTCCCAACCGTTTTTCCATGAGAAAAATACATAAAACAGGCTATAAAAATCTGTCAACACTTAACTGTCTGGAATGGAATGTAGAGCCATTTTATTGCTTTGTGACGATTTACATTCACCTAAAATGTAATTAAATTGTCCTTGTCTGAACAGGCTTTGACAAGTAGCAGAATAGAAGTAGAATGATATAGTTGGGAGAATTAAGGAATCGATCAGATCAGTTTTTCCCAATTTGTACCATGAATAATGATCCGTTTTCACTCAAATTTTCAGATTATCTTTAATTGTACATCTAGCATTGAAGTCACTACCTTAGCACCACTATCTCTCATCTGAACAATGTTACAAAGTCCCTTTAAGTACATGTTTACATATTTGTACATTTATATCATAAACTCTATACACATTTACTCATAAAACTGCACTTTTATGTTGTAGTCGGATACCTTTTGCGTTTCATATTTTCATGAACCACTAACTACTATTCTACGATGACGTTTATACAAAGTCTCTTTGCTAATCATAATCTCATTGAAATGTGAAAATTGCTCCGTCTTTTTAGCCACAAAAATTAATATCTCCGTAATAATAATTTAAGTGCTGTTCATATGAAAATAAGTGCATAGAACGACCAAAAAAGAAAGTTTTGACTGACAAACTCGATCATTTCCAAAGCTCCGATAGACTTGTACAAACAATGACAAGAGAAAACCTGATTATATATATATATATATATATATATATATATATATATATATATATATATATATATTTATGTGTGTGTGTGTGTGTGTGTGTGTGAGGGGGGGGGGTGATGGAGGGTATTCCGTTTCCCCCCTCCCCATCAAGGTGTTTAGATGCAATCATTGGTGCAATCAGGTAGCAGGTAGTATGCAAATTGAAAGAAACAAATCAAAATTTTATACCCCCACTTTTTTCTCGCAAATGTATTTATATTCTCTGGAGCAATCCTCATCGTGCCACCCAAATGGATTACGCACAAAAAGTATGAAACAGTTTACGTTATCATCGAACGAATCGGAGACAAGATTGTTATATGTAAGATTTGATCCGTCTAGCCACCTTGCCTCATTGGGACTTGAGCCGGTCAGCCCGATCCAGCGACCCTCGCTGGCGATCCCTACGATGTAGTTCTGTTCCTCTTGCGACTCGATGAAGACCAGATGGGATCCGTATTGGGAACAGGCTGAAACCGCGGAAGCATGATTCATCTTGCAAGTGCTAAGATAGTAGGACGATCCGCCGTATTCATGTTTCACCGAAGGAGATGGGCACGTTAAAAAAACTGAAAGCAATATGTAAATTATTCAATTTAAATTAGTAGAAAAATGTTTTATTTGGGAAAAAAACTTAAACATTCAAAAAAGAATAAATAATGATGATAATGATGACGACAACAAAAACGATGGTGATGAGAATGAGGTTTGTTTATTTTGCTCGTTTTACCTGACGAGTAAGAAAACATGTGCATGCTAGCAATTAAGCAACAAGGGGACCGACGGCTTTAAGTCCTCTCTGGGGGACTTGGTAATGAGGATTGATGCCTTACCAAAGGGCACTAGCGCATGGACTTGGTTTCGAATTCAGACCTCCCGGCTACTAGCCTTTTGACAAGGATTTTTTTTGGATTCTGTCTTTTACTGCTCTGTATGAATTATTCATAACGTTGGATTTGTTGCCCAATCAGAACGGCCATCTCCCAGTTGGCTTCGTTCGTGATTCGTTCGTTATCAAAACATGAGAGAGAGAGAGAGAGGGAGAAGGGGAGAGGGGTAGCGGCTAATAATGATCAAATGCATGATGTCACTTCGTTATTTCTCTTACGTTTTATACTGAAGGTGGTGGTTTCTTGCGATGTCGTTGTGTCTGACATCGTGGTCGAAGAACTCGTCGTGCGCTTGGTCGTCGCGTTCGTAGTCGATGATTCTCTTGACTCTGAAACGTTTTTAAAAACATAACTGAGTAAAGCTATGGTCACAAATCAGAGCAGCGACCGACCGATCAGTAGCCTGCTCGGTCGCTGCTAGAATTTAGGCATCGCCCAGCGATTTTTGGAGAAGACGAGTAGGCTGTAGAGCCCCAGCGATGCCTTGGCGGTGACCTGTCGATTACCCGTCGGTCGCCGGTCGATTTTAGGTCAAAACTGGGCGAAATCGCGGAGCTTTTTCGCGCGGTGTCCCGGCAGTGACCGACCGGTGACCCTCCGATTGCCGGGCGGTCTTCCACCAGCCACGGGCTGATTTTAAAGAAACTGCCCGGCGGCCGGCCAGTGATCGGCGGGGCTCCAAAATACGCCCGGTGCCTGGTCGTTTGCCGCCCGGGCACCGAACTAATCGAGCGTTCGCCACCGAGCGATTTAGGTCAAAAATCGAAGCCGCTAGGTCAAAGGCTGCGACCGATTTTGGACTCGCCGCCCAGTGACCGACTGATCCCCCAGCGGAGACCGGGCGGCGACCGGGCGGCGACTGCTCGACAGCCTTTGACCTAGGGGCTTCGATTTTTGACCTAAATCGTTCGACGATGAACGCTCGATTAGGTCGGCGCCCGGCCGGCGACCGCCCGGATCGCCGAGCGTAGTCTGGGCGGCGAGTGAAAGTGAGCAGGCTCCTCCCGAATTTTAACTCCGCGCTAAAACTTCAGCAGCGATTAGGAATGACGCCTAAACAGGATTAAAAGGCAAAAACGAAAAAAACTTACCTTCAGCAAATTTGTAGATTTAGTGGTGTTTTGTCAAAGTTGAAGGATATTTTGTTGTTAAATATTTCCTCTTAATGGTGTTTATTTTTGTTAAACTCGTGGGCACAAGAATTAGACGGTAACTTCCCCCCTTACTAAATTTTATTTTAGTGACGCCCGTGAAAGAAAAGGAGACAGAAAATAGAGAGTCAGATAAAGACTGGGAGAGGGAGAGAGAGAGAGAGAGAGAGAGAGAGCGGGGGGGGGGGGGTATTGGCTAGTAGAGCAATTATGATAATAATCAAATTCATGACGCCATTTAAATGTTTCTTTTGCCTTACCTATGATGGTGGTTTCTTGCAATGTCATTGTGTGTGGTTGTTCCGACACCGTGGTCGAAGGGCTCGTCGGGGGCAAGGTCGTCGCTTCCGTTGTCACCGACTCTGAAAAGAATTTAAAACCTTTTTTTAAATGAGTGGGGGGGGGGGGGAGCTAGAAGCCGGAACCAAAGAGACAAAGAGCGTGGAGGGAGGGAAAGTAAATATAATACAAATATACGAGCAATGCCCCACCCCCCTTATAAAGTGTTTTAGCTATGCTTATGAACGAAGGACAAAGAAAAAGAGAGTCAGAGAGTCAGAGGGAGAGAGAGAGAGAGAGAGAGAGGGGGGGGGGGGTAGATGGGGGGGGGGGAGCTACATATGGCTAGCCCCATTATGATAATGATCTTAATGCATGACGTAAACTCCATGTTTCTATTGCTTAGGCATACTAGAGGTAGTTGTGTTTTCGGTAGTCGTTGCGTCTGAGCGTTCCGACATTGTGGTCGTATGGCTCGTCGTGGGCTTGGTCGTAATACTTTCAGTAGCGGTAGTAGTAGTAGTAGTAGTAGTAGTAGTAGTAGTAGTAGTAGTAGTAGTAGTGTGTAGTAGTAGTAGTAGTGGTAGTAGTAAAATAGTAGAACTCTATAGCAGCAGTGGTAATATCAGTTGTTGTTATTGTTGTACTACTTTTAGAAGTAGTAGTAAAGTAGTAGACCTCTACCAGCAGTGGTAATATCAGTTGTTGTTATTGATGTAGTACTTGTAGTAATTGTAGTAGTAGCAGTAGTACGAGTATAAATTGTAGTAGTATTAGTTGTAGTAGTAGTAGTAGTAGTAGTAGTAGTAGTAGTAGTAGTCACTGGCGTACTGGTGGGGGGGCGCCAGCCCCCCCAAATAAAATTGAACCATGACTTATTTTCACAAGTAATGTATAAATGTTCGTGATATCACATGATTTCCAACAAAATGCTAGTTTCTCCATTTTTTCTTGCAAACTGACCCATTCCAAGATAGCCAGGAAGAGCATATGTTTTTTTATAGTCACTAAGGGCCTTATAGTGGCCACTAACAGTAACATTAATTCCTTTCCAGAAGCTACTGTGCAAAGCACTGCTGGATAACATGCTACGTACCACCACTCGGGCTGAGCATGCACACGCAGATTTGCGAACGAGCGTTCTGGACATACTTACATCATGTAACACTACACATGGGGGAAATTGAATTCAGACAAGATTAAGAGTAGAGAACGGTACAACGAATCGTCTTCTTTCTCTAATAATTTAATGCAACGGCAAAGCTTCCGCGCTTCGCGCGGATGGGGGAACTAATTTCAGACTAGGATTAAGAGTCGAGAACGGTACAACGAATCGTCTTAGCTTTCTTTAATAATTAATTAAAAGCGAAAGTGATTTCAGACAAGGATTAAGAGTAATAATTTATTGAAACGTCAAAGCTTCCGCGCTTTGCGCGAAAGAGGGGGGGGGGGGGACGGAATTTAGACAAGGATTAAGAGTCGAGAACGGTTCAACGGTACAATGAATCGTCTTCTTTCTCTATAAATTTCATAAAACGTGAAAGCATCCGCGCTTCGCGCAGGGTGGGCGAAAGTGAATTCAGACAAGGGTTAAGAGTAATAATTTATTGAAACGTCAAAGCTTCCACATTTCGCGCGGGCGGGGGAGAAGGACTGAATTCAGACAAGGATTAAGAGTCGAGACCGGTACAATGAATCGTCTTCTTTCTCTAATAATTAAATGAAACGTCATAGCTTCCGCGCTTTGCGCGGGAGGGGCGAGACAAGCTGAGTCGAGAACAGTACAACGGATCGTCTTCTTTCTCTAATAATTTAATGAAGTGTCAAAGCTTCCGCGCTTTGCGCGGGAGGGGAAAAACTGAAAAATAACTTAGTTCCTGGCCCCGGGTTAATAGGGCTCAATTTGTAGACATTTGGGCATTGGCATTTTTATATTTGTCGGTAATAATATTGGTGGCTCGTTTTGTCGGTAATCGGCGGCCTCTACACCCTCCCCCCCCCTCCCCCACTGAAAAAGATCTAGCGACGCCCCTGATAACGATACAGTTTATACACTCGAGATAATTTTTGCAAGTACTACTGGTGAAGTACCGGACCACCGTCTTTGTGCATTGTGCGGCATCAAAGCATAATTTATACAACGTCTCACGACGTACAGATCACTTTTCTCTAACTTCTAACCAATCAGAAGGCCTCTAATTTTCCATGAAGTGCCGGTGGACATTAATGCGCCAATGTGGTTCTCAAATTGCAAAAGATCCCTACTCTTGGAAGGGGTATAGGGGAAAGCAATTTTACGTCATATTACTCCAGGAAGTGCCTGAAAATGCGTCTAGTTTGGTTCTAAAATTGCAAATGCTTCTTACTCTGGGAGGGGGCCAGAACCCCCTCCCAGACCCACCCCCTGCTTGGTCGCTCCGCTAGCTCCTTCGCCGTTTAAGCCTCGTTCTGTCGCTTTTTACATATTATATTTCAACCCATGCCATTTTGTGCCCCCCCCGGTAAGAAATTCCTGGATCCGCCACTGATGCCCATACCCCTTGAGCTTCGGGGGCTTCGCCCCTTGAACCCCGCCGGGGCTTTGCCCCTAGACCCCACTTTGAGAAACGTTCAGCGGGGCCTGCATGTTAGAGTGGGGTAATTCGGATTTTTTTTTGTCAGCCCCCCCAAACGTTTTTGCTCATTACGCCACTGGTAGTAGTACTAGTAGTATATGTTGTTGTTGCTGTAGTAGTATCAGTAATAGAAGTAGTAGTAGCTTTTGTAGTAGTAGTAGTGGCAGTAGTAGTGGTTGTATTTTTCGTAGTTGTAGTTACAGTTGTAGTAGTAGTTGTAGTAGTAGTAGACATCTATTAGTAATCGTAGTAGTAAAAGTAGTTATAATGATAGTGGGAGTGTATATCTATAATATCATTTTAAAATGTATTATGATACTCACCCGGGATTCTGCATATTATATGTTGGCCAGGAATTTTTCCAGCGATGACAGCAGGGGGAGAGAAGAGTTTTGGGACAGTCTGCAACATGATGCCATTGGGTAGTCGCACCATCTTACACTGATAGGACGCCGGCAAGGTGCTTTGCAGGCTGATGAACTCGTCTAGACAAGATTTTTTTGTCAGCTTGGACGAATCCGATAAAACAGGCAAGGCTGTGTGGAATAAAACAAAAAGGAAATCGAAAGTGAGCTCTTCCTCCTACTCCTCCCTCATTCCCTTCTTCCTCTCCCTTACCCCTAAGGAATTAAATTTCCCAGAAAGGTATAGACCAGTTTTGGAAACGCCCCCCTCTCAAAAATGAAATGGAAGCTCTTATTACCAATCATGTGAAAAAATATGTTTTGACTAATGATGATACAACTTTTGCCGGGAAACCGCCTACTAATTGATATATTTGGTAAATTAATATATATATCCGGACTAGATAGATATCGTAGAGTCCCATATACATCTTTTTGTGTGCAGTGCTTGTAACTTTACCAAGACTGGGCCAAATTTATTATTACGTTTATGATTCGAGATTCCAGAACCTTGCAGTACACACTAATGCTTATGCTAGATGATCAACCTTTTCTGATCGATTCCACAATCTTTATGTTTCTTTCACATTTCGATCGCATGACTAGAACTGGTCTATACCTTTAAAATAGTTTGAAACCTTCATTAGGTAGAATTTTCCAAACTGAGAACATTTTATTTGAGATGCCATGTAGGTTTATACAATCTCGCTCCTATTTTGCTTCATTGTGGTAATTTTGAAGCCAACTTTTTTCAGCAGCGTTCGTAAAATCATGAAAATATGACGCAAATATGAAGTCAGAATTATTCTTACCAAAGGCCAAGCAGGATATGGTACCAAACAGCAACTTCCACAATACACTGATCATTTCGTCTTTAGCCTGTATTTAGAAAACCATATTGACATATGGTATTTATACAAGCTATTTAATATGCAAGCTTGATGAAATGCGTACATAACCATGAATTTGAATGAGGCACATGTTAATTTGATTGAATCAAACGCGAATTAATATGCACAGATAATGAATTTGTACTCATAAATAGCAAGACTGGGACAAATCAATTTCAATTAAATGGATTGAAAAAGTTGTGAAATTGGCAGGGAAAATTATACTTTATCTTCTCTTGTCTTCTTTTCAATTTTCTTCTATGCTTCTCTTTTGACTCTTCTTCTCCTCCTTCCTTTTTATTTTCTATTTTGTTCATCCTTATTCTTCTTTCCTCTTCTAGGCCTGGTGTAAATTGAACGTGGACGTTCAACTGAAGGGCATGGAATTTGCCCAATAGTCTATGAATTAAAGCTGTTTGGTTTAAGATTAAAGAAATATAATTGTACATGCCACTTTAGCCAAAGAAAGCAAAGCTTAAGTTAGACTGGAATCTTCGTAGTGAACATTCGATACATATTTTATCATGTGCTAACTGCGAACTGGTCTATTATATTTCTTTAATCTTGAACCAAACAGCTTTAATTCATTAAGTCGCGAGTCACTCTCCTTTTCATCTCACAAAAATTTCTTTCTATATTATGCCCATTTGTATAGGCCTAAGTCATTTATGATATGTTTAATTTCATTTTTTCCAATTTATTTTGCTTGTTTGTTTTATCAAATTTATTACATTGTATTATTTCGAAATGTATGATCTACATATATATGCTTATATTGAAACGGACAACAGGTTAAATGGCAATCAAATCAAATCAGACTCATGGTGGTCATTTCTGATTGGAACAAATTAATAAAATACTCACCATTTCACAGATCGATCTTCAAGGGCTTCCAAAAATTATGAAACAGCACGATGATAACCTGACGTCTTTCTCGGATAAAAAAGTAACAAATTTGGAAACGAAGAATACAGTTGCTTGAATACAGAAAGGCGGACAAGACGAACCGTAAGATTCAAACTGTAGGCTATAGCTATCGATCAACGGAGATCAATTGAAATCGCAGGGACATATGACTTGATATCTACTTCCAACCAATTATAAATGGTAAATGGTACGTTTTTCATTCTCTGCAGGCGGTAAGCTCGTATGAGAGCGGGATCGATATGAACAGAAAGATTAAAAAGGAGATACTGCCAACTCGTACATCAAAATTATGATGACGATTGGTGGATTGAAATTATGGGATAGATTATGGGATAGCACTACAACGGGTGAGGTAATTATAAAGATTATTTGGTTTTAGTTTTTCTTCAAAAAGGCAATTCCCTGCACCTACCCTACATAATTTTGTTTGTGAAAACACACGTTACGCTAATAACATGCTTACAATGGATAGGAAACTATGAGAAAGCTTCATTGGAATACCTTTCAGCGCCAATTATTCATAAAGAGGTGGAATTGTATTTTTTGTTTGGGGTGTTGAGTGGATCGACTTTATGGGATAGCATTAATGCCCCAATGCACTACTTCCAGCTACCTACGCTCTCTATATAGCAAACAATGCCTAATCGGTGACTGTTAGTCCCCCATGGTCCTCTTTTTCTTATGTTAATTGAGAGCTGATTTGGTGAGATAACCATCTGTCAGTGACCATGCATGGAGGTCTAATCCCTCCTGGCTAAACTAGTGCAGATAGGCATTAAGGGATATATATTTATAGCATCGATTATTTGTGTTGTTAAAGCGCCATAGAAACAAGCTGATTAAATTGATAGGTATGATAGAAGAAAAACAACCCGACCGTTATGCACTGTCAGACAATGAAATATCGATATATCAGGCATGACAAAAAGTCTGCATATTTCATGAAAACATGCATAATTGAATTCTAATAATGAGTCGAGCTTTGATGCTCCTGCTTTAGTAAGGTAATGGTTGACCTGGTTTTGTTCCCGACCGTTAGTATTTTCAAAGGTTCATAAAATTAAAAAAAATCCAATACCAGTAAGCTTATGAATCCAAAAATGTTATAACGGTTAAATTTTGACATTTATTACATTACTCTGAAGGTTTATTTTTCAAAATGTTAAATATTTTACCTTTTCATGCGCGCGCTCACCAAAAGCATTCACAATTCCACTAAAACTCACCTACCCCGAAACAAATGGGAAGGGGGAGTGGAGGGGGATGGGGACTGTTTTGGTGCATAATTATATTGTACATAATTATAGCTAGTGTCAGAGTGGGCGCGTAAGACGTACGATTTAAGCTAGCTAATACCTGCAGATAAGATCAAATAAAATAAAGTCACCCGATACCTTAGCAACATGTTGTGTAGGGAACAGAAATTATGGGATAGATTAACGCCGATGATTCTTGTTTCTTTGTTTTTGCTATTGTTTGAGAAAACGCACGTTATCTCAGAAACATTATATACCTTTGGATCGAATTAAGGAGTATCTCCTCGAGATAGTTATTAGCCCCGATAATATTTTGGTAAAAACATGTTTTGCTTTTGTTTGAGAAAACGAACTTTATCTCAGAAACATCAAATTTTTGATCGAATTTAGGGGATTGTTCTGTTAGACAGGTATTCGCGCCGATGAAGCTGTTTTGAGGATTGGGACGTACATAATTTTGTTTGTAAAAATACACGATACGCTTATAATTTGATCGGTATGATACAAGAAAAAAGAAACCGACCGTTACGCACAATCAGACAATTTGATATCGAGCTCAATCCATTACCCGCCCTGTTTAATCACGTACTAATATAACGCGTCACACGTTAATGCTCTCGCCTTGATAGCAAATGGAAGGCATCGTTTTCTCCCGAAGGTTGGTACTTCCAAAGGTTCGTTAATTCGAATTTAAAAAATTAAAAAGGGTTCACCCCTCTGAACGAGGTTTGCAATTGTGAAAATTACAAATTCTCTCTTCTTTTCGGAAGAAAAAACCCTATTTCATCATTCGACATCTCATTATAAACATTTGCGATGACGAGCATACGGAGAAACGAACCGGCGACTTTATGAATTGATGAGTAATTTCAAACTTCATTTTGGTCATCATTATTGTCCCGACCGAAACCTTCTTCAAAATAAACTTAATTTAATACCGTGTTCACAAGAAGACCAATTAAAATGAAATTAGAATGTTGAATTTTGAGACATTTAGAGTTTTATGAGATTTAGAATATCTATCAGCGCCAGTGATTTTTAGAGAGGTGGTTTTTTGTTTTGGGAAAACACACGTTATCTTAAAAACAGGTTGAGTGGATCGAAATTATATGATAGCGTTTGTCCCCAACCGGACAAATTCCTCTATAGGGCCATGCATTATGGTTCAAGGCATGCCCACATAGGGGATTTGTTTATGTTAGGGGTCGGGGCAAAAAGCAATGAATTATTGATAATTTATTGCATTTTTTTTTTTTTTTGGTATTTGTGGGGGCGGCGACATACCCTAGTCTCCGCTGCGTACAGTCATGATTCAGTGGCTTAGCAATGTCCTCGTTACTGTGAGCCCCCAGGATCAAAACCGTGTCGATCAACTATATTAGTGCCATTTTATGAGGCATTAATCCTCATTACTGTCAGTTATGACTTAAGGACATAGGTCCCCTAGTTGATTACCATAGTAACACACACATGCTTTAGCAGTCACTCAAAACAAACACTCACAAATTATTATTCAATAAAATTTAAGAATGTATACTATTATCTAGGTTTTTAGAGATAAATTATTGTCAAAATCATTCCTATATTACTACTTCCTCTACTACTTTTACTGCTGCTGTTACTACTACTACTACTACTACTACTACTACTACTACTACTACTACTACTACTAGTACTACTATTTCTACTACTACTACTACTACTATTACTACTACTACTACTACTACTACTACTTCTACTACTATTACTACTACTACTTTTACTACTACTACTACTACTACTACTACTACTACTACTAATACTATAATTAGCCTTCCTTTGAATATCTAACACCATGCAGTTGAGTTTGATGAACATTTTATTCGATCAAAATTACAGCGGAGAGAACTAACAAGAATTAAGAGGAGCAACGGAGTTGTCTAGTAGTTTTTAGTCCAAAATGCTAATCACCTTTTCCCGATGTTGGGTTGTGTATAACGCGAAGAAGTTCTCTAATTTCAATTTGATATCCTCAGAATGTATACAATTATCTAGATCTATTAGGAATAAATCATTGTCAAATCATTCCTATACTACTACTTCCTCTACTACTTTTACTGCTGATGTTACTACTACTACTACTACTACTACTACTACTACTACTACTACTACTACTACTACTACTATAATTAGCCTTCCTTTGAATATCTAACACCATGCAGTTGAGTTTGATGAAAATTGTATTCAATCAAAATTACAGCGGAGCGAACTATCAAGAATTAAGAAGAGCAACGGAGTTGTCTGGTAGTTTTAGTCCAAAATGCTAATCAACTTTTCCCGATGTTGGGTTGTGTATAACGCGAAGAAGTTCTCTTATTTCAATTTTATATCCTCACATTCTTTCAGTCAATATGTAAATCTCTTCCTTTCAAATTCTCTCACTCATTTATACCGCTTATTATTAGTTTTTAAATACATCTCTTTCATTTAAACATTCTCCCCCTTTATCATTTTCTTACAATCTATCACTCTCTATTTCTTCTGTTAATATCCACTTACCTTTTGATATCTTGATATCTCGTATATATCTGACTTTATTATCTTCTCAAATTCTCTCACCCCTTTCTCTTTCTTTCAAATGATCTCACTCACTTTCATTAAAAAAGTATCTCCCTTTTTCACCTTTTCACATTCTCGCAATCTTGATCAGAGTCTTCATTTTCAATTCTATCACTCTAAATTACATCTCTTTCATGACAAATTTTTCTTACTTTTATTCAAAAATGTTCACATTCTCTCTCTTTATATCTTCCTTTCGAATTCTCTCACTAAATTATACATCTCTATCATTTAATTGAGAGAAGTTTTAAAGGTAATACAAAGTTTTGGTATGGGGTCATGAATTTGGTTCAAATGAACATATTGGAAGCATATGCGATTTTACAATATTCAATGATCGCATCTAAAGTGATGAAATTGTAAATGATAAACTCTTTATGTTGTATAGCTCCCTCTCAAGACTGAGTTTACTTTAGCTTTAAAACAATGTTTCGTGACTACAATCGACCGATTTGCTATTTCCGTTTGGAAACTATATATCAGAACTACATATTCTGAAATTTTTATGGTCGCAGCCACCATGGCCTTATACGCTATTTTAATATTTGAAATTTGTCGGGAGAACCGGTAAATTTTGATTATTCAATTTATCAAAATTGTTAGTGCTTATAATTCATCCACAGGGGCATCCAAATATTTAACATTTTAAAGAATTACTATCCATCCAATTTTCAAAATTTCCCAAAACTTTGCGTTGCCTTTAAATCTTCTCTCAATTTCTCTTCTCCATGCGTTCTTATGTTCCCTGTATCCCTCTTCTTCTTGCTCACACAAACACCATTGACAGCAGAGTAATTGAAACGATATTAATACACGTCATACAAACATTTAATCACTAATGCTACTATATCAATGACTTTACAAAACGACTCATCCTGTAATAGTGGCAACACATATTGTATCAAGTTCGCCTATTCACATGGGCTATACTTGGAAATTAATAGTGATAGCAATAATAATGTTAATAATAATGATAATAACAACAATACTGATAATATTAATAATAATGATAATAATAATGAATAAGACAATTTTTGAGAAGATGAATGGAGTTGAGGTATGATTTTAGTGAGGCTTCTATTCATTTGTAAGAGAAACTGTCTTGACGTTCGACCCAATAAAATCGAAACCGGAAAAACAAACAGGTATTGTGAGCGAGCTATGAGCAGTTGAGATATAATTTCAGCCTTTCTATGCATCCGCCACTGGGTCAACCCCCCCCCCCTTTAGCAAAAATCTAGATCAGCCCCTGTAATCAATGTCTCATTGGAAATCATAGTACTTCAACTAGTCTAAGAAATCAGGGAATCTCTTTATACATACACCTCAGTCATAGATATTCACAATATATATATTTGTTTTCGAGGTCCGTAAGCTCCAAAGGATCTACCTCTCACAAATTGGAAGGCTGATTCCTGCGCAACCTAATTTTCATATCGTTTACAAAAGTGAGCAGTGCTCGCCCGAGCATCAATTTTCTTCGGACTTTTTGGTGTCATATAAAAGTTGAGTTTATTAGCTTTCCATACATATAAAGCTTTTCCCCTAGTATAATATATTTTTTTTATTCGGCAGCCATTTCAAAAGTGTATAGTTTCTTTTTGAACGCACTGTATATATATATGTAAATGTATATGTATAGGTGTTAAAGAGATGGTTTATTGATTTCAAACTTGACTGAATTTGGTATCATTGCAATCGAAAAATTACACTGAGTAAAATCATTACATTTGTGTAATGAGCGAAATTTATAAAAGTTGATTGAACTTGACGAAAAATCAACCCACTCAACGCCCCCAAAACATCGTAAGTCAGCTGATTTTTGAAGTGACGACACAATATGAACAGCGGGCCGCTCAGCTGAAATGATTGACGACGGTGCGAGATGCAGTTTGCGTGCTATTCACACGTATTGCATTGATATGACTCTCGAGTACCGTACCCATTTATACCTAACGCTTTTTACCTTCATCAAAATCCCCTGGAAATATGGATATGGACGAAAACATACTTGAGTATACTCCAGAAGGCTCCTCCATGGCATAGTTTTGGTTCTTAATCTGACGTTAGTCTAGATAAATGGTATATATACTTCCAAAAAGCGAGTGAATATATCGTCGATGTAGCGTTCAAGTTTCCCGTAGCTGGTAGCTGTGCGTGCGTACTCTGTGCATGTACTATATGTGCAATACACTGACCTATGCGTGCATCACATCTAGCGCAGCTTGCTAGCCAGCCTAGCTAGCCTGTATATAGCCCGGCGCTCGAGCTAGCCGTGAATCGCGAACCGGACTGATCTGTTTCTCTCGGTTTATCAGGTCCTATACGACTTAATTTATCAAACATGTAAATTAATCAGCCTAATCACACATTTTTGTAATGAATATCTGGACAATTCTATGTAAATTTGTCGCCTATTTTACTCCAAACGAGTCGTTAGGTCAGCATGCAAAATGTCCTTTGCCTTCCCAGATCAGACACATACACGCTGAAGTGCCCTCAGAATGTGTGATTAGTTTTCCGATTTTTATGCTCAAATGTGACGGAAAAAAATATCAAAATCAAACAAACATTTGTAGAAAGTATCATTTATTCAGTGTATCTCGTTCAAAATGCCAAAAAGAGGAAATATCACCACTGGCGGTAAATATACAAACAACGTTAACCCATATCTGAAAATTGCAATGGGTATCCAACATTGTCCCGAATGTGTGATGTAGGTTGTTCATATTGTGACGTCATCGTTTCGCATGTAAAATAACGCCGTCAATTCACTTAGTGAGTGGGCAGGAATTAAAGGGTAACAAGATTGCATTTAATTCATTCCTCACAGCAGTGAGGGCTTCAAAAGTACTTTGCTCATTTTGTTAATGTTCTCAGCAATCTGTAGAGGTGTAATTTGCCCATTTTCCACATTTCAATGAACCATCTCTTTAAGTACATGTTTACATGTTTGTACATTTATATCATAAACTCTATACACATTTACTCATAAAACTGCACTTTTATGTTGTAGTCGGATACCTTTTGCGTTTCATATCTTCATGAACCACTAACTACTATTCTACGATGAAGTTTAAACAAAGTCTCTTTGCTAATCATAATCTCATTGAAATGTGAAAAGTGCTCCGTCTTTTGAGCCACAAAAATTAATATCTCTGTAATAATAATTTAAGTGCTGTTCATATGAAAATAAGTGCATGGAACGACCAAAAAAGAAAGTTTTTACTGACAAACTCGATCATTTCCAAAGCTCCGATAGACTTGTACAAACAATGACAAGAGAAAACCTGATTATATATATATTTGTGTGTGTGTGTGTGGGGGGGGGGGGGGATGAGGGAGGATATTTCGCTTGCCCCCCCCCCCCCTCCCATCAAGGTGTTTAGATGCAATCATTGGTGCAATCAGGTAGTATGCAAATTGAAAGAAACAAATCCAATTTTTATACCCCCACTTTTTTCTCGCAAATGTATTTATATTCTCTGGAGCAATCCTCATCGTGCCACCCAAATGGATTACGCACATCAAGTATGAAACAGTTTACGTTATCATCGAACGAATCGGAGACAAGATTGTTATATGTAAGATTTGATCCGTCTAGCCACCTTGCCTCACTGGGACTTGAGCCGGTCAGCCCGATCCAGCGACCCTCGCTGGCGATCCCTACGATGTAGTTCTGTTCCTCTTGCGAATTGATGAAGACCAGATGGGATCCATATTGGGAACAGGCTGAAACCGCGGAAGCATGATTCATCGCGCAAGTGCTAAAAAGGTAGGACGACCCGCCGTATTCATGTTCCACCGAAGGAGATGGGCACGTTAAAAAAACTGAAAGCAATATGTAAATGTTTCAATTTAAATAAGTAGAAAAATGTATTATTTGGGTAAAAACTTAAATATTAAAAAAAGAATAAATAATGATGATAATGATGATGACAACAAAAACGATGGTGATGAGGATGAGGTTTGTTTATTTTGTTCGTTTTACCTGACGAGTAAGAAAACATGTGCATGCTAGTAATTAAGCAACAAGGGGACCGACGGCTTTAAGTCCTCTCTGGGGGACTTGGTAATGAGGATTAATGCCTTACCAAAGGGCACTACTGCATGGACTTGGTTTCGAATTCGGACCTCCCGGCTACTAGCCTTTTGACAAGGATTTTTTGGATTCTGGCTTTTACTGCTCTGTATGAATTAGTCGTAACGTTGGATTTGTTGACCAATCAGAACGGCCATCTCCAAGTTGGCTTGGTTCGTGATTCGTTCGTTATCAAAACATGTAAGCAAAGGTAAAAGACGTAAATAAGTTTTGATGATGAGATGAACACATCAATGATGAATACAAAATATTACATTCAAATCTATTTTACAGGCAAAATTACCATTATATAGGAAGCATTTGATGACTTGAGCTAACAATAAATGATTGGACTTTCCCTGGATATAAATTGAACCAGTCCGAATTGTTTACGTTCTATGTAGAGGTCAGTGGTTTTAGTCCTTATGTCATTCGTACTACGTAGAGTTTACTGTGTGCATGATGGATAATATATGCTGACGTCATGCGATGATACATTCGCTGATTGGACGCTACCATTTCGGTAGAAATATCGAACTCCAGTCGGAAACAAAGGTTAACACAAGAAATCCAAACCAGATTACTAAAGGCCTCCTGTCTGACGCCACTCGCTCTGGCGTTCACTCGGGTTTTCGCGATTAGTCTCTATTTAGTCGCTCGGCGTCAGATATCATTATCAGACACGAGGCCTTGTCTAAAGGCTAACCCGGCTACGAGACTGTATATGATCTGTTTTTATTGGTTTTCGGACAAATTTTGAAGAAACGCGGTGGAGACGACTAGACTTATTGGTGGACGTCGGAGGGCCTATTATGCTGAGTTGAGAAGCTTGTCACAACGTACCGTGTCCGAGCTGGTCCTTGGGCGTCCTATATAGCCGATTGGCCTTTTGCTCGCCAGCCACTGAATTCTTCAATATTAAATAGAACTTTCAAAATTCAATTTATCCAAATCTATATATTAAAAAAAGTAAATCTAATTATAAAGGAATACAAATCCTAAGAGAAGAGGCGTAAATATTCACTTATGAATGACAAACGCCTATAAACTAAAACAATAACAACAATAACTAGGCGTTGTGGCGTGCGCCTGTAATCCAGCTAACAGTGGAAGTTACAAACTGATTCAGCCGAGGACGCAGGTTCGAAACTGAGTCACGTCTTTCGGATGGTGATGTTTAAAGGTCGGTCCCCAGACGTAAATAATCATATCTGATTGATACACGTCAGAAAAACCCAATACACACACACCACACTACTGCTCTACCACTGAGCTATCGCATCTCCTCATATGAAAGAGAGAGAGAGAGAGGGAGAAGGGGGAGAGGGGTAGCGGCTAATAATGATCAAATGCATGATGTCACTTCGTTATTTCTCTTACGTATTATACTGGAGGTGGTGGTTTCTTGCGATGTCGTTGTGTCTGACATCGTGGTCGAAGAACTCGTCGTGCGCTTGGTCGTCGCGTTCGTAGTCGATGATTCTCTTGACTCTGAAACGTTTTTAAAAACATAACTGAGTAAGGGTTTAGAGTTATTAAAAAATAAAAGCACACGTACAAAGCAATGAGATTAGGAATGACACCTAAACAGGATTAAAAGGCGAAAACGAAAAAACTTACCTTCAGCAAATTTGTAGATTTAGTGGTGTTTTGTCAAAGTTGAAGGATATTTTGTTGTTAAATATTTCCTCTTAATGGTGTTTGGTTTTTGTTATACTCGTGGGCACAAGAATTAAACGGTAACTTACCCCCTTACTAAATTTGATTTTAGTGACGCCCGTGAAAGGAAAGGACACAGAAAATAGAGAGTCAGACAAAGACTGGGAGAGAGAGAGAGAGAGAGAGAGAGAGAGAGAGAGAGAGAGAGAGAGAGAGAGAGAGAGAGAGAGAGAGCGAGAGAGAGAGAGAGAGAGCGGGGGGGGGGGGGGTATTGGCTAGAGCAATTATGATAATAATCAAATTCATGACGCCATTTAAATGTTTCTTTTGCTTACCTATGATGGTGGTTTTTTGCAATGTCATTGTGTGTGGTTGTTCCGACACCGTGGTCGTAGGGCTCGTCGCGGGCAAGGTCGTCGCTTCCGTTGTCACCGACTCTGACAAGAATTAAAAACCTTTTTTAAATGAGTGGAGGGGGGGGGGGGGAGGGGAGCCGGAACCAAAGAGACAAAGAGCGTTGGAGGAGGGAAATAAAATATAATACAAATAGACGAGCAATGCCCCCCCCCCCCTTTATAAAGTGTTTTAGCTATGCTTTTGAACGAAGGACAAAGAAAAAGAGAGTCAGAGAGTCAGAGAGAGAGAGAGAGAGAGAGATGGGGGGGGGGGGCTATATATGGCTAGCCCCATTATGACAGTGATCAGATGCATGACGTAAACTCCATGTTTCTATTGCTTAGGCATACTAGAGGTAGTTGTGTTTTCGGTAGTCGTTGCGCCTGAGCGTTCCGACATTGTGGTCGTATGGCTCGTCGTGGGCTTGGTCGTAATACTTTCAGTAGCGGTAGTAGTAGTGTGTAGTAGTAGTAGTAGTAGTAGTAAAATAGTAGAAGTCTATAGCAGCAGTGGTAATATCAGTTGTTGTTATTGTTGTACTACTTTTAGAAGTAGTAGTAAAGTAGTAGACCTCTACCAGCAGTGGTAATATCAGTTGTTGTTATTGATGTAGTACTTGTAGTAATTGTAGTAGTACCAGTAGTACGAGTATAAATTGTAGTAGTATTAGTTGTAGTAGTAGTAGTAGTAGTAGTAGTAGTAGTAGTAGTACTAGTAGTATATCTTGTTGTTGCTGTAGTAGTATCAGTAATAGAAGTAGTAAAAGTAGTAGTAGTAATTATAGCAGTAGCAGTAGTTGTTGTTGCTGTAGTATTATCAGTAGTAGAAGTAGTAGTAGTTGTAGTTGTCGTAGCTTTTGTAGTAGTAGTGGCAGTAGTAGTGGTTGTATTTTTCGTAGTTGTAGTTACAGTTGTAGTAGTAGTTGTAGTAGTAGTAGACATCTATTAGTAGTCGTAGTAGTAAAAGTAGAATATCATTTTAAAATGTATTATGATACTCACCCGGGATTCTGCATATTATATGTTGGCCAGGATTTTTTCCAGCGATGACAGCAGGGGGAGAGAAGAGTTTTGGGACAGTCTGCAACATGGTGCCATTGGGTAGTCGCACCATCTTACACTGATAGGACGCCGGCAAGGTGCTTTGCAGGATGATGAACTCGTCTAGGCAAGATGTTTTCGTCAGCTTGGACAAATCCGATAAAACAGGCAAGGCTGTGTGGAATAAAATAAAAAGAAAATCGAAAGTGAGCTCTTCCTCCTACTCCTCCCTCATTCCCTTATTCCTCTCCCCTACCCCTAAGGAATTAAATTTCCCAGAAAGGTATAGACCAGTTTTGGAAACGCCCCCCTCTCAAAAATGAAATGGAAGCTCTTATTACCAATCATGTGAAAGAATATGTTTTGACTAATGATGATACAAATTTTGCCGGGAAACCGCCTACTAATTGATAAATTTGGTAAATTAATATATCTATCCGGACTAGGTAGATATCGTAGAGTCCCATATACATCTTTCTGTGTGCAGTGCTTGTAAGTTTACCAAGACTGGGCCAAATTTCTTATTACGTTTATGATTCGAGATTCCAGAACCTTGCAGTACACACTAATACTTATATGCTAGATGATCAACCTTTTCTGATCGATTCCACAATCTTTATGTTTCTTTCACATTTTGATCGCATGACTAGAACTGGTCTATACCTTTAAAATAGTTTGAAACCTTCATTAGGTAGAATTTTCCAAACTGAGAACTTTTTATTTGAGATGCCAAGTAGGTTTATACATCTCTCTCCTATTTCGCTTCATTATGGTAATTTTGAAAGTCAACTTTTTTCAGCAGCGCTCGTAAAATCATGAAAATATGACGCAAATAATATGAAGTCAAAATAATTCTTACCAAAGGCCAAGCAGGATATGGTACCACACAGCAACTTCCACAATACACCGATCATTTTGTCTTTAGCCTGTATTTAGAAAACCATATTAACATTTTGTTATGTATGCAAGCTTGACGAAATGCGTACATAACCCATGAATTTGAATGAGGCACATGTTAATTTGATTGAATCAAACGCGAATTTAAATGCACAGATAATGAATTTGTACTCTTGAATAGCAAAACTGGGGCAAATCAATTTCAATTAAATGGATTGAAAAAGTTGTGAAATTGGCCGGGAAAATACCCATCTGTATAGGCCTAAGTCATTTAGGATATATTTAATGTCATTTTTGTTTCTATTTTATTTTCCTTGTTTTTAAAAACATATTTATTATATTGTATTATGTCGAAATGTATAATGTACATGCTTATATTGAAACGGACTACAGGTGAAATGGCAATGAAATCAAATCAGACTCATGGTTGCCATTTCTGATTGGAACAAAAACATGAAATACTTACCATTTTACAGATCAATCACCAAGGGCTTCCAAAAATGATCAAAGAGCACGATGATAATTTGACGTCTTTCTCGGATAAAAAAAGAACAAAGTCGGAAACGAAGAATACAGTTGTTTGATTACAGAAAAGCGGGAATTATTAAGCGTAAGATTCAAACTGTAAGCTATATAGCGATCGATCAACGGAGATCAATTGAAATCGCAGGAGACACACTATGACTTGATATCTACTTCCAACCAATTGTAAATGGTAAATGGTACGTTTTTCATTCTCTGCAGGCGGTAAGCTCGTATGAGAGCGGGATGGATATACTGCCAACTCGTAGATCAAAATTATGATTACGATTGGTAGATTGAAATTATGGGATAGATTATGCAAAGGGTGTACGTAATTATGATGATTGTTTGGTTTTAGTTTTTGTTTAAAAGGGCACCCGATACAAGGGAGTGGAAATTGTGCACACAGTGTGCGCGGGCAAGCACTGAAGCCAATGACCCAATGGGTAATAGTATATCTGTAAAGCGCTTAGAGACGTCCGAGATGTATTAAGCGCTATTTACAAGCTAAATATTATCATTATTATAAGCAACATGTTGTGTAGTGAACAGAAATTATGAGATAGCTATTAACGCCGATGATTGTTGTTTCTGTGTTTGTTTGTTTTTGCTATTGTTTGAAAAAAACGTATAAACTTTTGTTGAGGATTGAGACGTACATAGTTTTGTTTGTGAAAATGGATAGGAAACTCTGAGGCAGCTTCATTAGAGTACCTGTCAGCGCCAATTATATGTATAAAGATCTAGAGGTGGAATCGTTTTTTTTGTGTGGAGGAAACCACACGTTAACTTAGAAACATGTTGAGTGGATCGACTTCATGGGGTAGCATTAAAGCCCCACTGCACTACTTATAGCTACTTGCGCCCTCTATATAGCAAACAATGCCTAATAGGTGACTGTTTGTCCCTCATAGTCTTCTTTTCTTATGTTTATTGAGAGCTGATTTGATGGGACAACCACCTTTCAGTGACCATGCAGGGAGGTCTAATCCCTCCTGGCTAAACTAGTGCAGATAGGCTTTGGGGAATAGATATTTATAGCATCGACAATTTGTGTTGTTAAAGGTGCCATAGAAACAAGCTGATTAAATTGAGAGGTATGACAGAAGAAAAACAAACCGACCCTTATGCACTGTCAGACAATCAAACATCGACCCTAATTACATTACCTCAATGAATATAACAGGCATGAAAAAAAGTCTGAATATTTCATGAAACATGCATAATTGAATTCTAATAATGAGTCAAGCTTTGATGCTCCTGCTTTAGTAGGATAATGGTTGACCTGGTTTTGTACCCGACCTCTTGATAATGTATGGGTTAACAATTACCGTTAGTATTTTCAAAGGTTCATACAATTTAAAGAAAATCCAATACCAGTAAGCTCATGAATCTGTTATAACGGTTAAATGTTGACATTTATTACATTAATCTGAAGGTTTATTTTTCACAATTTTAAGTATTTTACCTTTTCATGCGCGCGCTCACCAGAAGCATTCACAATTCCCCCAAAACTCACCTACCCCGAAACAAATGGGAAGGTTTTTTTTAAGGGGGGGGGGGGGTCTGTGTTGGTGCATAATTATATTGTACATAATAGCTAGTGTCAGAGCGGGCGCGTAAGACGTACGAATTAAGCTAGCTAATACATGCAGATAAAACCCAATAAAATAAAGGCACCCGATACCTTAGCAACATGGTGTGTAGTGAACAGAAATTATGGGATAGATTAACGCCGATGATTGTTGTTTATTTGTTTCTTTGCTTTTGCTATTGTTTGAGAAAACGCACGTTATCTCAGAAACATTATACCTTTGGATCAAATTAGGGGATATCTCCTCGAGATAGTTATTAGCCCCGATAATATTTTTGTAAAAACATGTTTTGCTTTTGTTTGAGAAAACGAACTTTATCTCAGAAACATCAAATTGTGGATCGAATTTAGGGGATAGTTCTGTTAGATAGGTATTCGCGCCGATGAAGTTGTTTTGAGGATTGGGACGTACATAATTTTGTTTGTAAAAATACACGATACGCTTATAATTTGATCGGTATGATACAAGAAAAAAGAAACCGACCGTTACGCACAATCAGACAATTTGATATCGAGCTCAATCCATTACCCGCCCTGTTTAATCACGTACTAATATAACGCGTCACACGTTAATGCTCTCGCCTTGATAGCAAATGGAAGGCATCGTTTTCTCCCGAAGGTTGGTACTTCCAAAGGTTCGTCAATTCGAATTTAAAAAATTAAAAAGGGTTCACCACTCTGAACGAGGTTTGCAATTGTGAAAATTACAAATTCTCTCTTCTTTTCGGAAGAAAAAACCCTATTTCATCATTCGACATCTCATTATAAACATTTGCGATGACGAGCATACGGAGAAACGAACCGGCGACTTTATGAATTGATGAGTAATTTCAAACTTCATTTTGGTCATCATTATTGTCCCGACCGAAACCTTCTTCAAAATAAACTTAATTTAATACCGTGTTCACAAGAAGACCAATTAAAATGAAATTAGAATGTTGAATTTTGAGACATTTAGAGTTTTATGAGATTTAGAATATCTATCAGCGCCAGTGATTTTTAGAGAGGTGGTTTTTGTTTTGGGAAAACACACGTTATCTTAAAAACAGGTTGAGTGGATCGAAATTATATGATAGCGTTTGTCCCCAACCGGACAAATTCCTCTGTAGGGCCATGCATTATGGTTCAAGGCATGCCCACATAGGGGATTTGTTTATGTTAGGGGTCGGGGCAAAAAGCAATGAATTATTGATAATTTATTGCATTTTTTTTTGTTTTTTGTATTTGTGGGGGCGGCGACATACCCTAGTCTCCGCTGCGTACAGTCATGATTCAGTGGCTTAGCAATGTCCTCGTTACTGTGAGCCCCCAGGATCAAAACCGTGTCGATCAACTATATTAGTGCCATTTTATGAGGCATTAATCCTCATTACTGTCAGTTATGACTTAAGGACATAGGTCCCCTAGTTGATTACCATAGTAACACACACATGCTTTAGCAGTCACTCAAAACAAACACTCACAAATTATTATTCAATAAAATTTAAGAATGTATACTATTATCTAGGTTTTTAGAGATATATTGTCAAAATCATTCCTATATTACTACTTCCTCTACTACTTTTACTGCTGCTGTTACTACTACTACTACTACTACTACTACTAGTACTAGTACTACTACTTCTACTACTACTACTACTACTATTACTACTACTACTACTACTACTACTACTACTACTACTTCTACTACTATTACTACTACTACTTTTACTACTACTACTACTACTACTACTACTACTACTACTACTACTACTAATACTATAATTAGCCTTCCTTTGAATATCTAACACCATGCAGTTGAGTTTGATGAACATTTTATTCGATCAAAATTACAGCGGAGAGAACTAACAAGAATTAAGAGGAGCAACGGAGTTGTCTAGTAGTGTTTAGTCCAAAATGCTAATCACCTTTTCCCGATGTTGGGTTGTGTATAACGCGAAGAAGTTCTCTAATTTCAATTTGATATCCTCAGAATGTATACTATTATCTAGATCTATTAGGAATAAATCATTGTCAAATCATTCCTATACTACTACTTCCTCTACTACTTTTACTGCTGCTGTTACTACTACTACTACTACTACTACTACTACTACTACTACTACTACTATAATTAGCCTTCCTTTGAATATCTAACACCATGCAGTTGAGTTTGATGAAAATTGTATTCAATCAAAATTACAGCGGAGCGAACTATCAAGAATTAAGAAGAGCAACGGAGTTGTCTGGTAGTTTTAGTCCAAAATGCTAATCAACTTTTCCCGATGTTGGGTTGTGTATAACGCGAAGAAGTTCTCTAATTTCAATTTTATATCCTCACATTCTTTCAGTCTATATGTAAATCTCTTCCTTTCAAATTCTCTCACTCATTTATACCGCTTATTATTAGTTTTTAAATACATCTCTTTCATTTAAACATTCTCCCCCTTTATCATTTTCTTACAATCTATCACTTTCTATTTCTTCTGTTAATATCCACTTACCTTTTGATATCTTCATATCTCGTATATATCTGACTTTATTATCTTCTCGAATTCTCTCACCCCTTTCTCTCTCTTTCAAATGATCTCACTCACTTTCATTAAAAAAGTATCTCTCTTTTTAACCTTTTCACATTCTCGCAATCTTGATCTGAGTCTTCATTTTCAATTCTATCACTCTAAATTACATCTCTTTCATGACAAATTTTTCTTACTTTTATTCAAAAAAGGTTCACATTCTCTCTCTTTATATCTTCCTTTCGAATTCTCTCACTAAATTATACATCTCTATCATTTAATTGAGAGAAGTTTTAAAGGTAATACAAAGTTTTGGTATGGGGTCATGAATTTGGTTCAAATGAACATATTGGAAGCATATGCGATTTTACAATATTCAATGATCGCATCTAAAGTGATGAAATTGTAAATGATAAACTCTTTGTGTTGTATAGCTCCCTCTCAAGACTGATTTTACTTTAGCTTTAAAACAATGTTTCGTGACTACAATCGACCGATTTGCTATTTCCGTTTGGAAACTATATATCAGAACTACATATTCTGAAATTTTTATGGTCGCAGCCACCATGGCCTTATACGCTATTTTAATATATTTAAAATTTGTCGGGAGCACCGGTAAATTTTGATTATTCAATTTATCGAAATTGTTAGTGCTTATAATTCATCCACAGGGGCATCCAAATATTTAACATTTTAAAGAATTACTATCCATCCAAATTTCAAAATTTCCCAAAACTTTGCGTTGCCTTTAAATCTTCTCTCAATTTCTCTTCTCCAAACGTTCTTATGTTCCCTGTATCCCTCTTCTTCTTACTCACACAAACACCATTGACAGCAGAGTAATTGAAACGATATTAATACACGTCAAACAAACATTTAATCACTAATGCTACTACATCAATGACTTTACAAAACGACTCATCCTGTAATAGTGGCAACATTGTATCAAGTTCGCCTATTTACATGGGCTATACTTGGAAAATAATAGTGATAGCAATAGCAATAATAATGTTAAAGGTAATACAAAGTTTTGGTATGGAGTCATGTATTTGGTTCAAATGAACATATTTGAAGCATATGCGATCCTACAATATTCAGTGATCGTTGTCGCGGTTGAAATCGAGTCTAAAGTTATGAAATTGTAAATAATAAACTCTTTATGATGTATAGCTCCCTCTCCAGGCTAGAATATTAATACAGCTATGAAACAATGTTTCTGGACTAAAATCGACCGATTAGCTATTCCCGTTTGGAAATTATATATCACAACTACATATTCTGAGAATTCCATGGTCGCAGCTACCATTGTACGGTCGTAGGCGCTATTTGAAATTTATTAAAATTTACCGGGAGCACCGGTAAATTTTTATGTTCAATTTTTCTCGAAAGCAGAAGTGTTTTAGGGGCTAAATTTTCTAGTGCTTATAATACATTTACAGGGGCATCCAACAATATCAAAATTGTAAAGAATCACTATCCACCCAATTTTCAAAATTTCCCGAAACTTTGTATTACCTTTAATAATAATGATAATAACAAAAATACTGATAATATTAATAATAATGATAATAATAATGAATAAGACAATTTTTGAGAAGATGAATGGAGTTGAGGTATGATTTTAGTGAGGCTTCTATTCATTTGTAAGAGAAACTGTCTTGACGTTCGACCCAATAAAATCGAAACCGGAAAAACAAACAGGTATTGTGAGCGAGCTATGAGCAGTTGAGATATAATTTCAACCTTTCTATGGATCCGCCACTGGGTCAACCCCCCCCCCCCCTAGCAAAAATCTAGATCAGCCCCTGTAATCAATGTCTCATTGGAAATCATAGTACTTCAACTAGTCTAAGAAATCAGGGAATCTCTTTATACATACACCTCAGTCATAGATATTCACAATATATATTTGTTTTCGAGGTCCGTAAGCTCCAAAGGATCTACCTCTCACAAATTGGAAGGCTGATTCCTGCGCAACCTAATTTTCATATCCTTTACAAAAGTGAGCAGTGCTCGCCCGAGCATCAATTTTCTTCGGACTTTTTGGTGTCATATAAAAGTTGAGTTTATTAGCTTTCCATACATATAAAGCTTTTCCCCTAGTATAATATATTTTTTTTATTCGGCAGCCATTTCAAAAGTGTATAGTTTGTTTTTGAACGCACTGTATATATATGTAAATGTATATGTATAGGTGTTAAGTACATGTTTACATGTTTGTACATTTATATCATAAACTCTATACACATTTACTCATAAAACTGCACTTTTATGTTGTAGTCGGATACCTTTTGCGTTTCATATTTTCATGAACCACTAACTACTTTTCTACGATGAAGTTTAAACAAAGTCTCTTTGCTAATCATAATCTCATTGAAATGTGAAAAGTGCTCCGTCTTTTGAGCCACAAAAATTAATATCTCTGTAATAATAATTTAAGTGCTGTTCATATGAAAATAAGTGCATGAACGACCAAAAAAGAAAGTTTTTACTGACAAACTCGATCATTTCCAAAGCTCCGATAGACTTGTACAAACAATGACAAGAGAAAACCTGATTATATATATATTTGTGTGTGTGTGTGGGGGGGGGGGATGAGGGAGGGTATTTCGCTTGCCCCCCCCCCATCAAGGTGTTTAGATGCAATCATTGGTGCAATCAGGTAGTATGCAAATTGAAAGAAACAAATCCAATTTTTATACCCCCACTTTTTTCTCGCAAATGTATTTATATTCTCTGGAGCAATCCTCATCGTGCCACCCAAATGGATTACGCACATCAAGTATGAAACAGTTTACGTTATCATCGAACGAATCGGAGACAAGATTGTTATATGTAAGATTTGATCCGTCTAGCCACCTTGCCTCACTGGGACTTGAGCCGGTCAGCCCGATCCAGCGACCCTCGCTGGCGATCCCTACGATGTAGTTCTGTTCCTCTTGCGAATTGATGAAGACCAGATGGGATCCATATTGGGAACAGGCTGAAACCGCGGAAGCATGATTCATCGCGCAAGTGCTGAAAAGGTAGGACGACCCGCCGTATTCATGTTCCACCGAAGGAGATGGGCACGTTAAAAAAACTGAAAGCAATATGTAAATGTTTCAATTTAAATAAGTAGAAAAATGTATTATTTGGGTAAAAACTTAAATATTAAAAAAAGAATAAATAATGATGATAATGATGATGACAACAAAAACGATGGTGATGAGGATGAGGTTTGTTTATTTTGTTCGTTTTACCTGACGAGTAAGAAAACTTGTGCATGCTAGTAATTAAGCAACAAGGGGATTTTTTGGATTCTGGCTTTTACTGCTCTGTATGAATTAGTCATAACGTTGGATTTGTTGACCAATCAGAACGGCCATCTCCAAGTTGGCTTGGTTCGTGATTCGTTCGTTATCAAAACATGTAAGCAAAGGTAAAAGACGTAAATAAGTTTTGATGATGAGATGAACACATCAATGATGAATACAAAATATTACATTCAAATCTATTTTACAGGCAAAATTACAATAATATAGGAAGCATTTGATGACTTGAGCTAACAATAAATGATTGGAATTTCCCTGGATATAAAATGAACCAGTCCAAATTGTTTTCGTTCTATGTAGAGGTCAGTGGTTTTAGTCCTTACGTCATTCGTACTACGTAGAGTTTACTGTGTGCATGATGGATAATATATGCTGACGTCATGCAATGATACGTTCGCTGATTGGACGCTACCATTTCGGTAGAGATAAGGTTAACACAAGAAATCCAAACCAGATTACTAAAGGCCTCCTGTCTGACGCCACTCGCTCTGTCGTTCACTCGGGTTTTCGCGATTAGTCTCTATTTAGTCGCTCGGCGTCAGATATCATTATCAGACACGAGGCCTTGTCTAAAGGCTACCCGGCTACGAGACTGTATATGATCTGTTTTTATTGGTTTTCGGACAAAATTTTGAAGAAACGCGGTGGAGACGACTAGACTTATTGGTGGACGTCGGAGGGCCTATTATGCTGAGTTGAGAAGCTTGTCACAACGTACCGTGTCCCAGCTGGTCCTTGGGCGTCCTATATAGCCGATTGGCCTTTTGCTCGCCAGCCATTGAATTCTTCAATATTAAATAAAACTTTCAAAATTCAATTTATCCCAATCTATATATTTAAAAAAGTAAATCTAATTATAAAGGAATAACAATCCTAAGAGAAGAGGCGTAAATATTCACTTATGCGTGACAAACGCCTATAAACTAAAAACAATAACAACAATAACTAGGCGTTGTGGCGTGCGCCTGTAATCCAGCTAACAGTGGAAGTTACAAACTGATTCAGCCGAGGACGCAGGATCGAAACTGAGTCACGTCTTTCGGATGGTGACGTTTAAAGGTCGGTCCCCAGACGTAAATAATCATATCTGATTGATACACGTCAGAAAAACCAAATACACACACACCACACTACTGCTCTACCACTGAGCTATCGCATCTCCTCATATGAAAGAGAGAGAGAGAGAGAGAGGGAGAAGGGGGAGAGGGGTAGCGGCTAATAATGATCAAATGCATGATGTCACTTCGTTATTTCTCTTACGTATTATACTGGAGGTGGTGGTTTCTTGCGACGTCGTTGTGTCTGACATCGTGGTCGAAGAACTCGTCGTGCGCTTGGTCGTCGCGTTCGTAGTCGATGATTCTCTTGACTCTGAAACGTTTTTAAAAACATAACTGAGTAAGGGTTTAGAGTTATTAAAAAATAAAAGCACACGTACAAAGCAATGAGATTAGGAATGACGCCTAAACAGGATTAAAAGGCGAAAACGAAAAAACTTACCTTCAGCAAATTTGTAGATTTAGTGGTGTTTTGTCAAAGTTGAAGGATATTTTGTTGTTAAATATTTCCTCTTAATGGTGTTTGGTTTTTGTTAAACTCGTGGGCACAAGAATTAGACGGAAACTTACCCCCTTACTAAATTTGATTTTAGTGACGCCCGTGAAAGGAAAGGACACATAAAATAGAGAGTCAGACAAAGACTGGGAGAGGGAGAGAGAGAGAGAGAGAGAGAGCGAGAAGAGAGAGAGAGAGAGAGAGAGAGAGAGAAAGCGGGGGGGGGGGGGTATTGGCTAGAGCAATTATGATAATAATCAAATTCATGACGCCATTTAAATGTTTCTTTTGCTTACCTATGATGGTGGTTTCTTGCAATGTCATTGTGTGTGGTTGTTCCGACACCGTGATCGTAGGGCTCGTCGCGGGCAAGGTCGTCGCTTCCGTTGTCACCGACTCTGACAAGAATTAAAAACCTTTTTTAAATGAGTGGAGGGGGGGGGGGGGGGGAGGGGAGCCGGAACCAAAGAGACAAAGAGCGTTGGAGGAGGGAAATAAAAATAATATAATACAAATAGACGAGCAATGCCCCCCCCCCCTTTATAAAGTGTTTTAGCTATGCTTTTGAACGAAGGACAAATAAAAAGAGAGTCAGAGAGTCAGAGAGAGAGAGAGAGAGAGAGAGATGGGGGGGGGGAGGGGGGGGGGGGGGAGGGGGGGGGGCGATATATGGCTAGCCCCATTATGACAGTGATCAGATGCATGACGTAAACTCCATGTTTCTATTGCTTAGGCACACTAGAGGTAGTTGTGTTTTCGGTAGTCGTTGCGTCTGAGCGTTCCGACATTGTGGTCGTATGGCTCGTCGTGGGCTTGGTCGTAATACTTTCAGTAGCGGTAGTAGTAGTAGTAGTAGTAGTGTGTAGTAGTAGTAGTAGTAGTAAAATAGTAGAAGTCTATAGCAGCAGTGGTAATATCAGTTGTTGTTATTGTTGTACTACTTTTAGAAGTAGTAGTAAAGTAGTAGACCTCTACCAGCAGTGGTAATATCAGTTGTTGTTATTGATGTAGTACTTGTAGTAATTATAGTAGTAGCAGTAGTACGAGTATAAATTGTAGTAGTATTAGTTGTAGTAGTAGTAGTAGTAGTAGTAGTAGTAGTAGTACTAGTAGTATATGTTGTTGTTGCTGTAGTAGTATCAGTAATAGAAGTAGTAAAAGTAGTAGTAGTAATTGTAGCAGTAGCAGTAGTTGTTGTTGCTGTAGTATTATCAGTAGTAGAAGTAGTAGTAGTTGTAGTTGTCGTAGCTTTTGTAGTAGTAGTAGTAGTGGTAGTAGTAGTGGTTGTATTTTTCGTAGTTGTAGTTACAGATGTAGTAGTAGTAGACATCTATCGGTAGTCGAAGTAGTAAAAGTAGTTATTGTGGTAGTGGGAGTGGATATCTATAATATCATTTCAAAATGTATTATGATACTCACCCGGGATTCTGCATATTATATGTTGGCCAGGAATTTTTCCAGCGAAGACAGCAGGGGGAGAGAAGAGTTTTGGGACAGTCTGCAACATGGTGCCATTGGGTAGACGCACCATCTTACACTGATAGGACGCCGGCAAGGTTTTTTGCAGGCTGATGAACTCGTCTAGGCAAGATGTTTCTGTCAGCTTGGACGAATCCGATAAAATAGGCAAGGCTGTGTGGAATAAAACAAAAAAGAAAATCAATAGTGAGCTCTTCCTCCTCCTCCCCCTTGTTCGTCATCTTCTACCTCCTCCCCTCCTCCTCTCAATATCATCCCCTTCTCCGCTTCTTTCTCCTCCTCCCCCTCTCCCTCAATCTTCTCCTCCCTCTCCCTCTCCTGTACCTCTCCCTTCTCCTCCTCTTCATCTCCTCAATCTCCTCCTTTTCCTTCTCTTTTACCTCTCCCTTCTCCTTCTCCTCCTCTTTCCCCCGTTTCCCTTCTCATTTGCGTCGTTCTCCTCATCTCATCATCCCTCCTTCCTCTCCCACTCCCCTCGCCCCTATTTATCCGTATAATCCTCCTCCTCATTCTTCTCCTCTTCCTTTCCTTTCTTCCTTCTCCCCTTCCTCCTCCTCCTCCTCCTCCCCTCCTCTTCCTCTTCTACTCCTCATCTCCTCCTACCTGTCCTATTACTCCTCTTCTCGTCCCCTTCTCTTTCTATTCGTTTCTCTCTTCCTCGCCTCCTTCCCTTCTTCCTCCCCCTACCCCTAAGGAATTAACTTTCCCTTTATAGTTTGAAACCTTCATTAGGTAGAACTTAACAAACTGAGAACTTTTTTTTGAGATGCCACGTAGGTTTATACACCTCGCTCCTATTTCGCTTCATTATGGTGATTTTGAAAGCCAACTTTTTTCAGCAACATTCGTAAAATCATGAAAATATGACGCAAATAAAAAGTATTCTTACCAAAGGCCAAGCAGGAAAAGGTACCAAACAGCAACTTCCACAATACACCGATCATTTGGTATTTAGCCTGTATTTAGAAAAAACACATTAACATTGCATATAGAAATAGAAAAAGAACTAGAGCAAGGACAATAACAAAAATAGCAACAACAGAAAAGATGATGATTAATAATTTTTAATTATGATAATGGTATTATTAACAATGGTGATAATAACAATTATGATGATGATGATGCTGATGATGATTATTATTTCATAGAAATATTGATAAGAGCAATTACGGTTAAGCTTCGGTCACAAATGTCATTACGAACTGCTACGAACGCCGTACGAACGATTTCCAGATCATGGAAATTCGGGAAGACCATGGAAAAACAGGGAAATTCGTACGAACGCATCGTTCGTGCAAACCTTTGTGACTGTAGCTTAAAGCTACGGTCACAAAGGTTCGTGCGAATCTCCCTATTCGTATGGATTTCAGAGTTCGTAGAGATTCGTAGATTGGGCACAGTTTCTTTAATACGTCCTTCCTAAGGAGTACGAACTAACGCCGTTAAAGTTTTCGTTTTGTTCCCGTAAGAATTCTTTGAGGTCTTCTTACGTCAGACTTACGGCCATCTTGCGAGTTTTTGTTCTCGCAAGATGGTCGTACGTGTATAACTGACGGTATTATCAAGTCATTCGTAAGAAGATTTTTACTATTTTGTTGGTAAATTTTGTCGGGTCGCAAAAATACGCTGCATAAATTGCATACAATGGGTACGTAAACCTCGGAAGCACCTTACGAACGCCTTACGAACGCCAGGAGTCGTTCGTATACGAATACAATGCGAATCTCGGTTCGTAGAGCGTTCTTACGAACGCCATAAGAGCCCTCTATAAACAACTTAAGGCGTTCTTACGTACATTTCGTAGGGTCGAGAGACAATCCTAGAAGCCTCAAATTTAAACAAATACATATACTAGAGTCTTCCTGTACGAATGGAGGATTATTTCATAAAAGTATATTAATTTGTATTTTGTATTTGTATTTATTCACAATTCAGTTAAAGGTAATACAAAGTTTTTGGGAAATTTCGAAAATTGGGTGGATAGTAATTCTTTACAATTTTGATATATTTGGATGCCCCTGTGGATGTATTAAGGGCACAACAAAACTTAGCCCCTAAAACAATTCTGCTTTTGAGAAAAATTGAATATAAACATTTACCGGTGCTCCCGGTAAATGTTGATAAATTTCAAATAGCGCCTACGGCCGTACAATGGTAGCTGCGACCATGAAAATCACAGAATATGTAGTTGTGATATATAATTTCCAAACTGGAATAGCAAATCGGTCGATTTTAGTCAAGAAACATTGTTTGATAGCTTAATTAATATCTTGACCTTGAGAGGGAGCCATACAACATGAAGAGCTTATTATTGACAATTTCATAACTTTAGACTCGATTTCAACCGCGACAACGATCACTGAATATTTTAGGATCACATTATGCTTCCAATATGTTCATTTGAACCAAATCCATGACCCCATACCAAAACTTTGTATTACCTTTAAATCTAATATGTATATGAATGGAGCAGAGGTTTCAAAAAACCTAGGGATGCATTTTAAATTACAAAAATTAATGTTAAAGTAAACAAATATAACAAGATCCATGATCGTAAAAAAATCGGAAACAAATAAATTCATCGATAAAATAGTTAAGAAGGTACAATATGAATATAAAAGCACAATGAGATTTCATAGCATGTAATAGCATCAATAGCATCAAAATAATATATCAAAATAACACATATTTGCAAGACACACTTTGAACAAGAATTACACATGTAATACGAGATGGTTATTACAAAGGAAAGGATTGTGTCGGAGAAATCGAAGTAATTTCAATGAACAAAATGCTCAATCGGGTGCTCAAAATGAATTTGAATGTGTAAAGGGCAGGATATTACGTGATCATGTCATTCAGAAATGTATGCAAGCTTGACGAAAAGCGTACATAACTCATGAATTTGAATGAGAAACATGTTAATTTGATGAATCAAACGCGTTATAATGCACAGATAATGAATTTGTTCTCTCGAATAGCAAGACTGGGACACATCAATTTCAATTAAATGGTTTGAAAAAGTTGTAAAATTGGCCGGGAAAAACTATACTTTTTCTTCTCTTCCCTTCTTTTAATTTTCCTCCTTATTCTTCTCTTTGTATTCCTCTTCTCCTCCTTCCTTTTTATTTTCTTTTCCCCCCTCATCCTTATTCTTCTAGGCCTGGTGTAAATCGAACGTGGACGTCAAGTGAAGAGAGCATGGAATTAGCCCAATAGACTTTAGTTCGCAGTTAGCTCATGATAAAATGTGTATCGAATGTTCACTACGAATACTCTAGTCTAACTCAAGTTTTTGCTTTCTTTGGCTGAAGTGGCATTTACAATAATATTTCTTTAATCTTGAACCACACAGCTTTAATTCATTAAGTCGCGAGTCACCCTCCTTGTCATCACACAAACATTGCTTTCTGTAGCATGCCCCTCATCAATTATCATCATTTATGATATGTTTAATTTCATTTTTCCCCATTTT
Source organism: Strongylocentrotus purpuratus (assembly GCF_000002235.5). Taxonomy (NCBI): domain Eukaryota; kingdom Metazoa; phylum Echinodermata; class Echinoidea; order Camarodonta; family Strongylocentrotidae; genus Strongylocentrotus; species Strongylocentrotus purpuratus. Next base: position 30,399,664 of record NW_022145605.1, on the reverse strand, counting down.
TTTTCTTCTTTGTTTTAAAATATTTATTACATTGTATTATTTTGAAATGTATAATGTACATGCTTATATTGAAACGGACAACAAGTACAATGTCAATCAAATCAAATCAGACTCATGGTGTCATTTCACTATGATTGAAACAAAAACATGAAATACTCACCATTTTACAGAATAATCTTCAAGGGCTTCCAAAAATTAAGAAACAGCACGATGATAACCTGACGTCTTTCTCGGATAAAACAGGAACACATTTGGAAACGAAGAATACAGTTGCTTGAATACAGAAAGGCGGAAAAGACGAACCGTAGGATCCAAACTGTAGGCTATAGCTACCGATCAACGGAGATCAATTGAAATCGCAGGAGACATACTATGAATTGATATCTACTTCCAACCAATTGTAAATGGTAAATGATACGTTTTTCATTCTCTGCAGGCGGTAAGCTCGTATGAGAGCGGGATGCGGGATCGATATGAACAGAAAGATTAAAAAGGAGATACCGCCAACTCGTACATCAAAATTATGATGACGATTGGTGGATTGAAATGATGGGATAGATTATGGGATAGCTCTGCAAAGGGTGTAGGTAATTATGATGATTGTTTGGTTTTAGTTTTTCTTTGAAAAGGCACCCGATACTTTAGCAACATGTTGCGTAGTGAACAGAAATTATGAGATGGCTATTAACGCCGATCATTGTTTCTTTCTTTGTTTGTTTGTTTTTGCTATTGTTTGAGAAAACGCACGTTATATCAGAAACATTATACCTTTGGATCGAATTAGGGGATATCTCCTTGGGATAATTATTAGCCCCGATAATAGTTTTAAAAACATTTTGTTTTGCTTTTGTTTGAGAAAAATCACGTTCATGTTAGAAAACATCCAATTTTTGATCAAATTTAGGGGATAGCTCACTTGCTCTGTTAGATAGGTATTCGCGCTGATGAACTTGTTTTGAGGATTGGGACGTACATAATTTTGTTTGTGAAAATAGACGTTATGCTAATAACATGCTTACAATGGGTAGGAAACTATGAGTCAGCTTCATTGGAATACCTTTTAGCGCAAATTATTTATAAAGAGGTGGAATTGTATTTTTGTTTGGGGAAAACTCACGATACCTTAGAAACATGTTGAGTGGATCGACTTGATGGGATAGCATTAAAGTCCCACTGCACTACTTATAGCTATACTTGCGCCCTCATTATATCAAACCATGCCTAAATGGTGACTGTTGGTCACTCATAGTCCCCTTTTTCTTATGTTAATTGAGAGCTGATTTGATGGGATAACCACCTTCCAGTGACCATGCAGTGAGGTCTTATCCCTCCTGGCTAAACTAGTGCAGATAGGCTTTGAGGGATAGATAATTATGTATAGCATCGACAATTTGTGTTGTTTACGGTGCCATAGAAACAAGCTGATTAAATTGATAGGTATGACAGAAAAAAAACCCCGACCGTTATGCACTGTCAGACAATTCAATATCAACCTTATATCAGACATGAAAAAGTCTGAATATTTCATGAACAAAGTCGTGCATAGTTGAATTCTAATACTGAGTCACGCTTTGATGCTCCTGCTTTGGTAGAATAATGGTTGACCTGGTTGTGTTCCCGAACGTTGGTATTTTCAAAGGTTCATAAAATAAAATAAAAATCCAATATCAGTTAGCTCATGTATCCGAAAATGTTATAATGGTTAAATTTGGACATTTATTACACTACTCTGAAGGTTTATTTTTCAAAATTGTAAATATTTTACCTTTTCATGCGCGCGCTAACCAGAAGCATTCACAATTCCCCTAAAACTTACCTACCCTGAAACAAATGAGAAGGGGGGGGGGGGGGGGGGGGGGTGGGGGACTGTTTTGGTGCATAATTATATTGTACATAATTATAGCTAGTGTCAGAGTGGGCGCGTAAGACGTACGAATTAAGCTAGCTAATAGCTGCAGATAAGATGAAATAAAATAAAGACACCCGATACCTTAGCAACATGTTGTGTAGTGAACAGAAATGATGGGATAGCTTTTAACGCCGATGATTCTTGTTTCTTTGTTTTTGCTATTGTTTGAGAAAACGCACGTTATCTCAGAAACATTATATACCTTTGGATCGAATTAGGGGATATCTCCTCGAGATAGTTATTAACCCCGATAATATTTTTGTAAAAAAATGTTTTGCTTTTGTTTCAGAAAACGCATTTTATCTCAGAAACAACAAATTTTGGATCGAATTTAAATTAGGGGATAGTTCTATTAGATAGGTTTTCGCGCCGATGAACTTGTTTTGAGGATTGGGACGTACATAATTTTGCTTGTGAAAAATACACGATACGCTAATAGTTTGATCGGTATGATACCAGAAAAAAAAAAGACCCGACCGTTACGCACAATCAGACAATTTGATATCGAGCCCATTACATTAACCGCCCTGGTAACGTTTTAATAACGCGTCACGCTTTAATGCTCTCGCCTTGATAGAATATGGAATGGCATCAGGGGCGGCGATTTCTTTTCATGACTGGGGGGGGGGGGGAAGGGATGAAATGCGAGGGACGAGAGGGCAGTGGCGTAATGAGCAAAACCTTTTTTCTTGGGGGGGGGGGCAGAAAAAAATCTGTTTCACCACCACTCTTACATGTTACGCAGACCCTGGGAACGTTTTTCAAAATGGGGGAGGGGCTAAAGTATTTACGATCAGGTAGATCAAAGCAAAGTGGAGCATAAATTGGCGTGGGGTCCAGGGGCAAAGCCCAGGCGGGTGTCAATGGGCAGAGCCCCATGAAGTTCAGGGGTTTTAGGCATTTATGTACGGTCAGATGAGCAACCAGGGGCCCGCGGGGGTGAAGGTGACGGAAGTAACTACCCCCTCACAGGTTTTTGAAGTTTTGTTATATTAACAAATTACAGTCTTGGCAAAACTATAGAATAAAAACAAGCAATAACATTTCAAACATTATTTTTTTGGTCATCAAATTGTACCGACCGAAACTTTCTTCGAAATAGACTTTATTTAATTCCGTGCTCACAAGTAGACCAATTGATATGGAATTTCTCATTCCTCACCTGAATCTTGAATTTTGAGTCATCTATAAATTATGAAATTTAGAATATCTATGAGCGGCAGTGATTTTTAGAGAGGTGGGTTTTTTTGTTTAGGGAAAACACTCGTTACCTTTTAAATATGTTGAGTGAATCGAAATTATGGGATAGCATTAAAAAATATTGGTAGCGTTTTTCCGGCGTTATTTTTGTCGTTGAAATGCACGTTACGATGGAAACAAGCTGGTGTTAAGAGGCAAGATACATTAGAATCCTATAACAGAAGCTGATGAGAACCATTTTTTATCATGAATACCTACCCCCCCCCCCTCTCTCGCTCTTTCTCTGTCTCTGTCTGTCTCTATCTCTGTCTCTCTGTCTCTCTTTCTGTATACCTTTTGACTGAATCCCATGACAGAAGCTGTTGAGATACATTCTCTATCATGTATACCGCCCTATCTCTGTCTGTATGTCTCTCTTTCCTCTTTTTTGTATGTAATTGGTTTGGGCATAATATAACACGACAACATGCTTGTGGGAAATTGTGTAGTATGTCCAGGGTCATATAAGCCCATGTAAAATAATAGAGTTATGTTGGCAAAAAGATGAAAATTGTAATTTTCCCAAGCTTAGTAATATTTTCTTTAAAAAGCTACACTTCTAAATTTAAAGACTCAAACCCACTCTATGAGACAAAAAAGTCCTGCAGTGCTTTATGAGCTTAAAAAACGAAGAATAGGAAAACAACTTAAAAAAAAACAACTTTTCTTTTACTTAGGTACTATGTAAACTTATCTGACGTAAACGCAATCAAATTAATTTTAGAATATTATTCAAGAGGCACTAATCTATTTGACAAATCTCACAAAATGACATATTTCCAGAGAAGTTTATGTTACCTCTCCGTACGTGTGGTAAATATTGGAGTCGAAGTTATGCTACGGTCACAAAGGTTCGTACGAACGATAATTTCGTACGAATCTCCCTGTTTTTCCATTGTCTTCCCGAATTTCCATTGTCTGAAAATCGTTCGTACGGCGTTCGTAGCAGTTCGTAATGGCATTTGTGACCGAGGCTTTATTTAAACGTGCCTCGATGGACTATTCTTCATTTCGCCTCGCAAGAATCTCAGCCATTTGATTGGACCCCAGTGTGTTGACGTCATCAACCATAACAGGAGCATGCGTAGAGTGTCCGGACTATTCGGTTGTACGGTTGTACCATAATTTTATAGTCGAAATGGTCGCCGGGAATTCTTGTAACGCGCGCCGGTCCAGAAGTCAAAATGAAAACCAAAATATGGTTCTAGGACACCTACCCCCTGGACAACCACCCTCCGGATAACCACCCCTAGGACTACCCCCTGGAAAACTAACCCCTAGGGTAACCACTCTCATTCATTTCATTTTTCGAGGATTCGAGGGGGCCTTTTTTTAGATCGTGGACAAAACAAAACCAGGGATGGGAGGGAACATAAAATCTGAAAGATGGGGTTTCTCAACTTTTCCCCATCTCAAGCTTTCCTCCCAACCCAAAATCTTTCTCTCTCTCTCTCTCTCTATTTCTCTATCTCGATTCCAGGGGGCAATTAAGATGAGCCCTAGTGTTCGGCACGTGACCCTGGCACTTCGCCACTGAGACGATCAGCATCGCTAGACCTTGATCATACTTATCGCAGTCCACAGCATTCTTTTCAGAATCGTTAAACAACCAATCACAGGTGGAAACCGAGAGGAGCAGTGTTTCCACGCGACTGGATGGACGACTTGGAGACTCGGAGAGGATACCCCTACACGGATCAATACTATTAACTACGAATACTGCAGATGAAAATGATGCATACTATAGTCTGGAAAACGGATATATCAAGCCTTTTAGTGGAAATGGTCTAAAAATTTGCCATGTAAATATCAATTCGTTACCAGCCAAGATAGATGATCTAAAATATACTCTAAAATATAATCCATTCGATGTTATAGCTATAACAGAAACTCACTGTGATGAGACCATACCAGACTCCGAACTATTAATAGAGGACTACAACATTATTCGTAAAGACAGAACGAGACACGGTGGAGGTGTAGCTCTTTATATACGAAGAGACATTAACTATACACGGCTGGACTATGTAAATGAACTGGAAGCCATATGTGAAAAGGTCAAAGTATCTCGTAACGAAACTCTTCTAATTTGTGTATTATATAGACCACCAAATGTTCCAGTAGAGTATTTCGACCAAATCTCTTGTATGATGGAAAGGGCGATTAGCGACGATGTAGAAATGATTTTACTGGGAGACTTTAATTGTGATTTATGTCAGGATAGGTTAAATTCAGATGCAAAACATTTGTCATCTTTGATGACTGGTTTCTTATGCACACAATTAGTTAATGTTCCTACCCGAGTCACTATGTCATCAAAATCGATAATCGATCATATTTATTCTACCAACCCAGACAAAAATATTGTCACTGGTGTATATAAAACCTTCTTTAGCGATCATTTCTTAACTTTTACAATTTATGGTGAGAGTTGCCACAAACCCTTGGAAACTTAATAAGCTGGCGGGATTTCTCCAAATTTGATTATGAAGGATTTGTAGTTTCAATGACACAAAAGCCTTTCAACGACATATTTCAAATTACAGATGTCAATGAAGCGTGGGAGAAATGGTATAACCTAACAATGGAAGTTGTGAACAAATTTGCACGACTTAAAAGTAAACGTATGCGTAGGAATCCTTGTCCATGGGTTTCTGGTGACACCATTCAATTGATGAATACTCGTGATCACTTTCATAAGAAAGCTCTACAAACCAAAAGTGATTTAATGTGGAATAGATACAAACATTACAGAAATTTAGTCAATAGGATGGTTAATCAACAAAAGAAGACTTATGTCGACTCTCTTCTGCAAGAGAATAAGGGTAATCCTGGTGCCCTATGGAAAACATTAAAGAGTTTAACAAATGCAAACGTGTCAGAAAAGATAACGTTACAAGTCTCGGGAAATGAAATAACTGATTCAGAAGAAATAGCAAATATTTTCAGTAATTATTTTAGTAGTGCTGTGAAAAGTTTAACAGACAATTTCGGAGCATCAGGTGATGAACTGATAACCACAAAATGCAGTACAGCCGAAGATAATCGGTCGGAACCCACAGGACTGTTTGATCTGCCAGTCATTGATAGCGAGTTTGTAAAGAAAGAAATTAAGGGTTTCCCGATAACCAAGGCTATAGGGAATGATGGACTATTAAAGTGTCAAGATTTTGAAACATGTTTGTAACATTAACATTGTCATAGATACTCTGACGTATTTATACAATCTGTCACTGACAACGGGTGTAGTTCCTGCTGCATGGAAAATAGCAAGAATACAACCCATCTTTAAGAGTGGAGATAAATTTCAAGTATGTAATTATAGGCCGATAGCCATTCTCCCTGTCTTATCCAAAATAATAGAAAAGGCAGTGAATAAGAATCTCCTTGAATATCTATCAGAAAAACGACTACTTAAAGGTAATACAAAGTTTTGGTATGGGGTCATAAATTTGGTTCAAATGAACATATTGGAAACATATACGATCCGACAATATTCAGTGATCGTCGTCGCGGTTGAAATCGAGTCTAAAGTTATGAAATTGAGAATAATAACTCTTTATGTTGTATAGCCCCCTCTCAAGGTCAATATATCAATTAAGCTATAAAAAAAATGTTTCTTGACTAAAATCGACCGATAAGCTATTCCCAGTTGGAAATTATATATCACAACTACATAGTCTGAGATTTTCATGGTCGCTGCTACCATCAAACGGCCGTAGGCGTTATTTAAAAATTTATCAAAATTTACCGGGAGCACCGGTAAATTTTTATGTTCAGTTTTTCTCGAAAGCGGAAGTGTTTTAGGGGCTAAATTTTATAGTGCTTATAATACATCCACAGGGGCATCCGAATATATCAAAATTGTAAAGAATCATTCTCCACCCAGTTTTCAAAATTTCCCAAAACTTTGTATTACCTTTAACCCCAAACAGTTCGGTTTTCGACCTAATCATTCATGTGAGACCGCCCTAATCTGTATGGTCGATGAATTAGCAATGAATGTTGATAAAGGGTACGTGAATGGATTAGCACTCATAGACTTACGCAAAGCGTTCGACATGGTAGATCACCGTATTCTCATAAGTAAATTAGCTAAATACGGTTGTTCTGATAAATGTCTCACTTGGTTTAGGTCCTATCTTAATGACAGAAAACAATATGTTTCAATGCAAAATAAAAAGTCAAACATCATGAATGTCAACACAGGAGTGGCTCAGGGTTCAATCCTTGGGCCCCTCCTGTTTACAGTCATGATAAACGATCTTCCCACGCATATAAGTAAAGGGAATGTTTATATGTACGCAGATGACACGACAATATCCGTCTATGGAAACAATCCAACAGATATAGAAATCAAGCTTAACAATGTAATGCAAGAAGTAAATGAATGGGTTGACAGAAACAAGTTGATCCCCAATCCAGAGAAGACCAAAGTCATGCTATTAGGCTCAAGGCAAAAATTACATCGATTTTCAAATCTAAAGTTGCATGTTACATTAAAGGGTAAATCTGTTGAATGTGTTGATGAATCTAGGTGTTTAGGTGTAACCATAGACTCTAGCCTTGACTTTAAGTTACATACTGAAAAGGTGTCTTTAAAGGTGAAACAAAAACTAGGTGTAATAAGAAGATTAAAAACATATTTTTCTACTAAACAATTATCTGATATATATTGGGGGTACATTATACCCCATGTTCTTTACTGTTGTAATGTATGGTCGCGCAGAAGTGTCGGGAATTTCAATACCTTAAACAAATTACACAAAAGAGCTGCCTACATAGTATCAAATAAGTCATGGGATATACCGTCCCTTGATGTATTACAGTCACTATGCTGGCCAACTCTTGATAAATTGTTCTGGAAAACAATGTGCTGTTTAATGTATAAATGTGTAAATAAAATAACACCCGGAATCGTTTATGACAGATTTATACTCGTCGACGATGTTTCAAAACGAATAACTCGCAACACAGATAAGAAAATGTTGCGATTGCCAAAATGTAAAACAGAATTTTACAGGAAGTCATTCATTTATTCAGGGAGTGAAATTTGGAATGATCTTCCACTTGAACTTAAAGAAGCACAGAGCCTAGCAGTCTTTAAGAGAGCTCTAAAAGAAAATCTCACATGATAAGGTGTTCTTCTGCATAGTTGATTTTTATCTTGACTTCATTTTCATTTTTTACTTGACTCCATTTTACAATGCTTATAATTATCATTAATTCTAAACTGTTGTTCTATTGTGCAAAATCATATTCAGTTAATGTATTCCTATGTTTTGGTTTAATTTATTTTCATAGTTGATTTTATCATTATCTATTCAGTTTTTGAAATGTTACTTTACTCCATTATCATATAATGTTTAATTTATTTTTCATAGTTGATTTTATCATTATCTATTCAGTTTTTGCCATGTTATTTGACTCCATTATCATACAATGCTTATAATTATCATTAATGAATTGTTGTTCTTTTGTGTAATATTATATTCAGTTAATGTATTCCCATGTTTTTGTTTAACTTATTTTCATAGTTGATTTTATCATTATCTATTATGATTCAGTTTTGTCACGTTACTTGACTCCATTACCATATAATGCCTATAATTATCATTAATGAATTGTTTTCTTTTGTGTAATCTTATATTCAGTTAATGTATGGCCATGTTTTTGTTTAATTTATTTTGTAGTTGATTTTTATTATTATCTAAACCATGCATATATTGTGTTAAATGTTTAATAATCCGATATTGTACAGTTCTAATTGTAATTTATGTAATTTTTTAATGTGCTGTTTTTATAATCAGGGCTCTGTGGAAGACCAGGTTTTTATTTTTGTATACTGAACAGACTACCCTGAATAAAGAAGTGAAATAAATAAAATAAAAATAAAAAATACTCAGTCCAGCCAAGGATTCTGAAAAATTATTTTTGGTACAATGCTATAATGCTATCCATTGTTATAACCCACATACTATGCTACATGTAGGTTTAAATGATGTTCAGGTATCTGAAACTATGATAATGGTTTAGAGTGTTTAGCAGCTAGGCACGTGCCCCCCCCCCCCCCCCGTGACTACGTGCCTGCCAACAATACAACTGTAATCTAGAAGGAGGACCGTAATTTGACGCTAACTTGAAAATGTGTTTTAATGGGGGGGGGGGGGGGAAGGGGGGACGGTGGGAGCAAAAAAATAGAATATAAGTTTGACACGGGCATATAAATGTAGCGTTTTGAGTAGAGGCCACTATAGTAGTTTGGAAAAGTTTAACCATTAGAGGGCGCTAGAACTATTCTCCCTGCTTAGCTTTCGGGTACCGGGTGGAATTTGGTTGCGCCGTTCACCTATGTAATTTATGTGCAGAATCATCTTAGTTAAGTTAGTTTTGACCAGGCCTGGTTTTGACAATGTAAATAATTGAGAATTTTGCGATCTTTTTAGTATGTAAGTAATATACTTAGATCGATTGCATAATGTAGGTTTTATTTTATAAGATTTTGTCTTCGAGCTTAACTTGATAATTGTATTTAATTATTAGCACAATCTCACCACTATTGTCATTCATTTGATCCGCCGGTTATACGAGAGCTAATTTGTCCCGCAATTTTTGAATCAGAGGAGACGAGAACCCGGTGCCTCGGGGGGACCTACCTAGTCTTTTGATTGATTGATTGATTTGATTGATTGATTGATTGATTTTATTCGTCAAGTATAGTACATTGAATGCTTACATAAAGCAAAATGAAACGAGAAGATACATTGACAGGATAACCCATGAAAGCCGGAAAAGGCTTATTTCCAACGGGGTCCTATAATTTAGTCCTCCTCTCGGATTTGCACCTCCCCACTCTCAAGTTCAGTTTTCAATGACATTTTCCTACTTCGTAGTTTTGCCTCGATTTGGCATTAATTAAACTTGATCTACAGACTTACAGTTCGACTCGATTCACTGCCTGGTTTATACTGATTTAGCTGTTTTTGGCTGGAAGCCTAGTTTAGTGCTGCTTCTGATATCCGCCATTTTGGAGTAGGCCTACAGTTTTTACGATCTCAAGTCAAATTGGATTTCGACATTCGATCCTTTGTTTGTTGGGATCCTCACCACTCGTCAACGCCACCATAATTACCACTTTGAATTTTGAAGTTAGTGCGAACTCCAATATTGAATCGGATATTGATATTATCGAATTGCGTTCCGTCTATCACCTCGAGCACCGTAAATGTCGAACTCGAACCTTACATATTCCGAGTCTCACCATCACCGATTGTGGACTCCGCATCCGATCGACATCGCCGACCCTTGCCTGGCCTGATCCTGACTTTTAAGTTGATCCTGACTCTGACTAATGATGACTTACGACGACTCTCGCTCCTTCGCTGGAAGGACAGTTTGTGTAATTACTATGTAGGCTAGACCTAGTCTAATTTAAATATGAGCGGCAGTCTTTCGCTATAGAAATAGACTAACCACTTTACTTATAATATTATTATTTGCTGAAAGTGTACATTGCCATGTAACAAGCAGCAGTCTTTCGCTATAAAAATAGACTAAACCATTGATTCTGAATAACCATAATTTGTGAATAGAAATTTGTAATTTGTAATTTGTGAAAATGTTTGGAAATTTATACGAGCTAGATCGAGTTTATGTTTAGCTTGTTTTAATAAATGCTTTTAAATTGTAGGCCTAGGCCTACACATTGTTTCAATTGTTCTATGCTTGAAGCCTTGATCAAGAATTATATTGGGACGTTGACCGTTGTTTTGATCATTCGAATAATGATCATGTCAACCCGTTTCTAGTTTTTGCCAAATTAGCATTTGCTCTACGGACGCTAGACAAATGAGATCGAGTTTTTATTGGGCGATCACTTTTAGGACGATGAAAACCTCAATCTGCTTGTCTGTCAAAGGTTAGTGGGAATTCCCAGAGCCTAAAAAGAGATCGAGAAACTAAATACATGAATGTATATTACCACGTATGATCAGTGCACCTCTACATTGTAAAGGCAGAGAGTATACATGTTCACTGATTTCATATAACACCAAGACCGATACGTAGTTACGGAAAAAGAGGTGAGTTAAAATGTCTGTCATTTTCACAAGAAATACTATGAGATTTTGCGAAATTTTCGTTTGAAATTGTCGTATATAATTGTATTAGGCTGACTCCCAGACGCTTGTGAGGCTTTGTTGGTATCTTGGTTATAAAACCATTTTCCTTAAACTGAAACAGTTTGGTTTGGGCCTAGAATGGCTAGATATCTTTGAGGTGATAAATGGAGGCAAATGAGCTCAGACCAAGATGATAATAACGGGTGTTTATGAAATGATCTCAATTTGGTAAACCATGGAATAACAGGCTGCAAAAACAGGTCTAAACAAAACAGAGCTTTGAAACGAGACCATACGAGTTTCGCCGGTGTCCTTGATCGTGAACCCGGAAGGAATTGTTGTCGTGTTAGAAGGATTATGATCCCATTGATATCGTTCATACCGATACGTACAACTTATCAGTGTTTGTTTGTCGTGGGGAGAAATTTGGTTATTGTGATTTGAATAACAAATTAGCCATTAATTCTTACATTTTATGTTCATATATGAATGCACATGGTAAATATTTCCAATTGTAATCTGGAAGGAAAATCGTTCCATGAGACTTTGGCATTAGTAGGCCTAATTTGAATCAAACTTTAGAGGCCGTGTTTTGTATTGGTGGGGGTGAGGGGGGGGGGGGGTGGTAAAGAAATAGATTTCAAGTTTGACACGGGCATATATTTGCTCTACAGAAGCCGTGACAAAATGAGAACTAATATTCATTGGGCGATGACTGTACTATGAACCTCAGTCTGCTTGTTTTCAAAGGTCGGTGGGAATTCCCAGTACCTAAAAATAGACTGCCACACTAAATTCATACATGTACGTGTATGGACTATATAGATTATGGATACCTACGATAAGTGCAACACTACATCGTAAAGGCAAAGAGTTTACATGTTTACTGATTTCCTTTAACACCAAAACCAATATAGTGACTGGAAAAGAGGTGAGTGAATGTTTGTGTTATATCCAAAAGAAATGTGGTGACATTTTCAATACTTTCGTTTTCAAATCGACGTATATAATAATGAATATATATACTATACTTATTAGGCATACTTTTGAGGCTTTGTTTGTAACTGGTTTATAAAATCATCGTTTTTTTTCTTAGCTAAATATATAAACCTGCGTCTAGATCATTGAACTCTTGTAATTTGTATTCATTTTGTATTTATTAACATTTATTTTCTTCTTAACAGTAAAATATCATGAAATTATATATGTAACAATGATTTCAACATAAAGTATACAGTACATAATTCAGATACGGAAGGAGGCGAAAACCCGAAAAGCATATTAGTTGGGAACGCCCATAATAAGTTAACACAGTTACTGAGAGAACATTATAGATATTATTATGAAAATTACATTATTGTATAACAGAACGTTGATAGAAAAGAAAGATAGTAAATGGAAGAAAAAAAATGAGAAGAGAATTAAGTATAGGAAGGCATGTTCACTTTAACAGAAAGTTAACTCCATTGGGCTGTGCATCAGTGCATGTGTCTGTGATTACATCATAAAAATAACAAAGTACTACAATTCTCTTCGCTACATGGTGTAGATTTCAGTGATCTAGATGTCTCTGAGGTGGTTAATGGAGAGCGGTTGGGCTAAGACCAAGATGGGAAAGACGGGTGTTTATGAAAAGATATCAGTCTGAAGAAGAACGAAGAAACGGGCTGCAAAAACATAACTACACAAAACAGTACAGATCTAAGAAACCAGACCATATAAAGCCCCCATCACACCAAACTAATTCTCACTACGTTCTGGAACCGTCCTAGAAAATCGTAAAACGGGTTGTGGTCGGGGTAGAATGTGTAAATAATGTCTATAATACGATCCTAGTTCTTTCATAATCAGTCCTCAAAACGTCCATCTCGTCTGTGCCCCGCCCACAGTCAGTTCATATCAAGTTCAGATCGGGTAGATTAGGCAGTCCAAGCCAGTCCGTAGTCAGTTTAAACCCATTACTAACTAGTTCTACCTCGTTCCCATTACGTCCAAACCCATTCTAACTAGTTCGCCACTTGTTCTAACTAGTTTTTTAACCCGACCACCCCGTTCAGAGGCAGTTCAACTCTTCCTTAACTCGTTCTGAGTGCGTTCGAACGCGCTCCTAGAGCATGTGCAATCCCGACCTGACTCGGGAGTTATAAAAACCCAGAGCATTCTCGCCATTCCTCATTCCCGTTTAACTTCAACGCTTTAGGCTTTGCAGATCAAGACGTTCAAGTCAAGCACCTATCACACCAAACTAGTTCTCACTACGTTGCCAAATGTTGCCAAATGGGCTCAAACTGTGTGTGAACGGAGTGAACGTATTAGCAACTATTTACGATCTTTTTAAGGAATTCATGGACGGGCTCGGACTTGCTTGGACGGGAAGGGTGGTCTCCTGTCCCACACCCTTATATGATATTCTTGCCGGGGGCTCCTACCCTAATATCGTTCAGTAGGTCCTAAGGAAGCCCTGTACCAAAAGTGGCATTTGTAACAACAACAAATAAATGTTATTTTACCTTCTAAATTATTTGGGGGCTACGAAGCGATGCCCCCGCCCACACCCATATATGATATTTTTGCCGGGGGCTTCTACCCTTATATCGTTTAATAGGTCCTAAGGAAGCTCTGTACCAAAAATAGCATTTGTAAAACAACAAGTAAATGTTATATATTATTTGGGGGCTACGAGGCCACGCCCCGACCCACACCCTTATATGATATTTTTGCTGGGGGCTCCCACCCTAATGTCGTTCAGTAGGTCCTAAGGAAGCCCTGTACCAAAAATGGCATGTGTACAACAACAATCAATCTTATAAAATTATTTGGGGCTCCTAAAAGACGCCCCGCTCTTCACACCCTTAAATTATTTTTTTCCAGGGGCTCCTAGTCTAATATCGTTAAGTAAGTCCTAAGGAAGCCCTGTACCAAAAATGGTTCTTTTATCCGGCAAGTAACGATATTCGATAAATTTGAAGCTAAGCCACCTGACTATTAACAGTTGACTACTGAATTCGTTCATTGTCATAAGCTTAATACAGAGGCTACTCGGTTTCAGTAGGCAATGGGTTAAGATGTTTTCTAACTTGGAGAAAGTTGATTTTGCAAGTGCAATCCTTTTCTTGATTTCTTGCTCGCCTCTTGCATCGTCTGTAATTGTAGTCCCGCGGTAATTAACAGAGGTGGCTTGCTTTATTTGATTGTTGTTGATCTTAAGAGAGCATGGTATTCCTCCCTTTTTTGAAATTACCATGTATTCCGTTTTCTTGTAATTTAATGATAATCATGTCTTGTCACTTTCTCTAACGACAACATCCAAAAGTCGCTGCAGGCCCTTCTCTGATTCTGCATTTAATATAGTATCATCTGCATACCGTATGTTTGTGATATTATATCCTCCTACCCTCAATCCTCATTCCTGTTCTATGCTTCTAAGTATCAACTCACTGTAATAATTGAAGAGATCTGGAAGCGCATAGGGACGTTATATAATGTAATACGCGATACCCAAGAACGTACTGAATGTTAATATTATTATCATTAGGATTTGTATTCCTTTTCTTTTATCTCGTATTCCTGTAGAATTCGAATCATGGCTGATGCATTAAAGAATGCCATTGCTCAGAGTCTGGAATGTCCTGTATGTCTGAATACCTTCACCGATCCCAGGATTCTGCATTGTTCTCACACCTACTGCAAGACCTGTCTGGACAACCTCTTGGAATGCCATGGTAACGACCAGATGCTCCGATGCCCTGTCTGCAGAGCTGAAACCCAGGTCCCAAACCAAGATGTCAGCAAATTACCGGCTAATCTAGCTTTGAAGTCTCTCATAGAGGACGTAAAGAATCAATATCAGTTTTGCACGAATTGTGAATCCGAGGACAAACCCCAAGCTGTTTTCTACTGTCAAGACTGTGGCATGTATCTCTGTATCACTTGCCACAACAAACACTCTCAGTGGAAAAATTTCATCAGTCATGAGGTCTTTGCAATGAGTGAGATCCTATCAGGGAAGGTGTCAGTACGTAGATACCGTAAATGCAGGAAACACCCCAAAGAGGACGAGGAGTGCTTCTGTTCCGTCTGCAGGAGATTTGCCTGCTTCAGGTGTGTTGTCATGGAGCATACAAAGGAAGGACATGGGGTCATCGAGGCAGCTGTTTACGAAGGCAACCATATGAAGAGTATCGAGGACCTTAAATCCAAGACGGACAAGAAACGCCATTCCTTTCAGAAATACGTTGATTTCATTGATGAACAGAAAGAGCGTGTGAGCAATGTTCAGAAGCAGTGTACATATGATATCAACAAAGCATATGAAGAATCAGTCCAGCAGTTGACAGAGAAGAAAGAACTCCTCATTGGTGAAGTCAAGGGTAGGACTGAAGAAGTAAAGAAAGACCTAGACAAAATGAAGAAATCGGCACAGGAGCACATCACTCACTTGATCACCGTAGCTGACGTGATAACCACTAGAACAAAGATACCGTTAGATATGGATGCTTTGGCTGCACACGACACTCTATGTCAAGACTTGCAAGAGGCTTTGAAACAAGAAGATCCTGACTACAAGCTGCCGAGGCAATCGAGCAATAAAGGAAAAAGTGTCAGTTTCAAGAGGAACGTTGGAATGGACGAGATAGCTCTCGGTAAGATCGTAAATCCAGTTGCAAAGAACATCGCCTTGCCTACTAAGAATAGCATGAATGCCATGGTTAGTACACCTGACGGTAGGATGGCAGTGGGCTGTGCTAAAGGTGGCGTGGAGATCTTCTCTGCTGATGGCCAGCTCCAGCAGACAGTTTTTAAACATGTGGTGATTCGTGGAGTAGGGTTTCTCTCTGATGATCGGTATGTTATACTTCGTGGCTCAAACAATATCTCACTGTACAGACGAGATTACGCAAAGTTAAATGTAATGTTTGAGACTCTGAGTCATGAAGAAGGTGGAAATGCTAACCTCACTGTAGACAGTGATGATCAGATCTATGTTAGCTACCAGAAAGCCCAGAAGATCCAGGCATTCGCACCAGGAGGTGGGAAGGCGATCAGGGAGATACCATGTGATGGGTATACACCTAAGCAGAATACTAGTTATAATGATTACCTGATCACCAAATCCTTGAAGACAATACGATTGATTGACAAACAAGGTGTTGTAAAATATGATTTAGAGAAATTAGGTGTTAACCCACATGCTGCTGTATCTCAAGGGAATACAATCCTGATTGCCACGGTGAAGCACGATGTAGGTTCAGTCAGCATTGATGAGTACACTAACGAGCTGAAGCATGTTCAGAACCTTGTCTTCGATTACGAGATTGAGAAGCCTGAGAGAGAGTGGTACTATCTCCAGCAGTACCGATCAGGAGAGATCGCTTTCTGTACTCCAGATAAACTCTATATATTCGACAGAAAATAATGGACGACTCCCTAATTCTTGCATTGTATGACACCACTGTATTCAAGCCCGTAGGAAGAAAAGAGGGGGGGGGGGGGGTGGTGCGATGTGATAGAATTTTAGAATATAGAATAACATAATATTGCGTTGAAAATGGACTCATCCCCTCACCCTTTTTCATTTGTTTCTCAAAAATGAGTGGATGTGTTGGAGCTTTTATGAGCATGTGTGTGTGTTAGAGAGAACAAGAATGTGGGTCTTTTGTTTAAGTTGGGGTGTGCATGTGTACGATTATATTACTTTTACTTGTTTTAGGTTTTTTCTTGTTTGTCAAATATCTATTAAAAAAAATAAGTCAACCCTTACCCCTAGGAGGTTGCAGCGTCGCATCTGACTGTTGTCATACCAACTCTACTCGGGACAGCCCGTATCGCCAAAACCAAAAATAGAAACAATACAATTACATGTATCTTCTAAGAGGCCTGTTTTTCTGTGACTTCGTAAAGTCATTTATATAACATCCAGTGGAATCAGTTATTTTTGAGCTAGATGAAATGGACTTTTGGTGAATGTTTTTATAAATGACATTCTTAGATCATGTAGATCAATTTGAATGATTGAACCTTTCTAAAATATAAAAAATAACCTATCTTTAAACATACTTCTGATGTGTTTATCTTTTAAGATTTTGTTGTTGACGATTACTTTACTTGTGAATCTGACTTTTTGGGTAGCTGTTATAACTTATAAATGTATACATGATGTAGACACAATGTAATTATCGCGGACTAAAATATTATTTTACAGTAGGGGGTAATCATCCTAGTATAAATGGAAGTTTGTATGTATATTACTGTTTTATACATAAAAAAACAATTCTTTACTTTATCCAAAGCATTTCAGATCACTGTCCGATTAATCGAACTGGATTTTTCTTCCACAGAATCATGAGAGGAAATGCCACTTTTCGTAGTAATTTCTACTTCTTACAATTTCTATTGTTTTGTACTAGAAAGTTTAAGAGTTTTGAAAGTCGACATATTGATTGTATGGTATATGTTGTAAAAGTATTCTAAAAGCAAATAACAAAATAAGGGTTTATGTTTGAATATGATTGACTGTGATATCTTGTATTTTGTTTTTAATAATTACTTTCCGTCTGGCAAAGTACATGGGAAAAATGGCATGGGTCTTGTCAAAAATACCCGATTCATTTATTCCCTTTTTGGAGATATTTCATTTTGTCTGTGTTTCCATTTAGAGCAAATGGTCTTTATTAGTTTTGAGAAAAATCTGAAAAGTTATGACTTTACATTACTCTTTGTTCACTTTGTACAAAAGATTTCTTTACACATGAAACAAATACCATGTGAATATGACTTTTTTGGTAGCTGTTATAAATGTATAAATGAAGTAGACACAATGTAATTATCACGGACTAAAATATTATATTACAGTAGGGGGTAATCATCCTAGTAATGGAGGTTTTATGTATTGCTGTTTGATACATTGATTAAAAAAATAAATATTATCCAAAGCATTTCAGATCACTGTCTGATTAATCGAACTAGATTTTTCTGACACAGAATCATGAAAGGATGTATATGCCACTTTTCATAACGATTTCTACTTCTTACAATGTCTATAGTTTGTACTAGAAAGTTTAAGAGTTTATTAAACGAATTCGTTTTCACTGAGTGCCTGCGATAGCAACATGCAGAATTGACAACAGACTTAACTCTGTTTCGTTGACAATCAGCCATGTATGGAGTCTTTCGTCTACTGCTGACTGCAACGAAATGGAGTTAAGTCTTTTGTCAACTCGTTTGATAAAATTATGGAAATGCAAGCACTACTTCAAACAAACAGAACTTTGTCATTCCTTGCTCATTTTTCCTGATTGAGGTGTCATATGAAAGGGCAGAATCTCAACTTTCTAAAAATGTGATTTCCTCCTTGAAACTCAGATACCATCCGCCAAATGACTTTTTGGTTTCCTCTCTTCAAATTCATTTTAATCACTAATGCGTGAAATATGTATTATATGAGTTGCATCAAATGAAAGAAGGGAATCTAAGCTTTCCAAATATGTGTCATTTATCAATTATAAATGTGATTAAGTTATGATAAAACATCGATAATTCTCGGTTTCGTTTTTCTGGGACGCACTGTATATTGTATGTACAGTAAATTGTTTGATGTGTTTTATGAGAAGTGGAAATAAATTAAATGTTAAAAAAAAAACCTAACAATTAATTTTATCACATTTCGTAGCGGGGAGGGGGCGTGCAAGCGCGTACAAAAGGAGCAGAACACTAATTGGCATGGGATCCAGGAAGTCGAGCCCCAAGAAGTTCAGGGGGTTTTATGCATTAAATTACCGTTAGATGAGCATGTAGGGGCCGCCTTAGGGCCCTAGGTGGGGTCCATGGGGCAGAGCCCCGGGAAGCTCGGGGGTTTTAGGCATTTAATCACGGTCAGATGAGCATATTTTGTGGCACTGGCAGGTCACTGTTCTTCTTTTCTTTCTATCTTTCTTTCTATTTCTCTAGAGGCAAGGGCCTTTTGCCCCCCCCCCCGGTCCACAAATTGTTGGCGGGAAAATTGCATCTGAAACACCCCCCTTCTTTTCTTTTCTTCTTCAGTTTATTACCTCCCCTTTATCTCCTCTTTTCCCTTTTTCTTTCCCTTTCCTCCCTACTCTCTTATTTTGTTATGGGGGAGGCAAGGCCCTTTCGCCCCCGATCTCCTTTCCTTTTTTCTCTTTTCTTCCTCTTCTTTCTTTCCCTTTCTCTCCTCTTTCCCTACCCCTTCTTTCCCTTCTCTCTCTCTCTTTTCCGCGGGGGGGGGGGGGGGGGGGCGCTCGCCCCCCCCCCCTTTGATCCGCGCCTGCAAAGACCGAAACATAGTGACGGGAAAAGAGGTAATTGAGTTTAAATGTCTGTCATTTCCAAAGAAACGCAGTGACATTGCAATATTTTATTTTACATTGTCGTATATAACTATATAAGGCTCACTCCCAGACGCTTTTGAGGCCTTGTTTGTATCTGGTTCATAAAATCATTTTTTTCCTTAAATCGAAACAGTTGAATGGTCTGGTCCATATCTTAGAGGTGATTAATCGAAAGGAGTTGAGCTCAGATCAGTGATAATGATGGGTGTTTATGAAACGATATCAATTTGGTACACCATGAACAGGGGATTATCCCTATATTGTGGAAAACTTCTACCATTGTACCAATGCCCAAAGGGAAAACCCTACTGAAATGAATGATTTTAGATCAATAGCCTTGACATGCAGCATCATGAAATGTTTTGAGAAAATCATTTTGAAATGCTTGTTAAAGCAAACTTCATCTCACCTAGACCCCATGCAATTTGCATACAGACAAAACAGGGGTGTGGAAGATGCAGTTTCGTTTCTCTTGCATAAAGTGTATTCACACTTAGATACTCCTAGGTCGTACATTATATCAGCTTTTATAGACTTTTCCAGTGCATTCAATACCATCATTCCCCACATGCTTTCAAGGAAGTTAATACAAATGAATGTACACCCACGGGTTATCACGTTGATTCATGATTTTATGTTGAATAGGCCCCAGCGTGTAAAAGTGGGCCACATCGTTTCTGACGATCGGGTAGTTAGTACCGGAGCGCCTCATCAGGGGTGTGTATTATCCCCAGTGCTATTTTCACTGTACACTAGTGACTGTGCTAGTACGGATGCCGATTGTACTATCATCAAGTACGCCGATGACACAGTCATCACAGGATACCTCTCCGGTGATGCCAACTGTTATTTCGCGGTGCTTGATTCTTTTGTGAAATGGTGTGACTCACATTTCTTGCAGCTCAATGAATCAAAAACTAAGGAAATGATCGTAGACTTCCGTAAGAATGTACAGGATGAACATGTACCTCTCACCATACATGATGATGTAATAGAACAAGCCAAGGAATATAAATACTTGGGTACTACCATAACAAACAGACTGGATTGGTCAAGCAATGTACATGCCACACAAAAGAAAGCTAATCAGAGGTTATTTTTCTTGAGACAACTCAAGAAAATGCACTTAGATAACACTCTTCTCGTGTTGTTTTATAAGTCGATTATCCAGTCCATTCTCTTGTTTAATTTAATTTGTTTTCATGGCAACCTCACATGTAACAGTAAGAAAGCCCTAGATAGACCACGGAAAATAGCTCAGAGAATCATTGGCATAGCACTGCCCAACATGGAAAAGTTGTATGGTGAAGGTTCACTAGCTAAGATCATGGGAATCATGAAAGATCCAACCCATCCTTTGTTCAGTTACTTTAGTTTCAACAGATCTGGTGTTCGTCTTTGTGTCCCCCGTACTAAGCGGGCCCGCTTTAGAAACTCGTTTGTCCCCGATTCCATCTACATGTTCAATAGTAAAGTAATAAGATGAGAGGTTTCCTGAAGGTAATGGGGGGGGGGGGCGATATCGTTAATGTATTTTGGTACTAAGTATACTTTAACATTTAAATTGATTAATATTATTCATACATGAATATTTAAATTAATTATTCAGTTGTCAACGAGTCCATATGATCATATAGTTTAAATGTAAGAGTATGATTTATTGTTCTAAAAAATGTAGTGCTGAGTTTATAATGAGCAATGTGTAACTTAAAATGTGTTAAATTGACCCATGCTCTATATACTGTATATAGTTGTAACCATGTGAAAGAAGAATTTCCACTCAATGTGGACAATAAAACAAATCAATCAATCAATCAAATGACAGGCTGTAAAAATAGGTCTAAACAAAACGGATCTTTGAAACCAGACCACAAGACATTCATGTATTTGACTGTGAAACCGGGAGTAACGTTCGTCGCGTTTGAAAACTTCTAATCATATTGATGTATTTCATATTCAAAATAACTTAACTTACTTAATGAAAACCATGACTTGTTTTTACAAGATTATAACGGAATATTGATTTGAATTAAGTTGAATTGAATTGAATTAGGTTGAATTGAATTGAATTTATTTATTCACCGACATTGAAACAGTATATATGTACAATGCCAATATAACATAAATACATGACATGAATAATACATGTTCTACAGCGATATAGATGTACATTATACAAATATTAAAAAACAGTTATAAGTAATTTTAGTGTCAAGAGTAAAACAATAAATGACTATTTACAATGAGTTTGTGATCGATGGTAAAATAGAGTAAAAAAATAACTCATGTGCTAGTCGAGTCTGGCTCTCGTTATGTAAAGCCTGAAATAAAGTTCATTGAAAAATACACTATGTGTTTCCAAATCCTATGAATAAGATTTGTGTATAATGATACAATTTAAAAAAAAGAGACTGTTTGCTATATACATCTACTATATATCACACTGTGTGCGCGTTATATTCTGTAAGGGAAAGACGTAAGTGAAAGACGTGAGGAAAATGATAAATAATAAATGAATCAAAACTACATTAAACCTAAACATGCTCTTAAATTGCTTTTGTCATTATGTATGCGCCTTTTTTCACTTGAGTATTTTGTTGTTATGAAAACCAATGAAAGTTGGAATGGGAGAAAATAAATATTTCTTTTAATTGAATGATTTTTGTTATTATATCAGGGCGTATAAAATACAATATGAACATATAAATAAGAGGCTATGCTGTTTAAATATCACGAAACTGTCAGAATAGGGTGGCGGCTCCCCGTGCCCTAATTGCAATTTTATAACCCGGGATCCGGAGCTAGGCCGCGGGGTGGAACCCTTCAGCACTTTGTCTTGTAGTTTAACTAAAATTCCAACTGCATTTGAAAGATAATACTAATTTAGAACTTCCCTAAAAAAGGTGGGGCTTGAAAATGTCTTCTAGTGGAAAAATAACGACTATTAATTGTCAAACCGACTTTAGGGCTATAGAGCGCCAAAGTAATAGTCTCGATTTTCAGACAATTGTACTGAATGGTCATACGTTTTATGCTGCGCAAAGATTCAATCAGTTTAATCTTGGCCATCACAAGAAGTGGGTTATTGATGTAGACAAATGCTCATGTACCCTTTACAACTCTTTTCATGTATGTTATTACCAAAGAAGAAAAAAGCCAGTCAGTCACTCATTAGTGTCTGACGGTGAAGTCTAGCAAGTAAACGGGTTTCCTTGCATAATTTGAATATGAGGACACTGCTAACGTTTAAATTTCACAGATAGGACATACATGACATATTCATAATTCCTGCACAGTTCTACAGAATTTGAGGTTGGCTGCAAAAGGGACATAGTACCTTTAAGGCAAAATAAAATAAATAAATAAATACAGAGTATTTGTACTGCGCCAACTCCACATGAATAATGTGTTCGAGGCGCATGGAGAAGAAAAGATATAAGTACACAAGAAAATACACACAAAAATGAACGACGACAATGTGAAAATAAAACTAAATCTAAATAGCACCTAAACAACCCGAAACTATAATAAATCTAATTTTCTTAGCTCTCTCAACCTGATGATAAATAGGACAATATAATTACGTAAAGGTCAAAGATAGAATATCTTCTTTAAATACTTCTCTCCTTTTCGGCCGGATGTGTTTAGCATGTATAGCGCCATCTCCAACATTCCAATTGTAATCTGGAAGGAGGACCGTTCCACGAGATTTTGCCTACAGTAGTTTGAATCTAACTTATTTAGAGGTCGTATGTAATGCGAGGGGGGGGGGGGGGGAACATAAATAGAACTCAATTTTGATACGGCTTATATGTGCTCTACAGACGTTTGACCAAATGAGATCGAATTTTTATTGGGCGATCACTTTTAGGACTATAAACCTCAATCTGCTTGTTTGTCAAGGGTCGGTGGGAATTCCCAGTGCCTAAAAATAGACTGCCACACTAAATACATATACGTGTATATAATAGTACTACTTACGATTAGTGCAGCACGTACATCGAAAAGGCAAATAGTTTACATGTTTACTGATTTCATTTAACACCTAGACCAAAATAGTGACGGGAAAAGAGGTGAGTGAATGTTTGTGTTATTTCCAAAAGAAATATGCATGGTGACATTTCAATACTTTCGTTTTTACATCGACGTATATAATAATGAATATATAAACTATGACTATTAGGCAGACTTAACTCCCATACACTTTTTAGGCTTTGTAACTGGTTTATAAATATTTTTTTTCATAGCCAAACCTGGGTTTAAATCACTGAACTCTTCGCTACATGATGTAGAATTCAGTGATCTAGATGTCTCTGAGGTGATTAATGGAGAGCGATTGAGCTAAGACCAAGATGGAAAGGATGGGGGTTTAGGAAATGATATCAGTTTGAAGTAGAACGAAGATAGGCTGCAAAAACAAAACTACACAAAACAGTACAAATCTAAGAAACCAGACCATATAAGACTGTAATTTACTTGATCGTGATCTCGGGACCAACGTTTTTTGCGTTAGAAAACTAAATTAATATCGTTCATATTACTATTACTATTATGATTTGTTATTATTGTTATTATCCTTACTATTATTAATGTTATTATTATTATTTTCGTTAATTTCATTAAGATTATTATATTGTACATTAACTGAAAAGCGACCAAGGAAATTATTTTTTTCTCCAAATTCATCATCTATCGCTACATTTAATTGATGAATAACAATAATTATTTTTATCAAAATATAACGGTAAATCATTTTTTGTGCACGTTATATTCCGTTGGAGAAAGGCGTGAGGAAAATGATAAACACCCCTGTTAATAAGATCAGATGAATCGAATCGAATCGTGGTCGAGTGGACAGCGGATCACAAGGTCCGCGTTTCGAGTCCCGCCGCGGCACTAATGTCCTTTGGCAAGACATTCATCTACATTTACCTCACCTCAACCCAGGTGAGGTAAATGGATACCTGGTAGGATTATTCCTTGAAATGAACTGTGCGCTGATTACGGCTGCCGGAGCTAAAGTTAGGGTAACAACTTCCAAAGCTCTACGTGCCATATCCTGAGACGTGGGCGACCATGGAGTGCCTCAACTCTCTGTCCCATATTCTATGAAGTAATTTATTCTCCCCGAGATCAATTCCACATTCAGAAATCCCATCTCCTTAAGCTACTCATCCACAGAATCCTCCTTCTACCCCTTCTACCCCTACTCCTCCTCTCCTCGATTATTCCGGTCAGTGCAAGATTTTCCAAACTATTCTTCCGTATAACATGGCCCAAGAAGCTCAGCTGTCGACCTCTTGTATTATTCAGAAGCTTCGTCTTGTTCCTGCCATGGCAAATACCTCATTATTAGAAACTCTTTCTGTCCATGAAATTCTTAGCATCCTTCTCAGGAACCAAACATCACAACTTTCCAGTCGCTTTCTTAGGTCCGATGTCAGGGTCCAAGCTTCACATCCATACATTAGAACTGGATATACATAGCAATTGAGTACGCGGAGTCTCGTTTTCATCTTCAGCTTCTTATTCTTTAAGATGTTTTCTAACTTGGAGAAAGTTGTTGCAAGTGCAATCCTTTTCTTGATTTCTTGCTCGCCTCTTGCATCGTCTGTAATTGTAGTCCCGATGTAATTAACAGAGGTGGCTTGCTTTATTTGATTATTGTTGATCTTAAGAGAGCATGGTATTCCTCCCTTCTTTGAAATTACCATGCATTCCGTTTTCTTGTATTTTAATGATAATCATGTATTGTCACTTTCTCTAACGACAACATCCAAAAGTCGCTGCAGGTCCTTCTCTGATTCTGCAATTAATATAGCATCATCTGCATACCGTATGTTTGTGATATTATATCCTCCTACCCTCAATCCCCTTTCCTCTTCTAGGTTTCTAAGTATCAACTTACTGTAATAATTGAAGAGATTTGGAAGCGCATAGGGACGTTATATAATGTAATACGCGCTTCACAAGAACTGAATGTTAATATTATTATCATTAGGATTTGTATTCCTTTTCTTTTATCTCGTATTCCTGTAGAATTCGAATCATGGCTGATGCATTAAAGAATGCCATTGCTCAGAGTCTGGAGTGTCCTGTTTGTCTGAACACCTTCACCGATCCCAAAATTCTGCATTGTTCTCACACCTACTGCAAGACCTGTCTGGATAACCTCTTGGAATGCCATGGTAACGACCAGATGCTCCGATGCCCTGTCTGCAGAGCTGAAACCCAGGTCCCAAACCAAGATGTCAGCAAATTACCGGCTAATCTAGCTTTGAAGTCTCTCATAGAGGACGTGAGGGATCAATATCAGTTTTGCACGAATTGTGAATCCGAGGACAAACCCCAAGCTGTTGTCTACTGCCAAGACTGCGGCACGTATCTCTGTATCACTTGCCACAAAACACATTCTCAGTGGAAACATTTCATCAGTCATGAGGTCTTAGCCATGAATAAGATCCTAACAGGAAAGGTGTCAGTACGCAGGTATCATAAATGCAGGAAACACCCCAAAGAAGATGAGGAGTGCTTCTGTTCCGTCTGCAGGAGATTTGCCTGCTTCAGGTGTGTTGTCATGGAGCATACAAAGGAAGGACATGGGGTCATCGAGGCAGCTGTTTACGAAGGCAACCATATGAAGAGTATCGAGGACCTTAAATCCAAGACGGACAAGAAACGCCATTCCTTTCAGAAATACGTTGATTTCATTGATGAACAGAAGGAGCGTGTGAGCAATGTTCAGAAGCAGTGTACAGATGATATCAACAAAGCATATGAAGAATCAGTCCAGCAGTTGACAGAGAAGAAAGAACTCCTCATTGGTGAAGTCAAGGGTAGGACTGAAGAAGTAAAGAAAGAACTAGACAAAATGAAGAAATCGGCACAGGAGCACATCACTCACTTGATCACCGTAGCTGACGTGATAACCACGAGAACAAAGATACCGTTAGATATGGATGCTTTGGCTGCACACGACACTCTATGTCAAGACTTGCAAGAGGCTTTGAAACAAGAAGATCCTGACTACAAGCTGCCGAGGCAATCGAGCAATAAAGGAAAAAGTGTCAGTTTCAAGAGGAACGTTGGAATGGACGAGATAGCTCTCGGTAAGATCGTAAATCCAGTTGCAAAGAACATCGCCTTGCCTACTAAGAATAGCATGAATGCCATGGTTAGTACACCTGACGGTAGGATGGCAGTGGGCTGTGCTAAAGGTGGCGTGGAGATCTTCTCTGCTGATGGCCAGCTCCAGCAGACAGTTTTTAAACATGTGGTGATTCGTGGAGTAGGGTTTCTCTCTGATGATCGGTATGTTATACTTCGTGGCTCAAACAATATCTCACTGTACAGACGAGATTACGCAAAGTTAAATGTAATGTTTGAGACTCTGAGTCATGAAGAAGGTGGAAATGCTAACCTCACTGTAGACAGTGATGATCAGATCTATGTTAGCTACCAGAAAGCCCAGAAGATCCAGGCATTCGCACCAGGAGGTGGGAAGGCGATCAGGGAGATACCATGTGATGGGTATACACCTAAGCAGAATACTAGTTATAATGATTACCTGATCACCAAATCCTTGAAGACAATACGATTGATTGACAAACAAGGTGTTGTAAAATATGATTTAGAGAAATTAGGTGTTAACCCACATGCTGCTGTATCTCAAGGGAATACAATCCTGATTGCCACGGTGAAGCACGATGTAGGTTCAGTCAGCATTGATGAGTACACTAACGAGCTGAAGCATGTTCAGAACCTTGTCTTCGATTACGAGATTGAGAAGCCTGAGAGAGAGTGGTACTATCTCCAGCAGTACCGATCAGGAGAGATCGCTTTCTGTACTCCAGATAAACTCTATATATTCGACAGAAAATAATGGACGACTCCCTAATTCTTGCATTGTATGACACCACTGTATTCAAGCCCGTAGGAAGAAAAGAGGGGGGGGGGTGGTGCGATGTGATAGAATTTTAGAATTTAGAATAACATAATATTGCGTTGAAAATGGACTCATCCCCTCACCCTTTTTCATTTGTTTCTCAAAAATGAGTGGATGTGTTGGAGCTTTTATGAGCATGTGTGTGTGTTAGAGAGAACAAGAATGTGGGTCTTTTGTTTAAGTTGGGGTGTGCATGTGTACGATTATATTACTTTTACTTGTTTTAGGTTTTTTCTTGTTTGTCAAATATCTATTTAAAAAAATAAGTCAACCCTTACCCCTAGGAGGTTGCAGCGTCGCATCTGACTGTTGTCATACCAACTCTACTCGGGACAGCCCGTATCGCCAAAACCAAAAATAGAAACAATACAATTACATGTATCTTCTAAGAGGCCTGTTTTTCTGTGACTTCGTAAAGTCATTTATATAACATCCAGTGGAATCAGTTATTTTTGAGCTAGATGAAATGGACTTTTGGTGAATGTTTTTATAAATGACATTCTTAGATCATGTAGATCAATTTGAATGATTGAACCTTTCTAAAATATAAAAAAGTAACCTTTCTTTTAACATACTTCTGATGTGTTTATCTTTCAAGATTTTGTTATAAAACAGTTAATAATTATTTTACATGTGAATGTGACATTTTTGGTAGCTGTTATAAATGTATAAATGATGTAGACACAATGTAATCATCGCGGACTAAAAGATTATTTTTACAGTAGGGGGTAATCATCCTAGTAATGGAAGTTTGTATATATTGCTGTTTATTAAATTTGTTTTCTTTATTTTATCCAAGGCATTTCAGATCACTGTCTGATTAATCGAACTAGATTTTTCTTCCATAGAATCATTAGGAGAAATGCCACTTTTCATAATAATTTCTACTTCTTACAATTTCTATTGTTTTGTACTAGAAAGTTTAAGAGTTTTGAAAGTCGACATATTGATTGTATGGTATATGTTGTAAAAGTATTCTAAAAGCAAATAACAAAATAAGGGTTTATGTTTGAATATGATTGACTGTGATATCTTGTATTTTATTTTTAATAATTACTTTCCGTCTGGCAAAGTACATGGGAAAAATGGCATGGGTCTTGTCAAAAATACCCGATTCATTTATTCACTTTTTGGAGATATTTCATTTTGTCTGTGTTTCCATTTAGAGCAAATGGTCTTTATTAGTTTTGAGAAAAATCTGAAAAGTTATGACTTTACATTACTCTTTGTTCACTTTGTACAAAAGATTTCCTTACACATGAAACAAATACCATGTGAATATGACTTTTTTGGTAGCTGTTATAAATGTATAAATGAAGTAGACACAATGTAATTATCACGGACTAAAATATTATATTACAGTAGGGGATAATCATCCTAGTAATGGAGGTTTTATGTATTGCTGTTTGATACATTGATTAAAAAAAATATATTATCCAAAGCATTTCAGATCACTGTCTGATTAATCGAACTAGATTTTTCTGACACAGAATCATAAAAGGATATATATGCCACTTTTCATAACGATTTCTACTTCTTACAATTACTATAGTTTGTACTAGAAAGTTTAAGAGTTTATTAAACGAATTCGTTTTCACTGAGTGCCTGCGATAGCAACATGCAGAATTGACAACAGACTTAACTCCGTTTCGTTGACAATCAGCCATGTATGGAGTCTTTCGTCTACTGCTGACTGCAACGAAATGGAGTTAAGTCTTTTGTCAACTCTGTTTGTTGCTACGGCAGGCACCCAGTGAAAACGAATTCGTTTGATAAAATTATGGAAATGCAAGCACTACTTCAAACAAACAGAACTTTGTCATTCCTTGCTCATTTTTCCTGATTGAGGTGTCATATGAAAGGGCAGAATCTCAACTTTCTAAAAATGTGATTTCCTCTTTGAAACTCAGATACCATCCGCCAAATGACTTTTTGGCTTCCTCTCTTCAAATTCATTTTAATCACTCATGCGTGAAATATGTATTATATGAGTTACATCAAATGAAAGAAGGGAATCTAAGCTTTCCAAATATGTGTCATTTATCAATTATAAATGTGATAAAGTTATGATAAAACATCGATAATTCTCGGTTTCGTTTTTCTGGGACGCACTGTATATTGTATGTACAGTTAATTGTTTGATCATGTGTTTTATGAGAAGTGGAAATAGATTAAATGAAAAATAACCCTAACAATTAATTTTATCAAATTTCGTAGCGGGGGAGGGGGCGTGAAAGCGCGTACATAAGGAGCAGAACACTAATCGGCATGGGATCCAGGAAGTCGAGCCCCAAGAAGTTCAGGGGGTTTTATGCATTAAATTACCGTTAGATGAGCATGTAGTGGCCGCCTTAGGGCCCTATGTGGGGTCCATGGGGTAAAGCCCCGGGAAGCTCAGGGGTTTTAGGCATTTAATCACTGTCAGAGGAGCATATTTTGTGGCACTGGCAGGTCACTGTTCTTCTTTTCTTTCTCCCTTTCTTTCTATTTCTCTAGAGGCCAGGGCCTTTTGCCCTCCCCCCGGTCCACAAATTGTTGGCGGGAAAATTGCATCTGAAACACCCCTTCTTTTCTTTTCTTTTTCAGTTAATTACCTCCCCTTTATCTCCTCTTTTCCCTTTTTTTTCCTCTTTCCTCCCTACTTTCTTATTTTGTTATGGGGGAGGCAAGGCCCTTTTGCCCCGATCTCCTTTCCTTTTTTCTCTTTTCTTCCTCTTCTTTCTTTCCCTTTCTCTCCTCTTTCCCTACCCCTTCTTTTCCTTCTCTCTCTCTCTCTCTTTTTTTTCCGGGGGGGGGGGGGGGAGGGGAGGGCCGCTCCCCCCCTTTGATCCGCGTCTGCCAAGACCAATACGTAGTGACGGGAAAAGAGGTAATTGAATTAAAATGTCTGTCATTTCTAAAGAAATGCAGTGACATTGCAATATTTTATTTTACATTGTCGTATATAACTATATTAGGCTGACTCCCAGACACTTTAGAGGCCTTGTTTGTATCTGGTTCATAAAATGTTTATTTTCCTTAAATCAAAACAGTTGAATAGTCTAGTCTATATCTTGGAGGTGATGAATCGAAAGGAATTGAGCTCAGACTAAGATGATAATGGCGGGTGTTTATGAAATAATACCAATTTGGTAAACCATGAAATGACAGGCTGCAAAAAACAGGTTTAAACAAAACAGATCTTTGAAACCTTGACTGTGATACCGGAAGTAACGTTTGTCTCGTTTGAAAACTTCTAATCATGTTGATGTATTTCGTATTCAGTTTAACTTACTTAATGAAAACCATGAATTGTTTTTACAAGATGTAACGGAATATTGAATTGAATTGAATTGAATTGAATTGAATTTATTGATTCACCACCATTAAAAATTTGAAACAAAAGATATATATAAATGTACAATGTCAATATAACATAAATACATGACATGAATTATAAAAATACATGTTCTAAAGCGATATACATGTAAATTATACAAATATTAAAAAATAGTTATAAGTAATTTTAGTGTCAAGAGTAAAACAATAAATGACTATTTACATTGAGTTTGTGATCGATGGTAAAATAGAGTAAAAAAATAACTCATGTGCTAGTGGAGTCTGGCTCTCGTTATGTAAAGCCTGAAATAAAGTTCATTGAAAAATACACAATGTGTTTCCAAATCCTATGAATAAGATTTGTGTATAATGATACAATTAAAAAAAAAGAGACTGTTTGCTATATACATCTACTATATATCACACTGTGTGCGCGTTATATTCTGTAAGGGAAAGACGTAAGTGAAAGACGTGAGGAAAATGATAAATAATAAAAGAATCAAAACTACATTAAACCTTAACATGCTCTTAAATTGCTTTTGTCATTATGTATGCGCCTTTTTTCACTTGAGTATTTTGTTGTTATGAAAACCAATGAAAGTTGGAATGGGAGAAAATAAATATTTCTTTCAATTGAATGATTTTTGTTATTATATCAGGGCGTATAAAATACAATATGAACATATAAATAAGAGGCTAGGCTGTTTAAATATTACGAAACTGTCAGAATAGGGTGGCGGCTCCCCGTGCCCTAATTGCAATTTTATAACCCGGGATCCGGAGCTAGGCCGCGGGGTGGAACCCTTCAGCACTTTGTCTTGTAGTTTAACTAAAATTCCAACTGCATTTGAAAGATAATACTAATTTAGAACTTCCCTAAAAAAGGTGGGGCTTGAAAATGTTTTCTAGTGGAAAAATAACGACTATTAGTTGTCAAACCGACTTGAGGGCTATAGAGCCCCAAAGTAATAGTCTTGATTTTCAGACAATTGTACCGAATGGTCATACGTTTTATGCTGCGCAAAGATTCAATCAGTTTAATCTTGGCCATCACAAGAAGTGGGTTATTGATGTAGACAAATGCTCATGTACCCTTTACAACTCTTTTCATGTATGTTATTACCAAAGAAGAAAAAAAGCCAGTCAGTCACTCATTAGTGTCTGACGGTGAGGTCTAGCAAGTAAACGGGTTTCCTTGCATAATTTGAATATGAGGACACTGCTAACGTTTAAATTGCACAGATAGGACATACATGACATATTCATAATTCCTGCACAGTTCTACAGAATTTGAGGTTGGCTGCAAAAGGGACATAGTACCTTTAAGGCAAAATAGCCCCTAAACAACCCGAAACTATAATAAATCTAATTTTCTTAGCTCTCTCAACCTGATGATGAATAGGACAATATAATTACGTAAAGGTCAAAGATAGAATATCTTCTTTAAATACTTCTCTCCTTTTCGGCCGGATGTGTTTAGCATGTATAGCGCCATCTCCAACATTCCAATTGTAATCTGGAAGGAGGACCGTTCCACGAGATTTTGCCTACAGTAGTTTGAATCTAACTTTAGAGGTCGTATGTAATGCGAGGGGGGGGGGGGGGGACATAAATAGAACTCAATTTTGATACGGCTTATAATGCTCTACAGACGTTTGACCAAATGAGATCGAATTTTTATTGGGCGATCACTTTTAGGACTATAAACCTCAATCTGCTTGTTTGTCAAAGGTCGGTGGGAATTCCCAGTGCCTAAAAATAGACTGCCACACTAAATACATATACGTGTATATAATAGTACTACTTACGATTAGTGCAGCACGTACATCGAAAAGGCAAATAGTTTACATGTTTACTGATTTCATTTAACACCTAGACCAAAATAGTGACGGGAAAAGAGGTGAGTGAATGTTTGTGTTATTTCCAAGAGAAATGTGCATGGTGACATTTCAATACTTTCGTTTTTACATCGACGTATATAATAATGAATATATAAACTATAACTATTAGGCAGACCTAACTCCCATACACTTTTTAGGCTTTGTAACTGGTTTATAAATTATTTTTTTTCATAGCCAAACCTGGGTCTAAATCACTGAACTCTTCGCTACATGATGTAGAATTCAGTGATCTAGATGTCTCTGAGATGATTAATGGAGAGCGATTGAGCTAAGACCAAGATGGAAAGGATGGGGGTTTAGGAAATGATATCAGTTTGAAGTAGAACGAAGATAGGCTGCAAAAAAACTACACAAAACAGTACAAATCTAAGAAACCAGACCATATAAAACTGTAATCTACTTGATCGTGATCTCGGGATCAACATTTTTGCGTTAGAAAACTTGTTATCATTAATATTGTTCATATTAATATTACTATTATGATTTGTTATTATTGTTATTATCATTACTATTATTAATGTTATTATTATTATTTTCGTTACTTTACTTTACTTTGGTGTCGAGGCTAGAAGCTTCAGCTTATGTGCCTTTCTTTACTGCATTGGATTCGCGTTGGTATTTCATTAAGATTATTATATTGTACATTAACTGAAAAGCGACCAAGGAAATTATTTTTTTCTCCAAATTCATCATCTATCGCTACATTTAATTGATGAATAACAATAATTATTTTTATCAAAATATAATGGTATATCATTTTTTGTGCACGTTATATTCCGTTGGGGAAAGGCGTGAGGAAAATGATAAACACCCCTGTTAATAAGATCAGATGAATCGAATCGAATCGTGGTCGAGTGGATATTTCACCAGACAGCGGATCACAAGGTCCGCGTTTCGAGTCCCGCCGCGGCACTAGTATCCTTTGGCAAGACATTCATCTACATTTACCTCACCTCAACCCAGGTGAGGTAAATGGATACCTGGTAGGATTATTCCTTGAAATGAACTGAGCCTTAATAACGGCTGCCGGAGCTAAAGCTAGGGTAATAATTTCCAAAACTCTTTGGACGCACATAGGGACGTTTTATAACGATTTTATTATTATTATCATTAGGCCTTTTATTCCTTTTCTTTTATCTCGTATTCCTGTAGAATTCGAATCATGGCTGATGCATTTAAGAATGTTGTTGCTCAGAATCTGGAATGTCCTGTATGTCTGAACAGCTTCACCGATCCCAAGATCCTGTCATGTTCTCACACCTACTGCAAAACCTGTCTGAATAACCTCTTGGAATGCCATGGTAATGACCAGATGCTCCGATGCCCTATCTGCAGAGCTGAAACCAAGGTCCCAAACCAAGATGTCAGCAAATTACCGGCTAATCTAGCTTTGAAGTCTCTCATAGATGACGTGAGGGATCAATATCAGTTTTGCACGAATTGTGAATTCGAGGACAAACTCCAAGCTGTTGCCTACTGTCAAGACTGTGGCACGTATCTCTGTATCACTTGTCACAAAACACATTCTCAGTGGAAACATTTCGTCAGTCATGAGGTCTCAGCCATGAGTGAGATCGTATCAGGGAAGGTGTCAGTACGTAGGTACCGTAAATGCAGAAAACACCCTAAAGAAGATGAGGAGTGCTTCTGTTCCGACTGCAGGAGGTTTGCCTGCTTCAGGTGTGTTGTTATGGATCATACAAGGGAAGGACATGGGGTCATCGAGGCAGCTGTTTATGAAGGCAACCATATGAAGAGTATCCAGGACCTCAAATCCAAGACGGACAAGAAACGCTCTTCCTTTCAGAAATACGTTGATTTCATTGATGAACAGAAGGAGCGTGTGAGCAATGTTCAGAAGCAGTGTACAGATGATATCAATAAAGTATATGAAGAATCAGTCCGGCAGTTGTCAGAGAAGAAAGAAATCCTCCTTGGTGAAGTCAAGGGTAGGACTGAAGAAGTAAAGAAAGAACTGGACAAAATGAAGAAATCGGCTCAGGAGCACATCACTCACTTGATCACCGTAGCTGACGTGATAACTACTAGAACAAAGATACCGTTAGATATGGATGCTTTGGCTGCACACGACACTCTATGTCACGACTTGCAAGAGGCTTTGAAACAAGAAGATCCTGACTACAGGCAGCCGAGGCGATGGAGCAAGAAAGGAAAAAGTGTCAGTTTCAAGAGGAATGTTGGAATGGACGAGATAGCTCTCGGTAAAATCGTAAATACAGTTGCAAAGAACATCACTTTGCCTGCTAAGGATAGCATGAATGCCATGGTTGGTACACCTGACGGTAGGATGGCAGTGGGATGTCACACAGGTGGCGTAGAAATCTTCTCTGCTGATGGCCAGCTCCAGCAGACAGTTTTCAAGAATGTTAAGATTTGTGGAGTAGGATTTCTCTCTGATGATCGGTATGTTACACTTGATGGCTCAAACAATATCTCACTGTACAGACTAGATTACACAAAGTTGAATGTAATGTTTAAGACTCTGAGTGACGATGAAGGTGGAATGGCTAACCTGACTGTAGATAGTGAAGATCAGATCTATGTTAGCTACAGAAAAGCTCAAAAGATCCAGGTATTCTCACCAGCAGGTGGGAAGGTGATCAGGGTGATACCATGTGATACACCTAAACAGATTACTAGTTATGATAATTACCTAATCACCGCATCCAGGGATACAATACGATTGATTTACAAGCAAAGTGCTGTAAAATATAATTTAAAGACATTAGGTGTTAGCCCACATGCTGCTGTGTCTCAATGGAACACAATCCTGATAGCCACTGTGAAGCACGATTTAGGTTTAGTTAGCATTGATGTGTACACTAACGAGCTGAAGCATGTCCAGAACCTTGTCTTGGATTACAAGATTGAGAAGCCTAAGAGAGAGTGGTACTATCTCCAGCAGTACCGATCAGGAGAGATCGCTTTCTGCACTCCTGATAGACTCTATTTATATCCCAATAGCCTATATTCCACTGAAAATAGTGGATGAATCCCCATTTCTCGCACTGCATGATGCAGTCTTCAGGCCAGTAGGAAGAGGGGGCGGTGCGATGTGTGCGACTATAGACCTCTTTTTTTCCTGGTCAAAACAGGCACGTTGAAAAATTAAGAGTAACGTAATATTTCGTTGAAAAAAAGATGGACCCATCACTCTCCCTTTTAATTTTGTTCGAAAAAAATGAGTGGATGTGTAGGAGCTTTTATGAGCATGTGTGTGTGTTAGAAAGAACGAGAATATGGGTCCGTTGTGTAAGTTGGTGAGTGCGTGTGAGTGATTATACTAGTTTCACTTGTTTTAGATTCTTTTCTTGTTGAATTTGTCAAATATCTGTAAAAACAGATCGATAACCCTAACCCCTAGGAGATTATGGTGTTGCATCTGACTGTTGTCATAGCAACTCTATTGGGGACATCCCGTCTCGCCAAAACCAACCTGAAATTAGAATAACATTTATCTCCTAAGAGGCCTGTTTTTTCTGTGACTTCATAAAGTCATTATATATAAAATCCATTGGAATCAGTTATATTTTGAGCTAGATGAAATTGAGTTTTGGTGAATATTTTAGAAATGACATTCCTAGACCATGTAGATCAATTTTGAATGATTGAACTTTTCTAAAATATAAAAAGTAACCTATCTTTTAATATACTTCTGACTTATGTATTTTTCAAGATTTTGTTGTTGAGGATGAATCTTCATGTGACTTATTTGGTAGCTGTTATAAATGTGTAAATAATGATGTAGACACAATTCAATTGTGGACTATTTTCCAGGCGGAGATAATAATTCTGGTGATGTACTCTATAATGTACTGCCGTTTAATACAAATAGTTTTTTTTTCTTCATTTACTATGATGCATTTCAGATCACTGTCAACCTAGATGTTATTTTTACCCAGAATCATGAGAGGAAATGCCACTTTGTCAAAAAAAGGAAGTTCCCTTCCTTTCTGGCTGCTACCTTCCAAGCAATTTTGATATTGTTGTACCATTGCAATGCATTTACATGTTTTCTATTATTTTCTATTTTACAAAAATCGGTCTGTGCTCAACTTGAAAGATACTTCAAAGAAAATGATATAATTTATGAATTTCAATCTGGTTTTCGACATGATTATTCGACTGAAACATGTCTATTCATTTGACTGATTATTTGAGGACAGACAATTCCCAAGGGCACTTTGTTTGTATGGTGCTCCTTGATCTGCAAAAAACTTTTGATACAATTAACCATTGCGTCTTATTGAAGAAGTTACAACTTATGGGTTTTAATAAAGCAATTTTAGAGTGTTTCAGAGCCTACTTATCTAATCGACACCAAGTAGTGGCCATTCGTGACATGTTATATGATTGAAATTTGTATTCTTCTGCCGGTTCATACTTTTCTATTTTGTATGTATATATACGTGTATTTGTACGTTATAGAAATTCTACAAATTCATCATTATTTTCCTCTTCCTCCTCCTCCTCCTCTTTTTCTTCTTCTCCTTCTTCTTTTTCTTCTTGTACTTATTATCAATTCAATCATCAATTTAATGTTGTTATTATTATTATCTTTGATAAATAATTTTTTCTTTTTCTTATCTGTCTGTAAATATTACTATTTCAACTTATTAATTGTGTACATGTCTGTAGGGGACCCCACTGGAAATATTAAGCTCTCGAGCTTTCGTGGGTTATCCTGTTCAAGCTGACTTAATTTTGATCTTTTATTATTGTATGGTGTTGTATGTTGGAAGCTTGGCGAATAAAAATCAATCAATCAATCAATGTGTTATTCCATGTACAAGCGTATGTTTTTTATTCTTAAATAACAATGGTGGATTTAATCAAGGAGTTACTACACTGTAGTAACTCCTTGATTTAATTGACTTGAAACAAAACTTTAGTTATTGATACCACGTTTTACATTGTACAAATAGATTTCTTACATGTATTTGCAAAACAGGATATGAACTCTTTGGAGTATACGGGAGGATTAAATGGAGAGGGGGCACAGTCACATTATCTGACGAAAATATTCTTTGTGCATACTCACACAGACCGCCTGTTTCCTTTTTGTTGTGCGCATGCAGTCGCAAATTAAGGTACTCCAAATTGTTCCGAATCAATGATACAACTCATCCCATGCATCTCCGTACAAGCAGAAAGTACACAAATGTTCAAGCCAGGATCAAACGGTACCATGCAGAACAGCACCGTCGCATTGTTGGCTTAACTCTTGCCTTATACCCCCTTCACATACACGGATGTTTCTTACGAGTCCTTACGGATCGCCAACTCGTAGTCAGTCGTAAGCATCCGTAAATATCCCACTGGGGTCCGTAAATAACTCATCACAGCTCGCGACAACTCGTAGACAATCTTTAGGATCCGTGAAAGGAGAGGCAAATTTGATGACATGTCAAAAATCTTCTTATGATTGTCCGCTGATTGATTTTTCTTTAAATAGCTCGTAAATAGCTCGTAACAATCCGTAAGTATCGTAAAGCGCTCGCAACAACACGTAACCATCCTTAAACTGCTCGCAAGAATCCGTAAATGACTCGTAACAATTGTTGTGAACGATGTGTTTACGGATTATTTATGCCCGCGTCACACTGTCCCGAAGTTGAGATAAGATGGACACACGATGAAGGAAAATTCCAAATTCGGCTCTGATCGTCAACACATCGAGCCATATCGGGCCATTCGTGAGGGCATCTGAGGCAATCGTATGACCGCCGGTGGATTTTTCATTTTTCTATCTTTGTCTTTATGGGGTGTAAAATTGCTTTGGGCATAATAATTAAAACTAAAATATTCTTGGGGGTAATTGTATAGTATGTCCAGTGTCATATAAGCCCATGTAAAATGATATAGTTTTGTTGGCAAAAGATGAAAATTGTCAATTCCCAAGCTCAATATTGTTTTCTTTAAAAAGCTGTACTTCTAAATGTACTGACTCAAACCCACTTTTTGAGACAAAAAATCCTGCAGTGTTTTATGAGCTTAAAAAACTTAGGTATCATGTAAACAAAAAAAACAAAAAAATTGACAAGTAAACGCAGTCAAATTAACTCTAGAATTTCATTCAAAAGGCACTAAGCTATTCGACACATCTCATCAAATGACATATTTCCAGAGAAGTTTATGTTACCCAAGCGCGTAGCCAGGATTTTATTTTAGTGGGTGCGGTAGTGAGCACAATGACAATGACAATGACAATGACAATTTATTCTCATGTCACCCACATTGGGGTATTGGAGAAGTTTACAGTCAGTTTGAATTTGTCAATTTAACACTGTAACATATACAATACAAATATAATTAATGTTAATCCATACAAAATAACACTATCGACAATAGTGAGAAAAATTATGATGATAATGATAATAACAATATTGATGATGATAATAATAATAATAATAAAAAACAAAACGATAATATTAATTAAAAACGATAATTTTACTGGCACCAGTAAATTGATATCTGAATTAATGAATTACTGAAAATATTCTTGATATCAATTTAATAAATTGATATGAGACAAAAAAGAGAAACATGAAGCTAATATTGAACTCATAACATGTTTTTTGCACATACTTAAATTAATGAAAACGAAGCATTATTTTTCGACAGAATTTTACTAAGTTCAAACGTTATTGGAGTTAAAAAGCTGATCCATTTTAAGTGTATTTGATCTTTCAATAAAATATTTATCGATGAACAATTTTCTATCTGAACGAAAGGTAGGGCATACAAATAAGTAATGAAACTCATCCCCAAGCGATTGCAAATTGCACAGCGTACATAGCCTCATTTCCCTTAGAGTATTTGAATATCTACCAGCCACAATCGGCAGGTAATGATTGCCACAGCGAAAACGACTTAATATTGTCCGATCTCTTTTAATGAGATCGATTAAGTATCTTTCTAAACATAAAGAATGTTTGAAGATTCGATTGTTAACACAATGCGAATTATCGTACATACAAGCAGACCAATACTGAGCATGAGAATTTATTTATTTATTTATTTATTTCTAATCTTTTGACAGGGTAGCCCATTCACCAACAAGTAGTGGTCTTCCATGGGGCCCTGAATGAACCTATTTACATCGTTTATAACATTTATACAGAACAGTTACAAAAATAATACTCGTTTGCAAAATAAACATATATCATTAACCTACTAAACAGTAATGTCAATAGGAAAATATTAATTAAGTCGTAATTATGTGAATAAGTCATGTAAATATTACAGAACATGCACGTAGTATATGTACGGCTGCAGTGGCGTAGTCAAGGTGTGGACGTACAAGAGTAAGATACAACTTTTCTTTAACATTAGATGAGCAGTGATGGAAGTTGCGCCTTGGGAAGTTAAGGACCCTTGAGGCTTTGCCGGTTGCGTAATGAGTCTGGCCATTCCAGCATAGGTCTTTCTGGATATTGATGCCAAGGTATAGGGTCTGGTTCGTTTCCTCCAGGGTAACATCAAGGATTTTGTGGGATTTAGTACCCGGTGTTCTCTTTTTTGAAACACGTATGGTTTTGCATTTAGAGGGATTGAAATGCATGCCCCAAGTCTTGGACCACTGGACCATAGTATCTAGGTCTTGTTGAAGAGCTTTCTCATCTTCAGCAGATTTGATGGGACGGTAAAGTAAACAATCATCGGCAAAGCCTTTGAAAAATCAAGCACTGCCATGTCTGTGGTGATATTTTTGTCTAAGTATCACCACAGACATGGCAGTGCTTGATTTTCAAGGGGGGTGCAGGGAAGGGGGGGAGTTTTCCCCCTTCCATGCGAAGCGCGGAAGTTTTGACGTTTCATTAAATTATTAGAGAAAGAAGACGAATCGTTGAACCGTTCTCGACGTTCTGGACAACTAGCCTACTCCCTAGGGCAACAACTCTCTAGGACGACTACCCCCGGGACACTCCCCTCTCTCGCTCTTTATCTCGATTCCAGGGTGCAATCTTGAGCCCAATTGTCCGCCCCGTGACCACGGCACTTCGCCACTGCGACGATCAGCATCCCTAAACCTTGACATATATTATACTCAGTCCATTCAGGGATTCCGAAAATTTATTGTTGGTACAATGCTCAGTCCAATGTTATTTTTTTACCTTAAAGATACTATGTCCCTTTTGCAGCCAACCTCAAATTATGTAGAACTTTGCAGGAATTATGAATATGTCATGTATATCCTATCTATGAAATTCAAACGTTAGCAGTGTCCTTATATTCAAATTATGCAAGGAAACCCGTTTACTTGCTAGACTTCACTGTCAGACACTATTGTCAGTATTGAGTGACTGACTGGCTTTTTCTTCTTCTTTGGTAATAACTTACATAAACTGAGCTGTAAAGGATTTGTCTACTACAATAACCCACTTCTTGTAATGGCCAAAATTAAACTGATTGAACCTTTGCGCAGCATAAAACGTACGAACATGCGGTACAATGATCTAAAAATCAAGACTATTACTTATTGGGCCGTATGCATAAAAAGTAGCAATTGCTTGTGCTAGCCTTTTACTTGAATCCGTATGCATAAACATAAGCAATTGCTTGCTAGCAAATGCTTTTGCTAGCAAGCACAAGCAATTGCTTGATGTCCGCAAGCAATTGCTTAAAGATCAAGCAATTGCTTAAAAAACGTATGCATAAAACGAACCTTTTGCTTGTTCTTATAAGCAATTGCTTACGTTTTTTCAAGCTCCGTCATAGCAGCTTGAGCTCTTGCTTAATCGGGACGTTCGCGGTTAAGCATCATGTTTATGCTCGTTAGAGAAAAACCAAAGTTGTACAGGAGTAGAATAAATCGAGAAGAAATTGCTCCCGAGACCTATCGGAAACTATTCCGTTTCGACAAAGAGAACGTTGAGTGGTTAGCACACAGGTTCATACCTGAACATGATGAAAAACGGGGAGGATGTCTGACAACGGTGGAGAGCATGGAGGCCACGCTCCACTACTTGGCGGATCTGGGTTACCAAACAACAGTGGGGGAAGTGATGGGGATCAGCCAGACCACTGTTTCTCGACATGTGGCTAAAAACATTGACCTCATCGCAGCGCAGCACCCTACCTGGATCAAGTTTCCCACTTCAAACGCAGACGTGACACATGCAAAGGAACGATGGGCTGAAAAACTGGGGTTTCCTTTCACTATCGGGGCGATTGACTGCACCCATGTGCGGATTGACAAACCGCGCGGCCAGTTCGGAGATGAGTTCATCAACCGCAAAAACTACCCTTCCTTTAACGTCCAGGCAACATGCGATGAGAACTATATCTTCACTAGTGTTGACGTTGGCTGGCCCGGATCGGTTTACGACTCCCGGATTTTTCAAACGTCGGACCTGCGCGATGTCGTTTCAAGAAATGTTCGCGGCTGCCTTCTGGGGGACTCTGGATATGGGATATCACCATACATGATGACGCCCTTCGCTGATCCAGACACGCCGGTCAAGAGGTCTTTTAACAGGGCTCACACAAGAAACCGTGTCGTCATCGAGCAGGCTTTTGGGCAACTCAAACGGCGATCCCCGATCCTCAGGTATGGGGTTCGCCTGAAGCTCGAGAATATTCCCAAGTGCATCGTAGCATGTTTTGTGCTTCACAACGTGTCACGCTTCCTCCATGACCCGGACGACGACTTGCGTGGCGATGACGAGGATGGAGAAATCGCTGGCGACAATGGCAACCATGGTGGAGTTGTAGAACAAGGACCTCGGATACTGCGGCAGCGAGGTCAACAAAAGCGTGATGAAATCGCCAACCATATATACGAGAGACGCGACCAATGAATAACAGTCGTAAATAAACTGGAACTACTGGCGAAATAAAGACAAGAAAACAATTGATTTTTTTTTCTTCAACTTGCAGATTAACGTTTATTTTTATTTCAACCTGTCTTCGCAGAGTATGTGTATTTGGGTGTGCACTTGTGTGTGCATGTATCGGTTTTTTTTTTTCATTTTGTTCTGAAATATGTCATCCTGGAATGTTATACTGCCATGTCAGGAAAGGCTACCCCACACGCATGACATTTGAATACACTACTAGTATGCGAAACCCGCCTTTGTTCTCCCATGAATGATGTTCGCACCGGCGTGACGTCGCTATTGTTGAGATCGTAAGCAATTGCTTGCTGGAGGCAAGCAAAAGGTTTGAGCACAAGCAAAATGTTATGCATATGAATTTAAGCAATTGCTTGAGCTTGATCTTTTGCTTGACAAGCAATTGCTTGTGCTTGAAGCAATTGCTTGCAAGCAATTGCTACTTTTTATGCATACGGCCCATTGGCTCTATAGCTCCTAAGTCGATTTGACATCTAATAGTCGTTATTTTCCCACTTAAAGACATTTTCAAGCCCCATTTTTTAAAGGGGAGTTCTAAATTAGTATTATCTTTCAAATGCCATTGGAATTTAACCTTTTCATTTTTTTGGCCTGCAAAAGGGACATAGTACCTTTAACGTATCCGAAACTATAATAATGGTTAATAGATGTTTAGCGCCATCTACAACAATAAAACTGTTATCTCGAAAAAGGACCGTTATTTGGCTCTAACTTGAGAATTTCTTTGTAATGGGGGGGGGGGGGGGGGGGGGGGGGAGCAACAGAAATAGAATTCAAGTTTGACACGGGCATACAATCATTAAAACCTCAATCTGCTTATCTGTCAAATGTTAGTGGGAATTAGAATTCAAGTTTGACACGGGCATACAATCATAATTGCTCTACAGACGCTAGACAAAACGAGGTCGAGTTTTTATCGGGCGATCACTTTTAGGACGATTAAAACCTCAATCTGCTTATCTGTCAAAGGTAAGTGGGAATTTCCGCATATAATTATATAGCTGCATTACTATCCTGGCTGTGTAAAAACCTGTTCCATTGATTCTCAACATTTCAAACACCACTGTACAAAACTCAACTGATTTCACTAACAATCTGTACAAAAATCGTGAGTCTACTGTCAAACTTGTTTACAGCCACATCGGCATCGTTGTGTGTATATATGTGTTATTTGTGTATTGACTATTCATGTGTGCAATTGCTGCCTATTAGCACGTTATGCAGCGCTAAAGGTCAATACGCATTAGCATTGACTCTATGCTTACCAGTAGATCTACCTAAAAAGAGATCGACAAACTAAACAC
The DNA here is from genome assembly GCF_000002235.5 of Strongylocentrotus purpuratus. Classification (NCBI taxonomy): domain Eukaryota; kingdom Metazoa; phylum Echinodermata; class Echinoidea; order Camarodonta; family Strongylocentrotidae; genus Strongylocentrotus; species Strongylocentrotus purpuratus. The sequence goes on along the minus strand of NW_022145605.1, from coordinate 30,355,702 downwards.
ATACTACTAATTATGATCAGTGCACCATTAAATTGTATATGCAAAGAGTATATGTCTACTGATTTTATGTAACACCATGACCGATACGTAGTGACGGAAAATGAGGTAAGTGAATTAAATTATTTGTCATTTACAAAAGAAATAGTGTGTGATTTTTTTCGTTTGACATAGTCGTATATAATTATATTAGGCTGATTCCCAGACACTTTTGCGGTTTTGTTGGTATCTTGTTTATTATAGCTCCATTTTTCTTAAACTGAATTAGTTTGGTCTGGCCTATATAGAATGACTAGATATCTGTAAGGTGATAAACGGAGGCAATTGAGCTCAGACCAAGAAGATAATAACGGGTGTTTATGAAATGATATCAATTTGGTAAACCATGAAATTACACTCTGCAAAAACATATCTAAAAAAAACAGAGCTTTGAAACGAGACCATAAGAGTCTCGTGTCCTTGATCGTGAACCCGGAAGTAATCGTGTTAGAAGGATTATGATCTCATTCATAGCATTCATTTATACGTACAACTTCTCAGTGTTTGTTTGTCGTGGGGAGAAATTTGGGTAAGTTATTGTGATTTGAATAAGAAATATATCAATTATTATTATTCTCACATTTTATGTTTATATAATTGCACATGGAAAACATTTCCAATTGTAATCTGGAAGGAGGACCGTTCCACGAGACTTTGGCAACAGTAATTTGAATCTAACTTTAGAGGTTTTTGTATTGGTTGGGGGAGGGGGGGGAGTAACAGAAATATAATTCAAGTTTGACACGGGCATATATTTGCTCTACAGAAGCCGTGACAAAATGACATTGAATTCTTATATTGCAATCACCTTTAGGACTATAAACCTCAATCTACTTGTTTTCAAAGGCCGGTGGGAATTCCCAGTACCTAAAAATAGACTGCCACACTATTTCATACATGTACGTGTACAGACTTTACAGTAAAAACCTACGATTAGTGCATCAATATATTTTAAAAGCAAATATGTTTACTGATTGCATATAGCACCTAGATATATACGTAGTTCGTAGTACCAGTTCCTAAAAAATGACTGAAAAACTTAATTCATGCATGTATACAGTAATTATGATCATTGCAATACTACATTGTAAAAAACAAAGAGTATACATGTACACTGATAAACACCAAGACTGATGAAGTATAATGGCGGAAAAATATGTGTCATTTAGTGAGTTTAAATGTATGCGTCATTTCCAAAAGAAAATAATGCAGAGACGTTTTTCTATATTTTCGTTTTACATTGTTAATTGTATGTAAATGTATAAGGGTGAATCCCAAGTGCTTTGTTTCGATCAGTTCTGCTTTATATAGTCATAATTTTCCTAATAGACTGAAATAGTTAAGACTGGGCTTAGATGTCTTTGAGGTGATACATGAAGAGCGATTGAGCTCAGGCCAAGAATTAAACCAAGTATAAATATATAAATGCACATGGTAAATATTATACAGTTATTGACTGGCAGGGGGTGTAATATAACATTATTTGGACTACTTAAGGGAGTTATATTTCCCGAGTGGTTATATTTTCCCAAAGCGCGCAGCGCTGAGGGGAAATATGGTCACGAGCTTCAGGTCTAAAGAATGTTATATACCCCCTGCCAGTCAATAACTGTTATATTAGATAGCCTTGATTTTTTTGTTTTTGTTTGGGGGGGGGGGGGGGGTCCATATTTTTTTGGCCCGAAATTTATTTTTAATTTTTTTTCGGGGACAATCAACATTTTAGAAAAATAAGAGCAAAAAAAAAAAAAATCATAACAAAACAAAAATGGAAAACTAATTTTCAGGGGAGAACAAAAAATTTGCCCAAAAAAGCATTTCTGGGGAAAAAAAAAAGTTGAAAAAAAAAAGTTGGGGAAAAAATAAACGTGGAAAAAAAAATTCATGAAAAAAAATTATTGAGAAAAAATAAAATGACCCTCGGTAATGGTGTAATTGGTGACAAACAGTCCTCAAAAGGGCGACATGTATTGATTAAAAATATTTTCATTTCACCAGCTGGTAAAATATAACCGGCCAGGAAAATATAACAATTTGGATCCTCGCAAATGATATCACGTGACGAGCTCTGGACCAATTACATCTCGGTATCTGTCTAAGCTATCTAATATTGCATGTTATACAACACCTACGTGGATCCTTGTCATTTGATTGGACGGTTGTTGATCACATGATATTCAATAGATGGTATATTGCACGGTCGTGCATTTTTGGTTATATGCGCCGTGCATTTTTGGTTATATGCAGACTGCGTACCTCTCTGCTGCATGTGCGCGTATCCCTGCGTGTATCTGACGCGAAGGCAATCTGCATGTAATCGAGAAGGCTTGAACATAGATAACATTTTAGCTAGTGATTCTGCTTAATCAGAGCAGTCTATATAATTTGATCCCTATATAAACATGATATTCCTTTTATGAATATAGTATATTTCAGTGCGCATTAGTACATGTATATAGTACTGCTTTTGATACTTCATCGGCATTAAATGTTGGTACGAAATGTTGCCTACTAAGTTTTAGAGTTGGTCAAAGCCTAAACTCAATGATAAAGATAAAGGGTGAGCTCTGGTAAAAAGAATAGAAAATGAATTCTCACAGAATCATATACTGGCTGAGTAATAAGCATAGAAAGATTAGGAAATTAAGGTACGTAGGCCTGACACCATTTGTGTAGTCCCATTATACATCTTTCTGTGTACAATGCTTGTTACTTTACCAAGACTGGGCCAAATTTATGGTGATTTTCATGACTCCTGGGGGTGTTTCACAAAGATCCTAAGTAGAACTTAACTCTAAGTTGGACTTAAAAATTATGGACAGCCATTGGAGTCTTAAAATGAAATATATTCAAAAGCAGAAATTCAAGTATTTTAGACTTTTTATGAATTCCACATCAAGAACGTGAAATCTTTCATAATGATGGAAAATATGATTGATTTGAATCAACATTTTATGCCTTGTAAAATAATTTTTACAAATTTTTTTCAACGATGCTAACGGCTTTCCATAATTGTTAAGTCCAACTTAGAGTTAAGTTCAACTTAGGATCTTTGTGAAACACCCCCCAGAACTTTGAAGTACACACAAACACATGCTACATGATCATCTTTTTCGTATCCATTCCACACGTTTTCTTTCACAATGCAATCAGATGATGGGCAGATGACCAGAACTCACCTTTATCTTTAAGTTATAAGGTTTTTTTATCTTTATATCTGAAGTTAGATCACGGATCATATTTGTTTTCGTTCAAAGGTCACGAATTTCTGATACTAGATTTTGTAATGACTCTTTTTTCCAATGCCAAAATGCTGAATGTGAATGGTAAAAATTTCTGAGACTTTTGTTTAAAGCTGTTGTTTTGTTTTCTATGCCTTATGGTTTACCTTAAACCATGAGCATCAAGTGTTGGAATGTATTATGACATACGTCACAACATTTGTCCTAGCATAACTAGTTGCGATACATGTAGGCCTAGAGGTGTTGTGGTTTATCATATTTATAGTGGATTGGTTGCTTGATTGTGAAACACGTGGTTCGCGGTTCGAGTCCCACTACGGCACTAATGTCCATTGACAAGACAGTACTTTACATTGGTCATTTTCCACCCAAACCAGGTGTATAGTGAACTGAATTGGTACCTGGTAGAAAAAAATTCCGTGAATGATTATCAGCGCCTTTTCGTGGTAGGTTAGCTAAAACCGAGGTTATAATATGATTGCAGGGCCATCATGGAAAACAGGAGTAAATAACGATAAGGCTAGCTGGGTTAACAAGGCATGATTATTATTATTGTCATTATTACTATTATTATTATTATTAATTATTAATATTACTATCAGTATCATTATTATTAGGCTATTATTATTGTGATATTTATTTGCGTTAATATTATCATGATGATTATACTGTTCATTAACTGAAGAGCGACCAAGGAAACAGTCTTTTCCAAATTCATTATTCATAACTACATCTAATTGATAAATAACAATAATTATTTTTTATTAAAGGTACTATGTTCCATTTGGGGGCCAACAAAAATGAAAAGGTTAAATTTCAACGGCATTTGAAAGATAATACTAATTTAGAACTCCCTAAAAAAGGTGGGGCTTGAAAATGTCTTCAAGTGGGAAAACAACGACTATTAGTTGTCAAATCGACTTAGGAGCTATAGAGCCAATAAGTAATAGTCTTGATTTTCAGACAATAACCGAATGGTCATACGTTTTATGCTGCGCAAAGATTCAATCAGTTTAATTTTTGCCATCACAAGAAGTGGGTTATTGATGTAGACAAATGCTCATGTACCCTTTACAGCTCATTTTATGTATGTTATTACCAAAGAAGAAAAAAAGCCAGTCAGTCACTCAATAGTGTCTGACAGTGAAGTCTAGCAAGTAAGCGGGTTTCCTTGCATAATTTGAATATTAGGACACTGCTAACGTTTAAATTTCACAGATAGGACATACATGACATATTCATAATCCCTGCAAAGTTCTACAGAATTTGAGGTTGGCTGCAAAAGGGACATAGTACCTTTAAGCAGGCGCGCCGGAAGCAGTTTGGGATTGGGGGGGGGGGGGCAAACATTCCATGGGGCTCACCTTCCAGGGGCAGTGACGTAATGAAAAAAAACGTTCGGAAGGGGGGGGGGGCAGACGAAAAATCTGAATCACCACCAGTCTAACACGTTACTTGCAGGTCCCGCGGAACGTTTTTCAAAGTGGAGTATTAACGATCAGGTAGAGCGTAAATTGGCGTGGGGTCCAGGGCATGAGCCTCGGCAGGGGGTCAAGGGGCTGAGCCCCCGGAAGCTCAGGGGTTTTAGGTATTTAATTACGGTCAGATGAGCATCCAGGGGCCCTCTTTAAGGCCATTGACGTGTTCCAGGGGGCAGAGCCCCCGAAAGCTCAGGGGTTTTAGGTATTTAATTAGGGTCAGATGAGCATCCAGGGGCCCGCCTTAGGGCCCTTGTTGGGGTTCCGGGGGCAGAGCCCCCGGAAGCTCAGGGGTTTTTAGGTATTTAATTACGGTCAGATGAGCACCAAGGGGCCCGCCTTAGGGCCCTTGGTGGCATATGGAAACGTTGTATCATCCGCTCAATCTGACTTGCGTGCATAGAACAAATGAGCATTTTTCCATGAAAAAGTGAAGTTTTCTAAAATGTGCGTTTCTTTCCAGCATTGGGGCGCCCGGAAGTCACTCGGGTAGCATTTCATAAAGTATAATATAAAAAGACCATATGCAAATTTTCTGTACTTTTGTCGGAAAAAATACATTTATCCAGCACAATGTCGTCTCTTTTTGCGTTGGAGAAGAGCAAATAGCGAGTTTCAATCAAACTTTGGCCGCTCTCGCAAGCTCTCACTCGTTTCACTGGGGTCAAGCGGCTTTGGGGCAAGCGGTTAAAGAAAATACTAATCGTTAGCTTTCTTCTGGTATTAAACTTGTTTTGATTGATTATATAATTTTGTCGGAATAAAGGAAACAAAAAGGCTCGACCAATATCTTATCAGCGTCTGAATTGGCCTTTTGACCTTGAATTCCCTGATGCAAGCGCACTAATGACGTCATCTTCGCTAAATCGGTGTCTTTTATCGTAAAATGCGACCCTTTAACAATGTCTATACATCTTTTTTAATTATTAGTAACATATAACATATTTTTTCTGATATCACTGAAGTTTTGGGTTTTATTTACTGAGTAATTTTAAAATAAGAGCCATTTTACTGTTTTAAAGCTCGAGCCCAGCCACTTTGCAGACCATGACATAAAGCCTTCTAAATAAGCGTATTTTTCGTCCGACTGTAATTTGGGAATTTCTTATTTGCCAACAAAAGCATAAAAAGGTGTGACTTACATAAAAATGGAGAAAAAATACCGGAAAATCATGTCAGAACAGCAACATTTGTAAATCACTGGTATCGAATAAGAAATACCCCCCCCCCCCCCATCATTACGCCAGCGTTCAGGGGCTCATGTCTTCTCACCCCTATAACAACAAAAAACAGACACGTTTTCCCATTCTCGCACAATATGTCAACGATATGCGCGTATCGCTATTATACAGACCTCCATTGATCAATACCGTATAGGTGGCATGCGCAATGTTTAAGAAATTAAATTCCTGTGAACTTTCCTTTTCTTTGAATGGAATTATTATGTGATTTAATTCAGGTTTTTATTATTGTTATGTTCTTTTGGGTTAAAAATACAAACCATGTTTACTTCTTTACTGCTTTTTTTTTTTTTTTTTGAGGGGGGGGGGGGCGTTTTGCCCCCCCCCCCCTGCCCCCCCCCCCCCCACTTCCGGCGCCTATGCCTTTAAGATATTACGAAATATAATATTTTTGTGCGCGTTATATTAATACGATAAGGGGGTGTTTCACAAAGACTAAGATCGACTTTAAGTTGGATTTAACTATGGTAGGCCATTCATGCCACTAGTTCCTCTAACTATTCCTGGCATTGGTTTATCAAGGGACGTACAAATCGTGGTCACAAATCTACAGAATTTACCTTTTTTGATAGTATTATCTAAAGATCAACCAGTGGCACGAAAGGCCTGCCATAGTTAAGTCCTACTTAATATCGATCTTAGTCTTTGTCAAACACCCCCAAGATGAATCGAATCGAAGGTGTCGTGGTCGAGTGGATATGTCATCGGAATGTGGATCGCAAGGCCTGCGGATCGAGTCCCGCCGCGGCGCTAATATCCTTTGGCAATACATTAATCTATATTTATACATGCAGGTAGGATTATTATTTGAAATGCACTAGGGCGCTGATAACGGCTGCCGGAGCTACAGCTAGGGTAATGATTTTCAAAGCTCTTTGGAAGCGCATAATTATGGACGTTATATAATGTGATACGCTTTACGAGAACTGAATATTATTATTATTATCATCATGCTTTTTATTCCTTTTCTTTTATCTCGTATTCCTGTAGAATTCGAATCATGGCTGATGCATTAAAGAGTGCCATTGCTCAGAGTCTGGAGTGTCCTGTATGTCTGAATACCTTCACCGACCCCAAGATCCTGTCTTGTTCTCACACCTACTGCAAGACCTGTCTGGACAACCTCTTGGAATGCCATGGTAACGATCAGATGCTCCGATGCCCTGTCTGCAGAGCTGAAACCCAGGTCCCAAACCAAGATGTCAGCAAATTACCGGCTAATCTAGCTTTGAAGTCTCTCATAGATGACGTGAAGAATCAATATCAGTTTTGTACGAATTGTGAATCCGAGGACAAACCCCAAGCTGTTGTCTACTGTCAAGACTGTGGCATGTATTTCTGTATCACTTGCCACAACAAACACTCTCAGTGGAAAAACTTCCTCGGTCATGAGGTCTTTGCCATGAGTGATATCCTATCAGGGAAGGCGTCAGTACGTAGGTATCGTAAATGCAGAAAACACCCCAAAGAGGACGAGGAGTGCTTCTGTTCCGACTGCAGGAGATTCGCCTGCTTCAGATGTGTTGTCATGGAGCACACAAAGGAAGGACATGGGGTCATCGAGGCAGCTGTTTATGAAAGCAACCATATGAAGAGTATCGAAGACCTCAAATTCAAGACGGACAAGAAACGCTCTTGCTTTCAGAAATACGTTGATTTCATTGATGAACAGAAGGAGCGTGTGAGCGATGTTCAAAAGCAGTGTACAGATAGTATCAACAAAGCATATGAAGAATCAGTCAGGCAGCTGACAGAGAAGAAAGAAGTCCTCATTGTTGAAGTCAAGGGTAGGACTGAAGCAGTAAAGAAAGAACTGGACGAAATGAAGAAATCGGCTCAGGAGCACATCACTCACTTGATCACCGTAGATGACTTGATAACCACTAGAACAAAGACAGTGGCGGATCCAGGGGGGGGCCCGGGGGGCCCGGGCCCCCCCCCTTGAGAAAAAAATCATGTAAAATCACGTGATTTTTACGATTTTGGGGGGTTGGGCCCCCCCCCCTGGCGCTCAAGGGGGGGGTGCAAATTGAAATTTTTTTGAGGATCAAAAAAAAAAAATGTGCTCACTACCCCCCCCCCCCCCCCCCCCCCCCCCCCCCCCCCCCCCCCCCCCCCCCCCCCCCCCCCCCCCCCACTGAGCGAATTTTTGGCCGGCGCGTTTTTCAAATTTTCGGGAGCAAAAAAAAAAAAAAAAAAAAAAAAAAAAAAAAAAATTGTGCTCTGTACCCCCCCCCCCCCCCCCCCCCCCCCCACTGAGCGACTTTTCGGCCGACGCGAATTTCAAATTTTCGGGAGCAAAAAAAAAAAAAAAGTTGGGCCCCCTCCCCTAAGAAATCCTGGATCCGCGCCTGAACAAAGATACCGGTAGATATGGATGCTTTGGCTGCACACGACACTCTATGTCAAGACTTGCAAGAGGCTTTGAAACAAGAAGATCCTGACTACGAGAAGCCGAGGCAATCGAGCAAGAAAGGAAAAAGTGTCAGTTTTAAGAGGAACATTGGAATGGACGAGCTATCTCTCGGTAAGATCGTGAACGCAGTTGCAAAGAACATCTCTTTGCCTACTAAGGATAGCATGAATTATGCCATGGTTAGTACACCAGACGGTAGGATGGCAGTGGGATGTCGTGGAGGTGGCGTCGAGAATGTTCGAGTAGACCTCGCTGAATCCTCTGATGATAGGTATGTTGTACTAATGTACTAGATTACTCAAACAATATTACACTGTACACACTATAGAGTACACAAAGTCGAATGTAATGTTTGAGACCCTAAGTGATGATGAAGGAGGATTGTCATTGTAGACGGGGATGGTCAGGTCTATGTTAGCTACATGAAAGCTCGAAAGATCTAAGTATTCTCACCAGCAGGCGGGAATTAGGCGATCAGGGAGATACCATGTGATCGGTATACACCTAAGCAGATTACTAGTTAAAATGATTATCTGATCATTGTATCTGGTCATACAATACGATTGATTGACAAACAAGGTGTTGTAGAATATGAATTAACGAAAACAGGGGATTACCTAGATTAGCTGCTATGTCTCAAGGGAATACAATCCTGATAGCCACGTTGAATCACGGTGAAGGTTTGGTCAGCATTGATGAGTACACTAGCGAGCAAAAGCATGTCCAGAACTTTGTCTTCGATTACAAGATTAGGAAGCCTGAGAGAAATAAAATTCAATTCAATAATGGTTTTATTACCAAACAATGCCTCGCAGCCAAAATGCTGAATTTGAGCATGTTTACGTGTACATGAGCTCCATTACATAGTAACATTATATTTCATTTGTTACAATCATTATGCAAAAAGTATTGGTTATAATTAAAGGGATAGTTGAGTTCTGTTACAGAGGGCGCTACACAACATAATTTTTTGGGGTGACATAATGAAAAACTGAGTGTCAAATTTGAAAGAACATACAATTTAAATGACAAAATCATCTTTGTTTGATCAAAATCGGTTCAGAGACGGCCGTATTCAGTGAGGGCCCCATGGAAGACACTTCTTATTGATGAATGGGCTGTATTTTAGCCAATACCGACGTCGGCTTTTTTTTTGTTGGTTATATTACGCACAACCAACCAGCTCATGTATTGTTATTTCTAATTAATTTTTTTATTAACGGTCACCGTATTTTTTTGAAAGTGGAGCTGAATTGGTATGACCGTATTGGCTAAATTTCACACATTTTGGGGTCTAAAATTAACTTCATAGCAATTTTAGGTCCTAAAAGGGCCCTAGATATATCATAGATAAGAGAATGAGAGCAATAACCATGCACTTTGAAGGCATTTGCGGTCTGAAAACAGAACTCGACTATCCCTTTAACATTACCCATGTGTAGCTATTTAAATTCAATCACTATATATTACTTACATTTTTAAAATCTATTGAAGTTTACAATTATAGTAGTAGTAATAATAATAATAATTATAATGATAATAATAATTGCATTTTGGAGTTCCACAAGGTTCTCGGCTGGGTCCTTTGTTATTTACTCTGTATACTGATAATCTCATTTCAAAAGTTCAAACAAAATTTTCCCGAGATATCATGCCACTGCTATGCAGATGACACACAGCTTTATGTATCATTCAGACCTGATGAACATGCTAAAAAGCGATGTGACTCACTTCTAGAAACATGTGTTGACTCTGTACGTGGATGGATGTCTAGCAGGGAGGTCTATTCCCTCATGGCCAAACTAGTGCAGATATAGCTTTAATAAATGTATTAATTGCTGGCTTGGATTCCAGAGATAGGAACACTAACAATTAATTTTTTTTTAAATATAAAAACAAATTGTTTAATCATTTTTTTTATTTTTTCCATCCCAGTGAAGATGGCGGAGTTGCATCTGCAAATGCAAGATATCTAGCTTCTGTAGCAAGAGCAACACCTGGTGATGGAGTATATAGACCAAACAGCAGAACCAGGCAGGCCGTTTTTTCTCCTATCACCTTCTCGTATGTTATTCTTTGTTATTATCATTCTTCTTTGTTTCTTCCTTCTATCACCTTCACTTATGATATTCTTTGTTTTTATCATTCTATCACTTTCCTTTTCTGTCTTTCCTGTTTTTATTCTTTGTTTCTTCCTTCTATCACCTTCTCGTATGTTATTCTTTGTTCGTATTATTCTATTATTTCCTCTTCCTATTTTTCTTTACGCTTTCCTTTGTTTCTTCCTTCCATCACCTTATCTCATGTTATTCTGGGAGGTCTAATCCCTCCTGGCTAAACTAGTTCAAAGGGGCTTTAAAGGCATATCGTTTAACAATGTTTCCAGTTGTACAAATCTGAGATGCATGGCCCTACGTGTTATCAGTGTCTGTGGTATAATGGTGTAATATTGAAACCCAAAACAAATTGCGGTTAAAAATGATCATGAAGTGCTTTAAAAAAGTAACAATCTTTGAGTTACCGGTTTTACCATACCGGTAATCATTTCCCCGATTGACTGTAGTGTTATAAAAAAACTGTTCACAACCGTTTGGCAAAAAGTTTTTGACATCTCTAATTCCAATCATATATATCTTGGTAAATCAGACAGGCGATCGGCTTGTAAAAGTCACGGGATTCCTGACCTAAAGGATTATAATTATGATTGCAGCATGAGCTAAATTTAATCCAGGATTTTGTGTAGAAGCAGAGGCAAAATTACCCAATCCCTTTCATGAAATTTGATATGAATGTACACGGTATCAAAACACAGCCTAAGTTCGATTTCGGAGTATATAGGTCCAAGGTCCAAGGTCATTGAATATGCGAAAAAAAGCTAATTATACAAAAAATGTTTGACGAATTTGTTGGATTTTTTATATGACGGTACATAATAGTAAAATACAGCCTAAGTTCGATTTTGGAGTATGTCGGTCAAAGTTCGAAGGTCATAGCTCATTAAATATGCGAAAAATTGCTACACATAGGCCATTTGTGCCCGGCGAGGGGATGTTACGCTTTTCGTTGAATTGTTAATAATGGTCATTGTATAATGCGGGACTGCACTACTTGTAGCTACTTGCGCCCTCTATATAGACAACAATGCCTATAAACGGTACCCGTTGGTCCCCCACGATCATCTTTTTCTTATGTTAATTGAGAGCTGATTTGATGAGATAATTATAACCACCTACCAGTGACCACGCAGGGAGGTATAGTCCCTCTTGGCCAAACTAGTGCAGATAGGCTTTAATAATTGTATTGATTGCAGGCTTGGATTCCAGAGATAGGAACACTAACAAGTAACATTTCTTTGTTTTTTATTTAAAAAAACTGTTAAACATTTTTTTAAATATTTGTTTCCATTCCAGTGAAGATATCGGACTTGCATCTGCAAATGCAAGATTTCAAGCTTCTGCAGCAAGAGCAACACCTGGTGATGGAGGTGTAATGAGACCAAACAGCAGAACCAGGCAGGTTGTTTCTTTCTTCTATCACCTTCTCTTATGTTATTCTTTGTTTTTATCATTCTTTTTTTGTTTCTTTCTTCTATCACCTTCTCTTATGTTATTTTTTTTTAATCATTCTTCTTTGTTTCTTCCTTTTATCACCTTCTTTTATGATATTCTTTGTTTGTATAATTTCTTCTTTGTTTCTTCCTTCTATCACCTTCTCTTATGTTATTCCTTGTTTGTATTCTTCTTCTTTGTTTCTTCCTTCTATCACCTTCTCTTATGATATTCTTTGTTTTTATTATTCTTCTTTGTTTCTTTCTTCTATCACTTTCTCTTGAATATGTCATTGTACATTTGCTACTTTGTGTTATCTATTTGTGTATATTATTCTCTATTGTATATTGTTTATGTGCTTTATGTAATGCCAACAACTGAATTTCCAAATGGACTAATAAAATGTATCTGAATCTGAATCTGAATTATGATATTCTTTGTTTTTATCATTCTACCACTTTCTCTTTCCACAGAGGTGGAAGAGGTGCTAGAAAAAGCCCGGCATCCAGGCAGAGGACTCAAAAATCGAATCTGGATTGGTGGACTTGAGGTATCTGAGGATGAACCTTTTAGATGAGGTACTTTGAATTCAAATTAATGTAAATGTAAATTAACCCTACGACTATTAATGTTGTAGAATCCAAATTGCCCGTTACATAAAAACATAGTACATATTCCTCCCCGACTTCCTTACATGTTACACCCTAAATCGTTTTCACGTAATAGACTGTAATTGTGTAAATAAGTTTGTCAGGCAATAGCCACAAACGTGTTTTTTTTAAGTACTCCCAGGTTATATCACACCAAAAAAGCAAAATCTGCAGCTATAAAAAATGAGTACTCATTAGTATTTCTTTTCTAATGGCCCAACAAATACTTGAATACATGTGTTAATATTTTCGGTGGCCAGAAAAAAACTGAGAAAATAATATAAAGGATTTTGTTTTGCAGACAAAATAGCAAATAAAGTGTAAGAGATTGATTGCACTAGGTTACTACCAGGTATTGAGTGTGTTGCATATATGTTAGCAATATTCTAGGATTCAAACAACCTATACAATTACATTTGAACAATTTAAAGCAAAGTATATATTTACAAATTGTAAATGCATGTACACAATTTGGTGGCGCCACTAACATCTATCTTTTTAAAATTTTCGGCGGCCTAGACTTTAAATCATATATACCTATTGTATACGTTTATTTATCTAAAAATGAAGGTAACATGGTTTGTTATGTAACTTGTACCTTGTTATAAACATGAATATAAAGTCTATTGTAAGGTAAATTGTAACAAAAATTGTATTTCTAGTGTACACCCTGTTTGCTTTGACAGATAATAAAATAATCACAGCATTATGCAAAATAGTAAATACATTTTTATTTGGCTATGCTCTATAGGATGCCCTTCCCTACCCTAACAAATGCTATTAATGTTGTTTTTTCTCTCTCTCTCTTTCTCATCTCATCTCTATTACGCAGGTATCCATACCTTATCTTTCTCATGAAGCCATTTCCATATTCAGAAGATCGACCACAGATGCACTTTAACACTTCCCAACAAAAAAGGGAGATGTGCGATTGAGGGCTCATTTATTAAATGCAAGAGGATGCTTCATGCTTATACAAATAATAAAACAGTTCAAAAGTATATTATGTGTGAAAATCTGAGATATCCATTACAGTTTAAAGATAATATGTCCCTTTTGAAACCAACATTTAATTCTGTAGAACTTTGCAGGAATTATGAATATGTCATGTATGTCCTATCTGTGACATTCAAACATTAGCAGTGTCCTAGTATTCAATGAGAACTTATATATAGATTTATATAAGTAATATATATATCTGTGAAATGATAAGACATTTGAGTGCTCTCTTAAAGGAGTTTGGAGGTTTTATATTTCAGATATTGTAAGGTAGAGAATTCCATACATCTGGACCCCTGTGTCTGATTGATTTCTAGGCTAATGTAGTACGAGGATTGACGACATGTAAATTCGATAACTGCCTTGTTGAATATGAGTGAACCATGTTAGGTTAGAACATCGAAGATAATGAAGTAGATAACAATTTGATATTGAAACGGAACATTAATATGGCAATTTGGTGGAGGAAGATAATATCATTAACCTTGAAGCATTTCAGTTTAACAAATAGTAGGGCAGCATGGTAGCATGTCGGAAATCTTCTTTTTTTATTAACTTTTTTCGCCCTCTTTGGGCTGATATTTCTCAGTTTTGAATGCTTTAATATTTTTTTCTCTCTAAAAAACGGTTTTATTTGTTTATATTTTTGTTAAAACCGACGGGAACGTATCATAAGCAGCTCTATATACCACCGCCTCACAAAAAAAAAAAAAAAATGTAGGAATTACATGCCCTCTAACCTAAAAGCATTTAAACACTTCACACACCTATCAAACATAAGACAAGGGTACGTTCACATCAATTAGTCAAGGTCAGGCGCGTACGCAGGGGGGGGGGGGGGTTAACCCCCCCCTTTGGTAAATTTATGTATGTAAACCCCCCTAAAAAACCTAAACCCCCCCCTTTTGACCGACCTAAAATAGTTGACCTTACCACCCCCCCCCAACTGAGCAAAATGTCAAATTTCCAAATTTCGAAACCCCCCCCCAAAAAAAAGTGTCCTCTTACCCCCCCCCCCCCCCCGCTTATTCAGCGGCTGGCTGAGTCGTTGCGAAATTTTCTAACCGATTTATAAATGTTAACCCCCCCCCCCTGAAAAAATCCTGCGTACGCGCCTGGTCAAGGTTGTATACAATATGATTTGTAATGAGAAGGTTTTTATACTGAGGAAATATGCACGATAGCATAACTATTATCCAGAGAATTAGATTTTGTTTATTTATAGTAAAAGAGAAAAAACATACTTAAATGAAAACCTTTTCTTAAAAAATACTTACAGGTTGTATCATATAATAGATGGAAAAGGATCATTAAAGTCCAACACTTATTTCAGATGTATCCAGGCGCGTACGCAGGATTTTTTCAAGGGGGGGGTTTTAACATTTATAAATCGGGCAAATGGGGGGGGGGGGGGGGGGGGGGGGGGGGGGGTAAGAGGTCACTTTTTTTTGGGGGGGGGGGTTTCGAAATTTGAAAATTTGACATTTTGCTCCGTTGGGGGGGGGGGGGGTAAGGTCAGCTTTTTTAGGTCAACCATGGGATTTTTTTTTTTTTTTTTTTTTTTAATAAAAAAAAAAAAAAAAACCAAAGGGGGGGGGGGGGTTTTAGAGAAATTTAGGGGGGGGGGGTTTACACACAAAAAATTACCAAAGGGGGGGGGGGTTTAACCCCCCAAACACCCCCCCTGTGTACGCGCCTGGATGTATCGGAATAAGAGGAAGAGGAAAATATCAATTCTTGAAGAAATCTACGCTAATATATACCTGTAGAATGGAAAATCGATTTAACGAAGAGGCAAATTTCATTTGATAGTCAAAAAATAGAATTTATGTTTACAAAGAAAACTATGCAATTTGAATCGGTCTGTTCAAAGAATTTGTAAAGGGCCTGCATACTAAAACTGCCTGACTTCCCCATCAGTTTTCATAATTTACAATCATCATATAATCTGTCGATTAAAGAAATTGAAATGGTTTTTGTCCGTCCGAGAATCAGCACATTAGATGATAAACTAAGACAATTTTAGTTCAAACTGCTTTATACAATTATTTATGTTAATCGTAATGTTTATGTTAATCCTTTGGCAAGATATTAACCTGCACTTGCTACACTCCACCCAGGTGTTAAATGGGTACCCGGTAGGATGCGACCGTCATTGTTGGTCAAACAGCTTGTGAGCGTCAAGTAACGCCCGGCTGGAATGCTCCCCAGGGAGTGGAGATTGTGCACACAGTGTGTGCGGGCAAGCACTGGATCCAATGACCGGGGTAATAGTATATTTGTAAAGCGCTTAGAGACATTTGTATTAAGCACTATATAAAAAATAAATATTATTATTATTATTAATCGCTGTTTACGGTTTAAATTCATTTCAAGTGATAAAATAATGCTCATTCTGTGATGAGATGAGGATGAGAAAACATATATGCACATATTTGTTTAATGCTTGTAGTGAGATGATTATATGGGAACAACGTAGTGATATCCTGGATCCTCCTATTCTTAACGAAATGAGCTGGAAGGAAGTTCAAATTGGATTGGATGAAGTAAATAAAGATAGGCAAATATTTAATCACGTTGTGTTATTAATCAGATATATGATATTTGTAAGTAGGGAGGAAGAAAAAAAAGCCTCCAAGCATCGAGGAAATAAAGGGAAAATTAATTAAAAGCGAACAATAAGATAGAAAGACTTCTACTGAACGAAAAATATTGACACTCCATTATAAACGGTGATAATAAACAAGAACATTGAATGGATGCGGACCGGAAGGGATAACTTCCTATTTAAGTAAATGTGTAGAAAGATCATAGCTGGGGGATTTCTTGACCGTTTTTGCCAGCCATAGTCTACCCAATAAACCGGGATCCGCTCAGTTCGCATTTATGTGTGATTTACCGCTATCGACTGCCATGGACTGCTCACGTTTTTTTTTTTTTTTTTTTTTTTTTTTTGGGGGGGGGGGGGGGGTGGGCTTTTAAATTTTTTAATATATATTTGTTTTGGGTAAGATTCGTCATTGTTTTGCGTTTTAATTTGGGAAAGGGGGTTATCATGAAAATATTTTTTTCATTCAAAATAATTGAGTTGTGTAAATTTGTTATTGTAATGTAATTTGAAATAATTTGTATTTGTATGATATACATGTACATGTATTGCATGAAGTGAATAAAAAATTACCCCCAAAACAACAACACAGAGCTCCCTCTCTCTCTCTCTCTCTTCCTTTTCTATCTTTTCAAGATAAATACATGTACTACAAAATAACATTGAAAGCTACACAGAGAGACAGAGTGAGAGAGAGAGAGAGAGACAGAGAGAGAAAGAAAGAAAGAGAGAAAGAGAGAGAGAGAGAGAGAGAGAGAGAGAGAGAGAGACCTTAAAAACAAAGATAAAAGACAGATTGCAGATTGATAGTAAGAAATGTAGAGTCAGAGATATTTGGTACTTGGCTGGGACCCCTCCCCCTCCCTCCCCACCCCCTCCAAAAAAATGCATTTAGACTGCAGGTGGTGTATCATGAGAAGCCACTAATAGACAGAGAGATCAATTGATGAATGGACAAACCGATATATTTACATTTAGACAGACAGAAATACAGATACACAGACAGCTAAATAGATTACTGGATAGACAGATAACAAGATGAAGTTCACTTTGTTAAAAAAATGTCTGCAAATGCTCCTTCACATTTCATGTTTATTATCATCTCAACTCTAAGAAAAAAATATGTCAGACAGTGTAACTTGAGCACCTTGCATGGTGGATATGTGCGCTATATAAATATCCGATCTTATTATTATTATTATTATTCCAAGTCTGATGTCTACACATTTCCTTAGAATATTTTTAAAAGGGTAGTACATGTATGTGTTGCAATTTAACCAAACAATGTACTGTAAGGAAAAGAAAATGTGTTTTTTAGTGTCAAAATTAGTGTCAAAAGGACTGATGTGTGTTCATAAATGAGTTACCAGACCAGTCCAAAACTCCTAATCCCTGAAAAGAACTTAAAAAGTTAGCGAAACCAAACCCGAACTTGACTTTTTTTTCTTGTCAGTTACAGCATAATATATGTATATATATATATATATCACATTACTCATAAATTTACTGATGGCAGATATGACAATTTACAATCAAACTTCACCAGGGTACTTTCTTTTTCAATACTCAGTGTTAAACTGTGCAGTCCTGAATTGATTAAAAATAAGACAATAACAAAAACCGATACTTTTACACTAAGGAAACTGAAAAAACCATCTAAAATTATTTGTTTTAATTTCATACTTTATTTTTCAACCTGGCAAATGAAATAAGCATACAATAAAGATGTAGCTAATGTGTTATGATAACAAAATATACATTAAGAAATTGTTGAAAACTTATGGAAAAAAACTGATTGTGGGAGGTACCAGAAATATACAAATAATACACAAGCGTGAGTGCGTTATGGCAATGCGGCACATTAGGTGATTCACACTGGTGCAATAAAATGCATAAGGCGCAGCCAAGTGCATTTTGTGCCACTGCGAATACCTGAATAGCGCCGCATATTTGCCATAATGTCACAAACAAAAACCTGTGTATTATCTGTTTTATAAAATGGGTCTACTATCAAATCTTAACAGGGCGATAACAATGTAACCCTGAAACCTTTATAACAAATATTGTGTCCACACGATCACGGCAGCAGTGGCCTTGTAAACAGACTGTGTAGTGCATGGTGCGACTTCTCGTAAACATGCATTGAATTTCACACAGGCGTGCATTATGACTTTTTGTTGCACCTTTTTCGCACGGCTGTTATCACCAAAATGCACTCCTGCGCATATGGTCAAAATTAACGCACGCACACATGATTCATTTCAACGCTTCTCATTGGCTACATTTTTTAACCCATTTTATAATTGTTTTTATTACTTATCTAAGTGATGATAAAAGTATTGAATGCCATGCTTTACAACATGCTGATACACCAGTCATCATATTCAATAGTTCTGCACTTACAAGGCACTTTTTCCACTCCCTGGGGAACATTTTACTAGGTTATCGATATAAATGGTCTATGATGACAAGGACTATAGTGATAAACAATCACTCTCTGGAACATAATGTAAAAAAAGGTATTGGTTCCCTTTTCACTGATGCTATCCATATACGCCTTCACCACAATTTTTTTCCTGATCAGTAGCATATCTGATACCTTTTACACATAAACTTCAAAAGATCAATTTACAGTATTATTTATTTTTATGAGACAAAAAATGGGACCAGCCCTTTGAAGCATTTTGTCTTGATCATTTTTCATCTTACTGATACATGTAGTTCAACAGGTCCATAGGGTACATTTAAAAAGAAAACCAGGCTTTCCTGTATATAATGAATGATGATTCATGGTTACAGTTTTTTCATTATAAGTATGTGTACATGAGTAAAAATGACTCTACGATTGCACAATTATATCCTTCATGTTTTAACTCCAGGTCCACTTTAGACTAACAATACAGAAACATTATGGAGACTTGCATCTCAATACACTTGGCATCATATAAAACATGAAGAAAACTCAGGTTTACTATGTTATAATGATTATTTCTCTTCCTTTGTGTTAGCCGAATATAGAGACAATGTGTAGGCCTAAGGACATTAACATAGAAATTTTGTTTGAAAACAGACATTAATCTACATTTGCCACACTCCACCCAGGTGAAGTAAATGGGTACCTGGTAGGAATTTATTCCTTGAAATGCTAGAGCGCCGTATGGCAGCCGTGCTAAAGCCAGGGTAATAATCGGGAGCGCCAGGAGGGTCAAATCTGACTGACATGAGCGCTATACAAGAACCCACTATTATTATTATTATTATTATATGTACATGTACTGTCAAGGCTATTAAGAATATTTCTATGCAAATCATTTCAAAACCATTTGGAAGTTGAAATAGGATTCAAAAGTTATTACAAAGTTCAGAAGCACCTTTAGTTACACATGTTAGAGGTATAGACCAGTTCTGGTCATACGATTGCATTGTGAAAGAAACATTGTTGCATCGATCAGAAAAGGTTGATCATCTAGCATATAAGTATTGGTGTGTACTGCAACGTTGTGGAATCATCAAAATGATAAGAAATTTGCCCCAGTCTTGGTAAAGTTACAAGCACTGTACACAGAAAGATGTACCGTATATGGGACTACGTGATATCTATCCAGTCCGGATAGATATAATTTACCACATATATCAATTAGAAGGCGGTTTCCCGGCAAAATTTGTATCATCACATATTAGTCAAAACATATTCTTTCACATGGTTGGTAATAAGAGATTCCATTTCATTTTTTGAGAGGGGGGCGTTTTCCAAAATGGTCTAGACCTTTAATACGAACATGCCTATTTCTTAAATGATGGATCAGCTCAGCAGTGTCTCTTCACTGCAGGTTAGACGATGTTCGTTTGTTTAACTGGTCCAGCATGACAGTGTTACAAAAGTGATACACTCTCTCAAAGAGTGACATCTCAATATACATGCACAGCATGTATGAGTGAGAATATATAGTTTTCCTTTCGACCCACATCGGTCATTGTCAACGAATTCAGCTTCCGTCTGCTGGCCCATTTTCATATCAAAATTTAAAATGCTCTTGCCTTGGTTCATATACTGTAGAAAATAGATACCAATAGAGCTCATTGTCTGTTGCATAAAACCATGCAGACATCAGAAAAAATCTGTAGCTTTTTGTCTATCAGGAGCAGTCCTTTTTGGTAAATTGAGCAAATTGTCCGTCAAACTGGGTGGTTCTGAGTGACTTCTTGAGGATGCTGGACTTGCGTTGACCGACTGACCGCGCCTTGAGGCCGGTGACTTCCCGGGGGTCGAGCCGGGCGTCCTGTTGGGGGTCCCACCAAGAGAGGGTGTCCTACTACCGACCGAGCGTTGGGGAGATGGTGTGTAGCTTGCCCTGAGTGCCTTGTCCGCAGGACCGACGCTTTTTTGGACGAGCTTCTGCGCCGCTGATGACAGCGATCGTATCCGTTCCATTGGGCTCGCTGAACCGAATCGACTGGGTGACGGGCTGCACAGGGCAAAGACAATAGGGCAATTCCACGGTAACGGAAGGACAAGATTTTTGAACTTCAGGTTCATACTAAAAGAAATGTTTTATTAGTATGTATTAAACTATGGGGAACAAAATGTGTTTCAGTCAAGTGGAAAGCTTCATCAACTTCACAAAGTTTGGATAAACACTAATTAACTGGAAAAACCATGTCCATTTTTATGTCCTTCCGTTACCGAGATAATTAATATGCACATTCTTAAACTACTTAATTATAATGACAATTTTTTTGGGGAGAATTAAAGGCACTTATATAGGTATTATATCTGTACTGTTTCACATCTTATACTAATAAAACAGTTCTTTTAGTATGAACCTGAAGTTCAAAAATCTTGTCTGAGTGTCCTTCCGGACTTCCTTCCGGCGTTACCGTGGAATTGCCCAATAAAGACTTAATCTTCTTTATCATTGTGGTATAATGCTGCTCTGATGCACAAAATACTAGGAAATACAGTGCAACGGTAGAACAACATTCTGATTTCATGAGACTGTTGTGCCCAGGAAAGAAAAAGGAATTACATGTATATCTGAAGCTCGGATGGTGAGAAGTTCTGCCTCTACTAGGGTAGATTACTATAAACTTCTCATTTTTCTTTCTTTTAATCTTAGCCAACATAACAGGTATTTATCTACATCTACATTGCATTGGTCATCTAGACCTTTTCCTCTCTTTGCTTATCTCTCTCTTCCTCCCCCTCTCTCACTCTCTGTCTGTCTGTCTGTCTGTCTCTCCCTCCCTCTCTGTCTGTCTCTCTCTCCCTCCCTCTCTCTCCCCCTCTCTCTCTCTCTGTCCCTCTCTCTCTCTTCCTCGTTTACTTCAGGTGAAGAACGTACATAGATACATGAAATCTGACCACGCAGCCTACCTGACAATGTTCTTGGTGACTCTCTTCAAGGCTTCTTCCTTCTTGGCTCGATTCTTCTTGGTGACCTTATCGACCAGTGATAGACCAAGCTTCTCCTTCCTCGGAACACCAGGCATCTACACACATCAAAACAGAGAAATATCATTCACAGGAAGTGTCACTGTAACTGAATGACACAAAAATACTTAGGGTGGTATTCTCGAAAGCGGACTAACTTTACTCCACGGTTTAATCCTCCGACTAAGTATGGAATGCTAAGTGTCCATATGAATATATTTTTGAAAAATTTAATATGTCCCTAAATTACCATGATAACATAACTATTTCATAGTTATATTGTTGTTTATCAATTATGTTATTACATTTTATTTTAATTTAGTGACAGATTAAATTATTCAAAAACATATTCATATGGTCATTTGGCATTCCATACTTAGTCGGAGGATTAAACCATGGACTAAAGTTAGTCCACTTTCGAGAATACCACCCTTTGTTTCAACATGTTAATATCCTTTTTGTTGGTACATCACTTTATTGATACTTCAGCAATAAAAGAGCAGAGACATTATGACAAAAGGCATATAAAGGAAAGGAGAATATAATTAAAAAAGCCCAGGTCTTGACCGGTTGATTAATGGTCCATGCAAGGCAGGTAACATAAAAAGATACAAATATAAGATTACTAGTGCAAAAAGATTTATCACAATTAAATAACCAGTGGCTAAATAAGTGTCCACAAAAGGTACCATATTACATAAGTCGGGTGATAAGTATCTGCAGTAATTACACGCCTGCACCTAATTTCCTATCGCAGCTATTCAAGTGATACAGATATCAATTTACACTGGCGCTGCCCCGATTATTATATTGCTTCTATTAAGCTATTATTATCTGGTTGAATTGCTCCTATAATCCATCCCGGCCCCCCCACTCAGTGTTATTTAGGGTACGCATATGCTCGTTCCCTCTTTTTGAAAGCACCCCCTATCTGAGGACTGCCAACATTTCCGAACCCCCCCCTTTCGCGGGCTTTTCGCGGGCTTTTCCTGCCTTGGAGACCCCCCTAAATCATGAAAAATGGTCAATGTACCCCCCTTAATTCGGAATAATTTCTTAGGAGTGCAAAGAGATGAGAGAGAAAAAGAAAAACACACCCCCTTTTTAAAGAAATCTCCGGGTGAAAAGTCAAATACACCCCTTTTTTTTACAATTCTCGGGCCGGACTTTGTCGCACGAAAAGTACCCCTTTACCGGACATTTTGGCAACACGCATGCGGTCATTTCGAACCCTGAGTGGGGGGGGGGGGGCCGGGATATCCATGTATTCATTGTTCTGATACAATGTACGTTCTAAATGTATTATTGGTTAACAAACAAAAAAGTAAAACACAAATTCTACAAATTATTATGTGCATATATATGTAAAGCACTTTCCATTATTATTATTATTATTTTTTTTTTTTCTTCAAATTTTTATTGATTTTCGAAATTTTTTGTAACATTACAAAAACAACAATCATACAAGAATTAAATAATTGTATACCATTAAAAGAACAATAATCAAATGCGAATCACTGTAACAATTACCAAAAAAAAACCAACAACAATCAAACAAACAAACAAACAGACCTGATGTAAAAACTAAAAAATCAGTCTCGGGTGGTTTGAACTGTATCATTATCAAAATATAATTATGGATAATTAAAATAAATTCTCAATAGGGGACCATTTTCTATAGTGCATGTTTTCTTTGTGCTTTTGTTTAGCAATTACCAATTCTATATGTCTGATTTTGCAAATAAACGTTTCAAAACCTATGAAACTTACTACTAAATTCCTGCATTTCTGAATATAAATGTATCTCTTCAATAAGATAATTAAGTGATTTAATAATATTTTATGTGGTCCCTTCCAATCCTTTATGAATCCAAACATCATTATTATTATTATTATGATGGTTAACATATTAGAAGAATAACAAATCTGAGGAGAAAATTGAAATATATCTCAAGGATATGCATACCTTGAACTGTGGTCCTCTGACTATTTGTACGGGTGTGTCACCTCCGTCCAATCTGAAAGGCGATCCTTCTATCTCACCCCAGGTCATCATTGGAGATTCGTTCACACCTGGCATAGCGAGAACAAACATTGGTTAGGTGAAAAGTGGGCAAACTTCACAGACAATGCATTTTAGGGGGGCGGGGGGGGGGGGGGGGGGGGGGGGTGTTTCACAAAGATCCTAAGTTGAACTTATCTCTTAGTTGGACTTAAAGCTAAACACCAGTTATGGTCATGCGACTGCATTGTGAAAGAAACGTTGTGAAATCGATCAGAAAAGGTTGATCATCTAGCATAGATGTACTGCAAGGTTCTGGAATCATCAAAATGATAAGAAATTTGGCCAAGTCTTCATAAAGTTAGTAGCACTGTACACAGAAAGATGTATATGGGACTACACACACGTGCACGACACATGCATTTCATATCTCTCAACAGGCAAGAGATACACTAATTTACCAAATATATCAATTAGTAGGCGGTTTCCCGGCAACATTTTTATCATCATGTAATATTCAAAACATACTCTTTCACATGATTGGTAATAAGAGCTTCCATTTCATTTTTTGAAATTGGGGCATTTCCAATACTGGTCTTTACCTTTAACAATTGTGGAAAGCTGTTAGCATCTATGAAAATATTTTGTAAAATTTATCTTAAAAGGCATAAAGTGTTGATAATCAAATTATTCATATTTTCTATTATGAAGGAGATTTCATGTTCTTAACGTGGAATTCATAAAAGTCTAAAATACTTTAATTCATGCTTTTGAATATATTTTAAATTGGGCCTACAAATGGCTCTCCATAAATGTTTAAAGTTTAACTTAGACTTAAGTTTGACTTTAGAATCTTTGTGAAACACCACCCAGAAAAGATTTCTATGACATATCCATATTTAATCACTTGTGGGGGTTTCGGTGTCTGTGTCCGGACATCTTCTTTAGAAGTGTATTGACAAACTGAAGCTAGCTGCCAATTTTCCAATCGCATGATGTCAGACAATTGGCATAATATATGCAGAGCTGCCAACCTTTGGAAGTACAAATTAGTACTCAGCACCTCCAAAATTAGTATTTTACCATCAAAATTAGTATTTTTCAACCGGCCTTCCTTTCACCTATTAAAAACCTATGGATGTCGTAACGAGGCGCAAATGCATACCATAAAGACCATATTTTAGAGATACATTTGATGTGAAACACACCAATTAAAACACCAAAAATTAACCCAGAAGAAAGAAAGAGGATAAATACTGTTGCAAACTGTGGAATATATCAGACATACCAACACCAGAGATGCCAACTTTTGGAAATCAGAAATAGGGAGGATTTGAAAACGACACCAAATAATGTGCGCTGAGCGCAGATCTCGAGCGCGGAGCGCCCGACTATGCGGCCGGGGTCCAGGGCCCGCCTTAGGGCCCTGGAAGCTCTGGGGTTCTAGATGCTCTCTGGTGCAATATGAGCCTTATTTTGGAGCATTTTACATGTGTAATTAGTTAAACAATTCCCATAAAATAAAAAAAAAACATACAAATTGTACAAAATGCATGATGAATACCTCTTTCAGACTTCAAAATAGATCTACTAGACTACAGCAGGTCTACTGGATACTGTATTCGGTCTTATACATGTACTTCTGAGACCATTTCTTGGTCTTCTTTTGTTGATTATGCTATTCCTTGTCAATATCCACGCATTGTTTGAAACTTTGAATAGTCCTTTCATGTTCTACCTCGAGACTCGACTATCTTCAATTCCAGCGTCCGCTCACACATCGCGCGGTCGGGACCGCCGGCCTAATCTGCAGTGAAATCCCAGTAGGCATATCGCATGCAGCTGCAACATGCAAGATGAATTTCTCTTTCAGACTTCTGAATACACAGGTACTGGATACTGGATTCGGTCTTATAGTACTTTTGTGAACTTTTCTTGGTCTTCTTTTGCTGATTTCCCGCCATTCTGTGTCAATATCCACGCATTATACGCCGAAATGGTCCTTCGATGTTCCACTGCGCGACTTGACTATCTTCAACTCCGGCGGCCGCTCACACATCGCGGCGCCGGGACCGCCGGGCTGGTCCGCAGTGAAGTCCCGTTAGTCATATCGCATGCAGCTGCAAGGTATGCGCGCTGCTGAGCTAATCTTTCGCTGCTCCTTATTTTGTTTGCTTTTACGTAGAATTCGGTAGCAGCGAACATAGTTGAATTACTACATGGTAAAGTTAGCAGACGATATTTCTCATGAATTCAGACTTTTGGAAGGCATTTTCGTATTTTCGTATTCCCTTCGGATTTTCGTAACAAATACAAATTTTTCGTAACAGTTGGCAGCTCTGTATATGGAAAAGGAAAAAGTGGGGGAAAAAGGGAAGGTTCCAGACCTCTCACAACTCACCAGGTGCCGGAGATGGAGTAGCCACAAAGCCATACCCGTTGACCTTAGGACCGTCCGCAGGGGTCAGCTCTTTCCCGTCCGATCCGACCCTGCCATTGTGTCTGCTTGGTCCTGCTAGACCAGACAGGCTCTCGGGTCTCGTGAAGGGGTCAGAGGTCAATCGAGTGTTGGTGTGGGCGATCTCCGTCTCGGGTTTCTGCAGGATCTTCTCGGCGAGGCTCGCTTCGACACCTGGGGGGTGTTAATTTGTCATCAGTGACAAATGACAGTTTTTGTTATAAGCTACTGGAATCCTTGCTTCTGATTGGGAATCAACAGATTTGTCACTGATTTTTGTCATTTGTCATTAAAAAAAGGCTTTGTGAAACAGGTCCCAGGAACATGAAAGGGATCACAGGTTCAGCTTTTGTGCAATTTTGTGGAAGTACTGTGATATATATATGCAAATGTACAATTTTTTTTCAATTTTCAAATTTGTAAACGTAGTGTTCTAAAGGAGGAAAATTAATGAAGCCGCTTGGAGGGCTATTCTTTTTCTTAGTACATCTAACGCCAACAGTTATCAGCTCTAGTGTGTTCAGGCTTTACTGGAGCCCTCTTGCATATGAATGGGAAAGTCAACCTTGACAGTTGGTTTCAATAAAAGCACAAAAGCAATAATTTTAAGTCAAAATTGTTAAATCCCTGAAGGTTCATTTATGACTTATAAACTAGCCACATACTGTAAGAGCCAGGGGTATCAGAATCCACTTATAATTTGTTGTTTATGTTGTGAGCCTTGTCTTACGAATGTTTGACACCAACTACATAAAATTTCAACCTAGGAGTATCAGGTGACTGACAAAAACCTTGAGGAACCAGTTACGACCATTGAAAAACATGCAGAAAACTGCCAAAAGCCTTTCTACATGGAGCTCTACGAGCATTGTCGGCCAAGCGGTTGTTGCCACTCTAGTGTGACTTAGGCTTTAGATGAGCTTGCACTCTTGATTCATGTACATACCTTCAGGCACATACATGAGGGCATTCTTGGCCTCATACTTCCACCCAATCACATTGTTGCTCCTGGAATCGATGGTGAGCTGCTCGGCGCTCTTCAGTTTCAGCATGTCCTCATTCTGTGCTGCATGGTTGAGCTCTGCTTCGTACAGCCAGGCATGCTTGTGTCGATGCTTGTCCTCCGCCTTGGCCATAATGTCCCGGAACGATGCGTTGTCTTCGCTGGTGTACTTGGTGAGATACTTGTCCAGGGTTACCGATGTATCGCTCTCAGCTAGATATTAACATAAGATGATAGAAAGTAATCAATTCAAATGCATGACTTAATCATACTGTTTGAATTATAATTTGATCTGGGCAGTGTTTCACGAAACCATCATGAGCACAAGTTTGCTGAAAGCCCACTGAAACCTGTGCACTAAACTTAAAGGCACACTGTCCTACTTGTAGCTACTTGCTCCCTCTATATAGAAAACTTCCCAAATCGGTGCCTGTTGGTCCCCCATGATCCTCTTTTTCTTATGTTAAATGAGAGCTGAGTTAATGAGATAGCCACCTGTCACAATGACCTCGATGGCTCACTGGGTGGTCTAATCCCTTCTTGCTGAAGTAGTAAAGCCTCCCTTTAACACAAGGCATGTTGGTGAACTTGTACTTATTCATTTGTTTATTTGTTTGGTATAGAACCTACCGAGTAGGGGTCTATTTTGCCCTCTTGTTTTTTTAATCAACTACTGCTATGCTCATTTCCTGTAAGGGTAAATGGAGGCATGTCCTTCCTCACAATTCGCTCTTTTGCCGCTTCTGTACTTTTTACCATCCTGTACTGAATCAGGGGGAAAATATACACAGGGGCTCAGGGTGAATTACCCCTGAAATAAAGAAAAAAAGAGCCCCCGAAAGTCATTAAAGAGCCCCAAAATATTTGCATAGAGTTCAATGCAAAACAAATTAAAGAGTATTATTTTCATGCAAGCACACTTGAAAAGTAGCCCCCAAAATGTTTTAATTCTTTTTTTCCTGTACTGAATGTATGAGTGACTATTTCTGGTACTTATTCCACGGTCAATGAAACCCTTCAGAGACTTACGTTTCTCCAATTTGGTCAAGTCCGTGTCTCTTGGGGGCATATCCTCGTTCTTGTATTCATCTGCTGTAGTCCCCGGGGTGTCCTGTGCGTTGAACTGTCCCAGTACGGGGGTTTCAAACGTTGATGGGGTTTGTTCTCCCTCTGTTGGTGAAAAAAAAACACATCATCAAAGAATGAAACTAAAATGTATTGATGACATTACAAATTTCAATTAGGAATACTGTCTTTCCTTTATTTTGATGGTATTTACCTGATTCTATTAATAGAACATGTGTCACTTAACAATCAAACTCCACTAATTAAGCCTTTACTCAGAGCCACAAATATGGGTGGGTTCCTTATGTAAGTGGGTCACCAAAAATGTCACAAATTGGGTCACTAATTTATGGAATTACCCATAATCTAAAAATACATTTTACATTGAACAATCAAATAAATATCATACAGTACTAATTAAAAATGTATATTTTCTATTAAGAACACAAATTGACTTGTTGTTTTCAATTCAAACTAAACTAGAGTTTGTTAAAACAAACAATGTACATGTTCATGTACACATATTTATTATTATTACTGGTAACATTTATTTCCTCCTCAACGGTACAATATGAAACACAATGTATATATAAATTGTAACAATGACTTCATCATAGAGTATACAGTAAATAATTCAGATAACAGAAGGAGGTGAAAACCCGAAAAGCATAGCTTGAGTTGGGAACGCCTATAATAAGTTAACACAGTTACTGAGAGAGCATTATAAATATTATTATGAAAATTACATTATTGTATAACAGAATGCTGATGGGAAAGAAAAAATAGTAAATGGAAGAAAAACTGAACACATAGTACATTTAATGACATCAGGGAGGATTATCATACCTTGCATGGGAGTGAGAGAAGATGTTCCCGGTCTGGATGTCCGGCAGGTGGACGCATACTTGATGGCCAGCTCTCGCATCTTGACCAGATCGTTCCGCTCCATCGCTTCCATGTATTCATGCTGAGCCTTCAACTTCTTAAGGTCCGGGAAGAAGTCGCGCTGGATGATATTTTCCAAGTCCTTCAAAGTGATTGATATCGATATGAACTTGCCATTAAAACTAAGCACAAATTTATCACAAAATATGTATATTTTGGGGAAAGAAAGAGACAATGTTTGTTAACGAAATAAAAAATTGGTGGAATAATTATGTATCTCATTTCCCTGCTGAGCCTTCAACTTCATAAGGTCTGGGAAGAAGTTGTGCGGTATGATCTTATTCAATCCTTCAAAGTGGCTTTTTAAATAAAGAACTATTAAAGGTAGGCTTTACTACTTCAGCAAGAAGGGATTAGACCGCCCAGCGAGCCAGCGAGGTCACTGTGACAGGTGGCTATCTCATTAACTCAGCTCTCATTTAACATAAGAAAACGAGGATCAGGGGGACCAACAGGCACCGATTGGGGAAGTTTTCTATATAGAGGGAGCAAGTAGCTACAAGTAGGACAGTGTGCCTTTAATGACTTGCACTGATAACCATTTCTTAGATATTTTTTTTGAGAAGGTGCGGATATTAATTCTTTTAAAGACCGTCACCACTACTGGGCCAGAAGGGATTAGACCACACAGAGAGCCATCGAGGTCACTGTGACAGGTGGCTATCTCATTAACTCAGCTCTCATTTAACATAAGAAAAAGAGGATCATGGGGG
Source organism: Strongylocentrotus purpuratus (assembly GCF_000002235.5). NCBI lineage: Eukaryota > Metazoa > Echinodermata > Echinoidea > Camarodonta > Strongylocentrotidae > Strongylocentrotus > Strongylocentrotus purpuratus. Next base: position 30,325,867 of record NW_022145605.1, on the reverse strand, counting down.
ACCAACAGGCACCGATTGGGGAAGTTTTCTATATAGAGGGAGCAAGTAGCTACAAGTATGGCAGTGTGCCTTTAAAGCTCAAGAATTTTGATGGAGGTACAAGTATTCAAAGGCAATGTATACAAAGAAGATCTTTCAGCATGAAGATACAGTAGAGAGTTTGTAAGAGTTGGCAGGTCAAACATTTACTTTATCTTATTATTTACATGCACATACATGTAGAAGACACTTAAAACAGGAAATGTCATTCTTGAACACCTCCAATTTAGAAAAATCACAAGTTGAGTGTTTAATTCTTCTTGTGATGTATTCCTCAGTTGTTTGTATCAATTACATTTTAGCTCGTTCCTAATCATACTTTACAGATTTAAAACATATCCTGGACTTTAACAAAAAATTCCTGTTGGAATGGTGAGTGAATGAGATTAGATTCCAGAACAGAAAATCCTTCCAGCAAATGCAGTGCACACTGGCAGTCCAGAGAACTTCCAGACTCCAGGTACTACTCCTGAGAGATCTAATACCCTTATCCCATTAAACCTCACTTTTCTTCCTTACAATGCTTGCAATCTTTAGATCATCTTTGTGATAGCATGCATAGCCCTTTCAAGATTACTTGAAGGAGAAGAAATGACTGGAATACTTACACTAACAAACACCTCTTCATCCAGAACTTTTCTTTTATCTGGTTTCCTCTGCTTCTCCCACGCTGCTTTAGGTGGCACAACAACCAGGGATTTGTCATCTGCTTTTACAAGAGCCATCTCAAACAATGGCGTCACAGAACAACTGCCCAGGAAGTTAACCTCAGTTCCTAACTTCCTATACCTTCAAATATGGTATTTGTCAATCTGGAACAAAAGATAACATCTCTGAATTGTCTCTTCATTTTTAATATTGGCTCAACGATTTACAACAGAACAGGGGGGAGGGGGAGGGGGAGGGGGAGGGGGAGGGGGAGGGGGAGGGGGAGGGGGAGGGGAGGGGAGGGGAGGGGAGGGGAGGGGAGGGGAGGGGGAGGGGGAGGGGGAGGGGGAGAAGGAGAAGGAGGAGGAGGAGGAGAAGGAGGAGAAGGAGGAGAAGGAGAAGGAGAAGGAGAAGGAGAAGAAGAAGAAGAAGAAGAAGAAGAAGAAGAAGAAGAAGAAGAAGAAGAAGAAGAAGAAAAAGAACCGGAGACTGGAAGAATAATAATAAGAAGAAGAAGAAGAAGAAGAAGAAGAAGAAGAAGAAGAAGAAGAAGAAGAAGAAGAAGAAGAAGAAAAGGAACTGGAGACTGGAAGAAGAAGAAGAGAAGAACGTCATGTTTCAAGAGCAAGTTGTTGAAGAAGAAGAACATTGAAGAAGAAAAGGGAAACAAGAAGGAAAAGCATTGGGCGCCTTTTTCAACCTGATCCATGAAACCCATAATAGCAGTGCAGAACTCACTAGATTTTGGGTGATTTGACACGAATATGAAGCCATGTATGACTGAGAATATAGAGTCTAGTATTTCAGTAGTAAGAGCGAGCTTCATCTACAATGGTAGACCGAAAGCTTCAGTCTCTATAATCGTCGGTTGTTCCACTGAGACTACGTCTGGCTCCACTAGACCTCCGGTTATAGAGACTGAATGACCGCCTATGCCATCGTATGTTGAAGATATCACGGCTAGATTTTAGCCATTAGGCCCCTCCCACAAACATGACAAACTTGCCACGGCCGTATTGTTATGCCCCCAAAATCCCCCAAAATGTCATTTTACCTCGTGCATATCCAATTTTAAATTAGGCCTAGGCTATAATACATCGGTTCCACTTACTAACTTGATTGAAATAATCCGTTTAATGGTCCCTTTTAAGGAAATTATGGGTCAAAATCGACATCCATGTTGAAAATCTTGCAAGCCGTGTTAAATTCTCGCTGCCGTCAATCTCATCCCTTCTAGTCTACGCCGAAGGCAAAATGATTATGAAGGAAAAACTGTGCGCCATCTACACGTTCGTAATGGCGTTATCACAGCCTAATTTAAAATTGGATATGCACGAGGTAAAATGACATTTTGGGGGATTTTGGGGGCATAACAATACGGCCGTGGCAAGTTTGTCATGTTTGTGGGAGGGGCCTAACGGCTAAAATCTAGCCGTGATATCTTCAACATACGATGGCATAGGCGGTCATTCAGTCTCTATAACCGGAGGTCTAGTGGAGCCAGACGTAGTCTCAGTGGAACAACCGACGATTATAGAGACTTAAGCTTTCGGTCTACTACAATGGTAGCCTACACCGATTCGAACTAATGGGACTGAGTAAAGCAAAATAACATCACAGTCCCAAGTTCTGATCGGCATTACGAAAATTGTCAACACGTTAAAATCATGAAGTTCATGTAAATCAATTCTTCCCATTCATTCAAGAACCTAGGTACAACACAGATATTAAAAACGTGAATTAATAACTTACTAAAATACGGATTTTCCTCAGAATAATTATGACGTTACGTTGCGTTGTCCGTACGATCAACAATGGCGTGGTACATGGTACGAATATAAAAATACCAGTCATGCCCTCTGTGTGTTCTGTATTAGTGATTGATTGATTGATTGATTTTTATTCGACAAGCTTCCAACATACAACAATATACAATAATAACAGATCAAAAAAAGTCAGCTTGAACAGGATAACCCACGAAAGCTCGAGAGCTTATTTCCAGTGGGGTCCCTTACAGACATGTATAAAATTAATAAGTTAAAATAGTAATATTTACAGACAGATAAGAAAATTAAAAGAACTACTTATTAAAGATAATAATAACAACATTTAAACTGATGATAGAAATGATATTAAGTACAAGAAGAAAAAGAAGAAGGAGAAGAAGAAAAAGAGGAGAAGGAAGAAGAGGAAAATAATGATGAATTTGTAGAAATTCTATAACGTACGAAAACATAAGTATATACAACATGAAAAAGTATGAACCGACAGAAGAATAAAAATTTCAATCATATAACATGTCATTCACTTCTCTTCTCTGACTGTCAAGTATTAGGTATTCCTTTAATTTCCTCTTAAAATGATCATAGTTTCCTATTTCTTTTACACCATTGGGAAGGGAATTCCAATGTTTTATGGCATTGTAATAAAACGAATTTCCAATACTACCTACTCTTTCAGGTAAGTTAAAGTTGAATCGTCTATTTCTTGTATTATAATCATGTACGTCAGTAACAAGATCGAAGTTGGATCGAATATAATGATTCGACCTAGTATGGTATATTTTATGCACATGATGCAATACGAGTTGTTTTGATCTTTGGTCGACTTCAAGAAAACCAGCTTTAGAAAGTTCGCTGTAGCCAACATGAGTTCTTGGACCAGAACAGTTGATAAATCTCACCATTTTGTTCTGTATAATCTTCAACTTCTTTTGATCTGACTTGTTTATGTTACTATACCATGCAGGGTTAGCATAGTCAAATAAACATTGAATAAGAGCAAAACAGAGTGTACGTCTTGCTTTTAAATCCATACAACTTTGATATCTGTACAAAAATTTCAGACGAGAATTTGCTTTTTTTACAACTGATTCTACTAAAGATGAAAATGAAATTGCGCTAGCCAACTCAATGCCTAAATACTTCACAGACTCTTTTCTCTTGATTGCTTGATTATTGTGTGTCACTTTGAATTCAAATGACTTTTTAGAACTACTTTTAGAACAAAATAAAATGCTTTCTGTTTTTCCCAAGTGTAAAGAAAGCTTATTATCAGTCATCCAATCGACACACGTAGACAGCTGTTCACTGAGCTTTTCCTCAATATATTTAGGATCAGGATTTGAATAGAGTAGTACGCTGTCATCTGCGTACAATAATAGTTTGAAGTCTTTTATACAAATACACATATCATTTATATAACTTGAAAATAGAATTGGGCCTAAAATGCTTCCCTGAGGAACACCGCAAGTTATAGGCATTAGTTTGGAACGAATATCATGAATGGCCACTACTTGGTGCCGATTAGATAAGTAGGATCTAAACCAATCTAAACTTGCCTTATCAAAACCCATTAGTTGTAACTTCTTCAATAAGACGCAATGATTAACTGTATCAAAAGCTTTTTGCAGATCAAGGAGCACCATACCAACAAAGCGCCCTTGGGAAGTTTCTCTCCTCAAATAATCAGTCAAATGAATTAGACATGTTTCAGTCGAATAATCATGTCGAAAACCAGATTGAAATTCATAAATTATATCATTTTCTTTGAAGTATCTTTCAATTTGAACACAGACCGATTTTTCTAGAATCTTTGATGCTACGCTTAAAACACTAATAGGTCTATAGTTGCTAACATCAGTTTTATCTTTCTTTTTATAAAGTGGAGTCACTTTTGCTATTTTCATATCCTCTGGAAAAGTACTCGTCAAGATAGATAGGTTCATTAAGTAACTTAGAGGCTTAAATAAAACCTTCGCACCATCTTTTAGAAATTTAGCTGGAATCAAGTCTAACCCAGTACTTTTTGATACATTCAACTTACGTAACTCTTTGAAAACAAATTGTTCACTGATTGGTAATAACTCGAAGCTGTTTTCACGTACACCTTTTCTTTCGTAAAAGTCACGAATACAATCATTGTCTGCGCTGAAAAAGTCTTTGGAAGGGGGGAGTTTGTCTACTAATTTGGCAGCCACATTTGTGAAATGAGAATTGAATTCATCAGCGATGGCCATCTTATCATGACATAATTCCCCATCAATTTTAATGACAGATTCTTGTTCTTTTCGCTTCTTATTTTTCAATCCTAAGCTTTTTAGATTCTGCCAAAGTTTTTTCGAATCTTGTTTATTTTCTTCTATCTTGTTTTGTAAGTAAACGAGTTTAGCCTTTTTCACCTCTCTTTGGACCATATTTCTTAATACTCTGTATCTTTTATAGAGCTTCTCATCTTTTGCTTTTTTCCTCCATTTTTTGTATACTATATTTCTCTCTTGAATTAGGGAAAGAATATCTTTAGTCACCCAAGTTTCTGATCTTTGTTTTATTCTTATCCGTTTCAGTGGCGCTATCATATTCAAATTTGAGATAAAAACATGTTGAAATATTGACCATGCCTCATTTACATCTGTACAGTCAGTTATTCGTGACCAATCAACAACAGATAGTTGAAGATTGAAAGACTCTTCTGTATATTTTTTCATGGATCTGATATCATTAGTCCTGTGATGACCTATAGCCAGTCTAACATTTTTCCGTGTACAGAAAGTAAAATAATGGTCGCTAATACCTAGATCAATGACACCACTTTGACTTATTTTATTTTCTTTGGTACAACCAATATGATCCAATAGAGAAGAACATGTAGGTGTAACGCGTGTTGCCTCTTTAATGAGTTGACTAAACCCATGAAGACTCAACAAGTCAATATATTTTTTAGCCAGTGGCGATTTGCGAAGAAGACAAATATTCATGTCTCCTAAAAGAATTATTTCGTCATCCTTTTTTAATGTATCAAGAATATTGGACAATTTCTCGATAAACAAATTGTTTTTCGGAGGTCGATACAGAACGCCAACAACAATTGGTTTTGATCTTGGTATAAGCAAATTTATCCACAGGGATTCCGTATCTCCAGTACTTATAGCATCCATAATATTAAATGCAATATCATTTTTGATATAGAAACATACACCACCTCCAGAGCCAGAGGATCGATCATGGCGTATGATTTTATATCCGTCTATTTCAATTTCTTCATCATTTATGGAATTGTTTAACCATGTTTCAGTGAAAGCAATAATAGACAGCCTTTTTCTTTTAAAAAGAATTCTAAGTTCCGATATCTTGTTTAGAATAGACCTCACATTGAGGTGTAAAAAATGAAGACCTTTAATTTTAAACTTTTCTTCAAATTCTTGAAAAAGAGAAATGTTTTCATCTTTGAGGTTTGGCTGAATTATTCTTGCTATCGCTTGCTTTTCAGGTGTAACGCGCGTTACCTTAAAATAGTTTTCTTTTAGTCTATCCTCGTTTTGGCTTTCTTTCTCTAAACAATCGTCAGTAAATATTGATTTACTGACGAACATTACAAGAACGCGAACATTACAAGAACGAGTTGTACAAGTTTCAAAAACTCTAGCACGTTTATTACTCCAATCAAGCTACCTCGGCCTAAATTTCATCGCATACAAAGAAGGGGAATTGTCAATAGTTCGGCCAAATTTCTGTTGGTTGAACATGGATCTATATGAACCAAAATTATTAGTGATAATAATAAAATATTGATAATAATGATAATGATAATAATGATAATGGGATTATTAATAATAAAGATCAAAATTTCACTAATAATAACCCGGATATAGTGCAATGACAAAAATAGATGCACGAACCCCTTAAAAGCCCCCAATTATAAACCCCTCCAAAATTATTAAAATATATAAATTATTTGCCTTTAAAAAAAAAAAAACACAAACAAATTGTAGAAACAGAGAAGATGTCAGGATACATTTCGATCAGCAAATTACTTCCAAACACTTCAGAGAAAACACGCATGTTAATTATTACATGGTTTCAATCGACCTTATCCTTTTTTAGCGTTCAGTCGAACACGGCCCACCTCCTTTCTGAAGCATTTTAGTTTGAATTTAGCCGTAGTAGTATACTAGATGACAAACACAAAAATAGTAATTCGTCTCTCAATGTTTTCATTTCTCAAATATTATTGTGTGGCGTACGCAGGGTGGGGGCCATATTAAGCCTATAGTGATGTTGAAGCAAACCATGATATGATGGTGATCAGGTGATGATGATGATGGATATGAAAATGATGATAAGAATAATATAGGTTTTCCCGCCCAACTTCGTAAACTTAGCATCCGAATTAACGTTACGTTCATTCAAGTTCGTGCGAAATTGAATGACTATGTAGATCAACATTCAAAAAGCTAATTGCGTCATTCAATTTGATTTAGTACCATGCGATTTCATACTCTTGCCAAGGAGACGTGAAAAACGAGCATTCAATTTAGAAAAGCGTGCAAAGAGCATTCAAATTCGCGCCGGACAGACGGTGGTATGTCTTCATGCATTCAATTTCGTGATTAGGCATACATATGTGACATTTGTGCAATACTTTTCATTTGACGTTAATTTGTCACTTAATATACTTCTGTTTGAATAGTTTTATGCAAAGTTTACTTGGAGGAATGACATGCGTATTTGTTCTGTCATTACACAAATAACTGTCCCCAGAGAAGGTGCACAATTTGTGACTTCTCTTCTAAGCACAAGCTATAAACAGATCTTGTAGGTAGAGTTCAGGTTTAATAGACACTGACATGATGGAAACAAAATACAATGATGAATAAAGAAAAAGATGTTAAATGAAAAGAAAGAAAGATCACCTACTCAATCAAGATTGATCAATACAAACCATTTAAAAATAACCCCTAAGGCAGTTATAATGAAAAATATGAAGATATGAATAAAGAGATGTTTCAACAAAAATAAAGAATATCGAAAGAAAGAGAAAACGTAAAATACAATATAAATATATCAGACAAATAAGAAGATTGTATGATTTGAAATCATGTCAGAAAAGATCAAAGAGAAAAAGAATAAACAAATGAATATCCGAATGAACATCCAGCCTTATACTTTGATTATGAGGTCTAGTTTTAATTTGAATGACCCGATTGCGAAAGAGGTTGCCCATAGACGAATATGAAACCGCAATTCGCCAAAGAATTCACCTCCCACGCATCATTGGCGAAATTGAACGACCCTTACGCATTTCCAAATTGACTGAACCAAGCTTTAATTTGAATGTGCATGTTTAGAAAATTCGGTGACTCGAAACGAAATTGAATGCAACAAGTTTAAAAATGAAACAGGGGAGCAACTAGTGGAGAAAATTTGCTCGAACATGAGTGCACGTTAATGAAATTGACTGCTGCTTTTACGAAACTGGCCGGGAAAACCTATAGTACATCATAATTTGTATTTATATACATAACAAGTCGCGAATGACATGCAAAATGAATTTCATTCAATTTAGAAGCGAGCAAATAAACATCCAAGACTTGTGTTACAAAATAATGTTGACAAATTAGAGCACATTTTTTTGGGCAAATTATGCCGACCGATACTATACAGCAACTATCAAGTTAAATAAGTTGCTCCGGAAGATATCCCTTTTTTACTCTCCAAAGGTCATAGTACAGTGTCAACTTGATGGTTGCAGTCAGTAGCGTACGCAGGATTTTTTTTTCGAGGATGGGGGGGGGGGGGGGGTGTTAAAATATGAAAATCGCGCCGAAAATTCTTCGACGACTCGACTCAGCCAGCCCCTGAATAAGCGGGGGGGGGGGGGGGGGGGGGAGGGGGTTAAGAGCACTTTTTTTCTTCTTTTTTTTGTCCCGGAATTTGGCAAATTATGTAGCCTCTTGTTGATGCCCTCGCGCTGTTGGAGTCTCTAAATTCTGACGAGCGAAGCGAGTCAGAGAAACCGAGGCGAGTCAGAGAAACCGAGGCGCTTGCGCAAGCGCCTCGGTTTCTCTGACTCGCTTTGCTCGCCAGAATTTAGAGACTCCAACAGCGCGAGTGCATCGACAAGAGGCTACAAATTATGTCGACCGATACTTCGTTCAGTAGGGGGGGGGGGGGGGGGGGTGGTAAGGTCACTTTTTTGTCACCCCCTTTTTTATTTTATTAAAGGGGGGGGGGTTCCTCCAAAACACACACACATAATAAAAAAAAATTGAGGGGGGAGGTTACACCCCAAAACCATCCCCCTGCGTACGCGCCTGGTTGCAATTGTTGTTTTTATTTAGATTTAGGGTGAGGGTATAGATACCTTACGGTGCGAAAGTTGAGGGTTGACCTTGGAGTCATTGTCGCCAACAACTCGATAAACAATCATTGACAAATTATTGTAATTTAATTTGATTTGATTCGATTTATTCTTTTCAATATGAACATAATTCATGTACAAAGTACATATACATTTAATATTGACATAAAACAATACAGGTATAAACTGACAAAATAGAATCATTGAAGAACTAAAAATGATAACGAAACAGTGTTGACCTAACTACGAAAATTGGGTGGGGGGGGGGGGGCGCTTGCTAACAAAAAAGGAATGCTTTTACTAGGCGCTAACCCCTAAAACTTACATCATAATAGAGAGTTTGGGTAACAAAAAAGTGAAAGTTACTAACAGATTCATGGTATGCCTATGATACGATAAATAATATGTTTTATTATACAACACCTGCATGGGTCCTTGTCATTTGATTGGAGGATTGTTGGTGACTTGATATTCAATAGATGTTAGTATTGCACGGGCGTGCATTTTTGGTTATATTCGCCGTGTATTTTTGGTTATAAAAATTATGCAGACTGCATACTAGTACCTCTCTGCCGTGCGCGTATCCCTACGTGAATCTGACGCGAAGGCAATCTGAATGTAATCGAGGAGGCTTGACTCCAACTTTAATTTATCTTTGATATAAGGAGTAAAACATAGATTTTTGTTGATTAACGTTCTATTAGATCTTTTTCGATGTTGTATAAAACTAATAATGAATGTTTTCATTCGTTCAATAGTGCGAATATTTTCATTCGTTGAAAGATTAACGTAAATTATATTCAACGAGGCTGACACCTCGTTGAATAGAATGTTAATATTTAAACTCATGAAAATATTTCAAATGTACCCCCTCTCTCTCTCTCTCTCTCTCTCTCTCTCTCTCTCTCTCTATCTCTCTCTCTCTCTCTCAATGGTGTTCCTTGCTACCCCCTCCGCCTCTCAGTTCCCATCCCCCCTCAATATCCGAATGCCCCCTCCATCCTCCTCTCTCGCTTTCATACATCCGCACAAACCCACACACACACGCTTTCCCTAAAACCGATATTTTTCGTGTCATTCCAAAACAGATGTTTCATTTCGATGTGTATCTTACTTGAGCCATGCTTTCATTTTTTAATTTGCACTACCACACTTACCATTTCAATTCGTAATAACCCATTTAAATGATATTAAATTACAAAAACATTGTCACACAGCTTTTATAGATGCAAGGATATATTTTATTCAAATTTATAAAATGCAATGATTATACTTTATTTAGTAAAAGAGATTCAAGTATACAAAAATATAATAGCAATATTAAAGCAGGCGCGGATCCAGGATTTCTTAGGGGAGGGGGCCCAACTTTTTTTTTTTTTTGCTCCCGAAAATTTGAAAATCGCGCCGGCCGAAAAGTCGCTCAGTGGTGTGGGGGGGCCGGGGTACAGAGCACTTTTTTTTTTTGCTCCCGAAAATTTGAAAAACGCGCCGGCCAAAATTTCGCTCAGTGGGGGGGGGGGGGGGGGGGGGGGGGGGGGGGGGGGGGGGGTAGTGAGCACATTTTTTTTTTTTTTATCCTCAAAAAAAATTTCAATTTGCCCCCCCCCCCCCTTGAGCGCCAGGGGGGGCCCAACCCCCCCCCCCAAAAGTTAAAATGACGTGATTTTACATGATTTTTTTTCTCAAGGGGGGGGGGGGGCGGGCCCCCCCCCCCCCCCCCCTCTGGATCCGCCACTGTATTAAAGTAAAGCGAGATAAATGCAAGCTAAATGCGGGTAAATATCTAGCCAAAGGACGTATTAGTGCCCAGCTAATGCGCAACTAAGGACATAAGTACAAGCCTTTGTTTTGGGGGGTAGAATCCGATACACAATACTCTCGCAGAAAACTGTTTTTTAAATAATTTTTATGCATATATACTAGATTTAAAGTCAAGTAAGTGAACAATGGAGAAAAGGTGAAGAGTTAGATGGTTACCCGAGGCATGAGTGCCTCCCCGCCAGAGCCCTTGTCGGCTTGGTTAAAAAGAATCGAAATTTCTCCTCAGCTCGCCTTTCAAACTCTAAAAATATCATTTGGCCGCCACACCCGGCCGAACGTTAGCTTAAAATACATGTAAGTATATGTAAAAGAGACACTGTAACTATGGCAAGATAAGAGCCCGTCACGAAGAAATCACCCTAAACAACAAGCATAAAAGACTTAATTGCTACCTCGTAAGCCTTGTTCATATATTACACATTATTGTAATGCGGCAATTAAACCGCCATAATAGGAACAAAGAAATCTAAGGCAACTATACAAATCATGGTCGCAAAACTTTCGAAAACAACTTGGAGCAAGCATGCTTATTAAAGTATTTTATTTAAAGCATGTATTTCGCCCGAGCATTTGGATACCAACTATTTGACTTATATGATTTGCAAAATGATATTTCTATGGATGAAATTTACTTTGCATACATGATTTATGTAGGGTATAAAATAGAGTACTGAAATTACCCTCGGGATGATCTCTCGAAAGCCTTTACGATTGTGTCAAGTTTACATATGAATAAATAATAATGACAAGCAGGAAAAGTGAAAGTAGTAGCAACAAGTGCCTAATATTTCCGCAGATCCCCAGAACAACTTTACAATATAAAATTAGTGACACCGGCAAATTCAGGCCACAAACGTCTCCCTATTTAAATGATAAGTACTGTTCATAACACATGCATACATGTTTCAAGTTCCTGAATATATTTTTTTACCACACCGTCAACATTGAGTACTGATCATAGCATGCTAAATAATGATAGTGCGTCTTTAACCAGTGTGTCGATCATCATGGCAGTCTGTTCTAGGCGGATGACGAGTTCTTGTCCGAAACGACTTGACTGTCAAATTCTCTCTCCACTCCCCTGTCCAGCTTATTGTAGTCGTCGACCTCCCTGAGACTGTCATAATCGTCGGCTTCATCGTGGACGCTAGTTGTGCCATTCCCTACTTTCACCTTCAGATAACCGTCACTCGACGTCGGATCCGAGTTGTTTGACTGGACGGCCAACCGCGGTAAAAGTTTGTTGTATTCGTTCGCATTGATGTCTTCCGAGTTTGGCGTTGGGATGGCCGATCGATCGAGTTTGTCGTAGCTGGCGCTTTCATCGACGGAACCCTTCGGTTTCGTGGTAAAATCGGGTTTAGCAGCGATTGCTGGCCTCCGGTTTGCCTCGTCGCCTTTCTCTGAAGGAAGACCCTTACCATGAGGCTGCTTAGCATCACGGAAGGATACTTGAGCGGTATGGAAGCTTCCTCCTTTAGATCCCCCCACCTTAAAATAATACGGGTTATCATCATCACCTTCGCCTGAGTCTTTGCGGTTAGTCACGTCATCTTCATTTTGATTTTGGTTTGCATTGTTTCCCGTCGTGTTCATGATTTGGACCAGATCATACGCATCTTCGGGATCCGTCGACGTCGGGTCAACCCTTGGTCGAACCCCTGACTGAACTCCGGTTCGAAGTCCGGTATTGTTCAGTGACCCTGGTTCGAGCTTGAAATAGTAGTCGCTGTTGGTTTTTTCCGTCGACACCATGAGTAGATCGTAGTCCGAGTCGTCTGGGAGTGGGGACTTCTGACCCAGCCCTTGGTAGTGGTGGGGTAAGGACTGTCCCGCGAGCGTTACGTAGGGGTCGCTACTTTGAGCATCACCCGGATTTGAGGATTTAGGGTCAGCTTTAAGGTTCGGAGGCGAGGATGGGAACTCATAGTGGTGATCACTTTTATCTGCAAACCAAAACACAAATAACGAGATGGCATAAAGATTCGACAACATGATCTTAAAGACTATCCAGTAATCCATAACTAACAAAACTGTATTGTCCTTCTTATAGAAAATCATATTCGCATTTTCATTCTCGCACATTTCAACGAGGCCGAGGGTTGATTCGTAAAAATCTTTGCGAACATTTTAAAGGTAAGTAAACAAAGAAAGTAAATAAACAGGGTGAAAGTTTTTATAATGTATGAAAGAATGTAATTTTATGAGGGAATAAACTAAGACTTGAATTAAATCGAACCAACCAACCAGTGGCATAGCTATAGGGGCAAGGGGAGACAGAGAAACGTGCCCCCCCCCCCCAATGGCAAATAAAAAGAAAGGGAACAGAGAGGGAGGAAGAGAGAGAGAGAGAGAGAGAGAGATGGGAGAGAAGGGAACGTGACAAAAGATGAAAGGACCCGTCCCGCACCCTTCTCTTCAGTGTCATTGTTATTTGCATTTTTCCCAACGCGTAGGACAGGCGCCGCTACCCCCTTCCCTGCCAATGTGCCCTAAATGCCTATATAGACCCATACTTCGCCGCTGGAAACTATAACAGTAAACCGCACTGCGATCATGCGCTAACCCGGCGCAGTCAGACCGCAGTAAGGCAAATTACATGAAACGCTGTTTCTCTTCAAAATTGCCGATGTTTTTTGGTTTGGTTCGAATATTTCGATTCTATCATCATGTACAAATAGAAGACCATGTATACAGTACTGTAATAATGCCAAAAGTCGAGATAACAAGGAAATAATTGTGTACGTAGGGATGTGACAAGTTAAAAAAAATGTTGCATATTGGAAAACTCTTTCTAGAAAGGAGAAACATGAGTTACAAAGATATAGAGTAATAAAGATTTCCCTTGTTCCAATTCTTTGCAGTCATGATAGACCAAAAATGAGAGAAATCTGACGAATATTTTGGGGTCTTACCAAATTATTCATCGGTTTTCTAAATTGATCCTATTTAATCAGATACACTACATGACTAGTTTCCTGTGCATTTTTTAAAACATACATATATCAGAGGAAGTTTAAGTGTAATTTTCTTCATATCGGTTCCGGAAAGGCAATGCAATAGCAGGAAGTGCATTAAAAAAAAAATGCTCTTCATTTTTCAGAATTATGGAAAGGTACATAGATATCAAGACTGTAGGGCTACTTGATATATACTACATCCTGTACTCCAACTCTAAAAAGTTTAATACTAACATCAATAAAATCCTGCTTCTACTACTGTTCTACTGCTGCTGCTGCTGCTACAACTACTACTACTACAACTACTACAAGTACTGATCGTACCTTTTAAACAAATTCAAATCAATTAACTTGTGTATACCTGATCGCATTGTACTAGATCCATGGCCACTTTTAGGTCGTCCTCCTTCAGCCCTGTAAATATTAAACCAAATATTACCAATGGATTACGAGACATTTTGCTTCTGCACTTATGAATACAAAATCTTTGCTGGTTCTTCAAACTTTGAAAAGGTTTTAATAATGTTGATTGCACTGTTTCGAGACCTTTTTACAAACAAAAAAACTATTGTCGGGTGTAAAGCCTATGAAAAGGACCTACATGTCATTGCATGCCTGTATAATAATAGTTACCCTACGAATGAAATGGGTTTTTATTCGGCAATGTATTATTTCCATCATATTTGTTTTTCTTCACCAATCGATTGTTAGAAATTTCCGTGTTCATTGTTTCAAGGTCCCTCTGAAATATAGTTGTGTTTGTAATATCTTGTGTTATTGTTTACACGTTCATAAGCTAATATTAGTGTAAGGTAAACAAAAATTGCTATTATGTGATTCTATTTCAAGGTCCATTGATTTGATTGTGAGGTTGTGAGGTTGTTTTGTATGATCTGCAGCTCTTTTAACTTATTATTCAAAGCATTCTGATTTTAAGTTGATTTCTGCCACGGAAATGCCAACAAAACACTCCTTCTTTTCACATTGCCACTGTATCCCCTCCCCTCTCTCTCTCTCTCTCTCTCCCTTCCCCTCTCTTTCCCACATATTTCTCTTCCCCTCTCTCCTCCCCCTCTCTCTCTTTCTCTCCCCCTCTCTCTCTCTCTCTCTCTCTCGCTCACTCCCCATCCGCCCCTCTCTCCCCTTCCTCGTATCTCTATACCCCCCCCCTCTCTCTCTCTCTCTATTCCCTTTTATTTTTGCTACTTGATGGGGGAGGGGTCAGGTACCCGACCGCCCCCCCCCCCCGTATTTCACCACTTATCATTCCAATTCTAGCTGTCCACTTACCTTTCTGGTTACTGGCCTGTTTTCTTCTCCGATACAAGCAGAAGAGCAGGATTGTGATACCCACAGCTACCAGGATCAAGCATACCACTGTAACGCTGGCAGTTACTGCTGTGTTGTCCATACTTGGGATGGGTGTGGTGCTATCAAGGGGTCCTGAAGAATGAACAAATATGTATTAATAATGAATACTTAACGCGATCGCTAAGGCTTTCAAGAAATCTACTCACGGTTAATTTCTATATATTTGGACTGTTGCATATCCTACAGTATTCTTCACTGGATCACGTAATACCGGCACTTTGATGTAAATGTTTCAAAGGCAAAGGCTATTGGAGTTGCCTGAGGTAATATTTTTTGTCATGAAGTCTTTGTTTTCACACAATAATTACTAGGAGTGAGCACGTATCCACGTATTCATGAGCACGTATCCAGTATTTTGTATCCGTGTATTTCAACATTTGTTCTGCAATGACCTTTGTCTGCTCATGCTCAGACTGCAACCGTGAACTGGCTCATACTTTAATACTTTCTTGGACCTTCTTCTTGAAGTTGAAGTCCTATCTGTGAAAATTGGAAAAATAGGATTTATGCTGTAAGCATCAAGATACACTATAGCGCATCACTGGGTCATGAACCAAGGACCTAGCGGTTTAGAGTTCACTGCTCTACCACTGAACCATCGCGTAAACTACAGAACAGCAGACAATTTCTCAGACACTTAATACGATATCATTACCCAACCATATTGCTCGTTTTGCTTCAAAATCTCCACTTTTTTCTTTTTCATATTGTACATGCACATGTATGAAATTCACGATTTACAGACACAGTTCTACCACATTAAATATTCGTTTTGAAAACATTCTTGGAAAATGTTCATCACTAATGTAGATTTTTGAAGGGTATCTAAGAAATTGTGGCAATGCATTTATACAAACCTACCTTCTGACTTTGAAGATGAAGACGCACTTGTTACCTCACCCAACACGTTCTCACTGTCCATTGATATACAGGTAGAAAGAGGGCGTCCAACAAAAAATCATTGCTTTCAGACTTCTGTCAATCTGCGCCTGTCAATCAACAAATATTATGAAGTACCTTTAGAAGATGCTTTTAGAAAATGACCATTCTGCATAAACCACCAAAGAAATGGAACACTTTCGGAATGTCCTTTCAAATGATGATACCTGCCAATCCGCGTAAATCAACAAAGAGATAAAACATTTTAGAATTTGCCGGTGGAAGATAATTATATCTATCAATCTGCCTAAATGAACAAAGAGATGACAAATAGATTATCACTCCTCATGCACCCAACATTCTATGAATAGACCTGTTCACCAGATATCTATTCCCAATTTTTGTCGCTCGTACACCGCAACAGCTTTGCATCCAATTAATTCACTCACCTGATTTCAAAAGTCACGATTCATTGTGTTGCAATGTCGGACAACTCCAGCCAGCCAGATTTGAAATTGATCAAAAATTGATCCAAACGTAACGTGAGTTTGATATCAATTGCAACTCCGTACATTGATCGGAGGACGTGCAATCAAATTGGATCAATCTTAATTTTTTCAAAGACATGATCTTGCTGTGGTATTTACACTACGATACCTACATGTAAATTTTCTCCGAGATGATTAATTTCATAATTCGTACTTTCTATTTGTGGGTTATTCACCTTCTTCTCTTGTCGATTTGTATATTCATCGTTTCTTATGCTACGGTCACAAAGGTTCGTACGAGCGATAATTTCGTACGAATCTCCCTGTTTTTCCATTGTCTTCCCGAATTTCCATTTTCTGAAAATAGTTCGTATGGCGTTCGTAGCAGTTCGTAACGGCATTTGTGACCGAGGCTTAAATTAGGCTAGTATGTTCTTCTTGTTTATAAAAGCCAGCGAACAGCCGAGAAACCTGCATTTGTGTTGAAAATGAAATTTATAAAAGAATATAATAGTTCAGAAAGCTTATAGTAGTGTTAAAACTTTTTATTTTGTATGATTCTGATCTAAGATAATGACACTGATGGATATAAAATAACTTATTTTCAGAATTTTTCCGAAAGTCAGCCACCTCCGGCACGATGACGTCACACTTAGTTCCCGATGTCTGGTTGCTTACTAACACAAGCATTTATGCTTTCCTAGCAGTCAGGTAAAATAACCACCACTACCACATATCATTGCATTGTGGTTATTCGTATGGCTCTTGTGAGCGCACAATGTTGTACAATTTAATTTGCAGGAAATCCAGTTTATCCCTTTAATTCGCCACAAATCGCAGTTTACATAGGTGTAATATTATGGTATGAAAAGGGAAGTATTTGGTGGGGCCTAATCAAATTCGTCTGGTTGTTGGGTAATTGCCAAGTGTAAACTCAATGGTTAGTCCGAAATGTGTGGATAGAATACATCGAAATACGTATTTAATTTGAGAAGCATTACGTACACGTACATAATGTGTTGGAAGTCAATTATCTATTAACCAACATTTCAGCTACCCGAAACCTGTCCTTGTATAATTATTATAGTTCAAGTATTAACCAGACATTCACGCGTTATTAGATTGTAAATGATATTAATTAAGGGCAGTAAAATTAGCTTCTTGTAATGGATTTACAAGATTCATTTACGATACAGTGTAATTCACTTTCTATTGGAAGAAATACACTAGTACTCTGAATTCGGAGTAGTCGTGTGGGGCTAGTTGTCCGAGGTTTATTGCCATATGTGTTTTTTGACCGAGGGTCGTTGTTGTTAGGCGTAATGGTCCAGGTTTATTTTCACAGGGGAAATTGTCTGAAGGTTTATTGTCATAATTATGGGTTGGTTGTCCGAGTATCACTGCCATGGATGGTAATTGTCCTGATTTGTGGATATTATAATAAAGGGGTACTTGTCCGAAAGTTGTGTCATATGGATTGATCGTTCGATAATTTTTGTCATGGTTGTAATTAATTGTCCAATGGTTACTATCATAAAGCGTCCTGGAGATATTAGTATAAGAGTTAATTGTACTGGGTTGTTGACATATGTCGTCATTTCAAGGGGAAATTGTAATCCGGGAAGTGATACCTCACAACATTCCGTCTTTTGAATAAAAGAAAATAAGTGTGAAGCAGGAAGAATAGCATATCACGGGTATTGTGAGTAAGAAAAGCGGGTCGTCTATTGTGACTAAGAAACCGATATTTTGTGTAAAGTTTACACTCTAAAAATAGAAATGTTCAATCACTACTTAAAAGGGCTGAGGAGTGAACCCTTTTTCAAAATGGTAGATTACCACTTTGAACATGCTGGATCCAACACTATAAAGGTTGAATCTAGCAGGTAAAAAGTATCAATATGACATATTGAAAGAGTGGTCACTCCTCAACCCTTTTAAATGGTGATTTAACATTTCAGTTTTAGAGTATCTCATGAAAACGCGTGTAAATGACCTTGTACGCGCTTCAAAGGGAAATCAATGACCTTGTACTTTAAAGCGGTTTCGTGAAACACTGCTCTGGACTTTAAAAAGGGGAAGTCCACCCTGAAATTAAGTTAGTTTTAATAGGAGTAGAAAAATGAGAGAAACAAGTCAGTGAAAGTTTGAGCAAATTCCGATTAAAAATAAGGAAGTTACGATTTTTGAAGTTATGATCAATCAAACACAAATTGGCAACTCTATGACGTATCATGCGAGCTCAACTTCCATTTGCTCAGTACTAAAAAAATCTAAAATTTTCATTTTCCCTCAAGAAAAATTTCAACCATACATGCACCCTAAATATAATAATTGCAAATATGTTTCTATACTCCCCCTGCAAGGAACAAATATATATTCCGTCATCAATAACGAAGAAAACATGATTTTATGGAATATTATGCACAAAGCAAATGAAGGAGAGCTCGTATAATAAGTCACAGAGTTGCCAATTTGTATTTGATTGATCACAACTTCAATAATTCATAACTTTCTTGTTTTCATTCAGAATTTGCTCAAACTTTCACTCACCTGATTTTCTTATTATTCTGCCTCTATCGAAACAAACTTATTTTGGGGGTGGACTTTCCCTTTAAAAAAAACACCCATTGATGCAAATTTGTACTTTGCCCTCATCGCATGTATGTACACATCGTATCAGTTAAAAAAACAAGAAAACCTAATGTTTTGTTCCCCTTTGGTCTGCGTGAGTCACTCCGTTCAGAACAGCGCTTTTTGTTGATATATTCCAATGCTGAATATGGGAGTTTAGTGCTATTGTTCGGTTTTGTAAATGGCACATCAATTTTACATCATGCGAATTAAACTCATGGAAGACCACCATTTTGGTGATAATGAGTCACCCTGTCTAAATATCAGAAATAAATAAATAAATAAAGTAATTAAGTTCTTATATGCTCAAATGATATGCATGAATACTGATTAGTGTATATTGAAAATAAGCGCCATTGTTCTTTTTTATTGGCATGCTAATGGTGTTTCATATAAATTGACGCTTTTTTCTTCATTACAATGCTAAATGATTGTGCATGAATGATTTTACCAGGCAAGAAGTGATCGTGCGTGTCTTTAATGACGGTAATGATAATAAGTGGTAGTTTAAATATTGGTTTTACAATGACGTAGCTAAAAAGGTTCGTGAGGCACCTGCCCCCTTTATGGATAAGCAATAAGAAAAAGTAAAAAGAAAAAGAAAGGAACACGGATAGGGAGAAACCTGGGATACAAAGTGATTATCCTATTTACGCAGTTTCATACTAATGAGTTTATAAATATACGATGTATAATACACTTATATCTAACTTATAGTCATGATCTGTACTGCTCTAGTTTTCATGAATCACTATATTCAGAAGAATGCTTTATAGCGAGGTAATATATTCTTATAATGTTTATAGATTGAAGAATTACCAGAAACGGTATAAATTTCGAGCATAAAATAGAAATTATGAATGGGGAAAACGCATTGAGTTGAGTTTTCTTCTCCGTCAAAGTCATGTATAAGAGTTTGAAACTAATTCATTCTGAAAGGATTAGAAAATGATGGTCTAATTGACAAGGTATTAAATCGAAATACCAGGTCTGTTTTTCAAGCAATATATCAAATCATCAAGGACTCGTAAGGTATTACAAACTTTTATGATAATATTTATGCTGGCCTAATGCTTATACGTCAGCCATACTACTAAGCCGACTCCAACCCGACCGACTTGTCTATACCGACAATGTTTGTCCTTGCATATAGTCGGTCTTTGTCACCTTCGTTGGTGTGGCTGTAATATCACAGCGTTAGAATTGTGCTATGTCACACACAAACAAAACAAGAATTCTCATGGCAATTCTCCTCATCCCACTTTTAAAAGTAATAACCTTGAATTGTCCGAATACCTCAGTTACACCACAAAACCGGCTTCGAACCAATCGATTCTTGGCCATTCGAAAAAGAAAAAATGGAAAATTATTGTTATTGTTATTATTATTGTTATTGTTGTTCATCTCAATCCTCCTTATTAGTTGTCCCTAAGACGCGCAGTTCCTGGGAGGATAGAGCATTTTTTCATTCTGGTCCATCCCTTTGGAATAAGCTGCCACTTAGTATTCGTAATTTAACTGCCCTTCATGACTTCAAAATTGCTCAAAAACCCCCATCTCTTCCTAAACAGTGCTATTTAATCATGTCAATGTAGCGTAATAATTTGTGTTGTTTTAGTTTACTTTATTTTAGTTGAGAAAATTATATTTTTGTGAAAGTAATATGTACAGCGCCATGAGCGTCAGAGCCTGGCGGATACCAGCGCTATATGAATATCCATATTATTATTATAAAGAAAAGAAATAATTGGAAATTTATATGCAAGCTAATCGAGGAAATTAAAACACTTTATGTGCGATTTGTTTAAAATGTGTAACTGTAATTTTGTTTATGTAAATATTTTTCTTCTGTCAATGTGTAGCTTCAATTGCAAAAATATATTTTATTTTGGAATTTATTTGTAACCTTGTATGGAAATGTTAGAGTTCACTTTAGTTATTTAGGCCTATGCGAAGATTATTTGTATTATTGTATAAAATGTTATAAATTATGTAACATTTTCTTTTATGAGAGAAGAGAATAAAAACCTATGAGAACAAACAAAATTGAGATAATGTAATTTGTGTACGGTGTGTTATCAACCTGATATGGATCCTCATTGGTTTGACAGGGTTGTAAGAAGTGCTTTGAACTGATTGTAGAGGTGTTATATATTGTAGAGTTCTGTACTTTTCTCCGCAACCGTGAGTAAAATAAAACTGAAACAAATGCGATTGTTATTGAAATACAATCGTGAAGTATTTTGAAACTCTATAATAGTTACATTTGACAGAGTTCGTGCCTACCTGTCCTCAAAACAAGAGTTTCAATTTCAGTTCTAAGCGACATTTCTTTTAATATCATTTTAAACTTCCTCTTTCATTTTCTATGATTTTTCCTATATTATTGATACTTCTTGTTCTTTGATGTTCATAACACTGGTGATCATTTACAGATAACACGAGAATTTCGCGAGTGTCTTCCATAATTTTCATAGGCCAAAATGCCTTCACATATTAAAATACTCCGTTACGCAGAGGACTGAAACCACTCCTTTACGAGTAACTATAGGGATCACTTTTTAGGAGTTGAATACAGTAAAATTTTAGACTTTGTTAAAATTAATGCACTCAAAAGTAGTGGTTGCTAGAATTTTCAGGGGATTTTAATTGTTTTTGAAGGTGGATTTAAACTATACAAAACGAAACGAAACGAAGTGAAGTGACTCCCCAAGTGTGGAAATCCACTCCTGTACATCCTGAGAGAGAGAGAGAGAGAAAAAGAGAGAGCAAAAAAGAGAGAGAGAGAGAGAGAGGGGGAGAGAGAGAGAGAGAGAGAGGGAGAGAGGGAGAGAGGGGGGGGGGGGGGAGGAGAGAGAGAGAGAGAGAGAGAGAGGGGAGGGGGGGGGGGAGAGAGAGAGAGAGAGAGAGAAGGCTCCCTAAGTGTATCGATGCAAGGTTGCAATGCATGGGTTTGTAGAAACTAGACCAGTTTACTAATGTATTCAAATTTATGTTTTATTCTTTGGGACCTAGTGACGAGGTATTCAATTGATCTGTTACTAAAAAATAAAGTACACGGAATTCAGTCTGCATCCATTAATTGTTGCTAAGTCGGACAAGCCTCGGGCAAAATTTCGGGTCGTCAATAACAACTTTTATTTAAACAGTACGCGTCAAATTTGAATGTTAGTAAACCGGTCCATGTGAAGCGCTTCTTATCTCCAAGGAAAATGCGATATAACGAATACTCTTCAGATCTACTTTGATATATATTTTATTAACAAAATTAAAGAAAAGTTTGAACATTTTAAAACTGCATTGTTATGATCTATGAGACTATGAAAGAACGAGAGCATGGAAACGATACATTTATAAAAAAAAAAATAAAAAAAAAAGCTCTTGTCGATTGAAAGCGAGAATAAATACCTTTATTACTGCTTAAAGTCGCAAATACCTTTATTACTGCTTAAAGTCGCATGTAATTGTGATCTATTTTTTGTATTTAAAGTTCTATCCATTGCAAGATTTGAAAGTTGTAATCAATGATAGTTATATTAGCATTACTCACGAACATATAGGCCCAATCAATATGCAATTGGAATTTTGAAAATTGTATAGCTTATCGGCATAGTTTATTAATACAATTCATTCGTATCACACTGAACTCAATCAGCATGACTTAGTGTAATTTTCCGGTTGTCTCGAAGCAGTCCAGTGCGTAGTGACTGAAATATTTGTACGTATTAACTATCATTAGGCATTAGCCCAAGGTAAGTAGGATTAAGAATCCGACATCATCATCGTGACAACAGTACTCACCTGTATCACGAAAAAACTCCAGTGGCCCGTGTGCAATACCGGTGTCTTGCAGTTCCGAGGCACTCTTGTCCCTTGTACAATCGGTTTTTGGCGGTACTAATTAGAGACACATACTTGGTCTAAATCTACGAAGATCCGCTCATCATTATTTTGAACATATTTACTCCAACGAGAATGTTGAGTCGTACAGAATCATATTCACACAATGTTGTTGTCGACTGGATTGACAGACACAGTACTGACTGTTATGAATCTACCTGCGTGCAGAAACCACAAAGTTTATCTTCTCCACCGACAGCATGCATGGTAGAAATCTGCATTGTGCGTGTCTCGCTCCGGTAACTCCATTTTACGATCTTTTTTTATCCTCACTGTTTGCAGACCATTATTCATCAGCAGTCTCCATTGATCGCGATCGACGGCTTGACATTTTTAAAGTATTACTTCTCTGCACACTTCAGGCAACTATAGTTTCGCTTTATATGAATTTCCCATAAAAAAAAATGCTCGGGTGAGAAAAGAGGTAAATACTGGAAAAACAGTTGCATTGATCTCAAGTGTTAGTATCAATAATACTTGGATATATACGAGGAAACGTGAATGGTGTCAATATTGTAAAAATATCCTGCTTTCTACTCGTCTGACGTAATATATTTCGTGGCCAGTTAGTCGGAATAAAAACAATTTGCGTGTATGCGTATGTGTGTTTATGTGTGATTTTTCTTTGTTCTTTCAATTTCGTTTCATAGTTAATATAGAGAGTAGTGTATATACTGCATGAAACTATAGTTGCATAAGTTGATCTAAAGTGTTATTTTCAATAATACCGGATTGGAGGAAACGTGAATGGTGTCAATATTGTGAAAATATCCTGTTTCCTCTCTCTGAAGTAATATATGTTGTGGCCAGTTAGTAGGAAAAAAACATTTTGCGTGTGTGCGTATGTGCGTTTATGAGTGGTTTTTGTTTGATCTTTCAATTTCGTTTCATGATTAGTGTATATACTGAATGAAACTATAAATGGAGGACATAATTAGACATGAAATTGTATCCATACAAATAACAAATAAACATTCCCTCTGTGAATATTCAATTGAACATTTTATTCAGATTATATATTAGAGGCAGGAATAGTTGAATCGGGTACTTGCAACATATTAATCAACTTTTGAAAATGGATAATAATGATAACAATAAGACAAAAGTGACTACGTCTCCTGTATGCCTCCGCCCTAAATTCAATATAGGAAATGGATGGAGTTATTCGTGACATATCTCTATGAAACTAAAAGCCTTGACATTTGATCTACATACTAGTTACAAATGTAATCAGATTTTCTTTCTATGGTGATATTTAATTACTATCATTACGGTTCTTGAGATATCGCGGAAACGAGAACGCGAGACGAGGACGGACTCCCCGTTAACATAATTCCTCCAGCACGACCGTCGGTCGGCGGAGGATCAATAACAGTCCAAATGATTACGGGATTCACGATTTTAATTGGTATAGTGACGAGCTTTGGAAATCTTTGTGTGACATTATTCCCCGGCATTATTCCTATGATTTATTACACACTTGCAATACCGGTTCTAAAGGGGCTTGGGGTTGATCCCCACCCCTCCCCCCTCCCCCTACTGGCAGGGCTCCCAACAAATATTTTTCTATAATCGTATATGCGCACTTGTATGACTGCACTGTACTACATACATCTGTACAAAAGAACTATTTAGCGTTAATGAACCTCTGATATGGCAGAACGGTGATTTTACACGAATTTGAGTTCCCTTTGGAAAGGTACACAAAAATTCATCATATCTTATGGACGGAACACCAAAATATATGTATATGAACACGCCATGCATTTTTCTAACATCGGGAAACTTCCTAAACATATTTATATCTTTGTTTAAAACATTCGCAAATTGCATATTCTGGAAACACACACACACACACACACAACTATGTACAATGTTGATAAGCTTTCTTGATACTGTTACAAATGCAGAATAGATCCTCAACTTCATATAACAATCATCTTGTTTTCCACCAATTTAGCAACCATATACCACAGTTATTAAGTGTCTTGACGCCCTTCTCTGCCGCGTAAAACTGGAGCGCAAAGGATCCAGGATGTGGAAGCTTGACACAGCATTGCACCATGTTTCTGCCGTTGTTGGCGCTCTTTACTGTCACATGTTCCTTGGGCAGTCTGTTTGCTTTGTTATCTTCAAAGAGATGAAAGTTGGCGCGAAAGTTGATAGATCCGGAGATATCGAGTTGGCACTCTCCTGCTGAATCGGTATGGACCGTTGAGGTCTCGATGTTCTCAATGGCCATTCCCATCTTCAAGAAGTGTTCCGAAGGCCCCCACATCCCGGAGTGTGCAGGGAACAAAGGTTGATTTGTTGGCTCTTGGCATTCTATCAACCAGTTACCGGCAAGGGCGTTTGATTGCTTAGAGCCATCAAAGACCAATAGCGCATACATACCGGGTTGGTCAAACAGAAAGTGAAGGGTAGTCAGGATCTCGGAACCATTCTGGGACCAACAAGTCTCGGCGTTGATGAGGCGGGTGGCGTCGTACTTGGTATTGTTCTTGTCCAACCGGTAGGACAACTTCTTCGCAGACCTCTGGCTGCTGTGCTTGATGCAGAGAAGTCCTTCACCTTTCGGAAGTCGGATGTGACTTGTTTCCAAATCTACAAGGGTCATTCCTGCATTGTGGAATACTTGATTAGGGCCCCAAAGACCACTGCGAGGAGGGTACGGCTCCTTTGTTGATACCTCATGACAATCGATGAGCCACATTCCTACGTAGGTAGCCTTGTCCTGTTTAGGAGTCTTCTTCACAAAGAGACGGAACGCGTAGAGACCTGTCTCGTGGAGTCTGAATTTCAACGTGGCGATCGTCTTTCCATCACGTTTAATCATCTCCCCAAACATCTTTCCCTGATGACTATCCTTTTCCGAATCTCCGCTCTTCAACGAAAATGTTAGGAAAACCTCCTCTGTTAATGTTACCTCGATCTCGCATTCCCCTTCATTGGTTTCCAGCAAAGCCTCCTCGTCCGATTCAAGACCGTGTTTGTTAAACTCTTCTGTTGGACCGCACTTTACAGCCCCTTTCGGGAAGAGTGATTTATAACAGGGCCTTTCGCATACAACCAACCAAGAACCGACATAGGACGTGTCAGTTCCTGGATGTAATTTTGCAAATAGTTTTAGCTCGTACATGCCTGCTTCAGAAAGACGCAGACTAATGGAAGCAGTTGTCGTGGACTTTCCCTTGGCACTCTGAACAAACGCGTGACCATTTCTAAGCTCATTGTCTGAACCCCCAGCCTTGAGTGTCAAGTTCATCTCCATATCTCTTGATTTATCACACCGAACAACAAAATAACACTCGCCTTCTTTCGCAGAAATTGTGGATGAATCTGGTCCCCTTACGGTCAAACCCATGTTGAAGAACTCGTCGTTGGGTCCCCATATTCCATTGTGTCCTCTTGGAAACGTAATGGGGGCGTCGTCACCGCCCTTGAATTCCCTGGTTGATGTTATCATGTAGGAGGCGGCATGGTGAAACTTTGCATCAGAGTACTTTAGCTTCAGGATAAGCGTATACTTTCCAGGTCGAGGACACGCAATATGACAAACATACCTTTGTCCAACTGTCTCTATGTAGATGTGATCTTCCAGATTTTCTTCCGGGTTGTCGAGATGAGAGAGATGGTACACCACTGGCACGAGATCTCCGATCTGCTTGAAGCTTATCGTTGCGCGCCCATCGATGGCATCTACGAACGGTTCCAGATGGGATATTGCTGAGAAACCTTTCTGCAGACATCGAGGATCAACACCCCAGACCTCACCGCTCTCAATCGGTACAGTTGGACTTGTGCTTTTTCCTTCCGCTATTATGGTGAATGACATCAATCGAGTTCCATAGAACTCTGCAACTTTGCTGGAGAAGGTGTCATCACCGATGATGTATTCATTTTGAGGCAAAGTGCCGTATGCTGTGAAGACATACTTCCCAGGCTCTTGGACCTCGATGCGACATGTGAGGACACCGTCTTCCCACCAGTGGATAATGCTGTTTGCAATCTCTTCACCGGCGTGATCCTCTCGAGTCAACCTGCAGAAAGCATTGAGGGGATACTCGCTCTTGATCTTGATCAGAACATTGTTGTCTGTGATGTTGATGACACCCTTGTCATGTGAAAGACACTCGAGTTTAAACTGATATGCGGCACGACCGATCTGGATGCTGTTGCTCCAAGGCTCCAGGTCGGGATGAGATTCGTTTTCGACGGGGAGGTGCGTGGCGGAAAATTGATCAGGGTATGCGAGGAAGAAGCCCTCGCCCCATCGACGCTCAAAGGTATATGCTCCATCTGCACCTCGATCTGTAAAAGGGATGGAAAATAGATGAAGAATATTGAGAGTTGGTGAACTTAAAATATATCAGTGATATTTACGATGGCTGAAAAAGTTTATTGGCAAAATAACCCTTTAATATCAATCTACGCATAAATGACACAGTGTTTGCAAAAGGGTTCGTTCCATTAAAGATGTTACTGACGCAATATGCTATGAAAATGTCCATGATATTTAAATAACAAAGGTTTAACTAGAACTTAAAAGGTATTAAATTAATTACAAGTATTATGATGATATCGTCAAACAGGAACAGATTTACGGCATTTCGACAGCTGGTCCGATAATGTATAAATGCAGGGTAATTCCTTTTTGGTCCTACGTCTCACGCTTCAGCGAAAAGTGCTCCGTAGTCAATATTCTATAATTAAAAAACTCTCAACTTCTATCTTATACCAAACACAACTCCTTACGCTAACTCTAACCCTTTTAACTTAAAAATCAGTAACTCTTAAAACTGACCAAATTAAGCCGGTGCATTCGAAGCCGGACCAAATGTGTGATTATAATTATCCTTACTTGATACGCCAGCAGCCCAAGCCGCGTCACAGAAGAACCACTGGTCTTTTATCATTACTCTGTTCCATGAGTGTCTTCCTTGTTCCAGTAGGTAGTCTGTTGCTCCAGGATAGAACCCGATCGATTTAGAAACCCCAGTAATGGATTCGCATTTAATCCCCGCTAACCTGCACATGATAATAATAAGAATTAAAACAGTCATCATCGCTTTACGACATGTCACCAATCGTAAATTATTCTAAGGAGATAAGATATTTTTCCCAGGCATGTGGAACTCTCCTGCTCGTCCATTGTATCATTCATAATTCATTTGATCGCTGAATTTCTCATAGTTCTCTAGATCTTGATCCTGATAATTAGGTCTCGGAATCAATATCGCCAATATTGTCAGCCATGTCAATGGGTCGTCACTATAACTTCAACGTTCAGAGTATAATGCGGACTCGGTTAATTCTGATGGTGGATTATGTTTAACAGAAACGAAGAACTTCGAATTTGGTCCAACTCCTTTTAATAAACTCTAGATCATACTAGGATTAAACTCACAAAACCTTACGTCGAGTAAAATAAATGGCCCAATGTGTCAAGAAGCTAATTAAAATCCATTTCTAGAAAGCGCAATTTCGATATACTATTTCGTTTCCTTACTTTGACATTTCGGAGAGCAGCTCTGTAAATCCTTCACATACGGCTACACCTGTTTGTAAGACAGTAGCTGGAGACTGATCGGCTCTTGTCCCGGTGTTCAGGAACACACTGTCGTAAGCTACGTTGTGTGAGATCCAGCGAAAAATGATTCTGAACTTCTCAAGTTCTCCTGTAGCCGTATCGGTTAGCTTGTTAACAAGTGATTGCATATCGGTCTGTGGTATCTTTGGACCCTTTAAATATATAAAAGGTAAAAGAATAGTGACAAACATGAACGTCTGAAATATCACACAAACTGTTATGAAACTCATCTGTGAAATACGCGGGTGTAAATAGACGTCTTCATAGTTAGAATATGGATGTTTCGTAGTCTTTGGCGGAAACTGCACTTGTACGACACACTTGTCCAACTGCTCCGTGGCCAATTTTTAACACATGTACTAACCGAATTCTTAATTTTAATTGCCCACGGACCAAAACACTAAACGTAACTCTAAACCAAAACCTAAACTACGACCTAATCACAACCATGATCCTAATATTGTACACTGGGCGATGATATAAAGCTCGGAGAATGTGTCGAATCACCGACTGCATTTCTTATCAGTGTTTTCTTCTTCTCATGCTGCCCGATCATCCGTTATACACTTAAGGATACAAATTTTATCCATGAAAAGTAGACTCCTCCAAGATTTAAAAAAAAAGGGGGGGGGCGGGAGGGTACCTAGGTCTATTAAAAATATCATCTTACATTTATCACAATCTGATCAAGTCTTTCCATGACGTCATAGTCAGGAATCAATGCCCTCTTGCCATCCCAGAAAGTATCCTCGATGTTACGTAATCCTGGTCTGATGACGCTATTCGTCATCTTATCATCATCAGAACTAATATCTTCAAACTTGATCCTGTTATCGAAGAGTGATGAGTTGATATCCCTCCACTGAACGACCGAAATACGACGTCGATTTGATACAGGTGGGACTACAAGGCCATAGTCGTCCGAAAGTAGCTTGGGTACGATCGCAAAGGACTGCTGGGTAACGGTAGTTTCTTCGATCTCGATTATAGATTGTCTACGTTTTACGTCTCCAGTCGAAATGATGTTATCCGAAATTATCTTAACCGTAGTCAATGATGTCCTGGTCCGTTCTCTCATCGATGTCGGCATGGTGACATCGTCGTCATCGCCGTCGAAAGTGATGCTTGGTAGGCAAGGAGGGGAGACAACGGGTGAATCGTCATCATCGTCGGGAAGGTTGATGATGGGGATGGAAGCCATGGTGACGAGGACTTATTTATCTGAAAAACAAAAGATAAAAGTATATACATGATTAATTAAAGATACTATGTCCCTTTTGCAGCACACATTAAATTCTGTAGAACTTTGCAGGAATTATGAATTTGTCATGTATGTCCTATCTGTAAAATTAAATATCAGCAGTGTCCTCGTATTCAAATTTTGCAAGGGAACCCATTTACCTTCCAAACTGACTGTCAGACAATAGGGACTTTTAGATTTGCGTGGACTGATACGTGTGACGCCATTCAAGGCAGTGCATTAAAAGGACGTCGATCGTAGCAATCCCCATTGTCTTCGTGCGAATCTAAAAGTCCCTAATATTAAGTGACTGACTAACATTTTTTTTTTCTTTGGTAATAACATACATAACATGAACTGGAAAGGGTACACGAGCATTTGTCTACATCAATAACCCACTACTTGAATTGTCAAAGTTAAAGTGATTGAATCGTTGTGCACAAAACGTACGACTATTCGGTAAAGGGGTCCGAAAATCAGACTATTACTTAGGTGATTGCAATCCCTTAAGTCGATTCGACAACTTACTAATGGTCATTATTTTGCCACTAAAAGCCATTTTAATGTAGTTTTTAGGGAAGTTCTAAATTAAAAGTGTCTTTCGAATGCCATTGGAATTTAACCTTTTCATTTTTCGGTCTGCAAATGGGACTTAAGACAAGAGCCTCATTGTTTTAAATTTCAGTATACTAACTTAAAACAATCGAATCGGTTGTTGTAGAGGATCGTTTAGTTAAAATTATTGATCTGCTTGAAATCCGCTAACAATTAAAGCTGTGCGGTCATCAACCTTCTATATTCAGATAAGTTTGGCCTAATCCATTTACCAACATTACGAAATTATGAACATAACATTCGGTCTAGCCTCTAACGCATGGAATTTCAAGCGTGGTTCATACATGACATCGGGAATGTCGAGTGAAATCTTGGTGAACACTGCTATTACTGGGGTAATGGATTTCGCATCGGTAGCTACAGACTTTGCGTAAACTCGTTCATCATTTAAAGGTAAGGTAGACATACAATCTTGTGACAATAGTATAGGAGCGACAAGACAGTTAAAATTGACGAGGAGGGGTACATGAGGAAAACAATTTAATTGCCGTTAGGTTTGTTGAAAAAAAAGGATAGGTTTGTTCATGATTATAAAATAGAGTCCCTTTAATTTCAAATAGTCGTTAAACCATGTATGACATCTGAATATTATCATTTTCATAAGACAAGTTGATTTTACTGTAACTCATTTACAGTGGGATTTTGATTTCTTTTCAATATCGCCAGACAAAAGTGTTAACAGAAGCTGATGAAAACACATCCACAAAGATCGACTTGCAAAGAATCAAATTACGGGTAATATCAAGACCGTACTGTATCGCCTACAGAAACCATGTTCAGATTACATATTGTGGCATTGTCAAATTTCAAAAGATCACGCACAAGGTTTTTTTTTACAGATTTAATGCTTTCTGTTGTATTATCGAAAGTATTGACAATCACGTCAGGCCAAGGCATGCAGCTGAAGTAGAATCGTTAGAAGCGACAACAGGACTGCGCGCGTTAAAAAAAACAAAAACGTGAATGCAGATCAAGCCAGGAAGCAGCCACACTCGGCCATGTTTTTCTTGGTTTTTGTTTATATCTGTCAATGTTAAATATCGGCATCAAATATTATTCATGATTCGTCCCCTTTCAACCCCTTTCAAAGTAAGGGTATGCCTCCACCAATTGAGCGTTGACGCCTACGCAGAAGAGATGGAATTCTGATGATGATAACTCCACCTCCAATTGAAAATCTCCTAAAGAACGAGAGCAAGCTGGCGGGTCATATAAATGACTATTGACATGAGTGAGAGATGTTTGGCTTTGGAAGAACGATTTCTTGTGATATACCGGTGTTGACACGGTGGCCTTTTGCCGTTGATTTGAGATCATTAAAGCAAATTCTTGCCCTATCACGACGTCTTCTTTGGGAGGAGGTTGAGGTTTGAAAAGGGACAGGGGCCATTATTTGATAACTGTCTCCGTAAGAAGGAAGACTTACCCACAGGCCATAACTTAATGGGTAGATTAGATGTGATAGTCGCCTCGAGCAGTAGTTCTCTTGTGGAATTACTGATTCATAGGTTAAGGGCAGTAAATGTTCTTATTATTTGTCATATGGAACAGAATCTCTCCAGGTTCGAACAACAAATAAAACAAAACAAAACAACACAAACTAAAACAAACGGACAGACTCAACATTCACATCAGCTTTAGATAGCGATTCTAATTATCTGTTCATTCTTTAGCAGAACTACTTCATAGACGTACGGGCACAATCTTTGCAGAGGGCTGACCCCGGGGGCTGACCCCGGGGGCTGACCCCTCCTGCCAGAATATCAGCTTTCCTCTTTTTAATTTTCTGGGGATGTAGTATCGTGATCACGCATATCATCAAAAATCGACAAAATAGACAGACCATTTCGACTCCAAAAATTTCGTGACAGTTGCAATATTGGAATTTTCGAATTTATCGGGAGGCTGCCCTTACCCCCCCCCCCCCCCCCCCCCCTCGTTCGTCTATAATATTCTGTTCTCGCCTGAACTCATGATCCCATACGCGATTACGTTAACAGAGGTGTATCCGTTTTACAGATCAGGTTAGTTTCATTGGTGGAAATTGATGGTGGGTGAAGTTTTATTATGTAAGAAATAAATACCATTAACATGATTTAAATTTAAAAAAAAGTTTAAGCATTCAGAAGCATCCCTTCCTTTATTTTGACTTAAGTTTTGGTAAATATGGAAAATAAATTCTTACTGGAATCCAACGAAACTTACGCTGGATGTTCAAGATTACAAATAATTGACATGCGCGAAACAATAGTGGTAGAAAATGTGAAGTGGCTGAGTAATGAGCAAAGAAGATGATGCCCAGTAAGTTTTTGTTTTTAGAAACAAACGCAAAAACCTACTATTTGCTCTCAAAATACGATTCTTATGCCAGAGCTCAAGATTAGCTTTAACAACATTGAAGGATAAAAGAAATAGCTTCGTTATGATTAATGTCCTTGTCAAAATGTTTTCTATTCGAGCTATACGTGAAATTTTATTTCAGTGATCTCGTTGGACTTTCTCTCTTTCCATAGCGTTCTGTCGACATTCCTGTTTTCCCCTCTCATTTCTTTTCCTGCTTTTCTCTCTCTCTCTCACTCTTACTCTCTCTCTCTCTCTCTCTCTCTCTCACACACACACACACACACTCTCTCTCTCTCTCTCTCTCCGTTTCAATCTCTATCTCTCTCTCTCTCTCGCCATCACTCTTCTCTACCCTTGCCTCCTCTATCTTTCTTTCTCTCTCTCTCTCTCTCTCTCTCTCTCTCTCCCTCTCTCTTACACTTCTCTCTCGTTACCTCTTATCCCATTACCCTCATCAAATCCCTGAACTACTGACATCATTAAGGACAATGGCTACCTACATCTCAAGGATCAGACTATACCAATCGACTCGCGTTAATCATGTTCATATCTTTCTTTTACATTACGTATAACTTAGGACCTCGTATATAACGTGTCCGTGCAGCTGCTTGTACAGGGTCAGGCTCTCTCACTAGCTCTCTCACATTCAAGGATAAAGCTAATGTTCCCAGTAGACTTGATGGATTATGCACCCCTATATATTAAAGGTCTATCAAGTTCACGAAGGTGAGCGCATTTTATTTCTTAGTTCATTCCACTTTTTTCAGTTTAATTGTTCCGATAAGATTTAAATCTATTATCAATTGTTAGTCATCAATAATGAAAACTAAGATAAACTGTATACATTATTTATTAAACGGTTATAAATACTTTCTGTTTACACTTAAAAGGAGTGTCAGAAAAGTGTAAAGCACTTCAAGATACCACCAAGAAGTATTTAAATAATATTTAGTTGACAAACCTTTGCACTCTTTATATAACAACATTAAATGTACATTTGCTATTGAACAGTGAACTGTATGTAAATATATCAACACATTTACCTACAGTTTAAAATGGATTATTTAATTTATTTTCCATTCATAAACATGTAACTTTGAACGGCAGTTGATTCTTTGAAACCCCTTGATGACTACCTATATTCTTTAAGTTAACACATACAAAGGCCCAGCTTCTGGAAATCACAGTTAATTGCATCTTGAAGATAAAAGGAACTCCATCCCGCAGTACCATTAACATATACACTTAAAGATAGCATCCCGGAGTCCAGTTTATACATATAACCTTAAAGAAGGTGTACCATTCTGTAAGAATTACCATGAAGAAAGCATCCCGTATTCCCGTTCACATATAACCTTAGAATACATCCCGTAGTTCCGTTCACACATAATCTCGAAGATATCATCCGGTAGTCCCTTTCACATATAAGAAAGCACCCCCGCGCTTTCCACATACATGTAGAACCTTGAAGAAAGCATGCTTCACAGTGAGAGGTCAAGAGAAGATACGTATAATGAGGTCAAACTTAATGTCACCAATCCTATGCACTCCGACGACAGGAGCTTAAAGACGTGACAGGATGCGCATTCCTCGTATTAAAGGGGTATGTAGTCGGAATTTCTGCGCAACACATATTCTGGTAGCACTGTTGCATACAACATAGATGTACGTTTAATGCTTTGTTTTACCAACTGCTAAGGAACTAGGGAAGCATGTGTATAATGCTTGTAAGTAAGCAATCAGGGGAACGACAGCTTTAAACCCTTTCCAAGGAATGAGGATTCATTCCTTACCAAAGGGCACTATATAGCGCATCGACTCGCATGGCTTTGAACCGGGATACTAGGTTACGAGACCACTGCTCTACCACTGAGCCATCCCACCTCCACAAAGTTAGGTTTACCATGATGATGATAATGATAATTATGGAAATGATGTTGATGACGATGACGACAACTCTGATGATGGTGTTGACGACGGCGACGATGATGAAGCGGATGATTCACAGCATTACTATAATAATTGTAAACCCTTAGGTCAGTCAGGATCGATCCCCATGACTTTTACAAGCCGATCGCCTGTCTGATTATCAAGATATTTATAATTGGAAATTGAAATCAGATTTTGCCTTTTCATAACGGTTTTTGTAACACTACAGTCTATTGGAGAAAATGGTCACTCAAAGATATTTTACTTTTTTGAGGCACTTCATGATCATTTTGAAGCGCAATTTCTTTAGGGCTCAAGTTCAATATTACATCATATCAGAGACACTGATAACACGTACGGTACGGCCATGCATCTCAGATTTGACAATGCTAAACGATGCCTTTAACACGTACATGTTAGACTGGTAGCTCTTTTGTATGCAACTTAAAGGTATATGAGTACTATAATGATAGTGATGGTGGAGGTGATGGTGGCGGTGATGACAGTGGTGGTGATTATCATAATGATGATGAAGATGATTCACAGTTTAATCTGCAGGCGCCATACTTATGTGCATTCGTCGTATTAAAAGAATGTGTCGTCGGAAATGAAGCACCTACACAATTAGACTGGTAGCTCGATTCCTTCCTCCTTAATCACGTTAATCTTGAATGTAGCATAGGTCTACAACTCCATATGTAGAATATTTCAAGTGATGTGAGCGCAAGTGGGTAGGAATATGAGAAAGGAAACAAAGAACGATAAACCCCCCGTTGACAAAATTCACTTAATTTTGTCAACTAAACACTTAAACACGCACGTTTGCCAATTGAAAGCGGATGTAAAACAAACAAAGCCTTACGACAGGACACCAAATGCCGTCCGTCATGACCATTCTTCCATCCATTCTTATAGCTTTATGGAAACTCAAGCAGTAATATATCATACTAGGTCGAATCATTATCTTCGATCCAACTTCGATCTTGACGTACATGATTATAATACAAGAAATAGACGATTCAACTTTAACGTACCTGAAAGAGTAGGTAGTATTGGAAATTCGTTTTATTACAATGCCATAAAACATTGGAATTCCCTTCCCAATGGTGTAAAAGAAATAGGAAACTATGATCATTTTAAGAGGAAATTAAAGGAATACCTAATACTTGACAGTCAGAGAAGAGAAGTGAATGACATGTTATATGATTGAAATTTTTATTCTTCTGTCGGTTCATACTTTTTCATGTTGTATATACTTATGTTTTCGTACGTTATAGAAATTCTACAAATTCATCATTATTTTCCTCATCTTCCTTCTCCTCTTTTTCTTCTTCTCCTTCTTCTTTTTCTTCTTGTACTTAATATCATTTCTATCATCAGTTTAATGTTGTTATTATTATTATTATCTTTAATAAGTAGTTCTTTTAATTTTCTTATCTGTCTGTAAATATTACTATTTTAACTTATT
This sequence comes from Strongylocentrotus purpuratus, assembly GCF_000002235.5. Classification (NCBI taxonomy): domain Eukaryota; kingdom Metazoa; phylum Echinodermata; class Echinoidea; order Camarodonta; family Strongylocentrotidae; genus Strongylocentrotus; species Strongylocentrotus purpuratus. The sequence goes on along the minus strand of NW_022145605.1, from coordinate 30,289,803 downwards.
AATTTTATACATGTCTGTAAGGGACCCCACTGGAAATAAGCTCTCGAGCTTTCGTGGGTTATCCTGTTCAAGCTGACTTTTTTTTGATCTGTTATTATTGTATATTGTTGTATGTTGGAAGCTTGTCGAATAAAAATCAATCAGTATTAATAAAACTACGTTTTTTAAACTTCAAAAGATTTATTCTTCAGCATCTTATCACTAATTTCCTGTATTTCTATTGCATCGTGCATCTTTGTTCTTTTTCCATCGATAAACATAAGTAAAATAATGTTTTATTCCATACAATCATTCCTTTTTGTTTCATAAACTCTCTTTCATTCCGCTATCTGTCATGGCACACGTGATGCTTTCCGTATGCTTCATGTTTGGAATATCATAGAAGCCTTTCTTAATTTGTTTACATAACTCGAACTCGAATGAACCCCAGCCCGGAATGTCAATATTTGCCCCACATGATTTACGATCAAATCGTCCCTTGGTGAAAAGGCCAAGGCATTTGTTGAATCAGCTTCACATTGTATCCCTGTTGCACATAGATGAAGTTCATGGTTCCCCTGATATCTAGGCACATGGGCATTAGTTTGCCCGGAAGGAGTGAGGGAGGGGGGGGGGGGTCTGCTGTCCGTCAGACCGAGTATCAAATTTCTCCGTCATACATATTGCGAGCGAGCGAAGCAGACGATTCATTACAGCAGATAACATTCATGGTGAGTGCGTTATCTTTTGCCATCTATGCCCCTTGTAAATCAATGAATATCAACTAATTAAGTTATCCAATGCAAATATTCTGGGGCTGCGGCACCCAGCCCCTTCGCCTCGTATGCTAATGACTGTGTCATACTTCCTTATTTGTCGATACGACTCATTATATATTGAGGAAAGGTCACATTGTCTTCGATCTGTGAAGACCAAATTGCTTCATATCTAATAAAGATAAAGGATAAGAGGTTTGCGGATTTCCTCTAGAGACATCCACGTTCAGGGTCTAACGAAACGGTAATAATGATGGTAATAATAACAAACTACTACTATTACAGCTAGTACTACTACTACTACTACTACTACTACTACTTCTACTTCTACTACTCCTACTACTACTACTACTACTACTAATGATAATAATATATTTCCCCCCGGTTAGTTTTGCCTATATTTGAATAGCTCTTACAACCTCTGCTGGCAAATAATAGATTATAGAGGGTGTTTTTTTCTGTGAGGCTAGACCATCATCCAGCAATACAAGATCTGTTTTCAGTGGAACTATATTTTATTGAATGGTCAGGCATGTCTAGATTAACGAGTACCCCGGGGAGAAAGCTTGACATCTTAGGCAAAACATGAACGAACTCACAACAAACACCCGCTGGGATACCCAACAAGGCATATTGATTTAAGAAATTAACTATAAATTGGAATCTATATGCGATGGGATCTGCCATTTACTATCATAATTCGAACGAGAAAATGGTATAAAGTTTCATGACAGATGACAGAGGAATCAATGGATCATGTTAATTTATCCCAGGAGACAACGTCGTATTAAAAACTGTCGTTATAAGTTAAATGAAATTATAAGAAACATTTGCAGGAATGGATCAAACAAATTTAGTCGTTAAAAACCTGTAAATGTTGTATCTGGCTCGGGTATACTACAAAAGTACTGACTTATACGAAAGAATAAGAAACACTATCACGGTAAGATTAACATTATGTTAAAATGATGTGCAACATTAATCTTTACCGCGCCCACAAATTGATACCAAAATTCATCAGGCAAAACATCTGGTGTTGAATCTTATCGACATGATCAAAGACGTTTTAATTCTAGAGTTTAGAGAGATTATTTACTCTCCAGTGATTTACCAGGTACCCGAAAAGTCATGATTGGTAAATCTTGACGTTAAATTTTAGTCTCACTAACGACACTATATATACGGGTGTTTGTAAAGTGAGAACAAAAACCCTGCTTTTTTATATATATAGGATATTACACTTCGAAGTTACTCTAAATTTGATTTACGGGAACAAATGCTTTTTATCACCGTCATACGGCAAATATTAAAATGGATTAATGTCTTCCGTTCGACACTATCCACACAAATATGATTTTAGTTTCTTAAAGTGAACCCCTCTTCGGCAGAAAGATGAAAGCAAAACGTTTTCACCTGTATAAATACGCTCACTGCTGAGGGCTCATTTATATGGCACCAGGTGCAAAGGTTTTTTTTTGGTTGTATTTTCGGGTGCGCAGTTTCAGCTGCCATGCTAAAAAGTTTTAAGTAGGTCTAAAATTTGTTGATGCAGTCATACTGAGAAAAAAAGCAGGCGCGATTCTAGAAGAATAATTTAGGGTGAGGATTGAGTCCTGGGACTTGGGGTTTATGCACTTATTTTCTAGACGGTCTTTGCTTTAAATGCGTTCATGATCAATACTTTGGGGAGGGCTTGAAGTTATATATATGTATTTGTTGTTGGGGGGGGGGAAGGGGGGTCGAGCCCCCCTTTTGGGAAAGAATCCCCGAACCCCAGAAAGTCCTTTTGTTTTTATTAGTTGATTGTTACTCTTTTGATATCTACGATAGATATGAATTCCATGGGGAATACAAATGTTGAGAAAAGGAAGGCTATAAATACGGAAAATTAATTAAAAATTCTTCCGAAATGTTTTCCTATCGCTGCAGATCCTGAATATCCAACACAAAGTTAAGCTAATACAGTATTTTTCCTATTCTAAATTGTAGAGGCTCTCTACAATTTAATAATAATAATAGCCTAATAGTACACTCCAATTTTTTTTATTAAACCGAAACGGAAATTCTTTTTGCCCAATTGATCGTGAGCCCGGCATCCACTGAGCAGCGCCAGATCGACGTTGCTCTATCCCTTATTGTTGAACGCCAAACAAGGTAGCAACAATTCCCATCTTTTAACGTCTTTTGGTATGACGCGGCCGGGGTTCGAACCCACGACCTCTCGGTTGTGAGGCGGACGCTCTACCGACTGAACCAACACTCCTTTTAATAACCAATGTAGGCCTATATTAGAACAAACCTAAACAAACGCAAATTTTACAGGTTTCATGAACGTCGTGACTCAAAATTCTATCTAAAATACCTAAACATAGGTATATTTCTTCCAAACTAGCAATTCATTACAGCGTTAGGTTTAAAATTGATTTGGATGATTACTTGCTTTTTAATTTTCTAGTCATGTTGAATGAACCCTAGAGGTATTTATATCAACCGTTTCAATGGAACGTAACTTCATTTAATGAATATGACAAAAATAAGATCGTGAACATTATAATGTTCTACGTCTGTCAGAATCGTCCGTCCTTAATTAATGTGACAAATACATGGTATAGGCCTACATACATACACATGGACATAATAAAATGAAGTCATTATTGCCTGTCACATGCACAGGAATATAAAGACGCAATACCATATAGCTTAACGACAGGTTTCAATGGTCTTCACCGACAGAGCTATAGCATGTCAGTAATAATCATATCATATTTCTAAAACAGATGAGCCCGGTGATGCCCATCATCACCCAATGTACACAATCTACACACATTGAATAAACATATATGTAGCTTGACCGACAAGCTCCAATGGGCTTTACTGATAGAGCTATATAGCACGTCAGTATAATCAATGGCGTATCCATAACTTGGCCGCAGGGGGGGGGGGATATCTGAGCTCACGGGGATCAATGTAGTTCAGCAAGGAAACAACTTCTCCAAGGCCTTGGTTTGTGTTACAGAGAGGGAGGACATTACCCCCCCCCCCCTCAAAAAAAAGGAAAGTATTTTGGTAAGAAAATTTGAAATCGAACCTAAAGGTGATAGATTGAAAGATTCAAATCCTAACACAGATTATCATTTTAAAATGCGGCCTTTTCATAGTTTTAAATCTGTCAGGAGGGGGGAATTGCCCCCTTCCCCTTCCTTCAAATACGGATGTGTCAATAATAATCATATCACATGACTACAGGAGATAAACCCTGGGATGAACATGATCGTCTGTCATGATCTATACGAGGCCGAGGTCGTCTCGAAGTGACTTTTCAGATAACTGAAGTATGCAACAATTACCAGGATACTTAAAGATAAAGTTGAGTTCTGGTCATGTGATTGCATTGTGAAAGAAACGATGTGGAATCTATCATAAAAGGTTGATCATCTAGTTATAGGTATTCGTGTGTATTGCAAAGTTCTGGAATCATCAAAATGATGAGACATTTGGCCAAAGCTTGGCAAAGTTACAAGCACTGTACACAGAATGATGTATATGGGACTACACGAGCACATGTCGAAAAAAACCTACCCCCCGATTTTTACGTATTTTATGTCATATTTAGAATATGAATGCATTTGAAGAGCCATGCTTTTCAGGGAACATTTTTAATCTGATGTTCTTCCACCCTTGCATAATAACAATGATAACGCTTACAAATTATTTTTTACCTCTTCCCAGTACTCAATCTTTTCTTTAACCAGGGTTATTGGAGGTGATGTGGCTCAAAGAAAATGATATGATTACCCCAGGTTGATTCTAGTCCCCCCCCCCCCCCCTCACTACGAAGGTATAACCGTTTTACCTGAGCAAAGAGAAGGCGTTGACTAGGCAAAATGCATCTGTTAGTGACTCGTCATATAACATTAAAGGTAAAGGCCAGTTATGGTCATGCGATTGCATTGTGAAAGAAACGTTGTGGAATCGATCAGAAAAGGTTGATTATCTAGCATCTAGCATCTGCAAGGTTCTGGAATCATCAAAATGATAAGAAATTTGGCCCATTCTTCGTAAAGTTACAAGCACTATACACAAAAAGATGTATATGGGACTACCCTATATCTCTCACAGACCATGAGAGAAACAAATTTACCAAATATATGAATTAGTAGGCGGTTTCCCGGCAAATTTTTTATCATCATGTATTAGTCAAAACATATTCTTTCACATGATTGGTAATGAGAGCTTCCATTTCATTTTTTGAAATTGGGGCGTTTCCAATACTGGTCTTTACCTTTAACACAAGTATCAAACAATAATTATCAAGACACTTAACTCGTGTAACTCGACTATTAATATCATTCTAATGTCAAGTCTGCAAGTTTGCAATTTCTCAGTTATTTAGCTTTGTTTAAGTACTATTGTCTCTGTCTGTCTTTCTCCCTCTCTCTGTCTGTCTGTCTGTCTGTCTCTCTCTCTCTTCGAAGCATACAAATTAGAAACAGCTGTAGCAAGTCATCTCGTTTTAATTTGAGATCGAGTGCTGCTATAATGATATACTTGATTTGCAATCTAACAATTGGAAACAGTTTGTTCGATGTACGAACTTCAGAGGCAGACAGCCACAAAGGCAGGCATACAGACAGACAGACAAACAGAGAGAAAGAGAGAGAGAGAGAGAGAGAGAGAGAGGGAGAGAGATGGGGATGATCATAATAAACATGGTAGATTGGAGTATGATGCTTTTCCCAATTATTAATTATTATGCAATTAGGATGGAGGCGGATGACATAACAAAATAGGAAAGATTATACTCACGGATACATACAACTACACAGCAAATATCAAATGAAGGGAAGAGACAGCGACCCGGTTGGTTAACGCCAACGTTAACATGGACACTGGTAAAATCACCATCCTTCTTAAACTTCTAAAACAACCCAAGTTTCGCATTGAGGAGACAAGGATGAATTTAAACACCTCACCCTCTTGCACATTAATTCCACGGCGTCTAGTAGCTGACATGCAATTCATACTCACGTTATCGGGTGGCCCAGTGCCTGGATGGATGGATGCCTTCAATAAAGATGCTGTTTCAGTTCTGGTATAAAGTGACAGACAGTGAGATGCTTTCCGCAACATCCATCTCGCATCACCGTCACCCAGAGCTATGTACCTTCCAGCGGTACCCCCGTCCGCCTCTGCCTCGCTCTGCACAATAAACAGCACGAGGCTTTGCATGCCTAGTCTGCAGACGCAAACCCTTATCATTCTTGACGTGTAGATTAAGCTCTTTGTGCACGAGGCGTCATTGCGATTGCGTCATTACCTGCGCATATCAAGCCCGTAACAGCAAATAATGCATACGCTAATAATTTAAAGCAATGTTTGCTCTGTTCATTTTTAATTCACTTTGTGTACAATGTCACTCTCATTTGGTGCGTACAAGAATGCGTCAGTCATTGACGCAACCCTGCGTCAATCAAATGAAACCTCGTGAGCAATAGGCATTACAGAGTGTCTGAAATGTGAGACTACATAAACTGCTGTCCATTGACTCCCTGTAAAGTAGCTGTTCTTAATACAGCCAGTCACTGACAAGTTAGCCTAAACATTGCATTGTATAGACGCAAGGCTACATGGAATTGTGTCCAAGCGCCAGAATAACAAGATCGAAAAGACTTTCGTAAAATCAATTCTAGGAAAGTCTCATCACTCTCTTACAACCCCAATAGAAATCAAGTTCGAATTAAAGATAAAGGTGAGTTCTGGTATTGCGATTGCATTGTGAAAGAAAAGGAGTGGAATGGATCAGAAACAGTTGATCATGTAGCATGTAAGTATTGGTGTGCACTGTAAGGTTTTGGAGTCATCAAAATCATAATAAATTTGGCCGAGTCTTGGTAAAGTAACAAGCACTGTACACAGAAAACTATATATGGGACAACACACATGGTGTCGGGGCTAGTACTACCTTGATTTCCTTGTCTTTCTATGCTCATTACTCAGCCAGTATACATTTTCTTCAAAAATTGGTTGGCACATGTCATTTATGTGTAATCTTGAACATTCAGTGTAAGTTTCGTTTGATTCTGTAAGAATTTTTTTTTTTTTTACCAGAACTGGAGTTTATCTTTAAGTAATTCGTTTTCGTTTTCATTTGTAAAGGTCATGGCCAAGGCTATCTAAATTGCCTTTAAGATTGATATTTCGAAAATGTTTGCTATCGTGTTAGTGAGGTCTGTGTTTGCAGACTATGGTACTTTGAAGATGCCTCTGTCTGTCTCGCTGATATAATAGACAAGATATTAAAACTCAATCCATCGCCATCCATCAGAGGGTGTGCCTGGTAAAAGTGGGAGGTGCCTGGAGCGCGGTGCCGGGTGATGGTTACTCTTTAATCGCAAACTCTACATTGACCTTAATCTATGTCCGTTGAACATGAGGTGTCATTAATTTCGATTGTGTCATTTTCTTCTAAAGCCCATTGCACACTACATGATCATCCTTTGATCTTATTTAAAATGACATGAATCGTCATTGGATTGGAAATATATCTAATGTCATATCTTTCTCTGTCATCAAGATTTTACAGGTTTGAATGTTCCTATTAAATGCTGTTGCAAATTCTTTGAAAATCAGATCGTAGTCGGATCGTAAAGTTTGTGGCGGAATTAAGGCAATCAGCGAATGCACCAGTAATTCAACTTCTTGCATTTTTCAATTTGCACTCACTTATTGTACGCGGACATTCTCACTTGATGCGCTAAAACCAAAGTCCTACGTCAGCAAGTGACGCATCGTGTTTAACTGGCAACGGACGCTGTTTTTAGTTAAGCCCAACGAGACTACAACCGATGTGTTAAAATTTGATCAGCTTGTGCGAGGGCCGATATGAACGGTGTCAGACATCTAGGGTATCACAAATATGATGGGTTAATGCGGAGGAGACAGGCATACATGTATGGTATAAGCTATGACATCCTAGTGGGGGTATTTAACGTTACTTTTTAAACTTTTTTTTTTTTTTTTTTTTATCCCAGAGAACTTTTTAGGTCATCAGTTCTGGCATGAGCTAATTTGGCATACTTTTTCAACTAAAATGAAACCTATCATGATTAGACTTAAACATCTTAAGCTGCACCAGAAAAAAATAAAAGATTGAGTCTGCATCCCTACTGTAGCGCCAAGAAGGGGGGGGGGTACCCCTCAAAAAAAAAGGGAAAGAGGGAGAGGGGGAGTGAACGTGAGAGAGAAAACAAAGAGAGAGAGAGAAGAAGATGGATCGACACAGTCATCCATCGCATTTTTTCCACATAATCGTTAGACCTGTGCCACCCCCTCCCCCGCCGAACGGACACACGATATATATATATATATATATATATATATATGTACACCGGATGTCCAGTGATGGTGACAGTTATGTTATGGGATTAGCGTACCTCAGAGTTGTCGTGTCTGTCAGTTTGGGTAATTATGGGCATAAGCGTATACTGCCATAACGACACACAGTGGACTCAGTGATTCCCTGTCCCTGTCCAATCATGTAGTAGGTCCATGGACCAATCCTCCGGCGTCGTTATTGGAATAACTATAAGAAATCCAATCAATAATGTGAAAGTTAAGAGTGACGGTGATACGGAAAGGTTAAAAAAACATTAAGAGGAAATGATAGAAGGCGAAACAAAGAAAGAAATGAGGAAGATTTAACAAAAACGAAAGAATAATAAAACAAAGAATAACATAGGAAACGAAAGGAGAAAACACAAAGACTAACATAAAGGAGAGACAAAAAGAAAAAACGATAACGAATAGATAAAGGAAACATAGAAGAGAAGATGACAGAATGAAAACAAATAATAACATAAGGAAAACATTAAGAAAAAATGATAGAAGGCAAAAACAAAGAAAAACATGAGAAAGATAGAAAGAAAAAATGATAGAGTGATAAGCAATAACGAATATCATAAGATATGAAATGAGGAAAAACAAAGAATAACATTAGGAAAGATAGAAAGATAAGGTGATAGAATGGAAAGGAAGGGAAAGATAATGATAAAAAATGAAGTGTGCTATCATTATCAACAGGAACCGTTCCTGTTTATATGGAATAATGTGTCTCGATCATCAGGGTAAACATTACGATGAGTGTGAAGCTGCTGGAACTCAAACGAACCGTACCTCTGGAGAGGTCCAGTGGATCGTTTTAGCTTAAATTGGTCCAGCAAAGTGAGTGAGAATGGGGTCTTAGTTTATACCGGTAATGTTTGCGTATCACCATACCTAAGAAGGTCAACAATTCCAACTTTTGATAGAGAAAATGCTCTTTGAATGTATTTACTCAAAACGGTGGAGGACAAAAAAATCTACGAATTGTATCATTTGCTATAAATTGACATTATTTAATCACTGACTTCACACTAGACTGATCGGGTCGGGACAATGATTGTAATAGGCCTGTTGAAATCATTCAAACCGTGTTCAAATGTCTAAGCAAAGATGGTGGACTTTTAGGGGGTGTGATATAAAAATTACCCATGACGTCAAGAGCACCTATTGATTATGTCAGAATCTATTCATATATATATATATATATATATATATGTTTACAGAAAGTGTCTTCATAAATTCAACGCCCTTACCAGGGTACAGGGGAACCAGAATAATAAAATGAAGAAAATACAACAGTTGCTTGTGGTGAAATTGGTGTCAGCATGTAGAATGAATTTTATTACTTTTAATTTCATCGCAAACAAGAATTAATAATTACAAGTAATCAATACACACATGACGATGGTGAACACATTTTCATGCTTCAGTTTTATAAGCGATAAAGCTAGATCATATCCATCTGCATGAGCTAGATCTTATCTAATATAAAAGCCTTGTAGATAAAAAGTTGATAAACAGCTCAAACTAATGTTTATATAATACGATGAATTACAATTTTAGCTAATTCCAACTAACGATTCCTGGCTTCAACAATAACACGTAACTCACATAATAACTAAGTGTATCACAGGTAATATATGGTTTAATTGCAGTTCCAACAAATTCAATGAACAGTTAAGTATCACATTTCTGAAAATATGCGTTGCAATTTATGTCAATATATGATGCATTTAATTATCTTTCCATGTAAGGGTTTATCATGGAATATATCCTGCTATGTATACTCTTAACGTTCAATAACCAAGCAATTCCAAATTACTTGTGCATCCGCAAAACATAATAAGTTAAGATAAAACTACATGTATATTGTACTATAACAGTTTCATGTTCTCTAAGCAAAACCAAGAGACAATTAGATACATGTAATGGTTTTATGAATCATCTGAAAATAGACTTAACATTTATAAAAAAAAACAAATATGAGTAAATGTCCACTAAAATGACAGTAAGAAGTTAGTGAAAGCAATAATCCCTTGCTCTAGGTTCCCTTTAAACTCCAAAATAAACTCCATAGCTGGAGTAAAACCCGAACAAAAATATTTCCTTGATGTAAGAAAGTGCTCTATGTGCTCTTGTTTCACTGCGTTAGCTAAAAAGCAACGTCTCTCTCTACCAATTATTTGAATAAAAACATCTTGCTGAAACTAAACCTCAATTGTGCTACAAATCAGACCACTCAAGTCACTTTCTCCAAAATGACTAATATTACTAAGCCAGTTGCTCTAGTGTAGCATGACGGTTACAAAATACAATATAATAAAATGTAATCAAAATCAATAAATGTGTGTCGCAATCATTAATTTTCCGATTAGAATTCAATTTAAACTGCACTATTCTATGACATAGCAAAATACATCTTCTAAATGGGTCTGCACCTAACAAGACTACTATCACTGGCGATGGAGAGAGACTACTTGCTTGACTACAAGACTATTAATTTGTAGGTTATCAGTCAGAGGCGTCGCACAGTGACTCTCTTAGAACAAAGGTCCTGTTCACATTTATAAACAACTTGGGTGCCGTGTTTAAACTTCGTTACAGTAAGTCTTTGCAACTGGCTACAGGCTTGTTCTCACTCTAATTGTAAGATGGGTATCCACTTCACACTACTATTTCACGAGGTGTTCATTCATAACATAAACATAATCATATTGTTCTACCTATTCTATACCGTCTGAAGTGTAAAAGTTAAACATTGAAATGGTACACACTTATGTACTTACAAAACCCATCAATTCATTATAATGTTTAACAACAATATACCGGTGATATATGTGTATGAACACTAAAGTTAATCGACATTAACACACTACTCAAATTCTTTGGATGCCCATTCACATCCAAAGCCTATGTACAAGCTAATTAGGAGATTTACTACACTACGTGCTAATAAAACAGAGTCAATGAGAATATGGGACTTTCAAGAAAATAAATCCCACCGTCCATTCATATAACACGTACAAGTAGAAACCATAATGGCAGACTTAGCAGTCTTCACCATCGGAATTATGACCATGATCCTCTCTTCTGATCGAAAATGGAATCATAGTACAATAATATCATTGTAGAGTAGAGTCTCAGCTACAACATAATAACATTTGGGAGACTTCATCAGAGCTGGGGTAAAACTGTGAATCGCAACTTTTTTTTCTTCGTAAAGGCGTCATTATTATAGGGCGCCCACAGTTGCCCTTATGTTTTCTATATTATCTGAAGAACGACATATGTAGACCTTTTCAACGTCATGTAGTTGATTCAATTATATTTGTATTGATGGCAGTGAACTTGGCGATTTTATAAAATGTTTGTCTTCGAGTAATATCTTTATTAAAAGAAGTCAAGGCCTACTGTTGATTACTTTGGAGAAACCAACACATTTCTTCTGTGCTTTGATTTATTTAGTTTATGAGGTTAATAAACCAATCACGTGATGTCTTCTTCGAGTATATGCAGGTAAGATGTTGTACTGACAAATGTATAAACGTGAAAATGAGAGCATGATAACCATCTAAACACGTATCTAGAGATTTGCCCCCTCTTAAAAGCAAAATTGCAAGTAAACACACAACAACAACAACAACAACAATAAAGACAAAATCAATGTTTACCAGCAAGGGTTTGAGATGCGACTGGATCCGAGTGTACGTGTATCGCTGTTGTGGGTACGCTCATAGTAGTTGGAATCGGAGTTCCTTCTGTTGAAAACAATGATAACAAAGGGGATATAAAATTGAACAGTGTAATGTACGTTTAAATAAATAGTCATGATAGACAACCAATACATATGAATAGACAGAAGGAGCGAAACCTAACATCGGCTCCCAACTTTGTTCTCGAAAGCCCATTCCCGGGATAAGGTTACCTCACAAAATAGTCCAAATCGTTACATATTTTAAACATTAGGATTGTCGCTCACGGAAAAATAGAATGAAATAATTAGCTAGATGAAACGTGAACGATATGGTACCCTAACATTAAAACTGGCACGGTCAATGTAACCAGAGCTGACAGGCTATTCTATCAAAGCAAAGAACTAAATATTATTGGATAAGAGTGAAGGAGTAGAAGCATCCGAACAAAGCAAATTACATACCAATAGGTGTGTGAACCCCTTCTGGAAACAGTTTAAGTGCAGTGGGATTTTCGCTCTTTAGGTTTGAATTAATGCTTTACAATAACCACAACAGCATAATTCGTTTAATTTCTCCTGCCAACGTAAAATAATTTGATATGAATGCATATATCTTTATATTAATTAATTTTGAGCAGCTCTTTGCTCACATTTTAAACACGTCTACCTTACCTTGGCATCTGGGGTCAAGGGAACCTACAGCACAATACCCCCATCTTATCCCAGGATTGGTGGTGTAACACCAAGCAGTGTCACCTCCATTGGGGTTTCTGCAATAGTTTTCGTCTAGACCCGCGTTAGGAAAATCAGCTGGAGTCTCAACGTGTTCATGGGGATCCTGCGAGGTCCACGCTTGACAAGTACGACCGTCGATTGTCTGAGATAAGTTTCCTCTGTAGTTCACTCCTCTAGGATCTTCCGGGCATACAGGTGTGACTAGAGAAATACACAGAGTAATATTTCAAAAAAGTTTGCTAAAGTAATTATGTTTGATTCTGAATAATATTTTGCTCCACCTTTTCCCCCGAAAAACCCATTATCTACTCTTATGCAACAATTGTGTCACAGACCAAATTATAATTTCTTGTGTCACTCACTAACAAATATCACGACACTTGAAGTGTAGGCCATATTTGACTTAATTATATTTACGTGTCAGAATCACTGCCCATGCAGTGCCCACTTGGAAAAAACTTTCAACAAAGATGACTGCTCTCTAGAGTCTTGACAAACACCTAAGATGACTACCCGCTGGACAAATACCTACGATGACTACCCGCTGGGCAAACACCTAAGATGACTACCCGCTGGACAAATACCCAATATGATTACCTTCTGGACAACACCCCAGAAATTGCTGACAACAACATGGAACTTAAATATTGATAAATAAGGGTAGATAAAATAGAATAGTGAAATGTACAATCGTATGATATATTGATGAACGATAACACCTATAATGCATATGATGTTATATACGCACATCCGCCTACGTACACACAAATGTGATTCACACATTTAGTGAAATTCTAATCTTTAGGTTCAATTGCTCTCCAAGAATCCCAACAAAGCAGCTTTCGTTTCTTTTCTCCTGTCAATGCAAAATCATGTGATATGAATGCATGTATCTTGATATTAATTAATTTTGAGCAGCGCTAATTTGCTCATAATATAAATACTACAACGCTACCTTGGCATATCGGGTCAAGGGAACCTACAGCACAATACTCCCATTCTTTCCCAGGATTGGTGGTGAAACACCAAGCAGTGAATCCCATATCGGGGTTTCTGCAATAGTTTTCATCTAGTCCCGCGTTAGGATACTTAGCTGGAGTCCAATCGTGTTGATGGGGATCCTGCGAGGTCCATGCTTGGCAAGTTAGATTGGTGATTGTCTGAGATAAGTTTCCTCTGTAGTTCACTCCTTTAGGATCTTCCTGGCATGCAGGTGTGGCTAAAGAAAGGCACAGAATAATATTTCAAAAAAAAACTTGCTAAAGTAATATATGTTTAATTGTGATAAATATTATCTACTCCTATGTAACGATTAGTGCACATACCAAATTATAATTTCTTGTATCAGTCACTTACAAATATGACGATGCTTGAAGTGTAGGCCGTTTGACTTAAATATACTAACATTTCAGACTCACTGCCCAGTGCCCACTTAAAAAACAAAATCAATACTCAAGACAAACACCCAAGATGACTACCCTCTATAGACAGACCCCCAAGATGACTACCCGCTAGACAAACACCTAAGATGACTAACCGCTGGACAAACACCCAAGATGACTACCCTCTGGACATACACCCAAGATAACCACCCTCTGGACAAAACCCCATCAATTGCTGAGAACAATATGGAACTTAAATATTAATTAATAGGGTGAGATAAAATCGAAAGGTGTATATTTCTATGGAATATTGATAAAACAATAAGTTACAAGCATAATATGCATACGAATTCGTTACGTATATCCGCCTACAATCCAAATCCAGATCCAAATCCAACGGCTGCTTGAATGGCGATAATTGCTCTGGGCCTCATGTCTTCAAAAGTATCGATTTAGGGATAGGTTTAGATTTGGCTTTAGCTTTAAAACACAATATTTGATAGTTATTTTCTTTTATAAGGTATAAAAAGCATGTCATCATATGTGTAGATTTGGTGGTGTTTTGTCAAAGCCGAAAGGACTTTGTTGTCAAATAATATATCTAAATTCGTTCCTGTGGCGTGTTTGTTGTCATTAAACTCATGTGCAAAAGAAATGAATGAGTAGTTCCCCCTTTAAAAAAGGGTTTTATGAAATAGCAAACCCCTGTTAAAGGAAAGGACAAAGAAAAAAAAAGAGTCAAATAAGGACTGAGAGAGAAAGAGAGAGAGAGAGAGAGAGAGATTAGAGAGGGGCCCGGGGTTTAAGGAAAAGAGGGAGATAGAGAGGGAAAAAAAGAGGGGGAAAGGGGAAGTAGCTACACACATTGTGATAATGATCAAATGTATGACGTCGTTTCATTGTTTATCTTACTTACTCGAGGTGGGGGTTTCTTCATATGTCGTTTTGTCGAATATCGTGGTTGTTGGGCTCGTAGTGGGCTTGGTTGTTGCGTCCGTAGTCGATAATTCTCTTGACTCTATTGTCCAACAAATGCAAAAAAAAACTACAATTTACAAAAAAGTGAGGAAAAAGCACGGAAAATCATGCCATTTCAGCAACATTTGTAAAACACTGGTATCTAATGACCACGTTTGAATTGTATGGGGGACTGCCCCCCATCAGTACGCCAGTGGGTATCACGGTGATACCAAACGAATACATATTTTCTACAAAGTGAACTTGTAAATTTTGAAAGGTTCTTCAGTATATTTCTAAGTTGGTAGAAGGTGCTGCTACCCAACAGATTCTTGAGCACATTGAACATCATTCACTGTTGCCGCTCAATCAATCAGCATACCGAAAATTTCACAGTACTGAAACAGCACTTCTTAGGATAAAAAGTGATCTTCTTATGTCAATGGACAACCAGAAAATAAGTCTGCTGCTTCTCCTTGATATGAGCAGTGCTTTCGACACAATAGATCACTCATTTTTACTGAAAACTCTAAGAAGCCATTTTAGGGTTGATGGCAAGGTTATCGAATGGATTGAATCTTACTTGTCAGATAGAAAACAGAAAATTGAAATTGATAACGCTGTCTCTGATGTATTCAATGTGCCTTTTGGCGTTCCTCAAGGGTCGCGATTAGGCCCTCTGTTGTTTACCTTGTATACAAGCAGACTCCTTACAAATATCCATACAGAGTTTCCTAGTATTAGTTGTCACTGCTACGCAGACGACACCCAACTATACCTATCTTTCTGTCCTAACACACCGGCTGAAGATTATTGTATTTCTGAATTACAATCATGTGTTGTTTATATTAAGATTTGGATGTTGCAAAACAAGTTGATGTTAAATGATAACAAAACAGAACTTTTGGTCATTGGTACTCCACGCCAGGTTTCTAAATTTAGGTCGCGTAGTGTATCAGTTGGTGACTCAACCATAACCCCATCTGATACTGTTAGAAACTTAGGTGTGTCTTTTGATACCCACCTGAATATGGATTCACATATCACTAAAATATGCAAATCAGCCTATTTCATGATTTATAATTTGAGACGCATTCGAAAATACTTTGATCAGGACAGCATGAAAACTATCATGCATGCATGTGTTACTAGTAAACTAGATTACTGTAATAGTTTATTGTATGGATTGCCAGACTCGCAAATCTCCAAGTTGCAGCGGGTCCAAAATACATGTGCACGACTAATTTGCAGCCTCCCAAAATTCTCTCGAATAACCCCACTTCTAAAGGAACTACATTGGTTGCCAATTCGCCAGAGAATTACATTTAAAATATTAATGATAGTCTACAAAGCTCTAAATGGTCAAACTCCTAGTTACGTTACTGAATTGTTGCACATCAAGTCTCAAACTCATGGTCGTAACCTTCGTAGTACACAAGACACATTTATGTTGCAAATACCCCCATATAAAACCAAAGTAACCCTCGGGGACCGGTCATTTCTCTGTGCTGCCCCTAGATTATGGAATAAATTACCACTAGAAATAAGGAAAGCCCCATCACTAGATAATTTTAAATCAAAACTGAAAACTCACTTGTTCATATAGTATGCATAGCACAGCATTTACGAGCTCTTGCAGCGCAATAGAATATATCCAGATAGTTATTGCGCTTTACAAATGAATATTATTATTATTATTATTATATTTCAAACAATTGATTCAAGCCGCCAATATTCATACACCTGTATAATACTCTCCCAATCCCAGCCTAAGTTTTTCACCGGGCGTCCTAATTAATTTAAGGGAAGGTCGCATATTGCGGTGGTGTGGTGGGGATCAAAATTAAAAAGGACAGATTCCGGACTAGTGAATTCGCTACATAAGCACCTAAAAGAGTGCTATAGCCCTTAAGTGTTAAAAATAGGACTTACGGTTTTTAGAGTATAGTATTATTATTAGTAGTAGTATAGTAGTAAAAGTAGTTGTAGTAGTAGAACCTTTAGACCTCCAGTCTGAGTAGTAGTAGAACTTGTAGACCTCCAGTCTTTAGTAGTAGTAGTAGTGGTTGTTATAATAGTATGTTAAGCAGTATAATAATTAGTAGCATTGTATTTGGTAAACTGAGTAGTAAACCTTTAGTAGTAGTAGTAGTAGTAGTAGTTGTTGTTGTTGTTGTTGTAGTATATTTAGTTGTAGTAGTATAGTAGTAGTAGTAGTGGTGGTAATAGTAGTAGTAGTAGTAGTAGTAGTAGTAGTAGTAGTAGTAGTAGTAGTAGGAGTAGTATTAATAGTAGTATTCGTTGTTATTATTGTTGTTATTGTTGTAGTACGTGTAGTTATTGGCTGTAGTCGTACCAGTAGTAGTATTAGAAGAAGTAGTAATAGTACTAGTAGCACTAGATGTAGAAGTAGTAGTGAGACTTCTAGCAGTAATATCAGTAGTAGTAGTAGTAGTAGTAGTAGTAGTAGTAGTAGTATCAGTAGTAGTTGTTGTTGTTTTTGTTTTAGTGGTTGTATAACTTTTAGTAGTAACATTAGTAGTAGTATTTGCTAAAGTTGTTGAATTAGTAGTATAGTAATAACAGTAAAAGTAGTACACCTTTATCAGTAGTAGTTGTAGAAGATGTAGTAGCACTACTAGCAGTATTAGTAGTTGAATTAGTAGTAGTATTAGTGATAGTAGAAGTAACAGTATTAGTATTATTATTAGTATTAGAAGTAGTAGTAGTAGTTGTATTGTAGTAGTTGTTGTAGTACGAGACCTCTAGCAGTAGTTGTAGTAGTAATAGTAGTTATAATGATAGTGAGAGCGGATATTTATAATATCATTTCAAAATGTATGATCTGTAGTTTTATTGATTGATTAGTGCAGAAAAAAAAATGAATTTGAGATTTGAGAACAAAACAAAATATAAAGAAAGCATGATACTAACCCGGGATTATGCATATTATATGTTGGCCAGGAATTTTTCCAGCGAAGACAGCAGGGGGAGAGAAGAGTTTTGGGACAGTCTGCAACATGGTGCCATTGGGTAGTCGCACCATCTTACACTGATAGAACGCCGGCAAGGTGCTTTGCAGGCGGATGAACTCGTCTAGGCAAGATGTTTCTGTCAGCTTGGACGAATCCGACAAATCAGGCAAGGCTGTGTAAAATAATCCAAAAAGAAAATCAACAGTGAGCTCTTCCTCCTACTGCTCTCCCTCCTCTCCCTGCTCCCCTCCCCTAATTCCCAATCCTCATCTTCCTCCCTCGTCTCGCCTCCTCCTCCCGCTGTTCCTCCTCTTCTACCTCCCCCTCCCTCTTCCTCATCCTCCCCTTCCTTTGACCGCCTCCCCTCCTCCACCCTATCTTCTTCCCCTTCTACCTCCCCCTCCCCCTTCCTCATCCTCCCCTTCCTTTGACCGCCTCCCCTCCTCCACCCTATCTTCTTTCCCTTCTACCTTCTCCCCTCCCCTTTATCATCATTCCCTTTCTCCCCTATTCCTCCTCCTCATCACCCTCCTCCTCTATTTCCTCTCCCTCCTCCTTCTTCTTCTTCTCCTTCCCCTCATTCCCCTCCTCCTCATTCTCCTCCTCCTTCTCAACTTCCTTCCCCCTCTTCCTCCTACCCTTCCTCCTCCCCCTCCCCTTCCTCATCCTTCTCCCCTTTTCCATTCCATTTCTCCCAATCTTCTCTTCTTTGTACTCCTCATCCCCTCCTCCCCGTCCACATACTCCTCTTAAACGTCCCCTCTCTTCTTCTTTGTTCTTTTCCTCCTCGCCTCCTTCCCTCCTTCCTTCCCTTAGGAAATGAAATTTTCCCTTAAAATAGTTTGGAACATTTATCAGGGAGAACTTTCCAAACTGTGGCCTATTTATTTGAGATTCCACGTACGTTTTACACCTCGCTCCTATTTTGTTTCAGTATGGTTATTTTGAAAGCCAACTTTTTGTCAGTAGCGTTCGTTATATCATGAAAATATGACGCATATATGAAGTCAAAATCATTCTTACCCAAGGACAAACAGGTTGCGGTACCAAACAGCAACTTCCACAATACACCGATCTGTTGGCCTTTAGCCTGTATTTAGAAAAAAAATATTAAGATTGCAGAAACAAATAGGACAAGAACAAGAGTTAGACCAAGAACAACATGGTAACAAGAGAGAAACTCAGAAGTGCCATGTTCCCAGTATTACGATTGGCGCCACGATTGAAATCGTGGTCTTAATCGTAGAGTACTCGTGGTGATACTATCAGATATTATCAGATCTTGAGGTTAGTCGTGGCAATCGTTTTGATCGTAGGAAAGTTTTGGATGGTAAAAAAAATCTCCACGATCAACACGATTAACTGTCAATCGTGGTCATCGCATCACATCGTATTAGATCTTAACAAAGCGCAACACGAGGCATCAAATCGTGCTCTCTAATCGTGGTGATCGGGATCAACCATGGACCACGCTCTGATGAAATGTGTTGCAATCTGCCACGATCTGTAACGCTCTGTCAGGTATAATTGCTCACGACCTGAAACGAATGACTCACAAGCAGATACAAGTTGATACGAGAAGATGCGAGTAAATGCGAGTAGACACGAGAAGTCACGCTTTTTCAAGCACGTTCACGATCTGTTACGAGTTCTCGCGCCCATATTATACACTTCCTCTCCTTCACTCTTTCTTCTTAATCTCTCTCTCTCTCTCTCTCTCCTCTTTCCCTCTCAACCATCTAATTTGTTTCTCATCCACTTTCATTCTTTTTATAGTCCTTAATCATAACTCCTTTTCCTTCACTTTATCAGCTTCTTCAACCCACACTCTCTTCTTCTTCATGTTAATCTTCCTTCTCTCCCCTCCACCCCCATCTCTCCTTCCTTCTCTATCTCTCTTCGTCTTTCTCTCTCTCTCTCTCTCTCTCTCCTTATCAATCATGGAAATGTTATGTAAACATGCATACCATTAATTTGCGGACTTTTAATAGAAAGTTGTGCCCATACAATCAGAAAATGATAGATATCAACCTGAATTATTTCAATGACATAATAGACAGATATATACATCCAGCTGTTAATTTTGCAGCGTGTAACTTATAATGCCATACTATGAAGTATAAGGTCAAAAAATAGATTTTGTTCAGAAAATTGCTATTTACACAAGTATTATAATGTATTACATTATAGTAAATCTTTTAACATGGAAATTTGTTGTTGTTCTTGCAGTGAGTATGGACAATGAATGAGTTAAAATTATCTCCCTCTTTTAAGTCCGTAAATGTAAGTCACCTAGATTTAACAAAATTGCTGTAAGGACCCTAAATTGAGTGAGCACTAATTTAATTTGTTTTGGCCCTCGAAACTTTGAAAAATCGCACCCCTCCCCCCCCCCCCCTTAAGCGCTAGGGGGGATCTCCAAAAAAGGTATGGCCCTACATAGGATTGTTGCTGTTGGGGACCGGAGGAAAATGCAATGAATTATTGATAATTTATTGCATTTTCTTTGTTTTTTGTATTTGTGGGGCGGCGACGTACCCTAGCCCCCGCTGAGTACAGTCATCTATGATTCAGTGGCTGAGCGATTGCCTCGTTACTGTGAGGCCCCAGAATAGAAACCGTGTCGATCATCTATATTATGCCCTTTTGTGAGGCATTATTCCTCATTACTATCTGTTATGACTTAAAGGTACTATGTCCCATGTGCAGGCAAAAAAATGAAAAAGTTAAATTCCAACGGCATTTGAAAGATAATACTAATTTAAAACTCCCCTATAAAAGGGGGCTTAAAAATGTCTTTAAGTGGGAAAATAACGACTATTAGTTGTCGAATCGACTTAAGAGCTATATAGCCAGTAAGTAATAGTCTGATTTCCAGACCATTGTACCAAATGGTCGTACGTTTTATGCCTTCAGTTTAATTTTGGCCATTACAAGAAGTGGGTTATAGATGTACACAAGTGCTTATGTACCCTTTACAGCTCAGTTTATGTATGTTATTACCAAAGAAAAAAAATCCAGTCAGTCACTCAACAGTGTCTGACAGTGAAGTCTAGCAAGTCAATGAGTTTCCTTGCATACGTTGAAATTTCACAGATAGGACACACATGACATATTCATAATCCCTGCAAAGTTCTACAGAATTTGAAGTTGGCTGCAAAAGGGACATAGTATCTTTAAGGAAACCAAAATAAATCCCCCCCCCCAAAAAAAAAAAAAAAAAAAACATTTTTTAAAATTTTAAATACCATGTTTATCTCTTTATGACTATTTATGACTATTAATAACGGACTGAGCGTCCGTTTCAGTTAAATGTCCATACGCGTGAGCTCATGTAATCGGCAAAAACATGCTTATACAAAATCCATTATAGCTCTGGACCCCCAATTTTGTTTTTCTATTTGGATAGAGTATGAGCCTGAGATATGATTTCATGTCTCATTTGGCCATTTAAAATATTCCGACGTCATCATAATGGCCTTCGAACTCAAAATTCGAATTTGCATATTATGACGTCGATGGAAAATTGATTGTATCTTTGAAAATATTGATAAATTTCTTCCAAATTTCGATATGTTTTAGCTGAGACAGTTCTCTACAAGCTCAATCACTACCATTTGTCATTTTGATGACGTCATCATAGTGAACATTTCGATTAAAGGCCACATCAGAAATTTCTTAATTAGCGTGTTATGCCTATAAAAGGGGAATTTCGTTCACATCATGAATCTACATGGCATTGCTTTTTCGGCAGTATCTCGCTTATTTTTGGTTTTATTTTCACTCACATTTTAGTTGAAACAGCCCACCTATACTTGTTCCAAACAAATATTACATGTCTAGTTTTATTCTCTTGTTCTTGTTTTTTGTACTCATTTATTACATTGTATCATTTCGAAATGTCTCATGTACATGCTTATGTTGAAAGAGAGCGCGTTTATCTAGGCTTGCCACTAGATATGTACATATCGTACCCCACTATCGAACCCCACTATCATACCCCACTATACGATCGTGATTTGCGGGATGTCGCGTTTATCTACTCTTCACGATTCAAAATAAAGGCCTTGTGTCTGCCCAGCTGTTTTGACCCGGGAAGCAGACAGTTTCTCGGAGGTCAAATTCACACACATGCTTGTACACAACACCTGTGTGGTCCTATTTGTATGTGACGTTCAAAACAGCTTTGCGTTTATCGACCTCTCAGAAACGTGATTCTGGCTGTATGTCACATACAAAACGCACCTTTTTGCGTCTTTTGATATGCCCATATCTAAAGACGTTTGAAAAAGGCTTTGCGTTTATCTACTTCTAAATTTGCCTGAAAGACGTTTGAGAAACCTGATTCTAGCCAAAAATTTCCTAGATAAACGCAACCAGAGACGACAAATAAAATGGCAATCAAATCAAATCAGACTCATGGTGGCCATTACACTATGATTAAAAAACTTAAGATACTCACCATTTTACAGATCAATCTTCAAGGGCTTTCACAAATAAAAAATAAAAACGATGATCACCTGACGTCTTTCTCGAAAAAAAGAACCAATTTGGCAACGAAGAATACAGTTGCTTGAATGCAGAAGGCGGAAAAGATGAGCAGTAAGATTCAAACTGTAAACTAAAACGATCGATCAAAGGAGATCAATTGACATCGCAGGAGACATATGACTCGATATCTACCTTCGACCAATTGTAAATGGTAAATGGTACGTTTGCTTTATCTGCAGGCGCTAAACTCGTATGAGAACGGGATCGATATGAACAGATAGATTATAAGGGAAATGCTGACGACTGATGACGATTGGTGGATTGAAATTATGGGATAGCTCTGCAAGGGTTGCACATGTAGCTAATTATGATGATATGTTTTTGTTTTTGTTTGAAAGCCACTCGTTACCTTAGCAACATGTTGTGCAGTGAAAAGAAATTGTGGGATAGCTATTGGCGCAGATGAGTGTTGTTTCTTTGTTTGATTACTATGCTATTGCTTGAGAAAACGAACGCTATCTCAGAAATATTATACAGTACCTTTGGATCGATAGCTCCTTAAGATAGCTAATAGCCCAAGTCATATAAGTTGTTAATTTGTTTTGCTTTTATTTGAGAAAGCGCATGTTATCTCATCAAAATTTGGATTTAAATTAAAGGATAGCTCTGTAAGATAGGTATTCACGTCGATGGACTTGTTTTGAGGATTGGGACGTACATAACTTTTTTGTGAAAAAACATGTTACGCTATAAAAACGGCTTGCAACGAACACTCACGAATCACATTCACGTTCACGTCTTGTGCCCTTTCGTGAAACAGGTCACCCAAATCTACGAAGTGTTGGGTTTCGTGACCCAACAATTTGTTAATTTGCTATATGCAATCTACGAAAGCTCAAGTAAATTGACGCTGGCGTTTAAAAAAAAAATAATGCAAATTGTCATTGAGAAGAGACTAATGGCAAAAAAGCTGCTTCAGACCAGAATCTGTTGTGTAACTATGTAGTTTACTTTGCGTATATGTATGCTCGACTAATTCAGTAAATGGATGAAACAAATACTACTACCATTACTTCTTGTACTAAAATAAATTGTAAACAATATAAAAATTAAGTATCTTGTACGGTGCAATGATCGAAAACGGTTGAAAAGAAGGGGGAACAGTTGCGATTAATCCCGCCAACAACGTGTGGATCGGGGGGCCGAAAGGCCCTTGCACCCCCCTTGCTAACCTGAAACAGAGAGAAGGAAGGGAAAGGAAATAAAAGGAGGAGAGAAAGGGAAAGAAAAGAAGAGAAAGAAGAAAGATAGAGGAGATCAGTTACGATTTTTCCCGCCAACAAGGTGTAGATTGGGGGGGGGGGGGTGCCACTGGCGAACTGATGGGGGGGGGGAGGGGGCTTGGGAGGGGGAGGGGTGACAGAACCCCCCCCCCCCCCCAATATAATTCAAACGTGGCTTATTTCTAATTCGATACCGGTGATTTACAAATGTTGCTGAAATGACATAATTTTCCGAGATTTTTCCTCAATGTTTAGTAAATTATACTTATAATCATCCCAAAGTAAACTTACATTCTCACTTTGTATCACCAATAATTTGGGGCTCGCTGAGCGCTGGCTAGCCTCGATCGCCACGTCGTCGAAGCGTGCCGGCCTCGTCCTCGACGATATCGTCGCGACGCGTCAGCTAGTTAGGCGCAAGCAAGCGATATGTTCTGTAATATTTACATGACTTATTCACATAATTGCGACTTAATTAATATTTTCCTATTGACATTACTGCTTACTAGGTTAAGGATATATGGTTATTTTGCAAACGAGTATTATTTTTATAACTGTTCTGTATAAATGTTATAAACGATGTAAATATGTTCATTCAGGGCCCCATGTAGGCCAAGAGCATTAGTTTTAACATGGAAATTTTTGGTAACAAGCTGATTTTTGCAGGATAGGTCCAGGAATATGTCTAGATTAACATACTAAAAGTCCTCATAAATCCTCCGTGAGCGTTTTCCGCAATCCAAGATGGCGTCCAAAATGGCCGCCATGTCCTGAATTTCTTATAACTTTGCAACTAGATAACCCAAATACAAAATTTAAATGTCTAAATATATGTTTTTTAGCATAAGGAACGCAATAAAATACATGTTGATAAATTTTGAAACACACAAGTAGCTATAAACCACTTTTAGCCCTTTTCGAAATCCAAAATAGCGCCCAAAATTGCCCCCATTTCCTGTATTTCTTCCAACTTTGCAACTAGATAACCCAAATACCAAATTTAAATGTCTAAATATATGTTTTTCTGCATAAGGAACTTAACCAAATAGTTTTTAACAAATTTTGAAACACACAAGTAGCAGTAAAACCACTTGAGCCCTTCTCGAAATCCAAAATGGCACCCAAAATGGCCATTATTTCCAAATTTATCTCATTGCAAGTAGATACGTAATGAATATAAACAAATGTCTAGACTAGAAAAGCACCATTCAAATACATATCAGTACAACAATCTTTTAATTAAAAAATACTTCTTATGCATAAAGTACACACACACACACCCACATGGCTGCTTCCATCATCCTCAACGATATCAGACTGACAGTGTGCAACCGTGAAGAGTACTCAACATTAGATGGAACTGAAAATGTAGACACATTAGTACCAAGCTAAAGCTTTTATACATAATGGCTGTAAGAGGTGCGGTACGGATGTTGCTTTGCTGCAGCACTAGTTGGAAGTAGACTTTTTAACTGAAAGGATGAACTCAGAGAACTGCGACCAATTGCCCGTTTAATTGTATGCAGTGTGACAGTAGTCATCAAGAACTGCTGGCCCCATAAGGGCTTTCCCAGCTCTTTTTTTTTTACCTCGTCATGGGTGCTTCCACTGCGAATATATCAAGCAAGCCATAGTCAAGTTTCTTGTGGACCATATTGAAAGTTTTACGACTGCCCATGACGGTAGATTGCAGAGACCGTATCACACCCTGTCACAGCATAAAGAAACATCAGGCAATTTCTAGTGTCCCCTATGGCATGCTGAATTTCATGAATGTTGAAGACCGAGACAGGATTCTGCGGCATAGCATGTGCATATCTGTGGAAGTGGTTGCCGGAGCAACTAGCATGACCAGTAAATCTGTGTCCTTACCAACGACAACAACGGGCACCTGTTCTGACTCTGCTACTGCTTGTGCTGTAGAGACAATCAGGTTAGTCGCATCCGCTTCTGTCTGCTTGATACCGGTACGTATTTTGTCACATAGAGTTTGTATATTAAGTCTCATCTTATTGTTGCTGTTGGCAAGGAAAGCTGTTTTGGGTTGTGCTTGTTGGCATATAATATATTATCATCAAATACAGAGGAACATCTTTGGGCTATTCGTCTCTGCTCAGCTACCTTTGTCGAATTTGCACTTACATATCCATCGAACACCACCGTCAAATGAGCTCCATAATGCTTAAGGGTGCAGTAGGCGACCACCATCTCAAACAAAGAGACCATTTCTGGCACGTTGGATTGCTTGGAGAACGAATTTAGCAGGAGACCCAGAGAACTCTTTGTTGGCTTCCGCATCACCCCACCTTTGAAAGGGAAAGTGCGTGGGAATATGTTCATAAGCAAAGACCGATTCCATCTCAGTGTTGTTATTCAGGACACATATGTTATTCTGTTGAACAGTAGTGTTGGGTTGACTTATGTGCTTTGTCCCCTGATTTTCACTCTCTCACTTCTGGCACCAATGGTCTTCACCTTGTCCTTACGATGTACGTAGCTTGAATTCTGTAAACTTCCTACCATGCATTCGTTTTGGATGCCGCTACTAGGCCGATTTGTACAGGTTAATCACAATTAACAGATAAGCCAGCGACAATGCCAGTTGACAAGGAGACCAGGCAATTAGTTTCGTATCAAGCAAATGGTGATGTGCCTGCAGCCATCCAGGGAGGTGAAAGAAAAGGAGGCGAAACTCTTGTAATTTATTCAAACGCATTCTTGAGTTCTAAAGCGTAACAATGGGATGTGTAACATTCCACTTGGCTTTGAAGTTCCATGCTCCGAACCGCGCTTCCACTGCGGGGACTTTCGGAAGCCAGGCACCAGTTTTACATTTATTACAAAATATTCAATTACCGGCAAAATTTCAGTGTTAATCAAAATCTTGATATGGGAATTTTATTGGGAATAGTGCATCAAACAATTTTTCAAATTTAGAACTCCGTCCTTCCTTTAATTTGTGTGCCAGAGTTGGTAAAAGAAAAATTACATCCTGTCAAAAACTCAATATTTTAGGATGATGCGCTAATTTGTGCATGCTTTAAAGTCCCGTTATTTGATCCATGATTTACAATCTTCAAGAACATTAAGTTTGCTAATGCGTGTTTTCGCGTGTTTTTTGTATTTTTCAAGTTTAAAAAAGGATGAAATTACACAAGTTTGTGTTCGCTTGTTCTACTCTTTACACATTCAACAATGAATGAGAAATCATTGGAAGAGACAGCGAACAGTTGCTGTGATACCATTTTCTAATGTAGGAATTCTAAATCCTGAAATTTCATGCGCTCTTTTATCTCACCACCTGGTCAACAGTTGCAGATTAGCGCATAACTTTTCGGCGGCTTGGAGCATGGGGTCAAAGGAGAGCGGCTTGATTCCAGTCCTTCTCTATCACGTCCCTGAGCCATCCAACAAAGATACATCTTTCTTAATTGTCTCTTGACCTGGTACTTTGCTGTATGTCTTTATGCTGCTCTGGTGTACCAGTGTGTACTCCGGTGAACTGTTCCAGTTCATCACAGGTAAGAACACAGTGAGGAAGTGCATGAACCCACTTTAGCCAATGTACTGTCTGTGATTCCACGTCCACGAGTCATTTCTCTAGGTGTTTTCAGCTGCCGCATCAGGAACTTTTCAATGGTCTGATCAGAGAAGTTTCCACCCCAGAATGAATCCACACGGCGGATGGTGCAGTATCCCATTTCTGCGAATTGTGTATATTCATTTCCTGGCATGGTTTGCTCTAGAGCTTCCATCTGTTGTAAAACAACCTGGCATATTTGAACTAGGGAAGATGTCCTACAGCATGGAAATATTGTATCATTTCCCTCACACAGCTGAGATGGATTTTCCAGTCCCCTGTCCTTTCAGCTGGAATGAAACATTGCAGAAGAGACACATAAATGTCGGATTTACTGCAACCAAAGTTTCCCTGTCCTACTGTCTCCTGCTGCCCGTTCAATGAGTTGTGAAATGATCTGACTTTAACTGTTTGACACACTCTTCTCAGGTACAGCAGTCACCTTCTTGTCCTGGTTGAGGAGTGCACCATACAGATTCGCTAAGTGGTCCTTATCTATGCTGTCTAAGATGCCAGGTTTACCCATCAACACGCCAATGAGGGCAGCTGAAGTAAGAATGTGAGCACGAAGAGAAGGGGGAAATGCATGACCAGATTGCATATGTATGACAGACCCTTTGGCGTACACTGTCTCCCATAGCTCTACAAGCATACTTCTGCACATGACATGGACTATTTGCTGCCGCGATATGACATGAGGAGGTGAAATCCACCAAAAACGGACGATTAATTTTCCTAGGTCTTGAGAAGAAGCTACAATCTCTGCTGCCTTGATGTACGAGGGCTGGTTAAATGTTAATGCACATATTCTTAAGTTATATGTTTTTTTACATTGTGACTGTGCAAAGTATAGTGCCGTGTAGATGGTACTCGGATTGGAGGGGTCTAAATTTATGAAGGGCAGAGTTTCAATTCTCGTACTGGTCACTCTGCATGGCCACTTTCATGAAACCAATCCATGAAGGACAAAGCTAATGTTGCTCAGCTCAAGATGTCTATCTGTTCACGTGAGCCACACTTCCGGTGTTTATACGAAGCCATTCCAACAATATTGGCGACAGAAATGACCTGGTCAACTAGCAGAGATGACTATTGAGGTGCATTTCCTGTTTGAAACCTTGTGACTTTTGCCTTTGCGACAGTAATTGGTACTAATGTGTCTCCATTTTCAGTTCCATCTAACGTTGAGTACGCTTCACGGTTTGCGCACTGTAAGTCTGATGGAAGCTGCCATATGTGTGCATGTGTGTGTGTGTGGGTGGGTGGGTGGGTGTGTATACGTTATGTATAATAAATATTTAATTATTTAATGAAAGGTTTATTTGTACTGATATGTATTACAATAGTGCTTTTCTAGTATAGACATTTGATTGTATTCATAACGCACCTACTTTATTACAGTGAGATAAATTCGAAATAATGACCATTTTGGACGCCATTTTGGATTTCGGAAAGGGCTCAAGTGGTTTTACTGCCACTTGTGTGTTTCAAAATTTATTGATAAGTATTTGGTTGAGTTGCTTATGCTGAAAAACATATATTTAGACATTTAAATTTGGTATTTGGGTTATCTATAGTTGCACAGTTATAAGAAATTCAGGAAATGGCAGCAATTTTGGGCGCCATTTTGGATTTCGGGAAGGGCTAAAGTGGTTTATAGCTACTTGTGTGTTTCAAAATTTATCAACAAGTATTTTATTGAGTTCCTTATGCTAAAAAACATATATTTAGACATTTAAATTTTGTATTTGGGTTATCTAGTTGCAAAGTTATGAGAAAATCAGGACATGGCGGCCATTTTGGACGCCATCTTGGATTACGGAAAATGCTCAAGGAGGATATACGAGGACTTTTAGTATGTTATTCTAGACATATTCCTGGAGCTATCCTGAAAAAATCAGCTTGTTACCAAAAATTTCCAGGTTTAAGCCTATTTTGACCTAATGCTCTTGGCCTAATGGAAGACAACTACTTGCTGGTGAATGGGCTACCCTGTCAAAAGATCAGAAATAAATAAATAAATAAATAAATAAATACGTACGTATATACATACAAATCATACATATCACGGTGACGTCATGACTAGTCTTAGTAACAAACGCTTTCAATTTTAAAAATATTAAATAAACTCTCACTTCATGTTTTGGTAGATGTGATCATTCGTGTTTTACCGGCATGGAAAATAACGAATGGTAGGTGCTACACTTCGTAAAATTAGAGTTACCTATTTTACGAAACAGCGCAAAAAGTGAACGTGACACGTGATACGTGAGTGTTCGTTGCAAGCCCTATAAAACATGCTAAAAGTGAATAGCACATTATGAGTCAGCTTCATCGGAATACCTTTCAGCGCAAATGTTTTGTTGAGGGATGGAGTTGTATTTTGTTTGTTTGGGGAAAACACACGTTACCTTAGAAACATGATCGAAATTCTGGGAATAGCATTAAAGAGATAGATATTTATAGCATCGACTATTTGTTGTTGTTAAAGGTGCCATAGAAACAAATGTGGTGCTTAATAATATTTTTGGAATCCTCATTACCATAGAAACAAGCGGATTAATTCGATAGTTTATCATAGAAGGAAAAAGAGACCGACCGTTATGCACAATCAGACAAATTGATATCGAGTCTCATCACATTACCCGCCCTGGATGAAAATATACCAATACAGCGTCACACTTTAATGCTCACGTCTTGATAAAATATGGATGGCATCGTTTTCTCCCGCAGGTTGGTACTTTCAAAGGTTCGTTTATTCGCATTATGAGAATGAAATAGGGTTCACTATACTTTGAACCAGATTTGCAATCGTGAAAATTAAAATTCTCGCTTCTTTTCGGAAGTAAGAACCCTATTTCATCTTCAGAATTATCATTATGAACCTTGGAAATGACGGAAATTCGGAACATTGAACTGTCGGAATTAAGAAATCTTTCTGGTTAAAGAACCTTCGGATTAGAAAACCTTTGAAACTACTTATCTTCGAAATTGTGAACCTTCATAATTATTAACCTTCGAAGGAAACGAAATCAACTCGGTTTAGTAGGTGAATTGTCTGACATGGCTACATTCAGCCTACCCAAATTAATGAATAACTTTTAACATCATTTTGTTCATCGTATTGTCCGGACCGAAATTGTATCCAGAGTAAAAAAAAAATATATAATAATGCTCAAAAGGAGAATATAATGGAAATACACTGTTGGTCATAATGGTTGAATAATTATTTTGACCCCAATTTATGGATTGATTTTGACAAAGATTTATTCCTAATAGATCTAGCTAATAGTATACATTCTCAGATTTTATTGAATAATAATTTGTGAGTGTTTGATTTGCATGACTGCTAAAGCATGTGTATGCTACTACTGCTAATCAATTATGGGACCTACGTCCTTGAGTCATAACTGACAGTAATGAGGATTAATGCCTCGTAAAAGGGCACTAATATAGCACATCGACACGATTTTGATCCTGGGGGCTCACAGTAACGAGGCCATTTTTAGCCACTGAATCATGAGTGTATGCAGCGGGGGCTAGAATACGTCGCCGCCCCCACAAATACAAAAAATCTAAGAAAATGCAATAAGTTATCAAGAATTCATTGCATTCTCCCCAGACCCCTAACATTACAAAAAATCCTCTATGTGGACATGCCTTGAACCATAATACGTTGGGGGGGGGGGGGGCATCCGCATCACCACTACTCTTAATACATGTTACATGCAGGACCCGCGGAACGTTTTTCAAAGAGAGGGGGGGGGCTAAAGTATTTACGATCAGTTACGGTCGGGTACAGCGTAGCGTACGAAGTGAGTAGAGCGTAAATTGGCGTTGGTTCCAGTGGCAAAGCCCTGGCGGGGTAAAGGGGCGGAGCCCCAGAAGCTCGGGGGTTTCAGGCATTTAATGACGGTCAGGTGAGCATATTTTGATACCTTTTTTGTGACACTGGCAGGTCATGCACTAATTTGCTCCAGAAGCTCATACGTTCAGATGAGCATCCAGGAGCCAGTCTTAGGGCCCATGATGAGGTCCAGGGGGCAGAACCCCCGGAAGCTCAGGGGTTGTAGGCATTGAATCACGGCCATATGAGCATCCACGGGCCGCCTTTGGGCCCCTAGTGGGGTCCAAGGGAGGAGCCCTTGCAAGCTCTTGGGTTAGGCCTATAGGCATTTAACAACTGTCAGATGAGCATATTTTTATACTGTATTTGTGACACCGGCAGGTCACTCTTTGGCTTGGGTTTCAGGGGGCGGAGCCCTCAGAAGCTCAAGGGTTTTAAGTATCAAATTACGGTCAGATGAGCATCCAGGGGCCCGTCGTAGGGCGCTTGGTGGGGTCAAGGGGGAAGAACCCCCGGAAGATCAGGGGTTGTAAGCATCAAATTACGGTCAGGTCAGCATCCAGTGGCCTGCCTTTGGCCCCCTGTGGGGTCCAGAGGTGGGGTCCCCGAAAGGTCAGATGAGCATATTTGTATAGCTCATTTGTGAACTGGTAGGTCTCATGCTATTTCTTTAAGATACTTTTTCAAACAAGTGAGGGGGCTCTAGTCCCCCGGGCACCGCCGTTCCGCGTGCCCTGCGTAGGCTTCTAAATACGCATATTGTTTGCCTGACTGTAAATTTGGGAATTTGTCATTTTCTAACAAACGCATACAGAGTATAATTTGCAAAAAAAGTTAGAAAAAGTCATTTCAGCAACATTTGAAAATCATTGGTATCGAATTAAAAATTAGTTCCCCCCCCCCCCGATCAGTACGCCAGTTAGTGGACTAATGATTTTAATAATTCTTGAGCGTTTATTGTGTACCAGCGCACATTCGTACAATTAAATTGAACAATTGTAATAATTAATTTTCTTCTCCATCATTGTACCTGTCCAGTGAAATTACTTTAAATCGAATATCTTCACACATTCTCTTACTCTTTATCTCTTCCTTTCGAAATCTCTCACTTAATTATGAATCTTTTTCATTAAAACTTCTCTCAATATCTCTTCTCGACACGTTTATATGCGCTATGTATCTCTCTTCTTGTTACAGAGACACAATTGACGATAAAGTCATTGAATTAATTATTACACGTCAAACAAACATTTAATCACTAAATCTACTTTTTCTACTAGGTTATACCAAAAAAAAAGACGCAACCGGTATGACCATGACCAAAAGTGTATTCATGACGTCAAGAGCACCTATTGATTTCGTTAGAATTTATTTTTCCCTTTTTTTCTGGCAGGGCAGGGCCTTTAGAGATGTAACGCCCCTACCAGGTTACAGGGGAGCTAAAATAATAAAATGAAGAGAAGAAAACAGTTGCTTGTGGTGAAATTGGTGTCAGCATATAGAATGATTTTTATTACTAGAATAATCATAATCAAAAGTAATCAATATAATACATAATAATAATACATTATATTTATAATGCGCTTAAAACAATGTTTCTAAGCGCAAGAGAAAGAAGAACGGATAAGGAAGGAAAGTGAGAAATACTAAAGGAACATGTTAAAAACATTGAATTACAAGTAAACGACAAAGAAGATTACGACATTACACAAAATAAGGACGGCATCGAAACTGATTGAAATATATATTAATAAACCAGATATGGATTCAGAATTATAATTAACCATTTGATATATTTAAATACAACTTAAATGCAAACTATTATATACATTCAATATAAGAATTTCGCATCGTAAAATACTTATCATACAACATTATGCAATAGAAATTACAATAACGATCATGAACACATGTTCATGCTTCAGTTTTATATAACAGTAAAGTTATTTTATGTCAATCTGCATGAGCTAGATCTTCTCTAATAAAAAGAAATTGAATCTAATCTCTAATTATATATTAAACAGCTTTAAAACATGTCTATTATACAACGAAATAAATGTTTAGTTAATTCCACTTAACATTTCCTGGCTTCACCAATAACACGTAACTCACATAATAATTGAGTATATCACAGGTAAAATAAATAGTTTAATTGCAGATACAACATTTTAAATTAATAGTTAATAATATATCCTGCTCTGAATATAACCCTTACGCGTTCAATAACCAAGCAGTTTAAAATTACCCGTGTATCCACAAAACATAATAAATCAAGATAAAAGAACATGTTTTCTCAAAAATCCACATGGATAATTTAATACATGATTGTTTGAATCATCTGAAAAATAAAGACTGAAGATTTAATGAGCAAATATGTGCAATAAATGTGCAATGTAATGACAGGAAGCATAGTGAAAGCAATAATCCCTTGCTCTAGGTTCCCTTTAAACTTCAAAAGGAACTCCCTAGCTGGAGTAAAATCCGCTAAAGAAAAATGTGATTTCCTCGATGTAAGAAAGTGCTCTCTGGGTTCCTGTTTCACTGCATAAGCTAATTAAAACAGAAACTTCTTTCTACTAATTTTTGGAATAAAAACATCTTGCTGAAACTTCGCAAACCGGCTCGCAAACCGCTGGGTTGGCTAGTACTAAGCTAGTTGCTCTATAGTGAAGCATCGCGAATACAAAATGCAATATAATAAAATGTAATCAAGCTCATGAAAGGTGTGTTGCAATCATTAATTATGCCGATTAGAATTCACTAACTGCACTATTCTATAACGTAGCAAAATAAATCTTCTCAATGGGTCCAAAAGAGACCACTTACTTGACTACACGACTGTTTATTTGTAGGTTATCAGTCAGGGGCCACCCAGTTCTTCTAGAACAAAGGTCCTGTTCACATTTATAAACAATTCTATACCTTCTAAATTTTAATAGTAAAACATTAAAAATAGTAAACTCTTATGTACTTGTAAAACCCATCAATTCGTCGCTGTTTTCACGAAGTGACGGTAGTGAAAAAAAATTGCATTCACTTTGCGTTACGATTTTCCTCACTACCGTCACTTCGTGAAAACAAGGACGAATTCATTATACTATTTAATAACAATTTACCGGCGATATATGTATATTAACACTAAAGTAAATCAGTATAAACATACTCATCCAGCTCTTTTGATGCACAGTCACATACAACGCTTAAGTATATATTCTCATTGGGAGATTTGCTACACTGCACGATCGATCATCTAACAACACAGAGTCAATGAGAATTCGGTACTTTGAGATAAAAAAATCCCACTCTCCATTCATATAACACGTACAAGTAGAAACCATAATGGCAGATTTTGCAGTCTTCACCTTAAATCGGAATTATGACCACGATTTTGTAATTTGATCAAAAATTGAATCATAATAAAATTGTAGAGTAAAGTCTCAGCCGGGGTAAAACTTCTAATTGAACTTTTTCCTTCTAAAAAGCGTCATTAGGAAGCCAACGGTTGCTCCTATGTTTGACCTATTTGACGTCATTTAGTTGATTCAATTATATATTTGTAGGCAAATGTTCGTCTTCGAATGTTTTCTAATATCATAACAAACTCTAGGTCTACTGTTGATCACCTTGGTATTAGCCAGCACGTTTTCTTACGTGCTTTTATTTATCTAGTTTTTGAGGTTAATAAACAATTGACGTGATGTCACCTTTGAGTTTAAGCAGGCATGATGTTGTAACCGACAAACGATTAAAGGTGAAAATGAGACCATGATAACCATATTATCATGTATCTAGAGTATTTGCCCCCCTCTAAAACACAAAAATGAAAGTGAACACACAGCAACAACCAAAACCACAACAACAACAAAGACAATATCGATGTTTACCAGCAAGGGTTTGAGACTGGATCCGATTGTTCGGGTATCGCTGTTGTGGGTACGCTCATAGTAGTTGGAATCGGAGTTTATTCTGTTGAAAACAATGATTACAAGAAGTAACTATCAACAACAATTAAGGAACAGAAACATGATTAACGAAGGGGATATAAAATTGAACAGTGTAATGTTCGTTTGAATGAAATACTCATGATGGACAACCACTAAACTATAATAGACAGAAGGAGCAAAACCTAACATCGGCTCCCAACATTGTTCTCGAAAGCCCATTCACGAGATAAGGTTACCGAACAAAATGGTCCAAATTGTTACATATTTTAAACATTAGGATTGCCGCTCACGGAAAAAAAAAAAAATTAGCTAGATGACACGTATACGATACGGTACCCTATAAACATTAAAACTGGCATGGTCAATGTAACCAGAGCTGACAGGTTATTCTATCAAAGCAAAGAGCTAAATATTATTGGTTAAAAATGAAGGAGTAGAAGCATCCGATCAAAGCGAATTACATACCAATAGGTTCGTGAACCCCTTCAGGAAGCAGTTTTAGTGCAGTGGGATTTTCGCTCTTAGGTTTGAATGCTTTACAAGAACCACAACATAGAATCTTTCGTTTCTTGTCTCCTGTCACTGTAAAGTCCTCTGATATAAATGCATGTATCTTGATATTAATTAATTTTGAGCAGCGATTTGCTCACATTCTAAACACTACAACGCTACCTTGGCATCTGGGGTCAAGGGAACCTACAGCACAATACTGCCATCTTATCCCAGGATTGGTGGTGTAACACCAAGCAGTGACACCTCCATCGGGGTTTCTGCAATAGTTTTCGTCTAGTCCCGCATTTGGATAGAGAGCTGGAGTCCTATTGGGTCGATGGGGATACTGTGAGGTCCACGCTTGACAAGTATGACCTTCGATTGTCTGAGATAAGTTTCCTCTGTAGTTCACTCCTGTAGGATCTTCCAGGCATGCAGGTGTGGCTAGAGAAAAACACAGAGTAATATTTGAAAAGAGCTTGCTAAAATAATATATGTTTGATTCTGAATAATGTTTTCCACCTTTCCTCCCAAAATATCAATTATTTACTCTTATGCAACGGTTGATTCACACCCAGACCAAATTAGGATTTTCTTGTGTCAGTAATTCACAAATATGACGACGCTTGCAGTGTAGGCCATTTGATTTAATTATACTTGTCACAATCACTGCCAAGTGCCCACTTGAAAAACATTCAATATTCTAGACAAACTCCAAAGATGACTACCCTCTAGACAGATCCCCAAGATGACTACCCGCTGGACAAACACCTAAGACGACTACCCTCTAGACAAACACCCAAGATGACTACTCTCTAGACATACACCCAAGACTACAACCCTCTGGACAGCACCCCATAACTTGCTGATAACAATATGGAGCTTAAATAGTATACAAATGATGCATGCGCATGAGTTCATTATACGATCTATCCGCACTCGAGTTGAGGCTGTGTGTATCTATCGCACGAAGCCGTTAGGCTGAGTGCGATAGATACACACAGCATCAACGAGGGCGGATAGATCGTATAATAAACGAATGAAAACATGCATCATTTGTTTTATACAACGAAACTCCTAGATCCTTGTTATTTGATGTAAAAAGAATTCATTCAAGATTGTTTCGTGACAGTATGGCCGACAAATAAATCTCAAGTGTAATAAGGCTTAATTTAGTGCGCACACATAGCTATAGATTTAGCAAGCGCACTTATCACCTCTATACCCATTAACGCATAGTGCTGCGCAAGAATAGGCTCATGCTCACGCAGTATTAAGCGCTCTTACCTCTACGCGCACTAAGCGCTCTTACCTCTACGCACTACTGCGCTCTGAAAACGAGTTCAATAGTACTGGAAAATATTGCACTCCTTTTCATTAAAACGAGTGCAATAGGCTCAGTAAATGAATCACACGTGACCGCGCATGACCAATCATTAGAATCTGGGAGTGAGTTGTATAATAATAAATAAGTGGAGATAATATACAAATAGTAAATGGTCATGAGTGCAATGGTACAATATTTTGCACGAGGTGAAAAATAAGAGACGCTATCTTTCACCGACTGCAAAATATTGTTCCATTGCACGAATAAAGACCATTCACTATTTGTTTTATACAACACCTCGGCAATAACGGGCTTAAAACAGTTTTCCTAGGCCTAAATCTCAGCGATTTTTTGTTTGTTTTCAATTGATGAATTGCTGATAGTGAGCGCGCACTATTTAGCAGACAGCAAACCACGCGCGTACCAACCTTTATGTTTAATGTGACGCGGAGTGCAATTTCGTTTGATCCTTTCTCACTATTGCACTCTGACGTCACTTAGCTCATCATATACTCTGTTAGTGACTTCAGAGTGCAATGGTGCGAAAGGATCAAACGGAATTGCACGGCTGGAGAATAATGCCGTTCAATGGTACTGTAAGCACATGTCATGTGATCAAGAATAGACCAATGAGGTTGCAAGAATCTTAGTAGGCGTCGTATAAAATCAAATAGTGAATTGTAGATTTGAAGGATATATTGATGAACAATAACACCCATATGCATATGATTTTAGCCTTGAAAATAAAATTATAATAGTTAATTCATTTTATAAGGTATAAACAGCACGCAGCATATTTGTAAATTTAGTGGTGCTTTGTCAAAGCCGAAAAGACTTTTTTGTCAAATAATATATGAATGCGGTACTGTGGCGTGTTTTTTGTGCAAAACATGCAAGACATGGGCAAAACAATTGGATGAGTACCTTCCCCCCTTTAAAAAAGGGTTTGAGCAAATTGCAACACCCTGTAAAAGGGAAGGACAAAGAAAAAGAGAGTCAGATATGGATTAAGAGAGAAAGGGAGAGGGAGATTTGAGGGGGCCCGGGGTTAGAGAGAAAGAGAGAGAGAGAGAGAGAGAGGGGGAGGGAGAGAAAGAGAGAGGGAAAGGGAAATGGCTAGACACACTATGATATTGGTCAAATGTATGACATCATTTCACTGTTTCTCTTTTTTACTGGAGGTGGTGGTTTCTTGCGGTATCGTTGTGTCTAACATCGTGGTCTTAGAACTCGTCGTGGGCTCTTGACTCTGAAACGTTTTTAACAACCATAATAACTGCCTTAAATGATCATGATAAAGTTGATGGTTCAGGGGTAAAACAAATGAAACCACACATACTAACCTATGAGATTAGGTATGACACCTGAACAGGATTAGAAGGCCAAAACGAAGAAAATTTAGCTCCATGAAAACATATAAAATTTAGTTCATTTCTTTTAAAAGGTATAATCCTTGTCGGCAAATTTGTAGATTTAGGTGTGTTTTGTCAAAGTCGAAGGAACCTTTTAGCCCAAAAATATATATAGGACTAAGTGAATTGCTGTGGCGTGTTTGCTGTCGTAGACAAAAAAAAAACAAGACGGGCACTTCCCCCTTTAACAAAAGTTTTTGCGACGCCTGTAATATGAAAGGGAAACAAAAGTCATATAAAGACTGAGACAGAGAGAGAGAGAGAGATAGGGATAGTGGCTAGACACAGTTTTGTGATATAGATTATGATAATGATCAAGTGCATATTTTAGTGGTATTATGTCAAAGATTTTTAATTAAACAAATACTTCATGTAACTCGTTTGTTGTCGTAAAACTTGTAGGCAAAAACTAATAAAGAATATTAGACGGGCACTGCCCCCTTATAAAGTGTTTTAGCGATGACCATGAAAGACAAAGAAAAGAAGAGTCAGATATAGACTGAGAGAGAGAGAGAGAGATATCCAAGGGGGGGGCTTTAATGGCAAGACCCATTATGTAATGCATGACGTAATTGCCATGTTTATATTGCTTAGACATACTAGAGGTAGTGGTGTTTTGAGTAGTCGTTGCGTCTGAGCGTTCCGACATCGTGGTCGTATTGCTCGTCGTGGGCTTGGTCGTCGCTTCCGTCGTTGACACTGTGACCTCTGGCAAAAAAAACATAACTGAGGTAAATGACGATGCAGAACATTATTTATTCTGAAATGTTTTCTTCCACCGGCTGTTTCCAGCGTACGGGGATAGTAAATAATAAAATAGTATTCGGGAAATACTTTTCCTGTGGGAATCCTACTTCCATCACAAAGTTGCGAAAGAGGATCGCGAGGCATTTTCTTCTTAATCATAATCTTCTTCTTCTTCTATTCATGCTTTTTGTTCATTAATTGACAACCCCCTCCGCCCCGATATGATATTTCACCTACGTTCATCGCACTGTCTCCCTTGAAACCCACTTGAGCAGTGACAGTTGTAGCCTACCATTGTCTCCTCACACCAGCCGTTATTACAGAGATTGTTGCGACAATCTGCGAAATAAGTAAAGATGGGATAAAAGTAATACTGATAAACAAATTGTCATTACATTTTTCTGATTGGGTGAAAAGGGTATAACAAATTAATATATACAGGATAAGCAAGACTAATGCTAATGTATTTCCATTTTGTTATTGCCCGTACCCCTTCTAAAGTATAATGTTTTGCCTTTAATGATTTTCAGTGCCCTTGGTTTATTTTTTCCATAGGTGTATGGTTTGGGTTAGAGTTGCAATCGGTTTTTAGGTTAGGGTTAGAGTAAGGGTGGGGATTAGGGTTAGGGTTAGGTATATTATGATTTATAATTACATGATAATCCAACGTAGAAGTAATCAGTGGTTGTACAAGTAGTCGTCGTCGCACTTGTAATAGAAATAGTAGCAGTAGTAGTAGTAGTAGGTGTTGTAGTCGTAGTAGTAGTAGTAGTAGTAGTAGTAGTAGAATAGTAGTAGTAATAGTAGTAGTAGTAGTAGTAGTAGTAGTAGTAGTAATAGTAGTAGTAGTAATAGTAGTAGTAGTAGTAGTAGTAGTGGTGGTAGTAGTAGAAGTAGTAGAATTAATCAGTAGTTGTAGAAGTAGTAGAAGTAATCAGTGGTTGTAGAAGTCGTCGCATTTGTAATAGAAATAGTAGCAGTAGTAGTAGTAGTAGTAGGTGTTGTAGTCGTAGTAGTAGTAGTAGTAGAATAGTAGTAGTAATAGTAGTAGTAGTAATAGTAGTAGTAGTAGTAGTAGTAGTAGTAGTAGTAGTAGTATCAACAGTAGTAGTAGTTGAAGTAAGGAGTAGATACCAAACTATTATTGAAGAACGTGTTATCTGCAATCCGATTTATTGTTTAAACTAAGAAATACATTTGACATTTGAGAACAACAAAAAATGAATACGGAATGAAACCTACCTGGGATTTTGCATATTCTATGCCCACCCATGATCCCTTCTCTACTCTTCCTTCGGTGGCACCCGCCGATGACAGAAGGGAAAGGAATAAGTTTGGGGATGCTCTGCACCATGCCGCCACTGTGGAGCCGCTTCATCTCACACTTGTAGAGCATGGGCAAAGTGTAATTTAGGCCGAACCCGTCTGGACATGTTGTCTTCGCCATCTTGGACCGATCCGATAACACAGGCAAGGCTGTAAAAAATATCAATAAAATATTAATTGCTAGTTGTTCCCTTCCTCCTCCTCCTCTTGCTCCTCCTTCTCCTACCGGCCCTGCTACTTCTCTCTCACCCTCCTCCTACTCCTTTTCCTCCTTGTCCTCTTCTGCTCCTTCGCTCCTTCCTCTCCTCCCCATTCTTTATCTTTTACTCATCTTTACATTACCCTCCTCGAGCTTCACCCTCCTCCTTTTCTTCATTCTCTTCCTCCCTCTCCTCCATCTCGGGATGCAGTTTTCTTAAAATATTTTGGAAAAAATGATTAGGGAGACTTTTTCATAATGTGATTGTTTTGGTTGAGATGCCACGTAGATCTAGTTTGAGGGCACGAATCCTTGTCATTAGTTGTGTAATATGTCCACACACAAAACAATTTATCCCGAAACTCTATAACGAAACATCGTATAAATTCCAGGGTGTCCACACGGGAAAAAATGTAATCCCGAAACTACAGCGAAACGTCGTATAGGTGCGCAGTTTGCTACTGCGGTCATGAAATGGAAGCGGAAATGAGAGGTCAGGTTTCCTTGCGCGTGAGATCACGTGAAAGCCCCGCCCAGTTATACCGTTCTAGTTCGACTATTTATACTAGTTACGTCCACACACAACACATTCCGTGATTAGGCGTGATTAGGCGTGATTCTTTATTGAGTTCTAGTTCGAAACGATGCCCAGACCCGCGTTTCGTTATACGTCGTTTCGTTTAATGTACGACGTATCGTTAGTAAGCGTCCACACACACAATTTCATCGTATTACTATACCGAAACGTTATAATCACGGAAAGTGTTGTGTGTGGACACGGGGATAGTGTCTGCACAATGTGACTACAATTGGCTCTGTACTTAAGCTGCTTGTTCGACACAGCAAGAAACAGGTAGATTAAGGCTCTGCCCAAGGCTTCAGGAATTGTGATAAAGTGTCAAATTACAGTCTGTGCTTGCAGAATAATAATAATAATATTATGACAAAATATGATAATATGCAAAAACAAAGTAGGTTTTACACTTAGCTCCTTACAGCGTGTCCACACACAAAATAATTTATCCCGAAACTCTATAACGAAACGTCGTATAAAGAATCATTGTATGAATTCCAGGGTGTCCACACACAAGAAACGTCGTATAAAGAATCATCGTATAAATTCCAGGGTGTCCACACACACAAGAAAGTAATTACGAAACTATACAGCGAAAGTCGTATAGGTGCGCAGTTTGCTACTGCGGTCATGGAATGGAAGCGAAAATGAGAGGTCAGGACTCCTTTCGCACGAGGTCACGTTAATTAAGCCCCGCCTAGTTACACCGCTCTAGATCGACTAGTTAAACTAGTTACGTCCACACACAACACATTCCGTGATTAGGCGTGATTAGGCGTGATCGTATAACGAAACGCAGGTTTTTGCATCGTTTCGTTATACGACATATAGTTAGTAAGCGTCCACACACAATTTCATCGTATAACTATCGCGAAACAGTATAACTATCCCGAAACGATATAAGTAATCACGGCTAATCACGGAAAATGTTGTGTGTGGACACGGGGTATTTCGCTTCATTGTGGTGATTTTGAAATCCCACTATTTTCCCGCAACATTCGTGAAATCATAAAAATGATGACGGATATTTTAAGTCAAAATAATACTCACCTAAGGACAAACAGGTTACGGTACCAAACAGCAACTTCCAAAATACACCCATCTTTGGGTCTTTAGCCTGTGTTTAGAAAGACATATTAATTGTTTAAATCCATAAGAACAACAACAACAACTAGAACAGGAACAACAATAACAACAACTGGAAAATATTGATAATGGTAATACTGATAATGGTAATACCGATAATGGTAAAACTGAAAATGGTAATACTAATAATGGTAATAATGATAATGATGATGGCCATGACGATTATCGTAAATGTATGTATTTTTCAGTTCAGTTCAGTTTGTTTTATTATCATATCGCAGCCTCAGCTGAATTACATAACAAATTACAATCAAATTTAAAATCACATTTCATTTCTAAACATATTTCATAATACAATGTATTCATATTTATTTTAAAAAGGTTATATACAAAAAAATACTCTACATGTAATATAATTAATATTAGTTAATCAGAGAAACATAAATACTAACAGTTTTCTTAACCTATTTCCAGAACAATCTCTTATGATAGCTCGTCTGTAGTTGAACGAGTATTTATGTATGTTTTGAACAGTAAGAACAAATATAATTCATGAATTTCATTAAAAGCAGGAAAATAAAATGTGGATGGAATACTTGAAAATTTTATCAAGAGCCACTTATTTTTTAAACTTATTTACATACTTATCTTTCGTATCATAATTTCAGGCTGCATAATTTGTTATATTGTAAATTGGTCAGGAGAACAAAAAAAGGGAACGAAATATTGAAAAATAAAAAAATGTACAAATATAGCCACAGGCCTTATTCAATATTATTATTGTTCATTATTATTCATTATTATTCATTATTATTCATTTATTATTCACTCCTCTCACACAACCAACTGATTTAATTCATCAACCCTATTTTAACCGGGCTTTTTCAGACCAGGTTTTTACTGGGGGGGGGGTCAATTTGACACCCCCCCCCCTTCCCCAAGATCTAGGAAAAAGTCACTCATTTGCATATTCTTATGTTAATTAATGCAAATAAGCTCATAACATTCACATTTTTACCCATAAATCATATATTATTCATACTTAAGCGTTCTTTTCACTACATATATTTGTTAGACCATTTGGAATAATAATAATCCCTGCACAATATCTAAGTTGAATTAAATTCAAAATATGCTGCTGAAATTAATGGCGGCAATTTTCTAAAATT
The DNA here is from genome assembly GCF_000002235.5 of Strongylocentrotus purpuratus. NCBI lineage: Eukaryota > Metazoa > Echinodermata > Echinoidea > Camarodonta > Strongylocentrotidae > Strongylocentrotus > Strongylocentrotus purpuratus. The sequence continues at coordinate 30,246,448 of NW_022145605.1, read as the reverse complement.
ACTTTTAAACTATTTTGGAGATTACTTTCTAGCAGAACCTCATTTTACCATGTGTCAGCTGTCATATGAAAAAGAGTTCCATACAATATGGTAACACATATAATAGGTTGATTGTTTGTTGTTTTTTGTATTCATTTTTTTCTTTTTCTTTAAATAATTTTTTCGAAATATATGAATTGCCCCAAAACATTTATAAGTCCATATTAATACAATTACGACGACTCCTTACGTGTAAATATCTGAAAAACTGTCCATTAATATTTTAAATATTATATTTAAATGTCAAGTTCATCCCTTTTGCATCAAAACAGTTACAGTGCTTGAAAGTTGACATTTTGATATGAGCTAAAATTGCAATTTTGGTTAATATGGACTGTCTACTCCTTAGCAACGGTAACATAATCAGATGAAAAACAGAATATATTGTGAACAGATGCTACCTTTTGCTTAAAATTTTCTCATGAATATCCCTTGTCTACTTTTCACAATTTGCTTGAAGAATATTTGATGGGAGGATCATCCAAGTGAAAGACATGATTTGCAGTCTGAAACTTGTACATACAGTGTAAGTAAAAAAAAAATTACACTTAGAAAATGGCTAATTATTGAAGAAAAAAAAATCATCGATGAACATTAAATTGTTATATGTCTTTTATATGTCATTCATTTTATACATTCAATTCATTCTCTCACTCCGCTAATCCCAACATAATACATACTGTAGGAATCACTTTGGCGCAAGTCGGTTTTTGCACTCTCGCAAACAATGCCACCTGTTCACCAAATTTATCTACGTAATAAAGCAAGCGAGTGAGCAAGGCGACCGGTTTAGGATACTCGCAAGCTAGCGCCGCGATCGAGTAGTAGTAGTAGAGTTTCGCATTTTGAACATTGTTAGGTGTGTTTTGTTTTATTCATTCCTCGTTGAGTGGTAAACAAAATTAACGAAAACTGTGGAGACATTCAGTCTAGTAATTTAGCAGGGTAACCCAAATATAAGATTTTAGAAATTCAATTATTTGTATGTCAAATTTGGAACCATTTAAACACATTACATCCCACCCCTTCCCCCTCAATAAACTATATATATATTGGGGCAAAAAATTAAGACATCCTGTGCATATAAATATGCTAGTCGCGACCAGGCTTTAGAAAATGATCTATTTCTAATGCATTTTATCTTGCGTATTGGGGCGAATGTATTCATACGGATCAATAGTTTTCTTAATTTTGTCTATTTTAATCCAGGTCTTTTATCATCTAACAACTTACTTATGGCTGGTTCAATAATTCATTATACAAAACAAAATTAGGAAAGAAGGAGATAAAAGCAGAAGAAACGTGGAAAAGAGAAGTATTTACTAAATCATGGATACATTCTCTGAAACATACCTTTTTTGTACATTGCTTTAGATTTGTTAATCGTAGAACTGGATCTTAGGTCATGATTCATATCAAAGTATATAACTTCTTTTACAAAAGCAATGAACTTGAATATGATGTACATGTTTTCCAGATAGTTCCAAGTCAGTAGTCACAATCATTATTTCAATATGGACAAATAAGTTATTTGGGGGCAATCCATATTTCTGGTAAATTTGTAAAAGTTCACATTTTTGGCTCAAGATTATTCTGCAAGTCCAAACCTGCTTAATGTTTTATCATTTTGTACGAAAATTAATTTCTTTCAAATTTCACCTCACACATAAACCATGTTCCGTTAAAAAGCAGTTTCCAAAATAATTATACATGGCGTCCAATTTGAAAGCAGCATATTTTCAAGGTAGTCCACCTAAAAATTGTGCATAAAGGTGCCCTAAACACTTTGACGCCGAACACAAAAGCGTACATGACCCATGTATAATTTGAATGAGAAACATATTATTCTGATTGAATCAAACGTGAATTAGATTACACAGATCACGAATTTGAACGTTCTAATATCAATGCTGGGACAAATTCAATTTCGATAGAATGGATTTGAAAAGTTGCGAGATTGGCCGGAAAATCTACCTTTCTCTTTTCTTCTGTTCTTCTAAATATTCTTCTTTCCTCCTGCTTTTATACCTCTTCTCTCCCTTGCCTCTCATTTTATATTTCTTCATCCTTATTCTTCTTTCGTCGAGGCCTGCTGTAAATCAAATATGGACGTTCAACTGTGGAGGATAGAATTTTCCCAACAGACCGGTTCGTAGTTAGCAGATGATACAATGTGAACCGAATGTTCACTCCCAAGACTCCATTCTAACTCAAGCTTTTGTTTTCTTTGGTTAAAGTCACATGCACAATTATATCGTCTTATTTTTAAAATTTAAACCACACAACTATTCTTCGTTAAGTCACCCTTTATTTCATCACGCAAACATCGCTTTCTATAGTAGGCCCCTCTTTTCAAGTCATTTGTGATATGATTAATTTCATTTTTGTTCTATTATTTTTTTCTTGTTTTTTGTACACATTTGTTCCATTATATCATTTCGAAATGTATTACTAGATATTGCACACCAAAACTAATTACAACAAACACATGTTATTTGATGGTTGCAAATGATCAAGCCTTATGAAAGCTTCAAAAAACAAAAAACAGAAATGAAGTCGGTCAATGCGTTGTGATTTTATACCATTTTTTTGATATCGCAAAATTACCGAATAACCTGCCAGAAATGGTTAAATTGTCAAAAATGGCATAATTCGACAAAGTTGACAACTTAATTCATTACTTTCTGGGACACAAATAATGAATTAAATTATCAAACACTAAAATATCATCTTTGTGGTAAAAAATACAAATAAGAAAATTCATATATCTATTACCGTTTGAAAACAGAAGACAACAAAATAAGGTCAATTTCGCCATTTTTGCGAATCTGCAGATATAAAAAAAAGTTGTGAAAATAACGAAGTCCACCTAATTAATATGCGCATATGTAATCAAATCAAAACCGAACATGATACATCTGTAAAACCTATGCATATCAGACAGGTATGGAAATATATTTCATTTGTAATAAAATAAAATCATGAATATTCATCAAATATGCAAATTAGGTCATTTTAGCTAATTATATATTCGCGCACTCATTATGCAAATTAGGAAAGTCAAACTGTTCATTTTGAGGGCATTTTTTAAATCATATATTCATAGATCATATTTACACCAAATATTAATCTTAAATTAAATATTTTTGCAATGCCAATACAATATGGCGATGGAAATTACTTGGATCACCGTCACAGCTATTTCCTCATGTGTTTCACAAATAATTCAGTAAAACCGATCATATAATAAGAATTTGTAGACTTTCAGCTACAGCACAGTATATCTGCCTTTTTCAAAGATGTCAGATTTGAGGATTTATGACGATTTTTCGAGATACCATTCAACAGGCCATAACATTGCACAAGGACTGAATTTCAGAGTGGCAGAAACTTTAGTGACCCCAGTACAGTTGTGGCTACCTTGAGTATATATAACACATTAATTCAATGAGTGAAACATATGAGGATATTGCATTTTTGTAGGGGAGTTTTATACATCGAGGTGCATTTTTTTCACCACGCAGAATAGCAGCGCGAGTCAATGGGCGATCAGTGGGCCATGTCACACATGGCTGAAAAGACAATATTCTAATTCAATAATTAACATATTTTCCATATGCCTTTAACAATGAAACTACACAAAATTGTAGTTAAAGGTATGCTTAAAATATATGTGAAATAAAAATTAAAAAATGTTGTTTAGTTTTTTTTAAATACATTTTAAAAAATTGCTATTTCTACCAACTAACTGCTGTTGTGTGTGTGTGTGTTCGCGGGGCAGACTGTTTGCACAGGCAGTGTGATCACCCTAGTATTACAAGTACATACTTATATTGAAACGAACAACAATTAAGATGGCAATGAAAACAAATCAGACTTATGGTGGTTATATCCCTTTGATTAAAACAAAAACATGAAGTACTTACCATTTTACTGATCAATCTTCAAAGGCTTCCAAAGATAATTAAAAAAACACGATGATAATCTGACGCTTTTCTCTGATAAAAATAGAGCACATTTGGAAACGAAGAATACAGTTGCTTGAATACATAAGATTCAAACTGTAGGCTATAGCTATCGATCAACGGAGATCAATTGAAATCGCAGGAGACATATGTCTTGATATCTACCTTCGACCAAGTGTAAATGGTAAATGGTACGATTTTTCTTCACTGCCGGTTTTCGTATGAGAACGGGATTGATATGACCCGATAGATAAAAAAAAAAAGAAGGAAATACTGCAAACTGATAGATCAAAATTATGATGACGATTGGTGGATTGAAATTATGAAATGAATTATGGGATAGCTCTGCAAGGGATGTAGCTAATTATGATGATTGTTTGATTTCAGTTTTTGTTTGAAGAGGCACCTGTTACCTTAGCAACATGTTGTGTAGTGAACAGAAATTATGGGATAGATATTAACGTCGATGATTGTTGTTTCTTTGATCTTTTGTATTTACTATTGTTTGAGAAAACGCACGTTATCTCAGAAACATCACATTTTGGATTGAATTTAGGAGATAGCTCTGTATTTGCACCGATGAACTTGTTTCGAGGATTGGAACGAACATAATTTTGTGTGTGAAAATACACGTTACACTAATAACATACTAAAAGTGGATAGAAAATTGATAGATAATTCACCTTTATTGGATAACCCATTGGATAGCCAACAAAGTGTAATAAGGGGGGGGGGGGGCAACTGGTGTACTGATATAGGGGGGGGGGGGCTTGGGGAAATACAATTCAAACGTGGTTTATTTCTAATTCCATAACGATCTTTTACAAATAATGCTAAAATGACATATGTTTCCGAGATTTTTCCTCAATATTTAGTAAATTATACTTTTCTATGCGTCTGTTGGAAAATGACAAAATCCTAAATTCACAGCAAGGCAAGAAATATGCTTCATAAGATGCCTACATGTCAGGGCCCGCGGAACGGCGGGGATCGGGAGCCTTGAGCTCCCTCCATACCCCCCCCCCCGACATTTTCTTTGAAAAGGTATATTAAAGAGAAACAGAAAGAAAGAGAGCAAGAAAGAAAGAATAGTTAACTGCCAGTGTCACAAAATAATGAGGTATCAAAATATGCTCATCTGACCGTGATTACATGCCTAAAACCTCTAAGTTTCCGTAGGCTCTGCCCCCTGGATTCCACCTAGGGCCCTAAGGCGGGCCCTTAGATGCTCATCTGACGGTAATTTATTGCATAAACCTCTGAGCTTCCGGGGCGGACAAGGTATCAAAATATGTTCATCTGAACGCAGACGTGTAGCCAGGTGGGCTGTGGAGGCGGTCCCCCAAAACTCCGTCCCGAAACAACATAAAAAGAAAGAGAGGAGAGAAAAGGAAGAGGACGTAGGGAGAAGAAGGAGCAGACAAAGAATATTTTTGATATTCAGACAAGGATTAAGAGTCGAGAACGGTACAACGAATCGTCTTCTTTATCTAATAATTTAATGAAACGTCAAAGCTTCCGCGCTTCGCACGGGAGGGGGAAGGAAACTGAATTCAGACGAGGATTAGAGTCGAGAACGGTATACAGCGAATCGCCTTCTTTCTTTAATGATTTAATGAAACGTCTAAGCTTCCGCGCTTTGCGCGGGAGGGAGGAACTGAATTCAGACGAGGATTAACGGTCGAGAACGGTACAGCGAATCGTTTTCTTTCTCTAATGATTTAATGAAACATAAAGGTTCCGCGCTTCGCACGGGAGGGGGGAGGGAACTGAATTCAGACGAGGATTACGAGTTGAGAACGGTACAGCGAATCGCCTTCTTTGTCTCATAATTTAATGAAACTCAAAGCTTCCGCGATTCGCACGGGAGGGGGGAGGGAACTGAAATTAGACGAGGATTAAGAGTCGAGAACAGTACAGCTTGTTCTTGTTGTTTAAGTTGCCATAGAAACAAACAAGCTAGTTAAATTGAGAGAAAAAAAATATTGTTGAAAGGCACGTTACAATAGAAACCTGCTAAATAATTTGGTATGATAGAAGAAAAAAGCCCGTAAAGCACAATCAGTCAAATTGATGTCGAGCCTTACCTGCCCTGATTAAAACATACCAATAACACGTACACGCCACACTTTAAAGGCATCGTTTAACAATGTTAAATCTGAGATGCAGGCCCCTATGTGTTATCAGTGAACGGCGGGGATCGGGAGCCTCGAGCTCCCTCCCTACTCTCCCCCTACATTTTCTTACAAAAAGTATATTATAGAGAAACAGAAAGAAAGAGATCAAGAAAGAAAGAATAGTTAACTGCCAGTGTCACAAAATAATGAGGTATCAAAATATGCTCATCTGACCGTGATTACATGCCTAAGACCTCTAAGCTTCCGTGGGCTTTGCCCCCTGGATTCCACCTAGGGCTCCAAGGCGGGCCCTTAGATGCTCATCTGACGGTAATTTATTGCCTAAAACCTCTGAGTTTCCGGGGGCGGACAAGTTATCAAAATGGGTTCATCTGACCGCAGACGCGTAGCAAGGGGGCGGTGGGGGCAGTCCCTCAAAATTCCGGCCCGAAAAACAACATAAAAAGAAAGAGAGGAGAGAAAAGGAAGAGGACGTAGGGAGAAGAAGGAGCAGACAAAGAATATTTTTGATATTCAGACAAGGATTAAGAGTCGAGAACGGTACAACAAATCGACTTCTTTCTCTAATAATTAAAAAAAACATCAAAGCTTCCGCGCTACGCGCGAGAGGAGAGGGTAGAGCTGAATTCAGACAAGGATTAAGAGTCAAGAATGTTACAACGAATCGTCTTCTTTATCTAATAATTTAATGAAACGTCATAGCTTCCGCGCATCGCGTGGGAAGGGGAAACTGAATTCAGACGAGGATTAAGAGTCGAGATCAGTACAGCTTGTTTTTGTTGTTTAAGTTGCCATAGAAACAAACAAGCTAGTTAAATTGAGAGAAAAACAATATTGTTGAAAGGCACGTTACGATAGAAACCTGCTAAATAATTTGGTATGATAGAAGAAAAAAAGCCCGTAAAGCACAATCAGACAAATTGATGTCGAGCCTTACCTGCCCTGATTAAAACATACCAATAACACGTTCTCGCCACACTTTAAAGGCATCGTTTAACAATGTTAAATCTGAGATGCAGGCCCCTATGTGTTATTAGTGAACGGCGGGGATCGGGAGCCTCGAGCTCCCTTCCTACTCTCCCCCTACATTTTCTTAGAAAAAGTATATTATAGAGAAACAGAAAGAAAGAGAGCAAGAAAGAAAGAATATTTAACTGCCAGTGTCACAAAGTAATGAGGTATCAAAATATGCTCATCTGACGGTAATTTATTGCCTAAAACCTCTGAGCTTCCGGGGGCAGACAAGGTATCAAAATATGTTCATCTGACCGCAGACGTGTAGCAAGGGGGCGGTGGGGGCGGTTCCTCAAAACTTAGGCCCGAAAAACAACATAAAAAGAAAGAGAGGAGAGAAAAGGGAGAGGACGTAGGGAGAAGAAGGAGCAGACAAAGAATATTTTTGATATTCTGACAAGGATTAAGAGTCGAGAACGGTACACCGAATCGTCTTCTTTCTCTAATAATTAAAAAAACGTCAAAGCTTCCGCGCTACGCGCGAGAGGAGAGGGTAGAGCTGAATTCAGACAAGGATTAAGAGTCGAGAATGGTACAACGAATTGTCTTCTTTATCTAATAATTTAATGAAACGTCAAAGCTTCCGCGCATCGCGCAGGAGGGGGGGGGGCTGAATACAGACAAGCATTAAGAGTCGAGAACGGTACTAACAGCGAATCGTTTTCTTTCTCTAATGATTTAATGAAACGTCAAGGCTATCCCGCTTCGCGCAAGAGGGGGGGGGGGAGGGGAGACTGGATTAAGACATGGATTAAGAGTCGAGAACGGTACAGCGAATCGTCTTCTTTCTCTACGAATTTAATGAAACATAAAAGTTTCCGCGCTTTGCGCGGGAGGGGGGAAACTGAATTCAGACGAGGATTAAGAGTTGAAAACGGTACAGCGAATCGTTTTCTTTCTCTAATGATTTAATGAAACCTAAAAGCTTCCGCACTTCGCGCAGGAGGGGGTGGGGGTTGAATTCAGACGAGGATTACGAGTTGAGAACGGTACAACGAATCATTTTCTTTCTCTAATGATTTTATGAAACGTAAAAGCTTCCGCGCTTCGCACGGGAGGGGGAAAAGTGAATTATATGAATTAGCAAAATAATATTGTTCAAAGGCACGTTACGATAGAAACATGTTAAATAATTTGGTATGATAGCCTTACCTGCCCTGATTAAAACATACCAATAACACGTACACGCGACACTTTAAAGGCGTCGTTTAACAATGTTAAATTTGAGATGCATGCCTGTGCGTGTTATTATTGACTGTGTTATGGTGTAATATTGAAGCCCTAAAAAAAGCGCTTCAAAATGTCCATGAAGTGCCTCAAAAAAGTGAAAATCTTTGAGTTACCGGTTTTTACTATACTCGTTCGGAGAACAAAAAATGAAATTTCAATTTCCAATCATAAATATCTTGATAATCAGACACGCGATCGGCTTGTAAAAGTCATGGGTGTCCTGACTGGCCTAAAGGTTTATAATTATCATTGCAGCATGACCTAAATTCAGGATTTTTTTCTTCAGAATCTGAGGCAATGTTACCGAGTCACTTTAATGCTCTCGCTTTGGTGAAATAATGGATGGCATTGTTTACTCCCGAAGGCTGGTACTTTTAAAAGTTCGTTTATTCGAATTATGAGAATGAAATATGGTTAATTACTTATCTGAACCAGGTTTGCAATCGTGAAAATGAAAATTCTCTTTTCTCTTCGGAAGTAAGAACCCTATTCCATCTTCAGAATTATCATTATGAACCTCGGAAATGACGGACATTCGGAGAGACGAACTTTCGGAACTATGAACTGTCGGAACTAAGTAATCTTTCTGTTTGAAGAACCTTCGTATAAAAAAACCTTCGACATTACGAATCTTCGAGATTTTGAATCTCCAAAATTATAAAACCTTCGAGAAAAAGTAACCGCTATGAAACGACAAGGTTGCATTCAGCATACTCAAATTAATGAGTAATTTTTAATATAATTTTGGTCCCCGTATTGTCCCGACCGAAATTGTCTCCAAAGTAAACAAACTAATGATTATAAGAAGACTTTAATGGAAATACAATATCTCCGTCTACACCTCACCGATTTTTTTGTTTTTTTGTTAGCCATTTAAAGAGCCATGAGCCTTGTGCAGATTCGGATACTTCTTTACATGAGGCCATGATTATTATCATCATTGTCATTATCCTCATCATCATCCTCCTCCTCCACCTCCACCTCCTCCTCCTCATTATCACCACCATCATAATCATTATCATCACCGTCATTATCATCTTTATCTCTGCGTTTGTCGCACAGCTTTAGTATGTCATCTCCGACCCAGTGCTTCTTTGTTGGTCGGTGTTTGCCAAGGATGTCGTTGGCTGTTTCTGTCACGGTAGTGTTACATCTGTTGATCAGAGTGTCTATTCCGGTGTCCTGATTACCAAGGACGAGGGGTGGAGCAAACGTTCCTCCTATCGTTGCTCAAAAAATATCTGCGATGTTGGGGTCCTTGAGTTTTTCAAGACTAAACCTCATTCTTTTGTTGACCTGGCTTTTCATCCTTTGGAGGCGTAGTCTGGAGGTCATCATCACAAGATCATGATCACTTCCGACGTCGCCTCCTAAGAAGCTCCTGTTCTATACGATGTTCGCACTTGACTGGGAGCGTCCTTTGACCATGATGTCATCGATCTGATTGTGGTATTGTCCTCCTAGGCTGTGCCATGTCCAGCGCCTGCCTCAATACACCCCAGAGCCCCATTACACGCTTGCCTAAAGGATCGTTCAGGAGTACCAATTATATCCCCAAAACAAAGATTCCAAACATACAATAGTGCCCAATCCTTTCGTAGAAAGAAAACCTTAAAAGAAGACTGCAAATCTGTGTTAAGTTTCCTCACATTTCAAGCTCTCTTCGTACTCAATCACTTTTCATAATGTTCATACATGATAATTCGCTTCATGTTTAAGGATAACTTTGGCATATCTGATAAGGCGTATCTGGTGTTATGTTCTGCCAGCAACCTGTCCAGCATATATAAAATCAGAAATGATACAGCCCACCTCGACCAATCAAAAACAGTGAAACCAACTCCTTCAGATGCGATTGATTTTCAAAAGGGATTTGTGTAATTATTACGGATTTTAGTTTAGATTTTATATTTCAAAGATATCGTACAAAAAAGGAAATGAAATTAGAGTAAAATTGTTTGGGGTAGGTACATGGATCGGTAAAAATATTCAAGGTGTGAACATTATATTTACAATTTTGAATGAGAAAGATGCTGTAGCTAGCATAGGTTATTATCTCATTGCCATTTTTGAAGAAAAAGAAAGATATGATGCTCTCAAAGAGCATCACGCTTCACTTATGACAGGGTGTAACTAGCACTTCATTTAAACAGGTTGGTGGACATATCTTTCAAAGTGGCATACTTCCTTTGAGGAGACTACAAATTCGTGTGTTCTTGAAATAGACTCTGCCTATGTACTTACTCCTGCATACAGTTTGAGTCCAAAAAAAGTTTACACCTATAAAATTGTTAATTATTCTAAAATTCTTTTATCAGGAGTAAATTATTTATTTGCCAAAGACCGTACAAATACCAAAGGTAAATAGATTTGTTTTTAGAAAGTTGGGTGCCACACAATGTGTCATATCGCAATATTTTTTTTTGAAAAATGCTTTATTTCTACAAAATACTTTGCTTTTTTATTTAAATTATTTGTACAATACACTAGGCACAGTCCAATGGGCATGACAAATAACTAATATTCCGAATGCATGCAATCATGCAAGAAGCAGAGTAACAGTAGCTTGCTCGTGTTTACAAAGCATAATAACAATAGCGTGCATGCAGCCTTATGGCAGGCTATGAGTAAATATGAATTAAAGTGGAGAGAAATATTCAGTAGGCTTGCGGGTGCACCATGTGAGAGAGAGAGAGAGAGGGAGGATTGAGGAGTCCTGAAAAGGACTCTCGGTTACCTTTCTTGAGGGTTCGTAGTCATGTAAAGGACTGTTTGGTATAGTCTTGAGAGAAATATTAACAAGCATTAAGAGGAGAAAAAGAGACGTTTAGTAGTTCACAATAGAAAGTGGTATTGATGCTGACACCTTTTCTCGATGCTGGGTTGAAGAAGTTCTTTAATTTCAATTATATATCCTCACATTCTCTCGATCTACATGTATATATATCTTCCATTTTTTAAATCCTATGACTCTATCATATTCTTCTTTCACGACAAATTTATATTACTTTAAATTAAATATCTTCTTTCATTTCCACACTCTTTATCTCCTCCTTTCAAAATCTCTCACTGAATTATAAATCTCTTTTATTAAAACTTCTCTCAATATCTCTTCTCGACACGTTCTTACACGCTATGTATCTCTCTTCTTCTTACACAAACACAATTGACAGTAAATTCATTGAAACTTAATTATTACACAGGGCCTTCAGAAATGTAACGCCCCTACCAGGTTACAGGGGAGCTAAAATGATAAAATGAAGAGAACAAACAGTTCCTTGTGGTGAAATTGGTGTCAGCATGTAGAATGACTTTTATTACTAGAATAAATAATCAAAAGTAATCAATGTACAAACAATGATCATGAACACATGTTAATGCTTTAGTTTTATATAACAGTAAAGCTGTTTCATATCAATCTGCATGAGCCAGGTCTTCACCAAAAAAAAAAAAGAAACCTAATCTAATTTCCAATTATATTAAACGGCTTTAAAGAAATGTCTATAAAAACAATGAAATAAATGTTTAGTTAATTCCAACTAACATTTCCTGGCTTCAATAATAACACGTAACTCAAATGATAACTAAGTATATCACATGTAACATAAAATAGTTTAATTGCAGATATAACATTTTCAATTAATAATTAATAATATATTCTGCTATGAATATAATCCTTACGTTCAATAACCAAGCAGTTCCAAATTGCTCGTGCAAGATGAAACAGCATGCTATAACAGATTTATGTTCTCTCAAAAATCCACATGGACAATTAAATACATTTAATGATTGTTTGAATCATCTGAAAATAGACTTAAGATTTAATGAGCAAAATATATATCACTGTGCAATGACATGACAGGAAGCATAATATTGAAAGCAATAATTCCTTGCTCTAGGTTCACTTTAAACTCTCAAATGAACTCCCTAGCTGGAGTAAAATCCGCTAAACAAAAACATGATTTCCTCAATGTAAGAAAGTGCTCTATGTGCTCCTGTTTCACTGCATCAGCTAATTAAAAGAGAAACTTCTTTCTACCAATGTTTTGAGTTAAAACATATTTCTGAAACTTCGCATACCGCTGGGTTGGCTGATTTACTAATCAAATCACTCAAGTCCCTTTCTCCAAATAACTAATATTACTAAGCTAGTTGCTCTATAGTGTAGCATTGCGAATACAAAATACAATATAATAAAATGTAATCAAGCTCATGAAAGGTGCGTTGCAATCATTAATTATGCCGATTAGAATTCACTAACTGCACTATTCTATAACGTAGCAAAATAAATCTTCTCAATGGGTCCAAAAGAGACCACTTATTTGACTACACGACTGTTTATTAGTAGGTTATCAGTCAGAGGCGCCACACAGTCCCTCTCTTAGAACAAAGGTCCTGTTCACATTTATAAACAATTTGGGTGCCGTGTTTCCACTTCCACTTCGTTACAGAAAGTCCATGCCACTGGTTACAGGCTTGCTCATATTCTAGTTGTGAAATGGGTATCCACACACTTGCACTACTATTTCATGAGGCGTTCATTCATAGCATCAACAATTATCCTATTCTTCAATCTACCGATTCTATACCTTCTAAAGTTTATAGTAAAACATTAAAAATAGTAAACAGTTATGTACTTGCAAAACTCATCAATTTATTATACTATTTAATAACAATATACCGGTGATACATGTACATTATTAGCACTAAAGTAAATCAGTATAAACATACTCATCCAGCTCTTTTGATGCACAATCACATACAACGCCTAAGTATATATTCTCATTGGGAGATTTGCTACACTTCACGGGCGATCATCTAACAACACAGAGTCAATGAGAATTCGGTACTTTGATAAAAAAAAAATCCCACCCTCCATTCATATAACACGTACAAGTAGAAACCATAATGGCAGATTTTGCAGTCTTCACCTTAAATCGGAATTATGACCACAATCCTGTCTTCTGATCAAAAATTGAATCATAGTAAAATTGTAGAGTAAAGTCTCAGCCGGGGTTAAACTTTGAATTGAAACTTTTTCTTTCCAAAAAGTGTCAACAGTTGCTCCTATGGTTTCTATATATCTGAAAAGATCCATTCAACTTCATGTAGTTGATTCAATTATATGTGTAAGGGTGGCAGTTAAATTGGCAATTGTATACAAATGTTTGTCTTCGAATGCTTTCTAATTATCATAAAAACTCTAGGTCTACTGTTCACCTTGGTATTAGCCAGCACGTTTTCGTATGTGCTATGATTTATTTAGTTTATGAGGTTAATAAACCATTTACGTGATGTCATTTTCGAGTTTAAGCAGGCAAGATGTTGTACCGACAAATGTATAAACGTGAAAATGAGAGCATGATAATCATCTAAACACGTATCTAGAGATTTCCCCCCACTCTAAAAAAAACAAAATTGCAAGTAAACACACAGCAACAACCACAACCACAACAACAACAACAACAAAGACAAAATCAATGTTTACCAGCAGTGGTTTGTAAATATGACTGGTTCCGATTGTTCAGGTATCGCTGTTGTGGGTACGCTCATAGTTGTTGGAATCGGAGTTCATTCTGTTGAAAACAATGATTACAAGAAGTTACTATGAATAACTAGGAACATACATATGAATAACAAAGGGGATATCAAATTGAACAGTGTAATGTTCTTGGATTGCTCGTAAGAAAGATGACTCAGCCACACAGAATATCCCGCTTGGAATCGTATAAGACCGTAGTCTGATTTTATTTAATCTGAAAGAACAAATTGAAGAATTCATAAGTATATAAGTCAACTGGACTCATTCATATCAGTTTCAAGTATAAATGTCGCCTCTATAACAGAACAAGCAAATCTGCCTGAATATCCTTTTTCTCATGAATAATTAAGCACTATTCTAATTTAAATATAGATATAACTACTAAATGACCAAAATGGCATCTTATATCTTTCATAACATTTCTACAAATATCCCTCTTCAACATTCAGGTTTTATGAATGACACCACAAGGTCAAATAATTCCACTTGACCTTCATAACAAATGTGACACACTTTTCAAGTCACTAATATTCATATTAAAACCCATACAGAAATCCCTTTAAATGACTTCATCGAATGTCATAAAATAGCTTCACCAGAATATAACAGATATCCTAAATTTCCCTTTTGTAAGACTTAGTGTAGTTGAAAAGCCAACAACAAGCTCCGTGTGCAATACCAAAAGCTAGTCTTAATTCAGACCAATGATTAATTGAAAGTCTATCAAAACGACCATAAATAAACCACCAAATCAGCCTTTTCCCTGTAAATTGTAAATACAAGAGTGCTACAATAAACCCTGAAAATAATGCCCTTTAATATTTATATACAGCTTATTCTTAGCAATGTATCAAATACATGTCAAATATCTACTTTATATCAAATGCTCTGCACACAAGACTATCAACTTTACACGTGTACACTTTCACTGAGCGAAATTCCATTTCGTTTCAAACAAATAAGAAAACATCCATAATTTCATGTCTGCATAAAACATTCTAAAAACACATTCACACCAAGCTGTACTCACTTCTTGGCAGGATATACTGTTGAAATACGAATTATCTCATTGTGAAATGAGGCATTCTGCACGAAAAATTAGTAGGCGAACATCGCAAGATGTCACCTCTATGAAACCCCAATAGTGCTCTGCCGGTTTTTACATTAATTAGCACATACGTACACGTTGACCACTGAATTACGTAACGGTATCTGCGAATCAAAAAACATAATGAAAATCAGTTTCGTCAGCGAAACATCCTCCCCCCGCCTATGAGGCCTTGCCTCAATACATAAATCAATATATCAATATCTGTATCAAAATGCCAGAAGGTAATATCAATTACATGTATAAACTTTTGAATCAACTATCTGAAAAAACGTTTACAATAAATGTCATTGTTGCAAAAATTCACTGGTAAACTGTTTTAAAGTCAACTTCAGTCATATGATGCTAGCGATTTACAAAAAAAAAACATCTTGTAATTCTTTACAAACAACAACACTGGTTGATAAAAAACCGATCGCGAGAAGAAAAATCTGCCGCGGCTAAAATGGTCGCGAATAAATTTGATCACGAGACGAGTAGAACCGATCGTGAGTAGAACTGGTCACGAATACATCTGAACGCGAGTTGAGCTGGTCACGAATATAGCTGGTCACGAATATAGCTGGTCGCGAATATAGCTGGTCGCGAGTAGAGTAGGTCGCGAGTAAAGCTGCTGAAACTGTGTAAAATTGCTATATGCTTCTTATCATATCAAAAATAACCTTCATTTCAAAAGAAATTTCCATCAATTATGCTTTTAACTGTGTTGCACAAATTAAACTCTTCACTGGAATGCAAAATGCATTTCTATCAATTTCCGCTATCCTCTGTATTAATGCACACAAAAAAACCCTCACTCGTCTTCATATCCTTCTGCAGGGTATATAATAGCGATTCTGCCGATCGGGCGACGGTATTCTCCCGAAGCGGTTTTCACTTTTAACATTTCGAACTCTCCCATCTGGACCAGGGTACACTTGTATTACCCGACCCAGAAGCCACTTTCCGCGGACTGCATTAGCATCTGCTAACATTACGACGTCATCGACGCGAACATTTCGACGGTCTGCATTCCACCTTCTCCTTGGCACCAGTAGAGGTAGAACATCTCTCGTCCAACGTTGCCAAAAGGAGTCGACGATTTGTTGAACATATTCAACTCGATGTCTTGGATTTCCTGAACTTTTGAATGGACCCTGTGGTACTTGGCGCGAAGCTCTCCCTAGTAGCATGTCGTTTGGACACAAGTAGCTTCCTTCATCAGTGTCGTTAGGAATCCTACCAATAGGACGTTGATTAACCAGGTTGGCTACTTCTAAAAAGTCTGTGTCCCTGCAAGATACAACACTGCTTTCTCACTTTCCCAGTTGTGGCTGCAACTCTGCCGTGTCTATCCTGAGGCCACTCACTTTCTGTAGAGTACAGGAACTCTGAGCCTTGCTGCCATCTGTGTCCTAACTTTGCTGCTGGAAGACCTCTTGACACATCATCGGCAGGGTACTGATTACCTGGAACATATCTCCACTGGGCAGGATCAGACTGACTTTGAACCTCTGCTATCCTTACTGCTACAAACGTCTTAAAGCGTTTTCTCTTCCTCCGTACCCACGGTAGAACAATCCTGCTATCTGTCATGAACATCACCTGTTCAACTTGCAGTCTCAGCTCCTTCATGACAGTAGTGAAGAGTCGTGTAGCCATAACTGCTGCTTGTAGTTCCAATCTGGGTATGGTCATCTTCTTTAATGGGGCCACTCTGGACTTGGCCATTACATCATTACCGTTATCAAGCGGCCACCTCAGATAGATGCATGCTCCGAAAGCATTCTGGGATACATCTGCAAATCTGACATCATAATCACCGTTCTCAAGCTGCCACCTCAGATAGACGCATGCTCCGAAAGCATTCTGGGATGCATCTGCAAATCTACACAGCATTGGATGATTGATAATCATTGTTGATGGTGTGAGGCTTCTTTCAAACTTAACCTCATCTAACTCCTTCATCTCCTTGAAAAAGGCTATCCACCACTTCTGGTCTGCTTCTGGCAGCATCTCATCCCAGTCATAGCCCTTTCCCAAAAGGCTCTGTATCCCAATCTTGGCACGGATCAGGAAGGCTGCTGCAAAGCTGAGTGAGTCAAATACTTGTGCTATCTGCTTCAAGATCTTTCTCTTGCTGAGGCTCCATTCTGGTTTAACCTCAGAATACTCTTGCAAATCCTTCTCATCCTTCTCATCCTTCTCATCCTTCTCATCCTTCTCATCCTCCGACAGCTTTCTGGAGAATTTCAGTTCTTCCATTTCTCTCATCTGCTCTTTGTATGCAGATGCATACTTCTCATTTCTTTCCGGTCTCTTTTCTGTAGTCACCAAGATCTTGTTATCTGGTAAAAGATCCACCTGACTTGAGATCTTTATGTGAAGTACTGAACTGGAGCTGACACGGTCAGTGGGTCCTTTCCCAAACACCACCCATCCTACTGGAGATCTGCGAGCTGCTAAATGTCCAACCTCTCTAACTTCTCCGCCATGGAGTCTGGCATGATCTATGCCCACTAGGAGGTCGACTGCTCCAGTACCTCGCTTCAACTCTTGCTCCTTCAGTCCAAACTTCTTCGATAGAAGGCCCAAGTCTACTGCTGTAATGTCCCCACTTATGCAGTGTATGCCTATAGCGTCAATCATAATAGGCATGGTGCTTTTCCCTGCTTCTCTGATGGGTATCCGATACTTGAGAGTTTGGAGAACCTCCTCATCTCGTCCAATCTTGACCATTGTTATGGTTATTGGCGTTCCCTTAAGCTTGAGCCTCTCTGCAAAACCTTTACGAATAAGGCTTATCTCAGCACCAGAATCCAATAGCAGATTTCCTTGCTGCATAGTTCGTTTAGATATCACATCCACTATCGTCACGGGAAGGAGACATTCATTTGCAATGACCGTAGCTACTCCCACTTGTTTCACCAATCCTCCTTCCTCAACTATGCTCCTTTCAGTATGAAGTAACGGATGATGATACCATGTGCACTGCACTCCGTTCCTGGATTCACTACAACGGCGTCGCCTGTTGCAGTTACTCATCACGTGGTCTCGTCCAGCTTTCTTCAAACAGCTGTAGCAGGCACGACTGCTCTTTACCATCTCCCATCGTTCAGGTGCCGATTTGGAGATGAAATCCCTACACTGATCTGTCCAATGTCCAGTATAACTTTTGCAGACCCAGCACTTAAACTCCTTTGTGGACTGGTTCCTGGATGGTTTCTCCTCTGCCTTGGAGACCATGTTCACTATGCTGGACTTGGCTTCACTGCGAAGCGGAGCTGATGATCTCATGCGAGCTCGCATCTCCTTCGCCATCCAGTTCATTAGAGAATGAAGAGTCGTCTCCGAACTGCCATCTTGGTCTCGGAACCATAACCTCCGATCATCTGGACACATCTTTCTCTCTATTATGGCCAGCATGTGACTGTTGTTCATGTCGTTCTGCTTCCCGATCTCGTTCAGGGTGTTGAAGCTTCTCCTTACTAGATGGACCAGGTCGCAGAACCTGGCATCTTCACCCTCTTTCAGTGGCCTAAACTTAGATATGTCGCTGATGATGGTGTCCGCCACATATCTAGAATCCCCATAAATGGTATCTAGTTGCTCCCAGGCAGCCGCGTAGTCCTGTCCAATACCTTGGATAAGTTGCAGTGGTTTGCCCTGAAGGCATGAACGAAGAATCATCATAGCATCTCTGGAGCTACATCTGCTACCTATGACATGTTCAAAATCTGACTTAAAGATGCAGTACTCACGGATGTCTCCACTGAACTTTGGGAGCCTTGGTCTTTCGATCTTGAAGTGGCTCATGCTTTCCTGAGCAAATCCTTGATGACCAGGAAGAACACTGACCGTGGTGTCTTCCCCTGTAGGACTTGACGAAGCACTTTCATCAACCTTGACGTAGTCAATGAACTTGCACTGTAACTTCGAGAAATCATTCTGAACATCTTCCATCCAGACGTCCTCTCTATCATACTCTGCTTCGTCTTTGATGGTCATAGTAAACTTGTCATGAGCATCTTCCACTTCATGGTATGCCTGCTCATACTTCTCGAAGGATTTCTGTGCCTCCGCCCTACTTCGGCCGCCATCTATCAGTTGCTCTGTAGCCTTGCCGAATCTCGTGAATCTGGACTTGGCACCCCTTCGCTTGAACTTCAGGTTACTTTCATCAGTCGACGTCATCTTTCCTATCGTATCCCAGGTTAGCAGTAGGAAATTGAATTGTTGGATTGCTCGTAAGAAAGATGACTCAGCCACACAGAATATCCCGCTTGGAATCGTATAAGACCGTAGTCTGATTTTATTTAATCTGAAAGAACAAATTGAAGAATTCATAAGTATATAAGTCAACTGGACTCATTCATATCAGTTTCAAGTATAAATGTCGCCTCTATAACAGAACAAGCAAATCTGCCTGAATATCCTTTTTCTCATGAATAATTAAGCACTATTCTAATTTAAATATAGATATAACTACTAAATGACCAAAATGGCATCTTATATCTTTCATAACATTTCTACAAATATCCCTCTTCAACATTCAGGTTTTATGAATGACACCACAAGGTCAAATAATTCCACTTGACCTTCATAACAAATGTGACACACTTTTCAAGTCACTAATATTCATATTAAAACCCATACAGAAATCCCTTTAAATGACTTCATCGAATGTCATAAAATAGCTTCACCAGAATATAACAGATATCCTAAATTTCCCTTTTGTAAGACTTAGTGTAGTTGAAAAGCCAACAACAAGCTCCGTGTGCAATACCAAAAGCTAGTCTTAATTCAGACCAATGATTAATTGAAAGTCTATCAAAACGACCATAAATAAACCACCAAATCAGCCTTTTCCCTGTAAATTGTAAATACAAGAGTGCTACAATAAACCCTGAAAATAATGCCCTTTAATATTTATATACAGCTTATTCTTAGCAATGTATCAAATACATGTCAAATATCTACTTTATATCAAATGCTCTGCACACAAGACTATCAACTTTACACGTGTACACTTTCACTGAGCGAAATTCCATTTCGTTTCAAACAAATAAGAAAACATCCATAATTTCATGTCTGCATAAAACATTCTAAAAACACATTCACACCAAGCTGTACTCACTTCTTGGCAGGATATACTGTTGAAATACGAATTATCTCATTGTGAAATGAGGCATTCTGCACGAAAAATTAGTAGGCGAACATCGCAAGATGTCACCTCTATGAAACCCCAATAGTGCTCTGCCGGTTTTTACATTAATTAGCACATACGTACACGTTGACCACTGAATTACGTAACGGTATCTGCGAATCAAAAAACATAATGAAAATCAGTTTCGTCAGCGAAACAGTTCTTTTGAATAAAATACTCATGATGGACAACCAATAAATTCCAATACTCAGAAGGAGCAAAACCTAACATCGGCTTCCAACATTGTTCTCGAAAGCTTATTCGCGGGATAAGGTTAACAAACAAAATGGTCCAAATTGTTACATATTTTAAACATTAGGATTGCCGCTCACGGAAAAAATAAAATGAAATAATTAGCTAGATGATACGTATACGATACGGTACCCTTATATTAAAACTGGCACGGTCAATGTAACCAAAGCTGACAGGTTATTCTTTTAAAGCAAAGAACTAAATTTTATTGGTTAAAAATGAAGGAGTAGAAGCATCTGATCAAAGCGAATGACATACCAGTAAGCGCATGAACCCCTTCAGGAAACAGTTTAAGAGCAGTGGGATTTTCGCTCTTTAGGTTTGAATTAATGCTTTACAAGAACCACAATGTAACATAATTCGTTTCTTTTCTCCTGTCAATGTAAAATAATTTGATATGAATGCATACATCTTTATATTAATTAATTTTGAGCAGCGCTTTGCTCACATTTTAAACACTTCTACCCTACCTTGGCATCTCGGGTCAAGGGAACCTACAGCACAATACCCCCATCCTTTCCAATACTTTACCTGTGACACTGGCAGGACACAAATTGGCGTGGGGTCCAGGGGTGTTGGGCAATAGATTACGATCGGATGAGCATCCAGGGGCTCGCATTAGGGCGATTGGTCGGGTTCAGGGGGCAGAGCCCCGGAAGCTCAGGGCTTTAGGCAATTAATTACGTCAGATGAGCATAATGATACCTTATTTGTGACAATGGCAGGTCACTAGTTGGCGTGGGCTCCAGGGGACGGAGCACCCAGAAGCTAAGGGATTTTAGACATTTTAAAACGGTCAGACAAGCATGTAGAGGCCCACCTGAGGGCCCCTGGTGGGGTCGAGGGGGCGAAGCCTCGGAAACTTAGGGGATTTAGGCATTTAATTTCGGTCAGATGAACATATTTTGATACCTTATTTGTGACACTGGCTGGTCACGAATTGGCGTGGGTTCCAGGGGCCTGAGCCCCGGAGGCTCAGGGGCGTTAGGCAATAGATTACGGTCAGATGAGCATCCAGGGGCTTGCCTTAGGGCCATTGGTTGTGTTCTGGGGGCAGAGCCCCGGAAGCTCAGGGCTTTAGGCATATAATTACTTCAGATTAGCATAATGATACCTTATTTGTGACACTCACAGGTCACGAATTGACATCGGCTCCCAACATTGTTCTCGAAAGCCCATTCACGGGATAAGGTTACCGAACAAAATGGCCCAAATTGTTACATATTTGAAACATTTTGATTGCCGCTCATGGAAAAAATGAAATTCAATAATTAGATACAGAGGCGGATCTAGGGGGGCCCGCCCCCCCCCCCTTGAGAAAAAAAATCAAAAAAAAAAAAATCATTTACCTTTTTGGGGCGTTGGCCTCCCCCCCCCCCTCCCCCCCCCCCCCCTGGCGCTCAAGGAGGGGGGGTTCAAATTTTAAAATTTCCAAAGGAGAAAAAAAAATGTGCCCACTTTGGAGGGATAGAAGCATCCGATCAAAGCGAATAATATAAGTAGGCCCATGAACCCCCTTAGGAAACAGTTTAAGAGCAGTGGGATTTTTACTCTTTAGGTTTGAATTTATGCTTTACAAGAAACACAACATAGCATAATTCGTTTCTTTTCTCCGGCCAATGTAAAATGATTGAATATGAATGCATATATCTTTATATTATTTCATTTTGAGCAGCTCTTTGCTCACATTCTAAACACTTCTACCCTACCTTGGCATCTCGGGTCAAGGGAACCTACAGCACAATACCCCCATCCTATCCCATGATAGGTGGTGAAACACCAAGCAGTGAATCCCATATCGGGGTTTCTGCAATAGTTTTCGTCTAGTCCCGCGTTAGGATAGTCAGCTGGAGTCCAATGGTGGATGGAGGTCCACGCCTGACACTTATGACCGTGGATAGTCTGAGATAAGTTTCCTCTGTAGTTCACTCCTTTAGGATCTTCCAGGCATGCAGATGTGGCTAGAGAAAGACACAGAGTAATATTTCAAAAGAGCTTGCTATAAGTGATATTGGTTCTGAATAATACTTTGCTCCACCTTTCTTCCGAAAAAGCACTTATCTACTGTTATGCAACGATTAATGCACAGACCAAATTAGAATTTCTTGTGTCAGTCACTTACCGATATGACGACGCCTGAAGTGTAGGCCATATTTGACATAATCATACTTACATGCAGGCGCGGATCCAGGATTTATTAGGGGGAGGCCCAAATTTGAAATACGTAATGGGGACACCGGCAGTGCCGGTGGCAAAAAACGTTGGGGGGGGGGTAGACAAAAAAATCCCCGTCACCCCACTCATACATGCAGGCCCCGCTGAACGTTTCTCGGCTCAGGGGATATAGGCATTTAATAACTGTCAGATGAGCATATTTTGAAACCTTATTTGTGACACTGGCAGGACACAAATTGATGTGGGGTCCAGGGGGCGGAGCCCCCACAAGCTTAGGGGCTTTGGGCAATACAGTACTCTCAGATGAGCATATTTTGATACTTAATTTGTGACCTTGGCAGGACATAAATTGGTGTTGGGTCAAGGGATCCAGGGGGCGGAGCCCACAGAAGCTCAGGGGTTTTATACATTAAATTATCGTCAGATGGCAAAAAACGTTTGGGGGGGAGTAGTCAAAAAAATCCCCGTCACCCCACTCAGTTCTAAAATCCCAGTTACCATGGTTACCGGAAAAATAGTTCAGTCTTGGTGAAATGTTTTGAACGATCAAGGATACCATACGTGTGCGAAGAATTGATCGGTATTTTCATACAAGACAAGACAATTCCAAACAAGACAAAAATTGGATGAGTACCTTCCCCCCTTAAAAAAGGTTTGAGTAAATAGCAATACCCTGTAAAAGGGAAGGACAAAGAAAAAGAGAGTCAGATATGGACTGAGAGAGAAAGGGAGAGGGAGATTTGAGGGGGCCCGGGGTTAGAGAGAAAGAGAGAGAGAGAGAGAGGGGGGAGGGAGAGAAAGAGAGAGGGAAAGGGAAAATGGCTAGACACACTATGATATTGGTCAAATGTATGACATCATTTCACTGTTTCTCTTTTTTACTGGGGGTGGTGGTTTCTTGCGGTATCGTTGTGTCTAACATCGTGGTCTTAGAACTCGTCGTGGGCTCTTGACTCTGAAACGTTTTTAACAACCATAATAACTGCCTTAACTGATCATGATATAGTTGATTGTTCAGGGGTAAAACAAATAAAACGACACATACTAACCAATGAGATTAGGTATGACACCTGAACAGGATTGGAAGGCCAAAACGAAGAAAATTTAGCTCCATGAAAACATATAAAATTTAGTTCATTTCTTTTGAAAGGCATAATCTGTGTCGGCAGATTTGTAGATTTAGGTGTGTTTTGTCAAAGTCGAAGGAACCTTTTAGCCCAAAAATATATATAGGCCTAAGTGAATTGCTGTGGCGTGTTTGCTGTCGTAGACAAAAAAAACAACAAGACGGGCACTTCCCCCCTTTAAAAAAAGTTTTTGCGACGCCTGTAATATGAAAGGGAAACAAAAGTCATATAAACACTGAGACAGAGAGAGAGAGAGAGAGAGATAGGGATAGTGGCTAGACACAGTTTTGTGATATAGATTATGATAATGATCAAGTGCATGTTTTAGTGGTATTATGTCAAAGATTTTAAAATAAACAAATACTTGATGTAACTCGTTTGTTGTCGTAAAACTTGTAGGCAAAAACCAATAAAGAATATTAGACGGGCACTGCCCCCTTATAAAGTGTTTTAGCGATGACCATGAAAGACAAAGAAAAGAAGAGTCAGATATAGACTGAGAGAGAGAGAGAGAGATATCCAAGGGGGGGGGGCTTTAATGGCAAGACCCATTATGTAATGCATGACGTAATTTCCATGTTTATATTGCTTAGACATACTAGAGGTAGTGGTGTTTTGAGTAGTCGTTGCGTCTGAGCGTTCCGACATCGTGGTCGTATTGCTCGTCGTGGGCTTGGTCGTCGCTTCCGTCGTTGACACTGTGACCTCTGGCAAAAAAAAAACATAACTGAGGTAAATGACGATGCATAACATTATTTCTTCTGAATTGTTTTCTTCCACCGGCTGTTTCCAGCGTACGGGGATAGTAAATAATAAAATAGTATTCGGGAAATACTTTTCCTGTGGGAATCCTACTTCCATCACAAAGTTGCGAAAGAGGATCGCGAGGCATTTTCTTCTTAATCATAATCTTCTTCTTCTTCTATTCATGCTTTTTGTTCATTAATTGACAACCCCCTCCGCCCCGATATGATATTTCACCTACGTTCATCACAGTGTCTCCCTTGAAACCCACTTGAGCAGTGACAGTTGTAGCCTACCATTTTCTCCTCACACCAGCCGTTTTTACAGAGATTGTTGCCACAATCTGCGAAATAAGTAAAAATGGGATAAAAGTAATACTGATAAACAAATTGTCATTACATTTTTCTGATTGGGTGAAAAGGGTATATTTTCTGGCTTTTAACAACTTAATATGTAAGCAAGACTAATGCTAATTAATGGATTTCCCTTTTATTATAACCCGTACTCCTTCTAAAGTATAATGTTTTGCCTTTAATGATTTTCAGTTTCCTTGGTTTATTTTGTTCATAGGTGTATGGTTTGGATTAGAGTTGCAATCGGTTTTTAGGTTAGGGTTAGAGTAAGGGTGGGGATTAGGGTTAGGGTTAGGTATATTATGATTTCTAATTACATGATAATCCAACCTTTATAGACAAATACTTTTTAAAAAAAACATTTTTTTTTTAATGAAATAGGACAAAAATAAGATAGTCAAGACTTGTTGAAAGTTGTAATTACTATGCCTACGGGCACTTCGAATTCGCACTTCGAATAGGTACTGTTACTGATACATAGCACCGGACAATTTTTAAATTTGTGTCAACACACAAAATGCCTAAAGGGTACATTTTTCAACTTGTTTGACGTTGGAGGGCTATCGAACCGATGATACTATGCCATCCGTAATAATTGTATTTTGAGTAGTGCCCCAAGGGAGAAGGCACCTAAGAGAAACACAGAGATGAATAATATTCTATTACACGATAAACGGGAGAGTTGTCCTTGACCATGGAGATCTCCATGCCTTGACTACGTCACAATCAATTGGTCATTAATATAGATTTATTGATTTCAAAGTTCAAACATGCATAACTTCTTATTATTAATCCGATATATTTGTAACTTTGCCCATTCTGTTTCTTTTATTTTTCTATTTTAAAATGCATTCAAATGTACTTATCGAAAAGATTGGATTGCTTTTTAAGAATTTGGTCAGTATATGAACGAATGTGTAGCATGGCAAATACTGGTTAACGCCATCTACGACTTCTTTTGGAAAACTGCACGTAAACGAATGGACTTGATTAACGGTCAGCGCGCGCTAGCGTTCGCGAGACAGACCGAAGTTCTCCCCACGCTTCGGTTTCGCGTATGTTGCACGCACGTGAATACTGTAGTCGCATCGTCCATAGTCGTTTACCCGATTGGCCCGAGTCAGGCCACGGGAAAGACACGTAGTCTCGTCATGCTACACTCCCTTAAAAGTAGATCTTTACGTGGAGCAATTTTCGCTTGAATCCTGATTCGTACAACCTTGCACTATCTAGATTTTCCTACGGGCACACTAATAAAATAAATCACGATACAGAAAAGGTGTCCTTGTACTAGATATAACTTGTATCAATATTATTATTATCTTGATTAATATCATCATAATGTTTTCATCATTATTATTACTATTATATACCATCATTATTAGTAGTAATAGAAGTCGTCGTCGTCGAAGTAGTAATAGAAGTGATATTATTAGTAGTAATAGTATAAGTAGCAGCAGTAGTAGTAGTAGTAGTAGTAATAGTAGTAGAAGTAGTAGAGGTGGTAGTAGTAGAAGTAGTAGAAGTAATCAGTAGTTGTAGAAGTAGTAGAAGTAATCAGTGGTTGTAGAAGTAGTCGTCGTCGCACTTGTAATAGAAATAGTAGCAGTAGTAGTAGTAGTAGTAGGTGTTGTAGTCGTAGTAGTAGTAATAGAATAGTAGTAGTAATAGTAGTAGTAATAGTAGTAGTAGTAGTAGTAGTAGTAGTATCAACAGTAGTAGTAGTTGAAGTAAGGAGTAGATACCAAACTATCATTGAAGAACGTGTTATCTGCAATCCGATTTATTGATTAAACTAAGAAATACATTTGACATTTGAGAACAAAAATGAATACGAAATGAAACCTACCTGGGATTTTGCATATTCTATGCCCACCCATGATCCCTTCTCTACTCTTCCTTCGGTGGCACCCGCCGATGACAGAAGGGAAAGGAATCAGTTTGGGGATGCTCTGCACCATGCTGCCATTGTGGAGTCGCTTCATCTCACACTTGTGGAACATGGGCAAAGTGTAATTTAGGCCAAACCCGTCTGGACAAGTTGTCTTCGCCATCTTGGACCGATCCGATAACACAGGCAAGGCTGTAAAAAATATCAATAAAATATTAATTGCTAGTTGTTCCCTTCCTTCTCCTCCTCCTCTTGCTCCTCCTTCTCCTACCGGCCCTGCTACTTCTCTCTCACCCTCCTCCTACTCCTTTTCCTACTTGTCCTCTTCTGCTCCTTCCCTCCTTCCTCTCTTCCCCATTCTTTATCTTTAACTCATCTTAACATTACCCTCCTCGAGTTTCACCCTCCTCCTTTTCTTCATTCTCTTCCTCCCTCTCCTCCATCTTGGAATGCAGTTTTCTTAAAATATTTTGGGAAAAAATGATTAGGTAGACTTTTTCATAATGTGATTTTTGTTGTTGTTGAAATGCCACGTAGATCTAGTTTGAGGGCACGAATCCTTGTCATTAGTTGTGTAATATGTCCACACACAAAACAATTTATCCCGAAACTCTATAACGAAAAGTCGTATAAAGAATCATCGTATAAATTCCAGGGTGTCCACACTAAAAAAAAGTGTAATCCCGAAACTACAGCGAAACGTCGTATAGGTGCGCAGTTTGCTACTACGGTCATGAAATGGAAGCGGAAATGAGAGGTCAGGTATCCTTGCGCGCGAGGTCACGTTAAAGCCCCGCCTAGTTATACCGTTCTAGTTTGGTTAGTTATACTAGTTACGTCCACACACAACACATTCCGTGATTAGGCGTGATTAGGCGTGATTCTTTATTGAGTTCTAGTTCGAAACGATGCCCTGACCCGCGTTTCGTTATACGTCGTTTCGTTTAATATACGACGTATCGTTAGTAAGCGTCCACACACACAATTTCATCGTATGACTATCCCGAAACGGTATAACCAATCACGGAAAATGTTGTGTGTGGACACGGGGATAGTGTCTGCACAATGTGACTACAATTGGCTCTGCTTAAGCTGCTTGTTCGACACATCAAGAAACAGGCAGATTAAGGCTCTGCCCAAGGCTTCAAGAATTGTGATAAAGTGTCAAATTACAGTCTGTGCTTGCAGAACAATGTAGGTTTTACACTTAGCTCCTTACAGCGTGTCCACACACAAAATAATTTATCCCGAAACTCTATAACAAAACGTCGTATAAAGAATCATCGTATAAATTCCAGGGTGTCCACACACACAAGAAAGTAATCACGAAACTCTACAGCGAAATTCGTATAGTGGCGCAGTTTGCTACTGCGGTCATGGAATGGAAGCGAAAATGAGAGGTCAGGTCTCCTTTCGCACGAGGTCACGTTAATTAAGCCCCGCCCAGTTACACCGCTCTAGTCGCGACTAGTTAAACTAGTTACGTCCACACACAACACATTCCGTGATTAGGCGTGATTATGCGTGATTAGTTATACGTCGTATAACGAAACGCAGGTTTTTGCATCGTTTCGTTATACGACATATAGTTAGTAAGCGTCCACACACAATTTCATCGTATAACTATCGCGAAACAGTATAACTATCCCGAAACGGTATAAGTAATCACGGCTAATCACGGAAAATGTTGTGTGTGGACACGGGGTATTTTGCTTCATTGTGGTGATTTTGAAATCCAACCATTTTCCCGCAACATTCGTGAAATCATAAAAATGATGACGGATATTTTAAGTCAAAATAATACTCACCGAAGGACAAACAGGTTACGGTACCAAACAGCAACTTCCAAAATACACCCATCTTTGGGTCTTTAGCCTGTGTTTAGAAAGACATATTTTTTGTTTAAATCAACAAGAACAAGAACAACAACTAGAACAGGAACAACAATAACAACAACTGTAAAATACTGATAATGGTAATACTGATAATGGTAATACCTATAATGGTAATACCGATAATGGTAATACTAATAATGGTAATAGTGATAATGATGATGGTGATGATGATTATCGTAAAGGTGTGTATTTTTCAGTTTAGTGCAGTTCAATTTGTTTTATTATCATATCGCAGCCTCAGCTGAATTACATGACAATTTACAATCAAATTTAAAATCACATTTCATTTCTAAACATATTTCATAATACAATGCATTTATATTTATTTAAAAAAGGTTATATACAAAATAGATACTCTACATGTAATTTAATTAATATTATTTAATAAGAGAAACATTAATACTAACAGTTTTCTTAACCTATTTCCTGAAAAATCTCTTATGATAGCTCGTCTGTAGTTGAAGGAGTATTTGTGTATGTTTTGAACAGTAAGAACAAATATAATTCATGAATTTCATTAAAAGAAGGAAAAGAAATGTGGATGGAATACTTGAAAATGTTATCAAGAGCCACTTATTTTTTAAATTATTTACATAATTATCTTTGCATATTTCATATCATAATTTCAGGCTGCATATATTAACCTTGTTATATTTTAAATTGGTCATGAGAACACAAAAAAGGGAGCGAAATATTGAAAAATACAAAAAATGTACAAATATAGCCTCAGGCGTTTTTCATAATCATTATTGTTCATTATTATTCATTATTATTAATTTATTATTCACCCCTTTCACTCAACCAACTGAATTCATTCATTAACCCTATTTCAACCGGGCTATTTCAGACCAGGTTTTTACCGGGAGGGGGGGGGGGGGTCAATTCGACAACCCCCCCCCCCCTCCCCCTAAGATCTAGGCCGTTTCACAGCCGATCGCTGCGAAAGTTTGCATGCATGTAAAATGAAGTGTATATAATACTATGGTAATTTCAATTTTTTGAAAAAGTCACTCATTTGCATATTATTATGTTATGCAAATAAGGTCATAAAATTAACATTTTTACCCATAAATCACATATTATTCATATTAAAGCGTTCTTTTACACTATATGTATTCGTTAGACCATTTGGAATAATAATGATAATCCCTGCACAATTTCGAAGTGGACTTAGCTTTAAAATATGCTGCTGGAAAAAATGGCGGCAATTTTCTAAAATTACTTTTAAACTATTTTGGAGATTACTTTCTAGCAGAACCTCATTTTACCATGTGTCAGCTGTCATATGAAAAAGAGTTTAATTTCATACAAGATGGCAACACATATAATAGGTTTATTGTTTGTTGTTTTTGTATTCATTTTTTCTTCTTCTTTAAATAATTTTTTCGAAACATATGAATTGCCCCCAAACATTTATAAGTCCATATTTATACAATTGTGACGACTCCTTACTTGGAAATATCTGGAAAAATGTCCATTAATATTTTAAATATTATATTTACATGTCAAGTTCATCCCTTATGCATCAAAACAGTTACAGTGCTTGAAAGTTGACATTTTGATATGAGCTAAAATTGCAATTTTGGTTAATATGGACTGTCTACTCCTCAGCAACGGTAACATAATCAGATGAAAAACAGAATATATTGTGAACAGATGCTACATCTCGCTTGAAATTTTCTCATGAATATCCCTTGTCTACTTTTCACAGCAAAACTTTTTTTTAACTCACACGGTAGTTCTTGGTGTGGGTCAGAAGTTTCATATATGTATTATGGCGTCCATAGTATTCAATTAGACTGCGATACCTCCCTCCCCCTCCCCCCCCCCCCCCCCCCCCTCTCTCTCTCTCTCTGCCCAAATTTATCTACATAACTGAGCAAGCAAGTGAGCAAGGCGACCGACTTTGGATACTCGCAAGCTAGCGCCGCGATCGAGTAGTAGTAGTAGAGTTTCGCATTTTGAACATTGTTAGGTGTGTTTTGTTTTATTCATTCCTCGTTAAGTGGTAAAGAAAATTAACGAAAACTGTGGAGACATTCAGTCGAGTAATTTAGCAAGGTAACCCAAATATAAGATTTTAGAAATTCAATTATTTTGATTTCAAATTTGGAACCATTTGAACACGCTATTCCCCACCCCTTCCCCCTCAATAAACTATATATATATATATATCTTGGGGCATAAAATTAAGACATCCTGTGAATATAATAATGCTAGTCGCGACCGGGCTTTAGAAAATGATCTATTTCTAATGCATTTTATCTTGCGTATTGGGGCGAATGTATTCATCAATAGTTTTCTTAATTGTCTCTATTTTAATCCAGGTCTTTTATTATCTAACATCTTACACATGGCTGGTTCAATAATGCATTATACAAAACAAAATTAGAAAAGAAAGATATAAAAGCAGAAGAAAGGTGGAAAAGAGAACTATTTACTAAATCATGGATACATTCTCTGAAACATACCTTTTTTTTAACATTGCTTTAAATTTGTTAATTGTAGAACTGGATGGTAGGTCATGATTTATATCAAAGTATATAACTTCTTTTACAAAAGCAATGAACTTGAATATGATGTACATGTTTTCCAGATAGTTCTAAGTAAGTAGTCACAATCATTATTTCAATATTGACAAATAAGTTATTTGGGGCAATCCATATTTCTGGTAAATTTGTAAAAATTAACATTTTTGGCTCAAAAATGTTCTGCAAGTCCTAACCTAATTAATGTTATATCATCTTGTATGAAAATTAATTTCATAAATCATGTTCCGTAAAAAAGCAGTTTTTAAAAAAATCCCATGTACAAAAAGCGTACATGACCCATGAATTTGAATGAGAAACATATTATTCTGATTGAATCAAACGCGAATTAGAATACACAGATCACGAATTTGAACGTTCTAATAGCAATGCTGGGACAAATTCAATTTCGATAGAATGGATTTGAAAAGTTGCGAGATTGGCCGGAAAAACTATCTTCTCTTTTCTTCTGTTCTTCTAAATATTCTTCATTCCTCCTGCTTTTATTCCTCTTCTCTCCCTTGCTTTTCATTTTCTATTTCTTCATCCTTATTCTTCTTTCTTCGAAGCCTGCTGTAAATGAAATACGGACGTTCAACTGTGGAGCATAGATATTTTTCCCAATATACCAGTTCAGTGGCGGATCCAGGGGGTGGGGGGGGGGGGGTATGCAATTTTTCAATTGTTCGAGGGCCCCCCCCCCTCCCCCCCAAAAAAAAATGGAAAAAAAGTGCTCACTACCCCCATCGGGCCCCCAGCGTCCCTATTTCATCACACAAACATTGCTTTCTATAGCAGGCCCCTCTATTTAAGTCATTTGTGATATGATTAATTTCATTTTTGTTCTATTCTCTTTTTCTTGCTTTTTGTACATAGTTGTTTCTATTATATCATTTAGAAATGTATTACAAGTACATACTTATATTGAAACGAACAACAATTAACATGGCAATAAAAACAAATCAGACTCATGGTGGTTGTATCCCTTTGATTAAAACAAAAACATGAAGTACTTACCATTTTACTGATCAATCTTCAAAGGCTTCCAAAGATAATTAAAAAACACGATGATAATCTGACGCTTTTCTCGGATAAAAATAGAACACATTTGGAAACGAAGAATACAGTTGCTTGAATACATAAGATTCAAACTGTAGGCTATAGCTATCGATCAACGGAGATCAATTGAAATTGCAGGAGACATAGATGTCTTGATACCTACCTTCGACCTAGTGTGAATGGTAAATGGTACGATTTTCCTTCTCTGCCGGTTTTCGTATGAGAACGGGATTGATATGACCCGATAGATAAAAAAGGAAATACTGCAAACTGGTAGATCAAAATTATGATGACGATTGGTGGATCGAAATTATGAAATGGATTATGGAATAGCTCTGCAAGGGATGTAGCTAATTATGATGATTGTTTGATTTCAGTTTTTGTTTGAAGAGGCACCTGTTACCATAGCAACAGGTTGTGTAGTGAACAGAAATTATGGGATAGATATTAACGTCGATGATTGTTGTTTCTTTGATCGTTTGTATTTACTCTTGTTTGAGAAAACGCACGTTATCTCAGAAACATCACATTTTGGATTGAATTTACGGGATAGCTCTGTATTTGCGCCGATGAACTTGTTTCGAGGATTGGAACGAACATAATTTTGTGTGTGAAAATACACGTTACGCTAATAACATGCTAAAAGTGGATAGAAAATGATGAGTCACCTTTATTGGATAACCCATTGGATAGCCAACAAAGTGTAATAAGGGGGGGGGACTGTGTACTGATAGGGGGTGGCTTGGGGGAAATACAATTCAAACGTGGTTTATTTCAAATTCCATAACGATCGTTTACAAATAATTCTAAAATTACATATTTTTCGAGAATTTTCCTCAATATTTAGTAAATTATACTTTTCGAAGCGTCTGTTGGAAAATGACAAAATCCTAAATTCACAGCCAGGCAAGAAATATGCTTCATGAGATTCCTACATGTCAGGGCCCGCGGAACGGCGGGGATCGGGAGCCTCGAGCTCACTCCTTACCCCCCCCCCCCCCAAAAAAAAAAAAAAAAAAAAAAACATTTTCTTTGAAAAAGTATATTAAAGAGAAACAGAAAGAAAGAGAGCTAGAAAGCAGGAATAGTTAACTGCCAGTGTCACAAAATAATGAGGTATCAAAATATGCTCATCTGACCGTGATAACATGTCTAAAACCTATCAGCTTTTGTAGGCTCTGCCCCCTGGATTGGATTGGATTTGGATTGGATTGGTTTGGTTTATTGACAAATCACATCAAACAAGCAGCTCGCAGGCTGAAAATGTTCAATTTACAAACAAGTTAAAAATATAAAGATATATAAACATATACAACACTAAAATACATATTGTAAGTCATTGTAAGATTGAAATCGAAATTGCAAAACAAAGTTATACAGTAATGTAATAATATACTTTCATGTTGAAAAACCAAGACGGTGGGAAGGAGAGAATGGAGAAGAAAAAAGGAAGTTGTTCGAGCGAAAGAGTTTAGAAAGTATTTAACAATTGCTAAACAAACACTTCTATTACAAAACATGAAATTAAGCATTAAAAGAAACCTATTGGATGGGATGAAATTAAACCGTAAAATTCAAAATGACAGTCTCTATTCCGTTTTCCCCTTTAATATAAATGTAATGACAGCATTCATCTAGATCGAGAAAGTTGTTCAAATAAAATTAAAATGAGTATTTAAATAACAATATAGTGTAATTTCGAATTAGATATTGCACATTACATTGGAAAAAAAGACCCAAGTCAAATAATTGGCAAGGGCATAAATTTGTATTTAAAAAAGTATATATAAAAGAGGGGAACACTAATGACCTAATGAAACAACGGATTAAAATATGCTTTCGTTTTAGGCAGTCTGAGAGTAAATTGGATAAAAGTGTATATTGCAAACGAATTATTATACCGGTTTGTTTAAAACCAAATATCTATTAATATGCATGAGAATAAGAAAGTTATTTGTCTAAAAAAAATATAGTACAGAGTGTATTTAACAATTGCTATTGTTAATTGTAATGACATCATTCATCTGAAACAAGAAAAAATTGATATTTGAATAACAAAATTACATAATTTCGTATAAGATATTGCACATTATATAAGAAATAAAAAGCACAACATTAATATTTAGCAAGGGCATACAATTGAAGTTTTAAAGAAAAAGAAACACTAATGAATTAATAAAATAATGAAACGATTTATAGATTCGCGTTAAGCAGTCTTATTGCAGAGGGCATTGTTGACGAGCGGTACCGAGCAGTCCTACACATGAGGGTATCCAAGTGGTGCAAGTAACGTAGACGCCGGGAGGATATTTCGCTGCGTAGGGGCGGATTCCACCTAGGGCCCTAAGGCGGGCCCTTAGATGCTCATCTGACGGTAATTTATTGCCTAAAACCTCTGAGCTTCCGGGGGCGGACAAGGTATCAAAATATGTTCATCTGACCGCAGACGTGTAGCCAGGTGGGCGGTGGGGGCGAACCCCCAAAACACCGGCCCTAAAAACAACATAACAAGAAAGGGAGGAGAGAAAAGGAAGAGCACGTAGAGAGAAGAAGGAGCAGACAAAGAATATTTTTGATATTTAGACAAGGATTAAGAGTCGAGAACGGTACAACGAATCGTCTTCTTTCTCTAATAATTCAAAAAACGTCAAAGCTTCTGCGCTACGCTAGAAAGGGGAGGGGATGAGCTGAATTCAGAAAAGGACTAAGAGTCGAGAATGGTACAACGAATCGTCTACTTTATCTAATAATTTAATGAAAGTCAAAGCTTCCACGCATCGCGCAGGAGGGGGAAGGAACTGAATTCAGACGAAGATTAGAGTCGAGAACGGTACATCGAATCGTCTTCTTTATCTATGTTAATGAAAGTCAAAGTTTCCGCGCATCGCACAGGAGGGGAGAGGGGGGACTGAATACAGACAAGGATTAAGAGTCGAGAACGGTACAGCGAATCGTTTTCTTTCTCTAATGATTTAATGAAACGTCAAAGCTACCTCGCTTCGCGCAAGAGGGGGGGGGGGACTGAATTGAGACGAGGATTAAGAGACAAGATCGGTACAGCGAACCGTCTTCTTCCACTAATAATTTAATGAAACGTCGAAGCTTTCGCGCTTTGCACGGGAGGGGGAAACTGAATTCAGACTAGGATTAAGGTCGAGAACGGTACAGCGAATCGTTTTCTTTCTCTAATAATTAAATTAAACTTCAAAGCTTCCGCGCTTCGGGCAGGAGGGGGGGGGATGAATTCAGACAAGGATTAAGTGTCGAGAATTGTTATACGAATCATAGCTTCCGCGCATCGCGCGGGAAGGGGAAACTGAATTCAGACGAGGATTAAGAGTCGAGAACAGTACAGCTTGTTCTTGTTGTTTAAGTTGCCATAGAAACAAACAAGCTAGTTAAATTGAGAGAAAAACAATATTGTTGAAAGGCACGTTACGATAGAAACCTGCTAAATAATTTGGTATGATAGAAGAAAAAAGCCCGTAAAGCACAATCAGACAAATTGATGTCGAGCCTTACCTGCCCTGATTAAAACATACCAATAACACGTACACGCCACACTTTAAAGGCATCGTTTAACAATGTTAAATCTGAGATGCAGGCCCCTATGTGTTATCAGTGAACAGCGGGGATCGGGAGGCTCGAGTTCCCTCCCTACTCTCCCCCTAGATTTTCTTTAAAAAAGTATATTATAGAGAAAAGGAAAGAAAGAGAGCAAGAAAGAAAGAATAGTTAACTGCCAGTGTCACAAAATAATGAGTTATCAAAAATGCTCATCTGACCGTGATTACATGCCTAAAACGTCTAAACTTCCGTGGGCTTTGCCCACTGGATTCCACCTAGGGCTCCAAGGCGGGCCCTTAGATGCTCATCTGACGGTAATTTATTGCCTAAAACCTCTGAGCTTCCGGGGGCGGACAAGGTATCAAAATATGTTCATCTGACCGCAGACGCGTAGCAAGGGGGCGGTGGGGGCGGTCCCGAAAAACTTCGGCCCGAAAAACAACATAAAAAGAAAGAGAGGAGAGAAAAGGAAGAGCACGTAGAGAGAAGAAGGAGCAGACAAAGAATATTTTTGATATTTAGACAAGGATTAAGAGTCGAGAACGGTACAACGAATCGTCTTCTTTCTCTAATAATTCAAAAAACGTCAAAGCTTCTGCGCTACGCTAGAAAGGGGAGGGGATGAGCTGAATTCAGAAAAGGACTAAGAGTCGAGAATGGTACAACGAATCGTCTACTTTATCTAATAATTTAATGAAAGTCAAAGCTTCCACGCATCGCGCAGGAGGGGGAAGGAACTGAATTCAGACGAAGATTAGAGTCGAGAACGGTACATCGAATCGTCTTCTTTATCTATGTTAATGAAAGTCAAAGTTTCCGCGCATCGCACAGGAGGGGAGAGGGGGGACTGAATACAGACAAGGATTAAGAGTCGAGAACGGTACAGCGAATCGTTTTCTTTCTCTAATGATTTAATGAAACGTCAAAGCTACCTCGCTTCGCGCAAGAGGGGGGGGGGGACTGAATTGAGACGAGGATTAAGAGACAAGATCGGTACAGCGAACCGTCTTCTTCCACTAATAATTTAATGAAACGTCGAAGCTTTCGCGCTTTGCACGGGAGGGGGAAACTGAATTCAGACTAGGATTAAGGTCGAGAACGGTACAGCGAATCGTTTTCTTTCTCTAATAATTAAATTAAACTTCAAAGCTTCCGCGCTTCGGGCAGGAGGGGGGGGGGATGAATTCAGACAAGGATTAAGTGTCGAGAATTGTTATACGAATCATAGCTTCCGCGCATCGCGCGGGAAGGGGAAACTGAATTCAGACGAGGATTAAGAGTCGAGAACAGTACAGCTTGTTCTTGTTGTTTAAGTTGCCATAGAAACAAACAAGCTAGTTAAATTGAGAGAAAAACAATATTGTTGAAAGGCACGTTACGATAGAAACCTGCTAAATAATTTGGTATGATAGAAGAAAAAAGCCCGTAAAGCACAATCAGACAAATTGATGTCGAGCCTTACCTGCCCTGATTAAAACATACCAATAACACGTACACGCCACACTTTAAAGGCATCGTTTAACAATGTTAAATCTGAGATGCAGGCCCCTATGTGTTATCAGTGAACAGCGGGGATCGGGAGGCTCGAGTTCCCTCCCTACTCTCCCCCTAGATTTTCTTTAAAAAAGTATATTATAGAGAAAAGGAAAGAAAGAGAGCAAGAAAGAAAGAATAGTTAACTGCCAGTGTCACAAAATAATGAGTTATCAAAAATGCTCATCTGACCGTGATTACATGCCTAAAACCTCTAAACTTCCGTGGGCTTTGCCCACTGGATTCCACCTAGGGCTCTAAGGCGGGCCCTTAGATGCTCATCTGACGGTAATTTATTGCCTAAAACCTCTGAGCTTCCGGGGGCGGACAAGGTATCAAAATATGTTCATCTGACCGCAGACGCGTAGCAAGGGGGCGGTGGGGGCGGTCCCGAAAAACTTCGGCCCGAAAAACAACATAAAAAGAAAGAGAGGAGAGAAAAGGAAGAGCACGTAGAGAGAAGAAGGAGCAGACAAAGAATATTTTTGATATTTAGACAAGGATTAAGAGTCGAGAACGGTACAACGAATCGTCTTCTTTCTCTAATAATTCAAAAAACGTCAAAGCTTCTGCGCTACGCTAGAAAGGGGAGGGGATGAGCTGAATTCAGAAAAGGACTAAGAGTCGAGAATGGTACAACGAATCGTCTACTTTATCTAATAATTTAATGAAAGTCAAAGCTTCCGCGCATCGCGCAGGAGGGGGAAGGAACTGAATTCAGACGAAGATTAGAGTCGAGAACGGTACATCGAATCGTCTTCTTTATCTATGTTAATGAAAGTCAAAGTTTCCGCGCATCGCGCAGGAGGGGAGAGGGGGGACTGAATACAGACAAGGATTAAGAGTCGAGAACGGTACAGCGAATCGTTTTCTTTCTCTAATGATTTAATGAAACGTCAAAGCTACCTCGCTTCGCGCAAGAGGGGGGGGGGGACTGAATTGAGACGAGGATTAAGAGACAAGATCGGTACAGCGAACCGTCTTCTTCCACTAATAATTTAATGAAACGTCGAAGCTTTCGCGCTTTGCACGGGAGGGGGAAACTGAATTCAGACTAGGATTAAGGGTCGAGAACGGTACAGCGAATCGTTTTCTTTTTCTAATGATTTAATGAAACCTATAAAGCTTCCGCGCTTCGCACGGGAGGGGGGAGGGAACCGAATTCAGATGAGGATTAAAGTCGAGAACGGTACAGCGAATCGTTTTCTTTCTCTAATAATTAAATTAAACGTCAAAGCTTCCGCGCTTCGGGCAGGAGGGGGGGGGGATGAATTCAGACAAGGATTAAGTGTCGAGAATTGTTATACGAATCATAGCTTCCGCGCATCGCGCGGGAAGGGGAAACTGAATTCAGACGAGGATTAAGAGTCGAGAACAGTACAGCTTGTTCTTGTTGTTTAAGTTGCCATAGAAACAAACAAGCTAGTTAAATTGAGAGAAAAACAATATTGCTGAAAGGCACGTTACGATAGAAACCTGCTAAATAATTTGGTATGATAGAAGAAAAAAGCCCGT
Organism: Strongylocentrotus purpuratus; assembly: GCF_000002235.5. Classification (NCBI taxonomy): domain Eukaryota; kingdom Metazoa; phylum Echinodermata; class Echinoidea; order Camarodonta; family Strongylocentrotidae; genus Strongylocentrotus; species Strongylocentrotus purpuratus. The sequence continues at coordinate 30,207,588 of NW_022145605.1, read as the reverse complement.
AAAGCACAATCAGACAAATTGATGTCGAGCCTTACCTGCCCTGATTAAAACATACCAATAACACGTACACGCCACACTTTAAAGGCATCGTTTAACAATGTTAAATCTGAGATGCAGGCCCCTATTTTTTATCAGTGAACGGCGGGGATCGGGAGGCTCGAGTTCCCTCCCTACTCTCCCCCTAGATTTTCTTTTAAAAAGTATATTATAGAGAAAAGGAAAGAAAGAGAGCAAGAAAGAAAGAATAGTTAACTGCCAGTGTCACAAAATAATGAGTTATCAAAAATGCTCATCTGACCGTGATTACATGCCTAAAACCTCTAAACTTCCGTGGGCTTTGCCCACTGGATTCCACCTAGGGCTCTAAGGCGGGCCCTTAGATGCTCATCTGACGGTAATTTATTGCCTAAAACCTCTGAGCTTCCGGGGGCGGACAAGGTATCAAAATATGTTCATCTGACCGCAGACGCGTAGCAAGGGGGCGGTGGGGGCGGTCCCGAAAAACTTCGGCCCGAAAAACAACATAAAAAGAAAGAGAGGAGAGAAAAGGAAGAGGACGTAGAGAGAAGAAGGAGCAGACAAAGAAGATTTTTGAAATTCAGACAAGGATTAAGAGTCGAGAACGGTACAACGAATCGTCTTCTTTCTCTAATAATTTAATGAAACGTCATAGCTTCCGCGCATCGCGTGGGAAGGGGAAACTGAATTCAGACGAGGATTAAGAGTCGAGAACAGTACAGCTTGTTCTTGTTGTTTAAGTTGCCATAGAAACAAACAAGCTAGTTAAATTGAGAGAAAAACAATATTGTTGAAAGGCACGTTACGATAGAAACCTGCTGAATGATTTGGTATGATAGAAGAAAAAAAGCCCGTAAAGCACAATCAGACAAATCGATGTCGAGCCTTACCTGCCCTGATTAAAACATACCAATAACACGTACACGTCACGCTTTAAAGGCATCGTTTAACAATTTTAAATATGAGATGCATGCCTCTACGTGTTATCATTGACTGTGTTATGGTGTAATATTGAAGCCCTTAAAAAAGCGCTTCAAAATGTTCATGAAGTGCCTCAAAAAACTAAAAATATTTGAGTGACCGGTTTTTTTTACCATACTCGTTAGGAAAACGAAAAATGAAATTTCGATTTCCAATCATAAATATCTTGATAATCAGACGCGCGATCGGCTTGTAAAAGTCATATGTTTCCTGACTGACCTAAATGTTTATAATTATGATTGCAGCATGAGCTAAATCCAGGATTTTGTTTCAAAATCTGAGGCAATGTTACCGAGTCACTTTAATGCACTCGCTTTGGTGAAATAATGGATGGCATCGTTTTCTCCCGAAGGCTGGTACTTTCAAAAGTTCGTTTATTCGAATTATGAGAATAAAATAGGGTTAATCACTAATCTGAACCAGGTTTGCAATCGTGAAAATGAAAATTCTCTCTTCTCTTCGGAAGTAAGAATCCTATTCCATCTTCAGAATTATCATTATGAACCTCGGAAATGACGGACATTCGGAGAGACGAACTTTCGGAACTATGAACTGTCGGAACTAAGTAATCTTTCTGTTTAAAGAACCTTCGTATAAAAAAACCTTCGACATTACGAATCTTCGAAATGTTGAACCTTCACAATTATAAAACCTTTAAGAAAAAATAACCGTTATGAAACGACAAGGTTGCATTCAGCATACCCAAATTAATGAATAATTTTTAATATAATTTGGGTCCCCGTATTGTCCCGACCGAAATTGTCTCCAAAGTAAACAAACTAATGATTATAAGGAGACTTTAATGGAAATACAATATCTCCGTCTACACCTCACCGATTTTTTTTGTTTTTTTGTTAGCCATTTAAAGAGCCATGAGCCTTGTGCAGATTCGGATACTTCTTTACATGAGGCCATGATTATTATCATCATTGTCATTATCCTCATCATCATCCTCCTCCTCCACCTCCACCTCCTCCTCCTCCTCATTATCACCACCATCATAATCATTATCATCACCGTCATTATCATCTTCATCTCTGCGTTTGTCGCACAGCTTTAGTATGTCATCTCCGACCCAGTGCTTCTTTGTTGGTCGGTGTTTGCCAAGGATGTCGTTGGCTATTTCTGTCACGGTAGTGTTACATCTGTTGATCAGAGTGTCTATTCCGGTGTCCTGATTACCAAGGACGAGGAGTGGAGCAAACTTTCCTCCTATCATTGATTTTGTTGCCCTGACTTTTCATCCTTTGGAGGCGTAGTCTGAAGGTCATCATCACAAGATCATGGTCACTTCCGACGTCGCCTCCCGAGAAGCTCCTGTTCTTTACGATGTTCGCACTTGACTGGGAGCGTCCTTTGACCATGATGTCGTCGATCTGATTGTGGTATTGTCCTCCTGGGCTGTGCCATATCCAGCGTCTAGATGGTTTGTGTGGGCCAAATGCGTTCACCACCTTCAGGTAATTATACTTGGCGAATTCTAAGAGCCTCAAGCCTCTTGTGTTGGTTTCAGGGTTGCAATATTGGCCACATGTCCCCTTCCAGTTCTTGCTTGCATCGTCTCCTATCTCTGCATTCTAGGGCTGTAAAAAGGTGATGCCTTCTGACGAACGGTAATGAGTCGGCTAGAGACTAGTCGGCATCCCATAATGGCATTCACAGTGTCTTTGTTAATGGGGAATCTAACTCTGTGCTCATGTCTGACTTCACTGTCACTGAAGTAGAGTCTGTGCCCTTCTGGAGTAGACGTTTCTCCGAAGTTTTTCCAACGTACTTCACAGAGTCCAAGGATATTCCATCGGTATCTCTTCATTTCGTGCGTTAGTTCTTCAACTTGTCCTGCTGCTCTCAGTGACCTCACATTCCAGGTGCCAATGGTGATATATTTTTTCTGGCACGTAATGATCTTGGCCCATCAGTAACATATTTTCGCCTCCGTCCTGATGGCCAGCAACGGAAGGTGCGGTCCTTGGTCCGGGCAACGACCGAGCCGGTATGGATTGAGTTGTGGTTTTTAATTATTATTATATTCGTTTATTTATTCATAATAACCAAAGGGTTGGATTGATAATGATTGTCATCTTCATGTAGTGTGTCTTGGGCAGTGTCGCATGGCGGAGCCGATCCCTCTCCATGCCCGACCACAGCCGATGTCCTCCACTTAGTTGGTTCTTGATCTTGAACACGTAGCCGTTGACTTCATCCGCCTTGGCCGGTAACCTGTTTCGTGAAGGTCATTCGCCCAGTGATGCCGTGTTAACATCACTCCCTCACGTGGTTTAGCACACCTGCGAAGGCGAGGTCCCGGGGTGTGGCGCTTGGAGCCAGCACGTGAGAGATTTAGGAGATGGATGAGGACCAGTGATACCTGTCCACCCTACCAGGTAGAGTGCAGCAGCCAGACATTAACGGTGTAACCCCGATCTAGAGCCTCAATACACCCCAGAGCCCCATTACACGCTTGCCTAAAGGATCGTTCGGGAGTACCAATTATATCCCCAAAACAAAGATTCCAACCATACAATAGTGTCCAATCCATTCGTGGAAAGAAAACCTTAAAAGAAGACTGCAAAGCTGCGTTAACCAGCACTTCATTTAAAGAGGTTGGTGGACATATCTTTCAAAGTGGCATACTTCCCTTGAAGAGACTGCAAATTCGTTTGTTCTTGGAATAGACTCTGCCTATGTACTTACTCCTGCATACAGTTTGAGTCCAAAAAAAGTTTACATCTAGAAAATTGTTATTAATTTATTCTAAAAAATGTTTTAACAGGAGTAAATTATATATTTGCCAAAGAGCGTACGAATACCAAAGGTAAATATACTTGTTTACAGAAGTTTGGGTGCCACACAATGTTCCATACTGTAATTTTTGTTTTTGATATCAAGATGAGACTATATACGGTATCGGCAAAGACAGCCGAATTTGAGTAGATCAAGCGTTTTACATGTGTCGTTGTAAAGTGGACTTTAAGGCTAGCCTCAAAGTCAGAGGCCGCCCGCGGGAGGGGGGGGGGGGACAGTTCCCCTCACTTGTTAAAGTACCCCCAAAGTGTCTTTTTACAGAGAAAAAAGTGCCCAGTTTACTTTGATAAGTGCCCCTTTTTATTTTGACACGTTCCCCCTTTCCTTCGACAAGTTCCCATCTCCCTTTGCAATAAGTGTCCATTTTACATTCTCATAAGTGCCCTTTTTAATCTCTAGTAAGTGCTTCTTTTCAGGTACGAGAAGTGCCCCTTTTCATTTTTACAAAGTGCCCCCTACACCTCTGATAAATGCCCTATTCATATCTGAGATGTGCCCCTTTTACCTTGACAAGTGCCCCTTTCCCTTTGCAAGAAGTGCCCCTCTCCCTTTTAATAATACCCCCTTTTTTGATAATTGGTCTTTTCATCTCTGAATGATGAGTGTCTCTTTTCAACTGTAATAACTGTCCATTTTATTTTGACACGTACCCTTTTTCCATTCTAATAAATGCTCTTTTAAACCTAATTATAAGTGCCCCTTATCTTATCTGGTCAGTGCCCCCTTTTAGGCGGTATAAATGTCCCTTTTCACCTCTAATAATTCAATTTTAACAACGATACGTGCCCCTTTTTTCTAATGATAAGGGACCTATTCCTTTTCATAAATGCCCCTATTCACCTTTCATAAATGCCCCTATCAAAATATGATTGGTGCTCCTTTTCCCACTTCCTAATCTCATGAGCGCCCTTTTTTTTTATCAATGGTGAGTGCCTCTTTTTGTAGGTGTAAGAAGTGCCCCATTTTCACCTCTGATAATTACCCTTTGTACTTTGGCAAGCTCTCCTTTTTTTTCTTCTAATAAGAGTCTTATCCCTTGTAATAAGTGTCCCCCTTTCCTCCCATCATGGACTGTTGACACCTCTTCTCGATGCTGGGTTGTATATGACGCGAAGAAGTTCTTTAATTTCTATTATATATCCTCACATGCTCTCGATCTACATGTATATAGATCTTCCTTTTTTAAAATCCTATGACTCTATCATATTCTTCTTTCTCGACAAATTTAAATTACTTTAAATTAAATATCTTCTTTTATTTCCACACTCTTTATCTCCTCCTTTCGAAATTTCTCAATGAATTATATATCTCTTTCATTAAAACTTATCTCAATATCTCTTCTAGACACGTTCTTATACGCTATGTATCTCTCTTCTTCTTACACAAACACAATCGACAGTAAAGTCATTGAAACTTAATTATTACACAGGGCCTTCAGAAATGTAACGCCCCTACCAGGTTACAGAGGAGCTAAAATGATAAAATGAAGAGAAGAAAACAGTTCCTTGTGAAATTGGTGTCAGAATGTAGAATGACTTTTATTACTAGAATAACCATAATCAAAAGTAATCAATATACAAACAATGATCATGAACACATTGTAATGATTTAGTTTTATATAACGGTAAAGCTATTTCATATCAATCTGCATGAGCCAGATCTTCACCAAAAAAAAAAAAGAAACCTAATCTAATTTCCAATTATATTAAACAGCTTTAAAGAAATGTCTATAAAAACAATGAAATAAATGTTTAGTTAATTCCAACTAACATTTCCTGGCTTCAATAATAACACGTAACTCAAATGATAACTAAGTATATCAAAAGTAATATAAATAGTTTAATTGCAGATACAACATTTTCAATTAATAATTAATAATATATTCTGCTATGAATATAATCCTTACGTTCAATAACCAAGCAGTTCCAAATTGCTCGTGCAAGATGAAACAACATGCTATAACAGATTTATGTTCTCTCAAAAATCCACATGGACAATTAAATACATTTAATGATTGTTCGAATCATCTGAAAATAGACTTAAGATTTAATGAGCGAAATGTATATCACTGTGCAATGACATGACAGGAAGCATAATATTGAAAGCAATAATTCCTTGCTCTAGGTTCCCTTTAAACTCTCAAACGAACTCCCTAGCTGGAGTAAAATCCGCTAAAGAAAAATATGATTTCCTCAATGTAAGAAAGTGCTCTATGTGCTCCTGTTTCACTGCATCAGCTAATTAAAAGAGAAACTTCTTTCTACCAATGTTTTGAGTTAAAACATATTTCTGAAACTTCGCATACCGCTGGGGTGGCTGTTTTACTAATCAAATCACTCAAGTCCCTTTCTCTAAATAACTAATATTACTAAGCCAGTTGCTCTAGCGTAGCATCACGGATACAAAATACAATATAATAACAGGTAATCAAGCTCATGACATCTGTGTCGCAATCATTAATTATGCCGATTAGAATTCACCATTGCACTATTCTATAACGTAGCAAAATACATCTCCTAAAATGGGTCCAAAAGAGACCACTTACTTGACTACAAGACTGTTTATTAGTACAGATTAAGAGGCGCCACACAGTCCCTCTCTTAGAACAAAGGTCCTGTTCACATTTATAAACGACTTGGGTGCCGTGTTTCCACTTCGTTACAGTAAGTCTATGCCACTGTTTACAGGCTTGTTCATATTCTAGTTGTGAAATGGGTATCCACACACTTGCACTACTATTTCATGAGGCGTTCATTCATATCATCAACAATTATCCTATTCTTTTACCGATTCTATACCTTCTAAAGTGTAATAGAAAAACAGTAAAAATAGTCAACAGTTATGTACTTGCAAAACTCAATTCATTATCAATTCATTATACTGTTTAATAACGATATACCGGCGACATATGAATATTAACTCTAAAGTCAATCAGTATAAACAAACTCATCCAGCTCTTTTGATACACAATCACATACAACGCTTAAGTATATATTCTCATTGGGAGATTTGCTACACTTCACGGGCGATCATCTAACAACATAGAGTCAATAAGAATTCTGTACTTTGAGAACAAATCCCAACCTCCATTTATATAACGCGTACAAGTAGAAACTATAATGGCAGATTTTGCAGTCTTCAACTTAAATCAGAATTATGACCACGATCCTGTCTTTTGATCAAAAATTGAATCATAATAAAACTGTAGAGTAAAGTCTCAGCCGGGGTAAAACTTTGAATTGAAACTTTTTCTTTCCAAAAAGTGTCAACAGTTGCTCGTATGGTTTCTATATATCTAAAAAAAAAGAAAAAAAGGTCCTATTCAGATCTATTCAACGTCATGTAGTTGATTCAATTATATGTGTAAGGGTGGCAGTTAAATTGGCAATTGTATACACACATATTTGTCTTCGAATGCTTTCTAATTATCATAAAAACTCTAGATCTACTGTTGATCACTTTGGTATTAACCTGCACGTTTTCTTACGTGCTTTGAGTTATTTAGTTTTTGAGGTTAATAAACCATTTACGCGATGTCACCTTCGAGTTTAAGCAGGCAAGATGTTGTAACCGACAAATGATTAAAGGTGAACATGAGACCATGATAACCATATTATCATGTATCTAGAGATTTTCCCCCTCTAAAACACAAAAATGAAAGTAAACACACAGCAACAACCAAAACAACAACAACAACAAAGACAAAATCGATGTTTACCAGCAAGGGTTTGAGACTGGATCCGATTGTTTGGGTATCGCTGTTGTGGGTACGCTCATAGTAGTTGGAATCGGAGTTTATTCTGTTGAAACCAATGATTACAAGAAGTAACTATCAACAACAATTAAGGAACAGAAACATGAATAACGAAGGGGATATAAAATTGAACAGTGTAATGTTCGTTTGAATGAAATACTCATGATGGACAACCACTTAACTATAATAGACAGAAGGACCAAAACCTAACATCGGCTCCCAACATTGTTCTCAAAAGCCCATTCACGGGATAAGGTCACCGAACAAAATCGTCCAAATTGTTACATATTTTAAACATTAGGATTGCCGCTCATGGAAATTTAAAAAAAAAAAAAATAGCTAGATGATACGTATACGGTACGGTACCCTATAAACATTAAAACTGGCATGGTCAATGTAACCAGAGCTGACAGGTTATTCTATCAAAGCAAAGAACTAAATATTATTGGTTAAAAATGAAGGAGTAGACGCATCCGATCAAAGCGAATGACATACCAATAGGTGCGTGAACCCCTTCAGGAAGCAGTTTTAGTGCAGTGGGATTTTTACTCTTTAGGTTTGAATGCTTTACAAGAACCACAACATAGAATCTTTCGTTTCTTGTCTCCTGTCAATGTAAAGTCATCTGATATAAATGCATGTATCTTGATATTAATTAATTTTGAGCAGCGCTTTGCTCACATTTTAAACACTTCTGCCTACCTTGGCATCTGGGGTCAAAATGACCTACGGCACAAAACTGCCATCTTATCCTAGGATTGGTGGTATAACACCAAGCAGTGTAACTATTATCTGGATTTCTGCAATAGTTTTCGTCTAGTCCCGCGTTAGGAAAGTCAGCTGGAGTCCTACTGTGTTCATTGGGATCCTGAGAGGTCCATGCTTGACAAGTATGACCGTAGATTGTCTGAGATAAGTTTCCTCTGTAGTTCACTCCTCTAGGATCTTCCAGGCATGTAGATGTGGCTGGAGAAAAGACACAGAGTAATATTTTAAAAGAGCTTGCTAAAAGTAATATCGGTTCAGACTAATAATTTGCTACATCTTTCAACTCGAAAAAGCAATTATCTACCGTTATGCAACGATTGATGCACATACCAAATTATAATTTCCCGTGTCAGTCACTTACAAATATGACGACGCCCGAAGTGTAGGCCGTATTTGACATCATCATAGTTACGTGTCAGGATCACATCCCATGCAGTGCCCACTTGAAAAAAAACATTCAATGTAACTACCATCTAACAAACATACAGCCAAGGTGACTACCCGCTAGACAAACACCTAAGATGACTCCCCTATAGACAAACACCTAAGATGACCATCCGCTGGACAACACCCCAGAAATTGCTGATAAGAATATGGAACTTAAATATTAATAAATAAGGGTAAATAAAATTGTACAGTTGTATGAAATATTGATGAGCAATAACACCTATATTATGATTTTATACACGCACATCCGCCTAAGCAAACACCAATGTGATTCACACATTTAAGTGAAATTCTAATCTTTAGGTTCAATTGCTTTCCAAGAATCCCAACATAGCAGCTTTTGTTTCTTTTCCCCTGTCAATGCAAAATCATTTAATATAAATGCATGTATCTTGATATTAATTAACTTTGAGCAGCGCTTTGCTCACATTTTAAACACTTCTGCCTACCTTGGCATCTGGGGTCAAAATGACCTACGGCACAAAACTGCCTTCTTATCCTAGGATTGGTGGTATAACACCAAGCAGTGTAACTATTATCTGGATTTCTGCAATAGTTTTCGTCTAGTCCCGCGTTAGGAAAGTCAGCTGGAGTCCTACTGTGTTCATTGGGATCCTGAGAGGTCCATGCTTGACAAGTATGACCGTAGATTGTCTGAGATAAGTTTCCTCTGTAGTTCACTCCTCTAGGATCTTCCAGGCATGTAGATGTGGCTGGAGAAAAGACACAGAGTAATATTTTAAAAGAGCTTGCTAAAAGTAATATCGGTTCAGGCTAATAATTTGCTACATCTTTCAACTCGAAAAAGCAATTATCTACCGTTATGCAACGATTGATGCACATACCAAATTATAATTTCCCGTGTCAGTCACTTACAAATATGACGACGCCCGAAGTGTAGGCCGTATTTGACATCATCATAGTTACGTGTCAGGATCACATCCCATGCAGTGCCCACTTGAAAAAAAACATTCAATGTAACTACCATCTAACAAACATACAGCCAAGGTGACTACCCGCTAGACAAACACCTAAGATGACTCCCCTATAGACAAACACCTAAGATGACCATCCGCTGGACAACACCCCAGAAATTGCTGATAAGAATATGGAACTTAAATATTAATAAATAAGGGTAAATAAAATTGTACAGTTGTATGAAATATTGATGAGCAATAACACCTATATTATGATTTTATACACGCACATCCGCCTAAGCAAACACCAATGTGATTCACACATTTAAGTGAAATTCTAATCTTTAGGTTCAATTGCTTTCCAAGAATCCCAACATAGCAGCTTTTGTTTCTTTTCCCCTGTCAATGCAAAATCATTTAATATAAATGCATGTATCTTGATATTAATTAACTTTGAGCAGCGCTTTGCTCACATTTTAAACACTTCTGCCTACCTTGGCATCTGGGGTCAAAATGACCTACGGCACAAAACTGCCTTCTTATCCTAGGATTGGTGGTATAACACCAAGCAGTGTAACTATTATCTGGATTTCTGCAATAGTTTTCGTCTAGTCCCGCGTTAGGAAAGTCAGCTGGAGTCCTACTGTGTTCATTGGGATCCTGAGAGGTCCATGCTTGACAAGTATGACCGTAGATTGTCTGAGATAAGTTTCCTCTGTAGTTCACTCCTCTAGGATCTTCCAGGCATGTAGATGTGGCTGGAGAAAAGACACAGAGTAATATTTTAAAAGAGCTTGCTAAAAGTAATATCGGTTCAGGCTAATAATTTGCTACATCTTTCAACTCGAAAAAGCAATTATCTACCGTTATGCAACGATTGATGCACATACCAAATTATAATTTCCCGTGTCAGTCACTTACAAATATGACGACGCCCGAAGTGTAGGCCGTATTTGACATCATCATAGTTACGTGTCAGGATCACATCCCATGCAGTGCCCACTTGAAAAAAAACATTCAATGTAACTACCATCTAACAAACATACAGCCAAGGTGACTACCCGCTAGACAAACACCTAAGATGACTCCCCTATAGACAAACACCTAAGATGACCATCCGCTGGACAACACCCCAGAAATTGCTGATAAGAATATGGAACTTAAATATTAATAAATAAGGGTAAATAAAATTGTACAGTTGTATGAAATATTGATGAGCAATAACACCTATATTATGATTTTATACACGCACATCCGCCTAAGCAAACACCAATGTGATTCACACATTTAAGTGAAATTCTAATCTTTAGGTTCAATTGCTTTCCAAGAATCCCAACATAGCAGCTTTCGTTTCTTTTCCCCTGTCAATGCAAAATCATTTAATATAAATGCATGTATCTTGATATTAATTAACTTTGAGCAGCGCTAATTTGCTCACATTGTAAACACTACAACGCTACCTTGGCATCTGGGGTCAAGATAACCTACAGCACAATAGTTCCAATTGCCACGATTGGTGGTGAAACACCACGCAGTATTACTTCCATCGGGGTTTCTGCAATAGTTGTCGTCTAGTCCCGCGTTAGGATAGTTAGCTGGAGTAAAATCGTATGGAGTGAGATACTGCGAGGTCCATGCTTGACAAGTATGACCGTTGATTGTCTGAGATAAGTTTCCTCTGTAGTTCAATCCTCTAGGATCTTCCTGACATGCAGGGGTGGCTGGAGAAAAAACACAAAGTAATATTTCAAAAGAACTTGCTAATGTAATATGTGTTTAATTCTGAATAATAATTTACTCCACCTTTCCCCCCGAAAAAAAACAATTATCTACCCCTACGATTGACGCACAGACCAAATTAGGATTTCTTGTGTCAGTCACTTACAAATATGACGACGCCTGAAGTGGAGGCCATATTTGACATCATCATACTCACGTGTCAGGATCACTTCTCATGCAGTGCCCACTTGAAAAAACATTCAATATAACTACCTTCTAATAGACAAACAGCCAAGGTGACTACCCTCTAGCAAACACCTAAGATGACTACCCTCTAGACAAACACCTAAGATGACTACCCGTTGGACAAACACCCAGGATGACTCCCCTCTAGATATACACCCAAGACTTCTACCCTCTGGGCCACACCCCAGAAAAAGATGTTAACAATATGGAACTTAAATATTATTAAATTAGGGGAGATAAAATCGAATAGTGTATTTTACATTTGGATGAAATATTGATGAACAATAGCATCGAAATGCGTATGAATTTAAACACACGCACATCCGCCTACGTACACACCAATGTGATTTACACATTCATGTACAATGCAAGATGATGATGTTGATAGTGATTATACAATGATCCAGCAGCTGCTTGATCGGCGATAATCGACCAGTTCGTAGTTAGCACATGGTTCAGGTGCCCCCAAATATCCGCAGATCTCTTAAACATAGATAAATCCCACTCGTGGTTTTAGCCATTCCCGTAAATAAACGAAAAATGCCTAACCTATGTAATAGTTCTAGAGTAAATCCGTAAAATCCCGGCAAAATTCCAGTTACCGGGAAAATAGTTCAATCTTGCTGAAATACCCTTTGGTTCACGTGTTAAAATCTGGTTTGAGCGAGCGCAGATACCATACTGCATTGTGTGTGTGCGATTTGGTCGCTAGCTTAATTTTTATATTTTTTAATGAGACGTACGATGTCGATCGTACTAAATCCGGCCTAGATTCTACTTATAGTTTCCAAACAAGGCAAAAATGGCGGAAGAAACTCTTTCTAGATTTCAACTTCTTGATGATGATCAATTGCAAGACATGATTAATTTTGCTGACAGCAAGAACACCAAAAAGGTACGTGAAATTCTCCTATATTGCTCCGGTTGTCTCATTTTCGCTCGCTGGACCATTGCCAGCACAAACGTAGCTAGTTCGACGTCACTACCAAACTAGAATCTTCCACTTTGTTGCAGGGCCATTGGGTATGATGTGTGAGCCGAGTGTGCGGAAATGGTGTTTTGGGGAGGGGAAGTGAGAGTGTTCGTGTGTGTGGTAATTGTATGTGTGTCAAAAATTAATGACTAATAAATATGGCTAATCATAAATCTACAAAACTGTCTACATCACTGTCCACAGATAAATGTGACTTAAATATATATAGCAGACGGCAATCGGCGGATCAGACGACACTTGATAGTGATTTTGAAAGTGATATTGCTTTGCTAAATATAAACTAAAGAACCTTTTCCATATCTTTAAACTATCATTGATATCTGATAATTAAACCATGAACCTAATAGTTAAACAGTTAGTACAATAAACCTACCAAACTACATAATACAATGAAATACTTGACTGAAAGTAGGGGAGTTCGATGTGGTGCACAATTGCACCCCTCTGTAAATGATCGATTAGTCCATGGCGTGTCATGAATGTTCATATTTGGCTTAACTCTGCAAAATGTTTGCCTGTACTAAATGGAAAAATTACGGTGGGGGGGGGGGGGTTGGCTGAAATGGACATAATGAACCAATAAGAAGTGATCTATGATAATTCATGCTTGTTATCCTTCGTGTGCTTGACCTAAACCTTACATTCGCGTGGCAAATTGCGTCCAAAGTTCGACTTGTTGCACATGTGTTATATAGGCAATGGCGAGCTGGCGACCTATTTTGATCAAATGACGGTGGGTGAACTTTCAAAAGTCAATGGGACATGAGGATTCCAACGAAAGAGCTAGTGTCAACGTACGTCGGGGTGGATGTGCTTTTCGTTTAAACAAAAAATGAATTTTTAAAGATTTTGGGGGTAAAAGTCCATAGGCTAACATGCTAGGCTGCTGGACTCTGACGATAGGGGGCGTTGTCAAATGAGACTATTCAGAGCCATATGATAACAATATTGAGATTATTTAGGTCTAGATCTAGGCTACCTGCAAGTTATCAACAGAGACCTCGATAGCGTAAACAAACTTCCAAATTCGGAGCTCGACAACGTAGATCTAGGCCAATGTTTACTATTAGATTCGGACTTCAGCGCCATTTCCTCAATTCTAACAATGTCAACATCATAAATTAAACATGAAGATTTTTCCAATTCGACGAGAATTTTTAAGTGTTTTTCAGCAATGCTTAGACAAGAAATTTGTGAGGAATTAGGAGGAAATGCTACATACTTGGATCAGGATCTAGTCTAACTCTCAAAGATACACTCACAAAAAAAAACCGTGCAGATAAACTAGAGAAAAGCCAAAATAATGTTTAGCAACGCCCTTAATAGGAAAGGACACAAAACACACAAGACAATGAGAGAGAGAGAGAGAGGGAGAGAGAGAGGAGGGAGTGGTAGTGGCACATTATAACAATGATCGAAGTCATGACGTAATTTCATTGTTTTTCTTACTTACTGGTGGTGGAGGTTTCTTGCGATGATGTTGTGTCTGACATCGTGGTCGCAGGGCCCATCCCGGGCTTGGTAGTCGATTCCTTAGTCGATGATTCTGTTGACTCTGAAACGTTAAAACAAACATAACTGAGCTAATTGATCATGATAACGTTAATGGTTGAGGGTTTAATATAACAAATGAACCCACACGTACAAATCAATGTGATTAGGAATGCACAAAGGCACAAACGTGGACAATTTAGCTCAAGGAAAATATATAAACTTTTACAGCTCATTTCTGTTGTAAGGTAAACAAAAATAATAATAAGACGGACACTTCCCCCCTTATACAAATTTTTTTTAGCAACGTCCGTAATAGGAAAGGACACAAAACAGTCAGATAAGGACTAAAACAGAGATTAAGAAAGAGAGAAGGAGAGGGAGAGAAAGAGAGAGTGATAGAAGGGGGAAGGGAAGTGGCTAGACACGTAATGAAAAGGATTAAATGCAAGATGTCACTTCATCATTTCTCTTACTTACTGGAGGTGGTGGTTTCTTGTGATGTGGATGTGTCTGACATCGTTGTCTTAGGGCTCGTCATGGGTTTGGTCGTCCCGTCCGAAGTCGATGATTCACTTGACTCTGAAACGATTTTAACAAACATAACAGAGTTATCAAAATGATCATGATATCGTTGTTGGTTCAGGGTTATAAAAAATGAAAAGATAAATTTTAACAGTTTATTTCTTTTAAAAGGTATAATTTGTGTCCGCATATTTTTAGATTTAGTGGTGTTTTGTCAAAGCCCAAGGGACTTTTTTTGTCACATAATGTATCTAACTATGTTCCTGTGGCGTGTTTGTTGTCCTTAAACTCGCGTTCTTAAAAAAAGACATATAATACCCCCACCCCCTCTCTAAAAAGAAGTTTCATCAATTGCCCTGTAAGCAAAGGGTAAAGAAAAAGAGAGTCAGGTAGAGACTAATAGAGAGAAGGAGGAAGAAAGGGAGAGAGGGGTGGAGGGGGTTCGGCAGGGGAAATGTGTGACAGGGAGAGGGAGAGACAAAGAGAGAGAGAGAGAGAGAGAGAGAGAGGGTGGGGGAAGTGGTAGTGGCACATTATAACAAAGAGCGAAGTCATGACGTCATTTCATTGTTTTTCTTACTTACTGGTGGTGGAGGTTTCTTGCGATAATGTTGTGTCTGACATCGTTGTCGTAGGGCCCATCCCGGGCTTGGTAGTCGATTCCGTAGTCGATGATTCTGTTGACTCTGAAACGTTAAAACAAACATAACTGGGCTAATTGATCATGATAAAGTTAATGGTTGAGGGTTTAATATAACAAATGAACCCACACGTACAAATCAATGTGATTTGGAATGCACAAAGGCACAAACGTGGACAATTTAGCTCCAGGAAAATATATAAACTTTTACAGCTCATTTCTGTTGTAAGGTAAACAAAAATAATAATAAGACGAGCACTTCCCCCCTTATACAAAACTGTTTTAGCAACGTCCGTAATAGGAAAGGACACAAAACAGTCAGATAAGGACTAAAACAGAGATTAAGAAAGAGAGAGGGAGAGGGAGAGAAATAGAGAGTGATAGAAGGGGGAAGGGAAGTGGCTAGACACTAATGAAAAGGATTAAATGCAAGATGTCACTTCATCATTTCTCTTACTTACTGGAGGTGGTGGTTTCTTGTGATGTGGATGTGTCTGACATCGTTGTCTTAGGGCTCGTCATGGGTTTGGTCGTCCCGTCCGAAGTCGATGATTCACTTGACTCTGAAACGATTTTAACAAACATAACAGAGTTATCAAAATGATCATGATATAGTTGATGGTTCAGGGTTATAAAAAATGAAAACATAAATTTTAACAGTTTATTTCTTTTAAAGGCACACTGCCATACTTGTAGCTACTTGCTCCCTCTATATAGAAAACTTCCCCAATCGGTGCCTGTTGGTCCCCCATGATCCTCTTTTTCTTATGTTAAATGAGAGCTGAGTTAATGAGATAGCCACTTGTCACAGTGACCTCGATGGCTCGCTGTGTGGTCTAATCCCTTCTTGCCCAGTAGTGGTGACGGTCTTTAAAAGGTATAATTTGTGTCCGCATATTTTTAGATTTAGTAGTGTTTTGTCAAAGCCCAAGGGACTTTTTTGTCACATAATGTATCTAACTATGTTCTTGTGGCGTGTTTGTCGTCCTTAAACTCGCGTTCTTAAAAAAAAGACATATAATACCCCCACCCCTTCCCTAAAAAGAAGTTTCATCAAATTCCTGTGGCGTGTTTGTTGTCCTTAAACTCGCGTTCTTGAAAAAAAGACATATAATACCCCCACCCCCTCCCTAAAAAGAAGTTTCATCAATAGCCCTGTAAGGAAGGGTTAAAGAAAACGAGAGTCAGGTAGAGCCTAATAGAGAGAGGGAGGGAGAAATGGAGAGAGGGGTGAAGGGGGTTCGGCAGGTGAAATGTGTGAGAGACGGAGGATGAGACAATGAGAGAGAGAGAGAGAGAGAGAGAGAGAGAGGGAGGGAGAGAGAGGGGGTGGTAGTGGCACATTATAACAAAGATCGAAGTCATGACGTCATTTCATTGTTTTTCTTACTTACTGGTGGTGGAGGTTTCTTGCGATGATGTTGTGTCTGACATCGTGGTCGTAGGGCCCATCCCGGGCTTGGAAGTTGATTCCGTAGTCGATGATTCTGTTGACTCTGAAACGTTAAAACAAACATAACAAAGCTAATTGATCATGATAACGTTAATGGTTGAGGGTTTAATATAACAAATGAACCCACACGTACAAATCAATGTGATTAGGAATGCACAAAGGCACAAACGTGGACAATTTAGCTCCAGGAAAATATATAAACTTTTACAGCTCATTTCTGTTGTAAGGTAAACAAAAATAATAATAAGACGAGCACTTCCCCCCCCCCTTATACAAAACTGTTTTAGCAACGTCCGTAATAGGAAAGGACACAAAACAGTCAGATAAGGACTAAAACAGAGATTAAGAAAGAGAGAGGGAGAGGGAGAGAAAGAGAGAGTGATAGAAGGGGGAAGGGAAGTGGCTAGACACGTAATGAAAAGGATTAAATGCAAGATGTCACTTCATCATTTCTCTTACTTACTGGAGGTGGTGGTTTCTTGTGATGTGGATGTGTCTGACATCGTTGTCTTAGGGCTCGTCATGGGTTTGGTCGTCCCGTCCGAAGTCGATGATTCACTTGACTCTGAAACGATTTTAACAAACATAACAGAGTTATCAAAATGATCATGATATCGTTGTTGGTTCAGGGTTATAAAAAATGAAAAGATAAATTTTAACAGTTTATTTCTTTTAAAAGGTATAATTTGTGTCCGCATATTTTTAGATTTAGTGGTGTTTTGTCAAAGCCCAAGGGACTTTTTTTGTCACATAATGTATCTAACTATGTTCCTGTGGCGTGTTTGTTGTCCTTAAACTCGCGTTCTTAAAAAAAAAAGACATATAATACCCCCACCCCCTCCCTAAAAGGAAGTTTCATCAATTGCCCTGTAAGCAAAGGGTAAAAAAAAAGAGAGTCAGATAGAGACTAATAGAGAGAAGGAGGGAGAAAGGGGGAGAGGGGTGGAGGGGGTTCGGCAGGGGAAATGTGTGAGAGGGGGAGGGAGAGACAAAACAGAGAGAGAGAGAGAGGGTGGGGGAAGTGGTAGTGGCACATTATAACAAAGATCGAAGTCATGACGTCATTTCATTGTTTTTCTTACTTACTGGTGGTGGAGGTTTCTTGCGATAATGTTGTGTCTGACATCGTTGTCGTAGGGCCCATCCCGGGCTTGGTAGTCGATTCCGTAGTCGATGATTCTGTTGACTCTGAAACGTTAAAACAAACATAACTGAGATAATTGATCATGATAAAGTTAATGGATGAGGGTTTAATATAACAAATGAACCCACACGTACAAATCAATGTGATTTGGAATGCACAAAGGCACAAACGTGGACAATTTAGCTCAAGGAAAATATATAAACTTTTACAGCTCATTTCTGTTGTAAGGTAAACAAAAATAATAATAAGACGAGCACTTCCCCCCTTATACAAAACTGTTTTAGCAACGTCCGTAATAGGAAAGGACACAAAACAGTCAGATAAGGACTAAAACAGAGATTAAGAAAGAGAGAGGGAGAGGGAGAGAAAGAGAGAGTGATAGAAGGGGGAAGGGAAGTGGCTAGACACGTAATGAAAAGGATTAAATGCAAGATGTCACTTCATCATTTCTCTTACTTACTGGAGGTGGTGGTTTCTTGTGATGTGGATGTGTCTGACATCGTTGTCTTAGGGCTCGTCATGGGTTTGGTCGTCCCGTCCGAAGTCGATGATTCACTTGACTCTGAAACGATTTTAACAAACATAACAGAGTTATCAAAATGATCATGATATAGTTGATGGTTCAGGGTTATAAAAAATGAAAACATAAATTTTAACAGTTTATTTCTTTTAAAGGCACACTGCCATACTTGTAGCTACTTGCTCCCTCTATATAGAAAACTTCCCCAATCGGTGCCTGTTGGTCCCCATGATCCTCTTTTTCTTATGTTAAATGAGAGCTGAGTTAATGAGATAGCCACTTGTCACAGTGACCTCGATGGCTCGCTGTGTGGTCTAATCCCTTCTTGCCCAGTAGTGGTGACGGTCTTTAAAAGGTATAATTTGTGTCCGCATATTTTTAGATTTAGTAGTGTTTTGTCAAAGCCCAAGGGACTTTTTTGTCACATATACCCCATTCACAGTGGTTTTGAAATTTGTAGCGGCGTTGTAGCGGAGCGGCGACACCGCCATAACACCGCTACAAATGCATTCACAGTAGAAAAGTTATCCCGCTGCAGCAGCGGGATAAATATCATGTACCCATTCACGCTGCAGCGGGTAATTTTTATTACCTCCGTAACAAACACGTGTATGCATGGCTCATGACCCGCGAGTGACCCCGATATGACCGGAAATACTTCAGCGCGGGGTTTTCGATTGCTTGAAATTGCGCGCTAGCTGTACTTTACACAAAAGGTAAACATGTCAAGTTGCTTTTTGTATCCTCGATCATATTACTTTTTTAAAAACTAGCATTTTTATTGCTTCCAGTCAGAATATTTTAATTTTTTGAAGTGTGAAATATTTTTATTTGGATAATTATAATATCTACATAATAATAAAATCAATTTGAATCCACTGGTTACTTTATTTCTATTTCACTTTATGTTCCCCATTGCTGGAGAAAAGAGGTCAGTGATAGGTAAGTAAACAAATCACACGTGTTTGTCGCGGTGTTATAGCGGAGAGCCTTCACACTGAGTAAACACCACGACAGCAGCGGGACTGTCCCGCTGCTGTAGCTAGGCGAACCTAGCGATAGTTGGTCGCGGCGTTATCGCGAGGCGGTGTTATCCCGCGATAGTTTATAACGGGTCCGAGCCTTCACACTGAAGACAACACCGCGACAGCAGCGGGACAGTCCCGCTGCTGTCGCGGTGTTTGAGGCCACTGTGAATGGGGTATTATACCCCATTCACAGTGGTTTTGAAATTTGTAGCGGCGTTGTAGCGGAGCGGCGACACCGCCATAACACCGCTACAAATGCATTCACAGTAGAAAAGTTATCCCGCTGCAGCAGCGGGATAAATATCATGTACCCATTCACGCTGCAGCGGGTGATTTTTATAACCTCCGTAACAAACACGTGTATGCATGGCTCATGACCCGCGAGTGACCCCGATATGACCGGAAATACTTCAGCGCGGGGTTTTCGATTGCTTGAAATTGCGCGCGCTAGCATGTCAAGTTGCTTTTTGTATCCTCGATCATATTACTTTTTAAAAAACTAGCATTTTTATTGCTTCCAGTCAGAATATTTTAATTTTTTGAAGTGTGAAATATTTTTATTTGGATAATTATAATATCTACATAATAATAAAATCAATTTGAATCCACTGGTTACTTTATTTCTATTTCACTTTATGTTCCCCATTGCTGGAGAAAAGAGGTCAGTGATAGGTAAGTAAACAAATCACACGTGTTTGTCGCGGTGTTATAGCGGAGAGCCTTCACACTGAGTAAACACCGCGACAGCAGCGGGACTGTCCCGCTGCTGTAGCTAGGCGAACCTAGCGATAGTTTGTCGCGGCGTTATCGCGAGGCGGTGTTATCCCGCGATAGTTTATAACGGGTCCGAGCCTTCACACTGAAGACAACACCGCGACAGCAGCGGGACAGTCCCGCTGCTGTCGCGGTGTTTGAGGCCACTGTGAATGGGGTATAAATGTATCTAACTATGTTCTTGTGGCGTGTTTGTCGTCCTTAAACTCGCGTTCTTAAAAAAAAAAGACATATAATACCCCCACCCCTTCCCTAAAAAGAAG
This sequence comes from Strongylocentrotus purpuratus, assembly GCF_000002235.5. Lineage (NCBI taxonomy): Eukaryota > Metazoa > Echinodermata > Echinoidea > Camarodonta > Strongylocentrotidae > Strongylocentrotus > Strongylocentrotus purpuratus. Next base: position 30,187,101 of record NW_022145605.1, on the reverse strand, counting down.
TTTCATCAAATTCCTGTGGCGTGTTTGTTGTCCTTAAACTCGCGTTCTTGAAAAAAAGACATATAATACCCCCACCCCCTCCCTAAAAAGAAGTTTCATCAATAGCCCTGTAAGGAAGGGTTAAAGAAAACGAGAGTCAGGTAGGACAAATAGAGAGAGGGAGGGAGAAATGGAGAGAGGGGTGAAGGGGGTTCGGCAGGTGATATGTGTGAGAGACGGAGGGAGAGACAATGAGAGAGAGAGAGAGAGAGAGAGAGAGGGAGAGAGAGGGGGTGGTAGTGGCACATTATAACAATGATCGAAGTCATGACGTCATTTCATTGTTTTTCTTACTTACTGGTGGTGGAGGTTTCTTGCGATGATGTTGTGTCTGACATCGTGGTCGTAGGGCCCATCCCGGGCTTGGAAGTTGATTCCGTAGTCGATGATTCTGTTGACTCTGAAACGTTAAAACAAACATAACAAAGCTAATTGATCATGATAACGTTAATGGTTGAGGGTTTAATATAACAAATGAACCCACACGTACAAATCAATGTGATTAGGAATGCACAAAGGCACAAACGTGGACAATTTAGCTCAAGGAAAATACATAAACTTTTACAGGGAGGGGAAGTGGCTAGACACGTAATGAAAAGGATTAAATGCAAGAGGTTATTTCATTGTTTTCTCTTACTTACTGGAGATGGTTGCTTCTTCATATGCCGTTGTGTTTAAAATCGTTGTCGTAGGGCTCGTCATGGGCTTGGTTTTCGCGTCCGTAGTCGATGATTCTGTTGACTCTGAAACGATTTTAACAAACATAACTGAGTTAAATGACCATGATATAGATGATGGTTCAGGGTTATAGAAAATGAAAAACAGTTTATTTATTTTCTAAGGTATAATTTGTGTCAGCCAAGCCCAAGGGACTTTTTGTCACATAATGTATCTAAATATGTTCCTGTGGCGTGTTTGTTGTCCCTAAACTCGCGTTCTTAAAATAAAGGCGGATACTCCTCCCCACCCCCTCCCTAAAAAGAAGTTTCATCAATGGCCCTGTAAGCAAAGGATAAAGAAAAAGAGAGTCAGGTAGAGCCTGATAGAGAGAGGGAGGAAAAGAGGGGGAGAGGGGTGGAGGGAGTTCGGCAGGGGAAGGTGTGAGGGAGGGGGGTAAAGACAAAGAGAGAGAGAGAGAGAGAGAGAGAGAGAGAGAGAGGGGGGAGTGGAAGTGGCACATAAGTCCGGAATAGGAAAGGACAAAACAAAAGTCAGATCAAGACTGATACAGAGAGAGAGAGAGAGAGAGAGAGAGAGGGATAGTGGCTATACACAATTTCGTGGTAAAGATTTTGATAATGATCAAATGCATGTTTCTAGTAATATATGTCTAGGTGGACGAGATTTTGAAATAAATATATACCTGATGTAGCTCGTTTATTGTCAGTTTGTATGCAAACAAAAAAATACGGGCACTGCCGCCTTAAAAAAAGTGTTTTAGCGACGACCATGACAGACTAAGAAAAGTAGAGTCAGGTAAAAACAAAGAGAGAAGAGTTTGTATTGCTTAGACATACTCGATGTAGTGGTGTTTTGAGTAGTCGTTGCGTCTGGGCGTTCCGACATTATGGTCGTATGGCTCGTCGTGGGCTTGGTCGATGCTTCCTCCGTTGACACGGTGACCTCTGGAAAAAGAAAAAAAAATTAGATAAATGACGAAGCATAACATTATTTCCTCTGAAATTATTTTCCCATCGACTGTTTCCAGGCGCCCTTGGTCAGCATACAGGGACAGGATCAACGAGGGGTGGGGGGGGGGGGGGGTATCGGAAAATGCTTTTCCTGTGGGAATCCCAATTCTATCAAGAAATTCCGAAAGAGGACCATGAGGTATTTTTTTCGTAGTCATCATCACTTTTTTTTTCCTTATTATTATTCTTATTATTCTTCAGTTGCAGTAACAGCCACCGGCATGTATTGTCGTACTGGTGAAGTGCAGTGCAGAATTCATGTACAATGTCTGATAAAAGATACAACAAACTGCGTGCAAGTAACACAAATAAAAAAATTACCCCCTGCAGAAAGTCTCATCATGCTCTTTGTTTATTAATTAGCCACCCCTCCCCCCCCCCCCCCCATGATACGCCAATGATATTACACCTACGTTCATCGCAGTGTTTCCCTTGAAACCCACTTGAGCAGTGACAGTCGTAGCCTACCATAGTCTCCTCACACCAGCCGTTTTTACAGAGATCTTTGACACAATCTGCAAAAAAGTAATAAATGGGATAAAACTCAACACTTGCAAACAAAATCATTTCATTTGTACTGATTGCTGTGAAAAGGGTATATTTTCGGACATTTGACAAATTAATATGTAAAAGATAAGCAAGACTAATGTTTTCCCATGGGTGTCCGTGCCCCTTTTGGACAACTACCCCCTAGGATGGTTGTCCAGGGCGTAGTTGTCCTAGAGGGTGGTTGTCGTAAGGGGTAGTTGTCTGGGGGTACTTTTCAGGTGTTAAAAGCTAATGTGCTTAGATTAGTGTGCGCTTGTAAAAATGACGCCTGGCTGGAATGGAGAATGTGCATACATTGTGTGCGGGTAAGCCTGAATCCGATGACCGGGGTAATATTATATATATATATTTCTGTAAAGCGCTTTGAGAGGGCCTTCGGACCTGAAAAGCGCTATATAAAAACTAGCTATTATTATTTATTATTTTCGGGCTAAGTTGTCCTAAGGGGTAGTTTTCCGGGGGTCATTGTCCGAGGGGTAGTTGTCCTAGGGGGTAGTTGTCCAGGGGTCGTTGTCCGGGGATATTTGTCCCGGGGGTAGTCGTCCTAGAGGGTGGTTGCCCTAGGGGTGGATGTCCAGGGGGTAGTTGTCCTAGGGGGTAGTTAACTGGGATGGTTATCCAGGGGTAGATGTCCAGGGTAGGTGTCCGGAAACCCTTTAAAGATGACTTTGTGTTGGTATCATTTGTAAGATTATGAAGCGGATCCTAATTAAATGATTGGTTGAGAGCGTACACGGTCAATAGTTTTTTTAAAAGATGTCCGCATGCCCGCCTACGTTCCGGTCTATGATTTTGTTAAAGATGCCCATTGCCCCGTGTAACGGGCCGCATTAATACATTTTGCTGAGATCCTCATTGGTTTACGTGCAAACAGTTTCTTTGTGTGAGTGCGGATACAAAATACAGTGCAGTGTGTGTGTGTGCAGTTCCCGAATGATCTTAACATTCAGTCAACTTTCTAGCGAAGATCCACAGACGGTGTCTCAGATTTTATGTGATGAATTCTGTATATAAAATTTGGTATATAAAAGATACATCGACTGCTTTAATGTTCGAAGCTTAGCTGTTTCTATAATGGCTCTCGGGGACGTTATACACCCTGATATGACCCCTTTGACGCGCCTCGGGGTCATATCAGCATGTAACGTCCCCTTGAGCCTATAGAAACAGCGATGCCTCCCATAGCAGTCAATATATAGCTATACTAATATCCGGTCATTGGTAAAAATCATCTTGCTATATCGCAGCGTAAATCAGAAAGGAAAGACAGAAAGAGAATGTAACAGATAGAAGAAACAACAAAATAACATGAGGAAAGACAGAAAGAGAAGGTGATAGAATGATAAAAACAAAGATTATCATAAGAGAAGTTGATAATAGGAAGAAACAAAGAATAACATACGGAAAGAAGAAAGAGAAGGTGATAGAATGATAAAAACAAAGAATATCATTGGAGCAGGTAATAGAAGGAAGGCACAACTAATAACATAAGAAAATACAGAAAGAGAAAATGATAGATTGATAAAAACAAAGCATAACATACATGTAAGAGAGGGTAATAAAAGGAAGAAATAAAGAATAACATAAGGAAAGACAGAAAGAGAAAGTGGTAGATTGATGCAAAAAAAAAACATAACATAAGCGAAGGTGATGGAAGGAAGAAAAAAAGCATAGAAAAGACAGAAAGAAAAGGTGATAGAAGGAAAAAAAAAATAACATAAAGAAAGACAAAAATAGAAAATGATAAAGAGTAGTAATGGAAAGATAGAAGAAAAGATGAAAGGTCGGAAAAACAAAGGATAACATAAGAAAGGTTGGAAAAACAAAGGATAACATAAGAAAAACAGAGAAAGAAAAGGATAGAAGGAAAACAAAGAATAACATGACGAAGGATAGAAACAAATGAAGTGAAAGAAGATGAAATTGAATAAGCGCGGAGGGGGGGGGGGGGGGCATTAAATCATCGTGTAGAGAACGGGCTTCGATCACATACAAACGGGTTGTAAAGTAATGAACAGGACGGATTGACTGTAGCCAATTCGTATCGTTAGAGGAAGGAAACAGCGCCCCCGTCTTCACAAACGAAAAGGCCCTAATGATATCATTGAAGAACGTATTATATAAATTTATTAAATAAACAAAGAAATACATTTGAGATCAAAATTGAAAAAGGAATGAAACCTACACGGGATTCTGCATATTCTATGCCCACCCGGGATCCCTTCTTTACTCTTCCTCTGGTGGCACCCGCCGATGACAGAAGGGAAAGGAATGAGCTTGGGGATGCTCTGCACCATGCTGCCATCTTGGAGTCGCTTCATCTCACACTTTTTGAACATGGGCAAAGTGTAATTTAGGCCGTACCAGTCTGGACAAGTTGTCTTCGCCATCTTGGACCTATCCGATAACACAGGCACGGCTGTGAAGAAGATATTAGACAATTAATTGCTAGTTGTTTGTTCTCTCCCTCCTCCTACGCCTTTTCTCCATCTGTCTCCTACTTCTCCTACCTCTCCTCCTCCTTCATTTATCCTCTACCTCCCCCTCCTCTTCCTCCTCCTACACGCCCTGCTACTTCTCTCCCCTCCTCTTACTCCCTTTCCTCCTTATCCTCCTCTGCCCCTCCCCATTCTTCATCTCCAACTCATCCTCATATAATCCTCCTCTAGCCGAATCCTCCTCCTTTTCCTCCTTCCCTTCCTCCCTCTCCTCCATCTTGGGAATGCAGTTTATCTTTAAATATTTTGAAACATTTATTAGGGAGACTTTTTAATAATGTGATTTTTTTTGTTTGAGATGCCCCGGATGTCTAGTTTGAGGGCACAAACCCTTTTTAATAGTTGTGTAATAGTATCTGCATAATGTAACTATACAAATGGTTCAGTAATTTTTTTTTTTTTTTACACAGCCAGGACCATGGAGATATAGGCTCTTCCCAAGGCTTCATGAAATGTGATAAAGTGTCAAATTACAGTCTGTCCTTGCAGACTAACGTAGGTTTTACACTTCACGGCTATTTTGCTTCATTATGGTAATTTCGAAAAACCAATTATTTTTCAGCATCATTCGTGAAATCATATAAATATGCCAAAATAATACTTACCGAAGGACAGACAGGTCACGGTACCAAACAGAAACTTCCAAAATACACCTATCTTTGGGCCTTTAGCCTGTATTTAGAAAGACATATAATATTGTTTAAATCAACAATAACAACAACTGAACAAAATTATGATGATGTTGATACGGATGAAAATGGTAATACCGATAATGTTGATAACGATAATGATGATGATCATGATTATCATCAAGATTACGGTTACTTGTACAGCACATACATGTATCACTAACGTAACATAATTGTTGAGTCTGTCACATCAGTCATTGGTATTCTATCAAGGTTTTTTTGGCTATTAAATCTCGGAGTTTTTCCAGCAAATCTGGTAAAACTTTAATTCAATATAGCGAAAACACTATTTTTTTTAGTGGAGACTGTCGTTTAATTTAGGGGATCGGGCAGGGAATTGTACATATCTAACTAGGGGGCAAGGCAGGTTTTTGATACATGGAATGCTGTAAAAGGTTGGTGAGTATCAACCTATCTGCACAGTTTCTAAGTGGACTACCAGGAAAACATGCTGATGGAAAAAAGGAATGGCGACCATTTTCTAAAATTTCTGTTGAACTATATAAAGATTATATTTTAAAATAACCTCATTTTATCATGTTTGTCATATGAAAACGAGTTAAATTGCATACAAAATGATGACACAATTTACAAGTGTACGGATGATTTGCATAAAAATGTTGAGCAAAAAAAAAAGAATTTTTAACCATTTTTTTTCCAAAAAAAATTGCCCCCAAAATATCTATTTCTCCATCTTCATACAAATATGACGACTTCTTACTTGGAACTACTTGCAAAAACTGTCCATAAATATGTTCGAATTTTGTATTTAAATGTCAATTTCATTGTTTTTGCACCGGGGTGTTGGCTCAGTCAGTAGAGCGTCCGCCTCACAACCGGGAGGTCGTGGGTTCGAACCCCGGCCGCGTCATACCAAAAAGGGAGTTGTTGCTACCTTGTTTGGCGTTCAACAATAAGGGATAGAGCAACGTCGATCTGGCGCTGCTCAGTGGCTGCCGGGCTCACGATCAATTGGGCAAAAAGAATTTCTGTTTCGGTTTAATAAAATTTGGAGTGGACTAATAGGCTATTATTATTATTATTATTGAAAAATTTTATAGTGCTCGAAAGATGAAACTTTAATATGAGCTAAAATGGAAATGTTGGTTGATCTAGGCTGTCTACTCCTTAGCAACGGTAACATAATTAGATGAAAAAAAGAATGTATTGCGAATAGATGCTATCATTGAGGAGATGAATATTTCGATAGGAAATATGACGTCAGGTGATGCAGTTTCATAATATTGTAATGATATGTCTCTCTTAGTTCCGGTTTATATGTTAATAATTTGCCTGCCAACCAATATAAATGTGTTCCCACATACCAAATTAGGCTTTCAGTCATACTGATACATAACATTAGAACTGATCAATTTCAGTTCATTTCACTTATTTATTTCCACGTCGAGGTGAATATATATATATATATATTTTATAATCGATAAAAACATATGAAATGAGATGTCTGTCTCTTTCGTCTGCACTTTATTGTGGTATCTGGTCATTAATAGCTGTAGGCATTTGTGAAAGAAATCTCACTTGAATTTTTCTCATGAATTTCCCTTGTCCACTTTTTACAATTCGCTTGAATAATTTTAGGTGGGAGGATCATCTTTCCAAGTGACAGACATGATTTGCAGTCTGAAACATGTACATAGTTCTTGGTGTGGATCAGAAGTTTCATATATGGATTAATGCGCCAATAGTATTCAATGAGATTGCGACCCACCCCGCCCCCGCCCCCCACCCCTACCCCCTCTGCCCAAATTTAGCTACATAACTGAGCAAGCAAGTGAGCAAGGCGACCGGCTGTAGATAGTAGTAGTAGTAGGGCTTCGCATTTTGAACATTGATAGGTGCTTTTTTGTATTCATTCCTCATAAAAGCGTTGGTCACATCCCACCGTGCGTGTTTTTAGTCCGTACGGTTTTTGGGGAGGCCACGGCCGCCACGTTTTCTGAAAACGTAGGGAGGGAGTGGCAAAGGCAGGGAGGCAAAGCACGTCACACGCACGGCGTAAGTACGTGGCCCGCACGCCACGCCTGGCCGTGAGCGGTTGCGTGCATCGTACGTTGCGCACGTGGTAAGTGCGTTGTACGTGCTTACAAGGATAAGCGTAGAATACAAGGATAACATAATATAATGGGGTAGGAAGTGTCTTAATTTGCTAAGGATACCAGTGTTGTGAGCACTGATTTTGCAGATATTGTCAGTGTGCGCTTTCCAAGATAGTTTTTCATTAATAACTAGCCCCACAAATTAAGTTGATCGGGCCCTTTGAATGACAGTACCATACAAAATTATACAATTAGGCAAAGTTGCAACCTTATTACTAAATTGCATGCAACTAGTTTTGTCTAAGTTAAGTGACAGTTTGTTTGCTTTTATCCAATTTGCCACACCTTTAAGTTCGTTATTTAGTATTTGCGTCAATTGCTCTGGATCGCGATGTGACAAAAAAAATAATTGACTCGTCAGCAAAAAATATAAATTGAAGCAGACAAGATGTTCTCTCAATGTCGTTTATATAAGTAATAAACAAAAATGGGCCAAGAATACTTCCTTGCGGAACTCCACAAAGGACAGGTTTACTTTCAGAGAAATTACCATTCAGCGAAACAAACTGGGAGCGCCCTTTAAGATAATTCTTGAACCACGTCAACGGTTTTCCCCTTATTCCATAGTGAGAAAGTTTGTAAAGAAGGACATTATGATCAACAGTATCAAATGCTTTAGAAAAATCTATGAACAAACCAACCGTATTAGAAGACTTATCGATAGCTTTGGCGACTGTTTGAACTAAAGTATGGCATGGGTAGTGCTACTCTTTTCTCGGAAGCAAAATTGAGTATCAGAGAGGATGTTGTGCTTTTTAAAGAAACTCATGGTCCGTATGTGGACCAACTTTTCAAGGATTTTAGACAAGGTTGTAAGCAATGAGATTGGTCTATAATTACTTGGTAATGTACTGTCACCCTTTTTGAAAATTGGGATTATTTTCAAAATTGTCATTGATTCTGGAATATGTCCAGATAAAATTACAAATTAAATATATAAACGAGAGGATCAACAATATAATTCATAGTTTTCTGTAAAAGGTTGTTATCAATTTCATCAAATACTGCACTCTTATTTATTTTTTAGGCCAGATATAATCTTAATTATCTCTTTTGGGTACGTAGGAAAGAAAATATAGAACTTTCATTTCTCTCCCCCAAATAGTGGTGAAATGAACGGTACGTGGATAGTATGTGCCTAGCAAGATTAAAACCAACTTGAGAAAAATAATTGTTTAAAATATCTGCCAACTGAACTTCATCCTCAACTATTGCATCATTATGTCTAAGCTTAGTAATCTTAAAATGCTTTGATCCAATGTTGATGGTAGAATTGATGATCTTCCATGTTCTTTTAAGATCATTTTTGCAACGACTGAATTGATCATGATAATACTCTTTATTAGTTTATTCTTATAATTAGTATACTGGATCCGTGTTTGATCAGTTAATTTAGATATATAGCAGTATAATTTATTTTTTCGATTTATTGTACGTAGAATCGAATTCGTTATCCAGATAGTCTGGGTGACTTCTTATCATTTTTAGACTTGGGTTTAGAAAAAGGAATATTTCGATTTACATGAGACATAAAAATTCCAATAAAAATTCCATACGACTGATTAACATCTACTGTATTAAACACGTCATCCGAAGATTCTTCTTCTAGGCTTAGTTTCAATCCATATAGGTTTTCGTCATTATATACACGTCTTTTAGGTTCATCACTAGGAGAGTTATTTGCCTGAAATCGTTCGGAATAATACATGGAAATCGGGAAATGATCAGAAACATCTGACAGGACTATGCAAGCTTTAATTTCAGAGCGTACATTTGAAGAAAAAAAATTGTCAATAAGAGTTGCCGAAGTATTGGTTATTCTAGTGGGTCTAGAAATAAGTGGCAAGAAAGAGGCAGAGAGGAATGTCTCTAAAAAATCATGTGCATGAATATTAGCATCACTCGTTAAGAGATCATAGTTGAAATCTCCCATTATGATACACTTTTTTGTTTTTAACGGAGTGATAGTGTAATAAATTATTCAAAGTGTCCAGAAAATCAGCATGATTGCTCTGAGGTGGCTTATAAACAACTCCCAAGATAGTTTTTCTTCTATTGCGATCAGTAATTTCAATAAACAAAGTTTCTGCGATTTCATTCATCACTTTCATGTGCATAAAGAATGCAACACCACCACCTATTTTGTTTGTACGATTATTATTTTGTAAGTATATAATATCCAGGGAGAGAAAACAGTGTATTATTTTGGTCTGAAAGCCACGGGGGAGGGATGGGGTAAGTATGCACTATGCACATGTTTCAGATTTAAAATCATGTCTGTCACTTGGTATCAGGGTATTTTATGCGATAACCCAATTTGATTTCTTAGAAACACATAATTTATCGGTTGCTATGGATATTATCATCATAGCAACGGGTATTAAGAGAGATATATCATTAAATGACATCATACTTCCTCTCAAAATATTAACCTACTTGATGATAGCATCTACCCGCGATATATTATATTTTGTTTATCTATGGTACCGTTGTTAAGGACCCTTAGCAACCAAAATTGCCATTTTACTACATTCAATTTATTTTTTTCTTTTCAATTCTTTATTCGACCAGCATAAAACAATTTAAAATGCCCTATAACAAACAATAACAAGATAATAAACATAGATTAACAATAACAAATTAAAGACTTGCATAATAGTACGCACATTCACATCAACACACACACACACGTCCATAAAGTAGGTTACACAAAAAGAAGAAAAGGAGCGAAAAATAGGGGAAAAAAGAGATAAAAGTAGAAGAAAGAAGGAAAAGAGAAGTACCTACTAAACCATGGCTACCATTCCTTGAAAAATACCTTTTTTGTACATTAATTTAAATGTGTTAATTGTAGAACTGGATCTTAGGTCATGATTCATATCAAAGTGTATAACTTCTTTTACAAAAGCAATGAACTTGAATATGATGTACAAGTTTTCCAGAAAGTTCCAAGTCAGTAGTCAAAATAATTATTTCAATATGGACAAATAGTATTTTGGGGCAATCCGTATATCTGGTAAATTTGTATTAAAAATGAAAATAAACATTTTTGGCTCAAAATTATTCTGTAAGTCCGAACCCATTTAATGTTATATCATCCCGTATGCAAATTAATTTTCTTTTATATTACACCTCACACGTAATAAAATCATGTTCCGTTAAAAAGCAATTACCAAAATAGTTATACAAGGCGTCCAAATTCAAAGCAGCATATTTTAAAGGTAGTCCACCTAAAATTTTTGCATGAAGGTGCATGTTAATTTTAATCTGATTGAATCAAATGCGTATTAGAATACACAGATCACGAATTTGAACGTTCTAATAGCAATGCTGGAACAACTTCAATTTCGATTAAATGGATTGAAAAAGTTGAGAAATTGCTATTATTCGTTGAGTCATCCTTCATTTCATCACACAAACATTGCTTTCTATAGCATGCCCCATATCTCTTTTTCTTGTTTTTCTGTAATGTTATTATTAGAATTATGTATTATTATTGCTGTATGTTTATTTTATGTTGTACCTTACTTGTATGTTAAGCGCTTAGAAACATTGTATTAAGCGCTTTATAAATGTAATTTATTATTATTATTATTACATTGTATTATTTCGAAATGTCTCGTGTACATGCTTATGTTAAAATAGACGACAGGTACAATGGCAATCAAATCAAATCAGACTCATGGTGGCCATTACACTATGATTAAAAATACTTAAGACACTCACCATTTTACAGTACAATCTTCAAGGGCTTTCAAAAATTAAAAAAGAGCACGATGATCACCTGACGTCTTTCTCGAAAAAAAAGAACACATTTGGCACCGAAGAATACAGTTGCTTGAATGCAGAAGGCGGAAAATATGAACAGTAAGATCCAAACTATAGGCTAAAGCGATCGATAAACGGAGATCAATTACAATCGCAGGAGACATATGACTTGATATCTACCTTCGACCAATTGTAAATGGTAAATGGTACGTTTGCCTTATCTACAGGCGCTAATCTCGTATGAGAAAGGGATCGATATAAACAGATAGATTATTAAACGAGGAAAGGCTAACAACTGATGACGATTGGTGGATTGAAATTATGGGATAGCTCTGCAAGGGTCGCACATGGAGCTCATTATGATGATTTGTGTTTTTGTGTGTAAAAGGCACCCGTTACCCCCTTAGCAACATGTTGTGTGGTGAAAAGAAATTGTGGGATAGCTATTGGCGCAGATGATTGTTGTTTCTTTGTTTGATTTTGCTATTGCTTGAGAAAACGAACGTTATCTCAGAAACATTATAACTTTGGATCGGAATAGGGGATAGCTCCTTGAGATAACAGCTATTAGACCCAGTAATATTTGTTTTTGCTTTTGTTTCAGAAAACGCATGTTATCTGAGAAACATCAAATTTTGGATTGAATTTTAGGAGTAACTCTGTTAGGTAGGTATTCGCGCCAATTAGAAGTTGTTTTGAGGATTTGGACTTACATAACTTTGATTGTTAAAAAACATGTTACGCTAATAATACGCTAAAAGTGGATAGAAAATTATGAGTCAGCTTTCTGGGAATACCTTTCAACGCCAATGGTATTTAGAACGTTGGAGGTGTATTTTGTTTTTTTTTGGGAAAACACACGTTACCTTAGAAACATGATCAACATTCTGGGAAAGCATTAAGGGATATATATTTATAGCATCGACTATTTCTGTTGTTAAAGTTGCTATAGAAACAAACGAGCTTGTTAAATTGAGGAAAAAAAATTGTTGAAATGCACGTTACGATAGAAACAAGCTGATTAATTTCATAGGTATAATAGAAGAAAAAAAAGCCCGACCGTTATGCACAGTCAGACAAATTAATATCGAGCCTCATCACATTATCAGCCCTAGTTAGACACATATACCAATACAGCGTCACACTCTAATGCCCTCGCTTTGGAAGAATAATGGATGGCATCGTTTTCTCCCGAGGGTTGGTACTCTCAAAGGTTCGTTTATTCGAATTATGAGAATGAAATAAGGTTCATTATACTTTTAACCAGGTTTGCAATCGTGAAAATTAAAATTCTCTCTTCCTTTCGGAAGTAAGAACCCTGTTTCATCTTCAGAATTATCATTATGAACCTTGGAAATGACGGAAATTCGTAATATTGAACTATCGGAAGTATGAACTGTCGGAATTAAGAAATCTTTCTGTTTTAAGAACCTTCGGATTAAAAAAACCTTATCTTCGAAATTGTGAACCTTAAAAATTATTAACCTTCGAAAAAACCGAAATAAACTTGCTTTAGTAGGTGAATTTATTGTCCGACAAGGTTACATTTAGCCTAACCAAATTAATGAATATTTTTTAACATATTTAAAATATGGTCATGAAAATATTAATAAACATTAAAACAAATAAACATTACCATCTTATTCAATATAATCTTGGGGGCATAATGCCTCCCTCCCCTGCCGTATTAAGACCTCAAATAGCCCGGCATTTTTAGGGTTAAGGCATCTACATAATGTCACCACTTTCTGCATAGGCGAATGCAAGGTGAACAAAAACGGCCACGTTCCCTGTCTGATAAAGAGACAGTGACATAATGAAAATATTCTAAAAATAGGGGTAAAGAATTGGTCTGCAAGCCTCTCCTGTTCAGAACCACAAGAGAGCCAGATGGATTACCGTGCGGAAAAAAAAGTAATCCCACGCCCATCCTGTCGGAGCAATACACTAAGCTTCGGAGTTATGAACCTCCTTCGATTTAAGAGTAATCACTGGTATAAAAAGCTTGGGTGTTCATAATTATTTTTCTTCATAAAAACGAACTTTTTCAAAAATAAATACGAGTGCCCCAGGCCATGCCCCAACTGGGTTGACAAATAGCCAGTATAACAATGGTTGTCTTTAAGATGACAATCTGAGAGTTCGAGACTAAATGCAAATCCAACTATTGAAAGTGGAAACTAATTGTTATTTTAATCCGAACAACGGCAATAGAAGCACTGTGGTTTGGTTTGGAACATTAATTTTGGCAATATAAGTATTAGCGTCGAAGAACTTAATTTGAGGATTGGGACGTACATGATTTTGTTTGTGAAAATACAATACACACTAATAACAAGCTAAAAGTGGATAGAAAATTCTGAGACAGCTTCTTTGGATTACCTATCAGCGCCAACAACTTTAAGAGGGGGGAGTTGTATTTTTTGGTCTGGTAAAACACACATTAACTTAGAAACGTATTGAGTGGATCAAAATTCTGGGATAGTATCAAGGGATAGATATTGATAGCGTCAATCATTTGTGTTGTTTAAATGCGCGTTACCATAGAAATAACCTGGATAAATTGAGACGTATGAAAAACACCAGACCGTTATGCACTGTCAAAAATTTAATATCAAACTTCGTCACATAAATTTCATGAATATTTCCGGCATGAAAAAAGGTTTGAATATTTTATGCGTACATGTATAATTGAATTCCAATAATGCATCACGCTTGGATGCTCTTGCTTTGGTAGAATAATGGATGGCGTCGTTTTTTCTCTCTCTCTCTCTCTCTTTCTCTCTCTCTCTCTCTCTCTCTCTCCCTCTCACACACAAACACACACACACACACGATTTTTGTTTTCGTTTTTCAATTAAATTGCACCTTCAAAATTGTGTTTTGGAGGCCCCATCCTGATCAAGCGTCGCTTATGATGGCGGTCTCCTGCACTTTTCCACAAATAGCTAGGGTCAGGCACGTAGCCACGGAGAGGGGGGGGGGGAGGGGAGCACGTGCCCCCCAAAATGTCCAAGATCGGTTGAAATTTTTTAGACCCCTCCCCAGGACGTCGATCGATTACATGTACCAGGGGATTAGTTGGTATAAAACAATGGCGGCCAGCGTAATTGCAACTAGAACAACATTTATAATAGAACTAAAGAACACAAAAATACATTTTGAGAAGGAAGATACATTAATATTCTTCCTTGTCCCTCCATTACAGCGTTTCTTATAACATTCCTATGACAAAAATCGGCATCTGTTATGTCTCTCTCTCTCTCTCTCTCTCTCTCTCTTTCTGTCTCTCTGTCACTTTTTATCCAATCATTTCTCTCGTTATCATACACACGCATAATTATGTTGTACTCCCTTTCTCTATCCCTCTCTCTCTCCCTCCCCCCCCCCCCCCCCCTCTTCCTCACCCTCATATAGATCCGGTGGTATAATTTATGCTTGCTGGACTACTGGATATAGGTAGATATAATATATGGGGATGGGGAGATAATCATAACAAATTAACTAACAAAATAATGTAAGGTTGCTGATGTGAAGCACATTGAAAGTCAGGCAACTTCATCATTCTTGACAGAGCGTAGAAAATCTTGCTGGGTTGAAGAAGTTCTTTAATTTCAATTATATATCCTCACATTCTATCAATCTACATGTATATATATCTTCCATTTTTTAAATCCTACGACTCTATCATATTCTTCTATCACGACAAATTTATATTACTTTAAATTCAATATCTTCTTTCATTCTCACACTCTTTATCTCTTCCTTTCCAAATCTCTCACTGAATTATAAATCTCTTTCATTAAAACTTCTCTCAATATCTCTCCTCGACACGTTCTTATACGCTATGTACATGTATCTCTCTTCTTCTTACACAAACACAATTGACAGTAAAGTCATTGAAACTTAATTATTACACATGGCCTTCGGAAATGTAACGCCCCTACCAGGTTACAGGGGAGCTAAAATGATAAAATGAAGCGAACAAACAGTTCCTTGTGGTGAAATTGGTGTCAGAATGTAGAATGACTTTTATTACTAGAATAACCATAATCAAAAGTAATCAATATACAAACAATGATCATGAACACATTGTAATGCTTTAGTTTTATATAACGGTAAAGCTGTTTCATATCAATCTGCATGAGCCAGATCTTCACCACAAAAAAAAAGAAACCTAATCTAATTTCCAATTATATTAAACAGCTTTAAAGAAATGTCTATAAAAACAATGAAATAAATGTTTAGTTAATTCCAACTAACATTTCCTGGCTTCAATAATAACACGTAACTCAAATGATAACTAAGTATATCACAAGTAATATAAATAGTTTAATTGCAGATACAACATTTTCAATAAATAATTAATAATATATTCTGCTATGAATATAATCCTTACGTCCAATAACCAAGCAGTTCCAAATTACTCGTGTATCCACAAAACACAATAAGTCAAGATAAAACAACATGCTATAACAGTGTTATGTTCTGTCAACAATCCACATGGACAATTAAATACATGTAGTGATTGTTTGAATCATCTGAAAATATACTTAAGATTTAATGAGCGAATATAAATAACTGTGCAATGTAATGACAGGAAGCATAATATTGAAAGCAATAATTCCTTGCTTTAGGTTCCCTTTAAACTCTCAAACGAACTCCCTAGCTGGAGTAAAATCCGCTAAAGAAAAATATGATTTCCTCAATGTAAGAAAGTGCTCTATGTGCTCCTGTTTCACTGCATCAGCTAATTAAAAGAGAAACTTCTTTCTACCAATTTTTTGAGTTAAAACATATTCCTGAAACTTCGCATACCGCTGGGTTGGCTGTTTTAACTAATCAAATCACTTAAGTCCCTTTCTCCAAATAACTAATATTACTATTAAAGCCAGTTGCTCTAGCGCAGGCCTTCTCAACTAGTTTATTAGAAGTGCCAAAACGAAAAGAATTTGTAGTTGAAGTGCCACCCTGTATGGTTGTATGCCATACCTTGTATACTTGTATACCACCCTGTATGCCACCCTGTACTGTGCTGCGAGTGAGCGTAGCGACCGAGCCGAAAATGGTTGGGGTCCACGGGCGAAGCCCTAACGGGGGTAGCAGGGGGCAGAGCCCCCTGAAGCTGGTGGATTTAGGGCTTTCTAAAGGCCCTAATGGGGCATTTTTAGCACCAGTTCATTCCACAATATAATCAATCATAATTTCATATTGATGTGACAAAATTAGTACAATTCCTGGGTACAATTACACTGGAGGTATATTTATATGTAGTGTTTTGTGTGCAATAAACATAGGAAATGTCAAAATAAAGTGAAAATCAAACCAAAAAAAAACAAGATGTTTCCAGAGATTGGCAATGTTAAAATTGGTATCCCGTCGTAAGCTAATTGTTGTTCAGACCTTAGGTTTAGATTCGTATAAAATGGTAAAAAACAATAAATTCCCCTTTCTTCATGTTTGTTTAGCAGGCATTTTGGGACCAAATTCGACTGCAACTTCTTGATTTAGCTGAGTATTTGATTCTAAAATATATATTTTCTTTCTTTCTGTTTTTTGTTTTGTTGTTGCAACAGTCGCGCGCCACTCCGACTGACCGCAAGCGCCACAAGTGGCGCGCGCGCCGCCAGTTGAGAAGGCCTGCTCTAGCGTAGCATCACGGAAACAAAATAAAATGTAATGTAATGTAATCAAGCTCATGAAATGTGTGTCGCAATCATTAGTTATGCCGGTTAGAATTCAATAACTGCACTATTCTAAAACGTAGCAAAATACATCTTCTAAATGGGTCCAAAAGAGTTGTTGTAGTTGACTACAAGACTGTTTATTAGTAGGTTATAATTAAGAGGCGTCACACAGTCCCTCTCTTAGAACAAAGGTCCTGTTCACATTTATAAACGACTTGGGTGCCGTGTTTCCACTTCGTTACAGAAATTCTATGCCACTGGTTACAGGCTTGTTCATATTCTAGTTGTGAAATGGGTATCCACCCACACACTTCCACTACTATTTCATGAGGCATTCATTCATAGCATCAACAATTATCCTATTCTTCTACCGATTCTATATCTTATAAAGTGTAATAGCAAAACATTAAAAGTAGTAAACACTTATGTACTTACAAAACTCATCAATTCATTATACTGTTTAATAACAGTATAACGGCGATATAGGTATATTAACTCTAAAGTAAATCAGTATAAACAAACTCATCCAGCTCTTTTGATACACAATCACATACAACGCTTAAGTATATATTCTCATTGGGAGATTTACTACACTTCACGGGCGATCATCTAACAACACAGAGTCAATGAGAATTCGGTACTTTGAGATAAAAATCCCACTCTCCACTCATATAACACGTACAAGTAGAAACCATAATATCGTCGGCCTTATGCCAAAAGGGCCTTAACCCGATTTTGGGGGTTATTGAGTTATTAATATCACCTTGTAGATTTCATCATTCTCTTTAAAATGATGTGCTTCACTTGTTGAAATTCGATTTATTTATGAAGATAATTATGAATTTCAAAAGGGCCTTAACGCGTATCTCATCTTTTTCCTTACGCCAAAAGGGCCTTAACCTACACGGATGATCCATTTGCGTTAGGAGGGCCTTTCTGGCAAACCAAAGGTGTTGCGAAACAAGAAAATTTCCTTATGCCAAAAGGGCGCTAACTATGCGCGCGTACGCGCGCATAGTTACGCGCATAGTTACGCGTACGATAACGGCAGGTTAAGGCACTTTTGGCATAACGCCGCGTAGGTTACGCCCCTTTTGGCATAATGCCTAGCAGGTTACGGCCCTCCTGGCATAACATACGCTAACATACGCTACATTCAAGCCTTATGCCAAAAAGGCCCTAACATGTTTTTTGCACATAGCATGTACAATTCTGAATATTTTATAACAAATTTAACACATTTCATGTAAAACTTAATAACTTAACACATTTATCGAAATTGGCTTCAAAAGCAAAAAAACGACCACAAACTTTTGATTATTAGAGAGGCCAAAACCTTTAAACGCGATTATCTCGGAATGGCCAAAAGCAGTTAAGGCCCTTTTGGCATAAGGCCGACGATATGGCAGATTTTGCAGTCTTCAACTTAAATCAGAATTATGACCACAATCCTGTCTTCTGATCAAAAGTTGAATCATAGTAAAATTGTAGAGTAAAGTCTCAGCCGGGGTAAAACTTTGAATTGAAACTTTTTCTTTCCGAAAAGTGTCAACAGTTGCTCCTATGGTTTCTATATATCTGAAAAATGTCCTATTCAGATCTATTCAACGTCATGTAGTTGATTCAATTATATGTGTAAGGAAGGCGGTTAAATTGGCAATTGTATACAAATGTTTGTCTTCGAATGCTTTCTAATTATCATAAAAACTCTAGGTCTACTGTTGATCACCTTGGTATTAGCCAGCACGTTTTCGTATGAGCTTTGATTTTTTTAGTTTTTGAGGTTAATAAACCATTGACGTGATGTCACCTTCGAGTATAAGCAGTCAAGATGTTGTAACCGACAAATGAATAAACGTGAAAATGAGAGCATGATAACCATCTAAACACGTATCTAGAGATTTGCCCCCACTCTAAAAAAAAAAAAAAATTGCAAGTAAACACACAGCAACAACCACAACCACAACAACAACAACAACAAAGACAAAATCAATGTTTACCAGCAGTGGTTTGTAAATGTGACTGGTTCCGATTGTTCAGGTATCGCTGTTGTGGGTACGCTCATAGTTGTTGGAATCGGAGTTCATTCTGTTGAAAACAATCATTACAAGTAGTTACTGTGAATAACTAGGAACACACATATAAATAACAAAGGGGATATCAAATTGAACAGTGTAATGTTCGTTTGAATAAAATACTCATGATGGACAACCAATAAATTCCAATACTCAGAAGGAGCAAAACCTAACATCGGCCCCCAACATCGTTCTCGAAAGCCCATTCGCGGGATAAGGTTAACAAACAAAATGGTCCAAATTGTTACATATTTTAAACATGAGGATTGCCGCTCACGGAAAAAATAAAATGAAATAATTAGCTAGATGATATAAATACGTATACGATACGGTACCCTAACATTGAAACTGGCACGGTCACTGTTACCAGAGCTGACAGGTTATTCTATCAAAGCAAAGAACTAAATATTATTGGTTAAAAATGAAGGAGTAGAAGCATCCGATCAAAGCGAATGACATACCAATAGGTGCATGAACCCCTTCAGGAAACAGTTTAAGTGCAGTGGGATTTTCGCTCTTTAGGTTTGAATTAATGCTTTACAAGAACCACAATGTAACATGATTCGTTTCTTTTCTCCTGCCAATGTAAAATAATTTGATATGAATGCATACATCTTTATATTAATCACTTCTTCCCTACCTTGGCATCTGGGGTCAAGGGAACCTACTGCACAATACTGCCATTGTTTCTTAGGATTGGTGGTGAAACACCAAGCAGTGTAACTATTATCGGGGTTTCTGCAATAGTTCTCGTCTAGTCCCGCTTTAGGATAGTTAGTCATATAGTATACATGATAGGTCCACGCCTCACAAGTATGACCGTTGATTGTCTGAGATAAGTTTCCTCTGTAGTTCACTCCTTTAGGATCTTCCAGGCATGCAGGTGTGGCTAGTAAAAGACACAGAGTAATATTTCAAAAGAGCTTGCCAGAAGTAATATTGGTTCTGAATAATAATTTGCTCCACCTTTCCACTCGAAAAAGCAATTATCTACTGTTATGCAACGATTGATGCACATAACAAAATGGTCCAAATTGTTACATATTTTAAACATGAGGATTGCCGCTCACGGAAAAAATAAAATGAAATAATTAGCTAGATGATATAAATACGTATACGATACGGTACCCTAACATTGAAACTGGCACGGTCAATGTTACCAGAGCTGACAGGTTATTCTATCAAAGCAAAGAACTAAATATTATTGGTTAAAAATGAAGGAGTAGAAGCATCCGATCAAAGCGAATGACATACCAATAGGTGCATGAACCCCTTCAGGAAACAGTTTAAGTGCAGTGGGGTTTTCGCTCTTTAGGTTTGAATTAATGCTTTACAAGAACCACAATGTAACATGATTCGTTTCTTTTCTCCTGCCAATGTAAAATAATTTGATATGAATGCATACATCTTTATATTAATCACTTCTTCCCTACCTTGGCATCTGGGGTCAAGGGAACCTACTGCACAATACTGCCATTGTTTCTTAGGATTGGTGGTGAAACACCAAGCAGTGTCATCATTATCGGGGTTTCTGCAATAGTTCTCGTCTAGTCCCGCTTTAGGATAGTTAGTCATATAGTATACATGATAGGTCCACGCCTCACAAGTATGACCGTTGATTGTCTGAGATAAGTTTCCTCTGTAGTTCACTCCTTTAGGATCTTCCAGGCATGCAGGTGCGGCTAGAAAAAGACACAGAGTAATATTTCAAAAGAGCTTGCTAGAAGTAATATTGGTTCTGAATAATAATTTGCTCCACCTTTCCCCCCGAAAAAAAACAATTATCTACCCCTATGCAACGATTGACGCACAGACCAAATTATAATTTCTTGTGTCAGTCACTTCCGAATATGACGACGCGCCTGAAGTGTAGACCATATTTGAAATAATCATACGTACGTGTCAGGATCACTGCCCATGCAGTCAATATAACTACCTTCTAATAGACAAACAGCCAAGGTGACTACCCTTTAGACAAACCCCCAAGATGACTACCCTCTAGACAAACACCTAAGATGAGACATACACCCAAGACTCCTACCCTCTGGGCCACACCCCAAAAAAAGATGTTAACAATATGGAACTTAAATATTAATAAATTAGGGGAGATAAAATCGAATAGTGTATTTTACATTTGGATGAAATATTGATGAACAATAACATCCAAATGCGTATGAATTTAAACACACGCACATCCGCCTACGTACACACCAATGTGATTTACACATTCATGTACAATGCAAAATGATGATGTTGATAGTGATTATACAATGATCCAGCAGCTGCTTGATCGGCGATAATCGACCAGTTCGTAGTTAGCACATGGTTCAGGCGCCCCCAAATATCCGCAGATCTTTTAAACATAGATAAATCTCACTCGTGGTTTTAGCCATTCCTGTAAATAAACGAAAAATGCCAAACATATGTCATAGTTCTAGAGTAAATCAGTAAAATCCCGGCAAAATTCCAGTTACCGGGAAAATAGTTCAATCTTGCTGAAATACCCTTTGGTTCACGTGTTAAAATCTGGTTTGAGCGAGCGCAGATACCATACTGCATTGTGTGTGTGCGATTTGGTCGCTAGCTTAATTTTTATATTTTTTAATGAGACGTACGATGTCGATCGTACTAAATCCGGCCTAGATTCTACTTATAGTTTCCAAACAAGGCAAAAATGGCGGAAGAAACTCTTTCTAGATTTCAACTTCTTGATGATGATCAATTGCAAGACATGATTAATTTTGCTGACAGCAAGAACACCAAAAAGGTACGTGAAATTCTCCTACATTGCTCCGGTTGTCTCATTTTCGCTCGCTGGACCATTGCCAGCACAAACGTAGCTAGTTCGACGTCACTACCAAACTAGAATGTTCCACTTTGTTGCAGGGCCATTGGGTATAATGTGTGAACCGAGTGTGCGGAAATGGTGTGTTGGGGAGGGGAAGTGAGAGTGTTCGCATGTATGTGTGTCAACAATTAATGAATAATAAATATGGCTAATCATAAATCTACAAAACTGTCTACATCACTGTCCACAGATAAATGTGACTTAAACGTATATAGCAGACGGCAATCGGCGGATCAGACGACACTTGATAGTGATTTTGAAAGTGATATTGCTTTGCTAAATATAAACTACAGAACCTTTTCCATATCTTTAAACTATCATTGATATCTGATAATTAAACCATGAACCTAATAGTTAAACAGTTAGTAAAATAAACCTACCAAACTACATAATACAATGAAATACTTGACTGAAAGTAGGGGATTTTGATGTGGTGCACAATTGCACCCCTCTGTATTAAAATGATCGAATAGTCCATGGCGTGTCATGAATGTTCATGTTTGGCTTAACTCTGCAAAATGTTTGCCTGTACTAAATGGAAAAATAACGGTGGGGGTGGCTGAAATGGACATAATGAACCAATAAGAAGTGATCTATGAAAATTCATGCTTGTTATCCTTCGTGTGCTTGACCTAAACCTTACATTCGCGTGGCAAATTGCGTCCAAAGTTCGACTTGTTGCACATGTGTTATATAGGCAATGGCGAGCTGGCGACCTATTTTGATCAAATGACGGTGGGTGAACTTTAAAAAGTCAATGGGACATGAGGGTTCCAACGAAAGAGCTATTGTCAACGTACGTCAGGGTGGATGTGCTTTTCGTTTAAACAAAAAATGAATTTTTAAGGATTTTGGGGGTAAAAGTCCATAGGCTAACATGCTAGGCTGCTGGACTCTGACGATAGGGGGCGTTGTGAAATGAGACTATTCAGAGCCATATGATAACAATATTGAGATGATTAAGGTCTAGATCTACGCTACCTGCAAGTTATCAACAGAGACCTCGATAGCGTAAACAAACTTCTAAATGTTTACTATTAGATTCGGACTTCAGCGCCATTTCCTCAATTCTAACAATGTCGACATCATAAATTAAACATGAAGATTTTTCCAATTCGACGAGAATTTTTAAGTGTTTTTTAGCAATGCTTAGACAAGAATATTGTGAGGAATTAGGGGGAAATGCTACATACTTGGATCAGGATCTAGTCTAACTCTCAAAGATACACTCACAAAAAAAAAAAAAACGTGCAGATAAACGAGAAAAGCCAAAGTAATGTTTAGCAACGCCCTTAATAGGAAAGGACACAAAACACTCCGATAAAGACTAAGACAGAGATAGAGAAAGAGAGAGAGAGGGAGGGGGAGGGGGAGGGGGAGTAGGTGATAGAACGGGAAGGGGAAGTTGCTAAACACATAATGAGAGTGATTAAATGCAAGAGGTCATTTCATTGTTTCTCTTACTTACTGGAGTTGGTGGATTCTTCATAAGCCGTTGTGTCTAACATCGTTGTCGTAGGGCTCGTCATGGGCTTGGGGGTCGCGTCCCTAATCGATGATTCATTTGACTCTGAAACGATTTTAACAAACATAACAGAGTTATCAAAATGATCATGATATAGTTGATGGTTCAGGGTTATAAAAAATTAAAACATAAATTTTAACAGTTTATTTCTTTTAAAAGGTATAATTTGTGTCCGCATATTTTTTTAGATTTAGTGGTGTTTTATCAAAGCCCAAGGGACTTTTTTTGTCACATAATGTATCTATGTTCCTGTGGCGTGTTTGTTGTCCTTAAACTCGCGTTCTTAAAAAAAAAAAGACATAAAATACCCCACCCCCTCCCTAAAAAGAAGTTTCATCAATGGCCCTGTAAGGAAGGGTTAAAGAAAAAGAGAGTCAGGTAGAGCCTAACAGAGAGAGGGAGAGAGAAAGGGAGAGAGGGTGGAGGGGGTTCGGCAGGGGAAATGTGTGAGAGACGGAGGGAGAGACAATGAGAGAGAGAGAGACAGAGACAGAGACAGAGACAGAGAGAGGGAGAGAGAGGAGGGAGTGGTGGTGGCACATTATAACAATGATCGAAGTCATGACGTCATTTCATTGTTTTTCTTACTTACTGGTGGTGGAGGTTTCTTGCGATGATGTTGTGTCTGACATCGTTGTCGTAGGGCCCATCCTGGGCTTGGTAGTCGATTCCGTAGTTGATGATTCTGTTGACTCTGAAACGTTAAAACAAACATAACTGAGCTAATTGATCATGATAAAGTTAATGGTTGAGCGTTTAATATAACAAATGAACCCACACGTACAAATCAATGTGATTAGGAATGTACAAAGGCACAAACGTGGACAATTTAGCTCCAGGAAAATATATAAACTTTTACAGCTCATTTCTGTTATAAGGTAAACAAAAATTATAATAAGACGAGCACTACCCCCCTTATACAAAAATGTTTTAGCAACGTCCGTAATAGGAAAGGACACAAAACAGTCAGATAAAGACTAAGACAGAGATTGAGAAAGAGAGAGGGAGGGGGAGAAAGAGAGAGTGATAGAAGGGGGAGGGAAGTGGCTAGACACGTAATGAAAAGGATTAAATGCAAGAGGTTATTTCATCATTTCTCTTACTTACTGGAGGTGGTGGTTTCTTGTGATGTGGATGTGTCTGACATCGTTGTCTTAGGGCTCGTCATGGGTTTGGTCGTCCCGTCCGAAGTCGATGATTCACTTGACTCTGAAACGATTTTAACAAACATAACAGAGTTATCAAAATGATTATGATATAGTTGATGGTTCAGGGTTATAAAAAATGAAAACATAATTTTTAACAGTTTATTTCTTTTAAAAGGTATAATTTGTGTCCGCATATTTTTTTAGATTTAGTGGTGTTTTATCAAAGCCCAAGGGACTTTTTTTGTCACATAATGTATCTATGTTCCTGTGGCGTGTTTGTTGTCCTTAAACTCGCGTTCTTAAAAAAAAAAAGACATATAATACCCCACCCCCTCCCTAAAAAGAAGTTTCATCAATGGCCCTGTAAGGAAGGGTTAAAGAAAAAGAGAGTCAGGTAGAGCCTAACAGAGAGAGGGAGAGAGAAAGGGAGAGAGGGTGGAGGGGGTTCGGCAGGGGAAATGTGTGAGAGACGGAGGGAGAGACAATGAGAGAGAGAGACAGAGACAGAGACAGAGACAGAGAGAGGGAGAGAGAGGAGGGAGTGGTGGTGGCACATTATAACAATGATCGAAGTCATGACGTCATTTCATTGTTTTTCTTACTTACTGGTGGTGGAGGTTTCTTGCGATGATGTTGTGTCTGACATCGTTGTCGTAGGGCCCATCCTGGGCTTGGTAGTCGATTCCGTAGTTGATGATTCTGTTGACTCTGAAACGTTAAAACAAACATAACTGAGCTAATTGATCATGATAAAGTTAATGGTTGAGCGTTTAATATAACAAATGAACCCACACGTACAAATCAATGTGATTAGGAATGTACAAAGGCACAAACGTGGACAATTTAGCTCCAGGAAAATATATAAACTTTTACAGCTCATTTCTGTTATAAGGTAAACAAAAATTATAATAAGACGAGCACTACCCCCCTTATACAAAAATGTTTTAGCAACGTCCGTAATAGGAAAGGACACAAAACAGTCAGATAAAGACTAAGACAGAGATTGAGAAAGAGAGAGGGAGGGGGAGAAAGAGAGAGTGATAGAAGGGGGAGGGAAGTGGCTAGACACGTAATGAAAAGGATTAAATGCAAGAGGTTATTTCATCATTTCTCTTACTTACTGGAGGTGGTGGTTTCTTGTGATGTGGATGTGTCTGACATCGTTGTCTTAGGGCTCGTCATGGGTTTGGTCGTCCCGTCCGAAGTCGATGATTCACTTGACTCTGAAACGATTTTAACAAACATAACAGAGTTATCAAAATGATTATGATATAGTTGATGGTTCAGGGTTATAAAAAATGAAAACATAATTTTTAACAGTTTATTTCTTTTAAAAGGTATAATTTGTGTCCGCATATTTTAAGATTTAGTGGTGTTTTGTCAAAGCCCAAGGGACTTTTTTGTCACATAATGTATCTAACTATGTTCCTGTGGCGTGTTTGTTGTCCTTAAACTCGCGTTCTTAAAAAAAAGACATATAATACCCCCACCCCCTCTCTAAAAAGAAGTTTCATCAATTGCCCTGTAAGCAAAGGGTAAAGAAAAAGAGAGTCAGGTAGAGACTAATAGAGAGAGGGAGGAAGAAAGGGAGAGAGGGGTGGAGGGGTTTCGGCAGGGGAAATGTGTGAGAGGAGGAGGGAGAGACGAAACAGAGAGAGAGAGAGAGAGAGAGAGAGGGTGGGGGGAAGTGGTAGTGGCACATTATAACAAAGATCGAAGTCATGACGTCATTTCATTGTTTTTCTTACTTACTGGTGGTGGAGGTTTCTTGCGATGATGTTGTGTCTGACATCGTTGTCGTAGGGCCCATCCCGGGCTTGGTAGTCGATTCCGTAGTCGATGATTCTGTTGACTCTGAAACGTTAAAACAAACATAACTGAGCTAATTGATCAGGATAAAGTTAATGGTTGAGGGTTTAATATAACAAATGAACCCACACGTACAAATCAATTTGATTAGGAATGTACAAAGGCACAAACGTGGACAATTTAGCTCCAGGAAAATATATAAACTTTTACAGCTCATTTCTGTTGTAAGGTAAACAAAAATAATAATAAGACGAGCACTTCCCCCTTATACAAACATGTTTTAGCAACGTCCGTAATAAGAAAGGACACAAAACAGTCAGATTAAGACTAAGACAGAGATTGACAAAGAGAGAGGGAGGGGAGGGAGAGAAAGAGAGAGTGATAGAAGGGGGAGGGGAAGTGGCTAGACACGTAATGAAAAGGATTAAATGCAAAATGTCACTTCATCATTTCTCTTAATTACTGGAGGTGCTGGTTTCTTGTGATGTGGATGTGTCTGACATCTTTGTCTTAGGGCTCGTCATGGGTTTGGTCGTCCCGTCCGAAGTCGATGATTCACTTGACTCTGAAACGATTTTGACAAACATAACAGAGTTATTAGTCTGGCAGCCAAATCCAGATTATTGGCCTAACCTTGTTTTAGGGTCTATAGATTTTTTTTCAATGGATTTTGATTGCTTAGACCTTCTATTTCAAGAATCCGATTGCTGACACTCTGTCAGCCTTGAGCAATTAAAGATATATGACGTCATACAAAACGGCCGCCAAAGTACATGATTTTCCTTTAAAAATGAATAATAAATATATAATAAGGATTTTTTTTCTACAATTTTTGGGAGCCAAATGTCTGTATCTCTCTGGGACCATCACTAACAAAATGTTTTGTGATGTTGCAAGGCCATAGATGACCAGCTTATTCGCATATTTTGAAAAAGCGCCCTCTATAAACCTATTAATTTGAATAAAATATGTGTGCCAGCCAAATGCCAATTTCTTAAATCTATGTCACGTTGAAATCATATTAAATGCTTTTGGGGGGCAACAATTGCAGTTGTGCTGCATTAATCTTTCATCGTGTTTGGTATAAATTTAGATAGGGTAGGTGTGGAGAATGGAAGACCCTTAAGCAGACCCTTAATGACGTCATTACCAAAGGTCTCTCATTACCTACATGTGTAGGTAATAAGGGACAGTTACAAATCAAGACATTTTAAATACAATTTGAATGAAAATGGGATTGTTATAGTTCAAACACTTTTTGAAAGAGATACATGGAGCCAATGAACTTACTGTAATTTTGAAACGATTTTAAAACAATGTGGCCCAAAATATTTCTGTAGTTTTTTTTGTTTACAGTAATAAAGGTGCTCTCAATTATGTTAAAATACTTTCAGAATAATGTTCTGGCAATATGACTTTTACATTGATCAAACTCACAGCATAGAAACAACTTCTTAAAATTAAATGCATTCAAATTAGAATGGTGACACGTACAACCAAATATGTTTCATGATAGTGCCTTTCAACATGAAATGGACAACTCGGGAGAAGTAGGCCCGCATCTTAGACCTGGTGTCCCCAATTACCTACACACATTTCTGATCAGACACCATTCATAATGTGAATTGCAACACCCATTCACAACACACAATGGTCATAAGCTTTCTGTGATGGTTGGCACATTTCATAAACTTCCTTTTAAAACTAATTTTTAAGAGCCACCCCTAAATATCTGCATACACCACAACATTCAGTGAAAATTGTGTTTTTATATCAGAGCAAAATTTTACGATCAAAATTGCTTAGCTTGGTCAATTTTGCCAATTTTCTCGGAGAGAGAACGCATTGTAGTCTTCGAAATGAATTGAATAAATGCAGTAGTGTTGTTAAAGGCCACAAATGTCGCTATATCAATATTGGCGCCAACACGGACAGACAGTGATGAGTTCAAGCTTGGTAGTCTCCAATTCCCTACACCTACCCTACATATGTTAAGAAAAAAATGGCTATGAAAGAATTCATTTTTCATCAAATCGGTGAGAAGAGGTTTTACGTCACACATTATTATTCAATTGATAGGCTTTATTTAGACCAGCATTGCTCCAACGTCAGTGAATGTGGATAAAGCAGTTGACATCTATACTAGACAGATGCATGATTTTCAAAAGAAATTACCTGGTGGATTCTATGACACAATTTCCAAGAAAGTTCAAACCGTGGCAGCCATGAAGAAGTCAATGTTGGGGTACGAAAGTCTATGAAAAGTTGATCTACTCCAGAGTAATAGGACTGCAGACAAGTTCAAGAGAGGTCAATGTCAAGGACATTTTGTCATAAGAGCTTTCAGCAGTCCCAACAGTACTTGTTGATGATTCTGGAAACGAGCACTCCCATGTCAAAGACGGACTTATAGAATTTGACAAAAGTTGAGATGTCAGCCAAGCATGAGACACTGGAACAACCTTGTACAGTCATTGATGGTTGTGCTCTGCTGTAGATGAAAATCTGGTGATGTTTGCTTGGTGTTTGACAGATCCGAGAGTATCTAGAGGTCATAACGGGTCGAGAGTCTTCCAACTGAGTCCCGCGTCACTGCTGCCCTCCAAGAAACTATCTCTTACTGTTTGTCGTCGTCGTTGTCATATAGATCATGGCTCGCCCTTGTGACCCGTTTGATGAGACCTTTTGATCGGCATCTGTCTCCTGCAATCCGGTAGAGTGTCTTTAGTATTTAGAGGGTGGCTAGTGATTTCCCGAAGGTCGTCAGTCCACCTGAGCTTGAGTCTTCCTTTGTTACGTGTTCCTTCAAAGGTACCTTGAATGATAATTTGTCAAGGTTGTCTCCTGATCTTCTGCTAACGTGACCAAACTATTGTAGATTGTACCGTCAATCCTGGTAGCAAGTGGCGGTTGATCTCCGATGATGGACATTAATTGTGTCCGTTGGTGTTGTAATCTCTTCATGATATCCCAAGTAGCTTCCTCCAACACCACATTTCAAAGGCAGATATTGCCGAGCTTCCACCCTCCTTGACAATCATTGACCCAAGAACATTATATAAACTTGTCCACTTGATCAACTTCTTCTCCATCAACCACCATGCTCTGTTGCATGTAGTTAATTTCCACCAATCATGATCTTGGTTTTTTTTTCACATTGAGGTAGGGTCCAAATTATTCACTTGCATACTTCACTCTTTTTTTTAAGGAGTTCTAGTAGTTCTTCCGATGTTCTTGTTATAAGTGTTGTCAGTGGCATACTGAGCAAAAACACTTAGAGGGGCAGAAAAACAATCTGCATCCCCACCACTCATATATGTTACATGCAGGCCCCGCAGAACTTTTTTAAAAGCGGGGTGGGGGGTGAAGTATCTACGATCAGGAAGAGAGGAACACAAATTGGCGTGGTGTTCAAGGGGCACAGCCCCCGGAAGCTCAAGGGTTTCAGGCATTTATTAACTGTAAGATGAACATATTTTGATACCTCATTTCACATCTTTCTTTCTAGTTCTCTTTAACATACTTTATACAAAAAGTGAGGGGGGCTCGAGTCCCCTGAGCCCCGCTGTTCTGCGGACCCTGGCATGTAGGCTTTTAAATGGGCATAGTTTTTGCTTGACTGTGAATTTAGGATTTGTCATTTTCCAAAATACGCTTAACAAATAATAATTTACTAAAAAGTGAGAAAAAACCCAGGAAAATCATGTCATTTCAGCAACATTTGTAAATCACTGGTATCGAATATATAGAAAAAACATTTTGAATTTTGTTTGGGGGTTCAACTGTCCCCAACCCTTCCCCATCAATACGCCTGAGAGTGTTGTATTGTCGGTGTATCTTAGGTTGGTGATCGTTCGTCCACCAACAGAAACTTGACCATAAAATGCCTTTCTCATGATGAATTCAGCATAGATGTTGAAAAGTTATGGTGATAGGATGCAGCCTTGACGGACAACTTGACCAATAGTGAACCTTTCGGTGTAGCCATTCTCTGTTCTTACTGTTGCTTCTTGGTATTGGTAGAGCGACTGAATGAGTTGAATAATATGTGCTGAAAAGCCCATCTAGCTAATAATCCTCCATAGGCGTTTATGTTGTACGCAGTCAAAAGCTTTGGAAAGATCAATAAAGCTAGGGAGAGAAGTTGTTGAAACGTGTCTTTAGTGTTGTTAACTTCACTATCTTTTCATGACAACAAACTACAGTTGATCGACATCATAATTATATGCGCGAGTCTGCAGGATGATTGGGTGCTCAGAAATAGGCAAAAGCACAAGCAGGCCTTTACCGTCAAGGTGAGGTTCCTGTTGAAGTGATTCCAAGCAGTGATGTCATGCCAAGGAAAGGTCTGTCCACAACATAGTTATGATGAAGCAGGCAACATCAAAGTACAGCAAGCGATTTGAATTGATGCTAATGAGAAGATGTATGTTAGGGTCCTAGTGGATGACACAGACGTCTACGTACTACTTTTGCATCATTATCTACATGACGGACTTATAAAACGCCAATGACCATGGAGACGCTCCTTCACAAATCGAACTGTTATTGATGTTCTTGCCAATGTAGACAAGTTAGGAGATATCATTCCATCGATGTTGGCAGGACATGCGTTGACGGGATGCGACACTCTTGGGGCATAATTTGGGGTACAATGCTGAAAGTGATGAAGCAGAAGATTCGACTCCCTTAGGACTCAGTTGGCAATGTTGATGCAGCATGGTCATATGTCATCACTCAACCTACTCAATGCTTTGCTTCATGTTATGGACAATCAACAACCAACTGAATGTCAGGCTCGTATCATCGTGTGGCTATCAAGGGTCCGAAGACTAGGAGCTCCAAATACCCCCAAACCTTGCCTCACTACCTCAAACTAATGAAGCGTTTGTAGAAAATGTTAAGAGAGCTCATTTGCAAACATGCGTGTGGAAGCACGCATTACAGTCACAACCTCATTTTGCAGAATTAAGTGTTAAATGACACCCTCTTCCGCATGGAATATTTTAGGGTTCCCAACACTTTAGAGGGCTTTTAAACAAATTTCAAGATTTTGAAGCAAACTTATAAACGGATATAGTCCTGTTTCGTATTGGTAGTTCGTAATTTTAAGGTTAATTTAAAAGAATCTAGTACCTTAGAATACAAATCTAGTTTCTTAACGCTGTCACTGAAAATGGGCATTTATCACCATATGCCACCTCATATCTATGGGACAGAGAGCATAAAATTCAACCATGTTTTCTTCGAGTATCAAATTACAAAATAAAAATAAATGTGCAGCACAATTTTTACTCACTGTATCCAGTGCATCTGACTCATGACATATGATAATCTCATGTTAGAAATTGGTATTTGGCCATCATTTTGAACTATTCAAGTTAATGTGTCTATAGAGGGCGCCATTCCGAATTTTGCAAATTTGCATATCATTTGTGATCATACAACATCGCAATTTTTATTTAGTGATGATTCTAGAAAAAAATCAAGATATTTGACTGCCATTTAATGTAGTAAATTCTGTTAAAACTTTTTATATCATTAATTTTGGTTAAAAAGGGGATTTTGGCGGCCATTTTGTATGACGTCACATATCTCAAATTGCTCAATGCTGACAGCAATCGAATTCTTCAAATTGATGGTCTAAGGAACTATAATCCGAAGAAAAAAAAACTATAGACCCTAAAACAAGGTATATCGAGATGGCTGCCGGACTATATCAAAATGATCATGATATAATTGGTGGTTCAGGGTTATAAAAAATGAAAACATAAATGTTAACAGTTTATTTATTTTAAAAGGTATAATTTGTGTCCGCATATTTTTAGATTTAGTGGTGTTTTGTCAAAGCCCAAGGGACTTTTTTGTCACATAATGTATCTAACTATGTTCCTGTGGCGTGTTTGTTGTCCTTAAACTCGCGTTTTAAAAACAAAAGAAATATAATACCCCCACCCCCTCCCTAAAAAGAAGTTTCATCAATTGCCCTGTAAGCAAAGGGTAAAGAAAAAGAGAGTCAGGTAGAGACTAATAGAGAGAAGGAGGAAGAAAGGGAGAGAGGGGTGGAGGGGGTTCGGCAGGGGAAATGTGTGACAGGGAGAGGGAGAGACAAAGAGAGAGAGAGAGAGAGAGAGAGAGAGAGAGAGAGAGGGTGGGGGAAGTGGTAGTGGCACATTATAACAAAGATCGAAGTCATGACGTCATTTCATTGTTTTTCTTACTTACTGATGGTGGAGGTTTCTTGCGATGATGTTGTGTCTGACATCGTTGTCGTAGGGCCCATCCCGGGCTTGGTAGTCGATTCCGTAGTCGATGATTCTGTTGACTCTGAAACGTTAAAACAAACATAACTGAGCTAATTGATCATGATAAAGTCAATGGTTGAGGGTTTAATATAACAAATGAACCGACACGTACAAATCAATGTGATTAGGAATGTACAAAAGCACACACGTGGACAATTTAGCTCCAGGAAAATATATAAACTTTGACAGCTCATTTTTGTTGAAAAGTAAACATAAATAATAATAAGACGAGCACTTCCCCCCTTATACAAAACTGTTTTAGCAACGTCCGTAATAGGAAAGGACACAAAACAGTCAGATAAGGACTAAAACAGAGATTGAGAAAGAGAGAGGGAGGGGGGGGGGGGAGAAAGAGAGAGTGATAGAAGGGGGAGGGGAAGTGGCTAGACACGTAATGAAAAGGATTAAATGCAAGATGTCACTTCATCATTTCTCTTACTTACTGGAGGTGGTGGTTTCTTGTGATGTGGATGTGTCTGACATCGTTGTCTTAGGGCTCGTCATGGGTTTGGTCGTCCCGTTCGAAGTCGATGATGCACTTGACTCTGAAACGATTTTAACAAACATAACAGAGTTATCAAAATGATCATAATAGAGTTGATGGTTCAGGGTTATAAAAAATGAAAACATCAATTTTAATAGTTTATTTCTTTTAAAAGGTATTATTTGTGTCCGCATATTTTTAGATTTAGTGGTGTTTTGTCAAAGCCCAAGGGACTTTTTTGTCACATAATGTATCTAACTATGTTCCTGTGGCGTGTTTGTTGTCCTTAAACTCGCGTTCTTAAAAAAAGACATATTATACCCCCACCCCCTCTCTAAAAAGAAGTTTCATCAATTGCCCTGTAAGCAAAGGGTAAAGAAAAAGAGAGTCAGGTAGAGACTAATAGAGAGAAGGAGGAAGAAAGGGAGAGAGGGGTGGAGGGGTTTCGGCAGGGGAAATGTGTGACAGGGAGAGGGAGAGACAAAGAGAGAGAGAGAGAGAGAGAGAGAGAGAGGGTGGGGGAAGTGGTAGTGGCACATTATAACAAAGATCGAAGGCATAACGTCATTTCATTGTTTTTCTTACTTACTGGTGGTGGAGGTTTCTTGCGATGACGTTGTGTCTGACATCGTGGTCGTAGGGCCCATCCCGGGCTTGGTAGTCGCGTCCGTAGTCAATGCTTCTGTTGACTCTGAAATGTTAAAAAAATCATAACTGAGGTAAGTGATCATGATGAAGTTGATGATTGATGGTTTAATATAACAAATGAACCGACACGTACAAATCAATGTGATTAGGAATGTACAAAAGCACACACGTGGACAATTTAGCTCCAGGAAAATATATAAACTTTGACAGCTCATTTCTGTTGAAAAGTAAACAGAAATAATAATAAGACGAGCACTTCCCCCCTTATACAAAACTGTTTTAGCAACGTCCGTAATAGGAAAGGACACAAAACAGTCAGATAAGGACTAAGACAGAGATTGAGAAAGAGAGAGGGAGGGGGAGAAAGAGAGAGTGATAGAAGGGGGAGGGAAGTGGCTAGACACGTAATGAAAAGGATTAAATGCAAGAGGTTATTTCATCATTTCTCTTACTTACTGGAGGTGGTGGTTTCTTGTGATGTGGATGTGTCTGACATCGTTGTCTTAGGGCTCGTCATGGGTTTGGTCGTCCCGTCCGAAGTCGATGATGCACTTGAATCTGAAACGATTTTAACAAACATAACAGAGTTATCAAAATGATCATAATAGAGTTGATGGTTCAGGGTTATAAAAAATGAAAACATCAATTTTAATAGTTTATTTCTTTTAAAAGGTATTATTTGTGTCCGCATATTTTTAGATTTAGTGGTGTTTTGTCAAAGCCCAAGGGACTTTTTTGTCACATAATGTATCTAACTATGTTCCTGTGGCGTGTTTGTTGTCCTTAAACTCGCGTTCTTAAAAAAAGACATATTATACCCCCACCCCCTCTCCAAAAAGAAGTTTCATCAATTGCCCTGTAAGCAAAGGGTAAAGAAAAAGAGAGTCAGGTAGAGACTAATAGAGAGAAGGAGGAAGAAAGGGAGAGAGGGGTGGAGGGGGTTCGGCAGGGGAAATGTGTGACAGGGAGAGGGAGAGACAAAGAGAGAGAGAGAGAGAGAGAGAGAGAGAGAGAGAGAGAGAGAGAGGGTGGGGGAAGTGGTAGTGGCACATTATAACAAAGATCGAAGGCATAACGTCATTTCATTGTTTTTCTTACTTACTGGTGGTGGAGGTTTCTTGCGATGACGTTGTGTCTGACATCGTGGTCGTAGGGCCCATCCCGGGCTTGGTAGTCGCGTCCGTAGTCAATGCTTCTGTTGACTCTGAAATGTTAAAAAAATCATAACTGAGGTAAGTGATCATGATGAAGTTGATGATTGATGGTTTAATATAACAAATGAACCGACACGTACAAATCAATGTGATTAGGAATGTACAAAAGCACACACGTGGACAATTTAGCTCCAGGAAAATATATAAACTTTGACAGCTCATTTCTGTTGAAAAGTAAACAGAAATAATAATAAGACGAGCACTTCCCCCCTTATACAAAACTGTTTTAGCAACGTCCGTAATAGGAAAGGACACAAAACAGTCAGATAAGGACTAAAACAGAAATTGAGAAAGAGAGAGGAAGGGGGGGGGGAGAAAGAGAGAGTAATAGAAGGGGGAGGGGAAGTGGCTAGACACGTATTGAAAAGGTTAATTGCAAGAGGTTATTTCATTGTTTTCTCTTACTTACTGGAGATGGTTGTTTCTTCATATGCCGTTGTGTTTGAAATCGTTGTCGTAGGGCTCGTCATGGGTTTGGTCGTCCCGTCCGAAGTCGATGATGCACTTGAATCTGAAACGATTTTAACAAACATAACAGAGTTATCAAAATGATCATAATAGAGTTGATGGTTCAGGGTTATAAAAAATGAAAACATCAATTTTAATAGTTTATTTCTTTTAAAAGGTATTATTTGTGTCCGCATATTTTTAGATTTAGTGGTGTTTTGTCAAAGCCCAAGGGACTTTTTTGTCACATAATGTATCTAACTATGTTCCTGTGGCGTGTTTGTTGTCCTTAAACTCGCGTTCTTAAAAAAAGACATATAATACCCCCACCCCCTCTCTAAAAAGAAGTTTCATCAATTGCCCTGTAAGCAAAGGGTAAAGAAAAAGAGAGTCAGGTAGAGACTAATAGAGAGAAGGAGGAAGAAAGGGAGAGAGGGGTGGAGGGGGTTCGGCAGGGGAAATGTGTGACAGGGAGAGGGAGAGACAAAGAGAGAGAGAGAGAGAGAGAGAGAGGGTGGGGGAAGTGGTAGTGGCACATTATAACAAAGATCGAAGGCATAACGTCATTTCATTGTTTTTCTTACTTACTGGTGGTGGAGGTTTCTTGCGATGACGTTGTGTCTGACATCGTGGTCGTAGGGCCCATCCCGGGCTTGGTAGTCGCGTCCGTAGTCAATGCTTCTGTTGACTCTGAAATGTTAAAAAAATCATAACTGAGGTAAGTGATCATGATGAAGTTGATGATTGATGGTTTAATATAACAAATGAACCGACACGTACAAATCAATGTGATTAGGAATGTACAAAAGCACACACGTGGACAATTTAGCTCCAGGAAAATATATAAACTTTGACAGCTCATTTCTGTTGAAAAGTAAACAGAAATAATAATAAGACGAGCACTTCCCCCCTTATACAAAACTGTTTTAGCAACGTCCGTAATAGGAAAGGACACAAAACAGTCAGATAAGGACTAAAACAGAAATTGAGAAAGAGAGAGGAAGGGGGGGGGGAGAAAGAGAGAGTAATAGAAGGGGGAGGGGAAGTGGCTAGACACGTATTGAAAAGGATTAATTGCAAGAGGTTATTTCATTGTTTTCTCTTACTTACTGGAGATGGTTGTTTCTTCATATGCCGTTGTGTTTGAAATCGTTGTCGTAGGGCTCGTCATGGGTTTGGTCGTCCCGTCCGAAGTCGATGATGCACTTGAATCTGAAACGATTTTAACAAACATAACAGAGTTATCAAAATGATCATAATAGAGTTGATGGTTCAGGGTTATAAAAAATGAAAACATCAATTTTAATAGTTTATTTCTTTTAAAAGGTATTATTTGTGTCCGCATATTTTTAGATTTAGTGGTGTTTTGTCAAAGCCCAAGGGACTTTTTTGTCACATAATGTATCTAACTATGTTCCTGTGGCGTGTTTGTTGTCCTTAAACTCGCGTTCTTAAAAAAAGACATATAATACCCCCACCCCCTCTCCAAAAAGAAGTTTCATCAATTGCCCTGTAAGCAAAGGGTAAAGAAAAAGAGAGTCAGGTAGAGACTAATAGAGAGAAGGAGGAAGAAAGGGAGAGAGGGGTGGAGGGGGTTCGGCAGGGGAAATGTGTGACAGGGAGAGGGAGAGACAAAGAGAGAGAGAGAGAGAGAGAGAGAGGGTGGGGGAAGTGGTAGTGGCACATTATAACAAAGATCGAAGGCATAACGTCATTTCATTGTTTTTCTTACTTACTGGTGGTGGAGGTTTCTTGCGATGACGTTGTGTCTGACATCGTGGTCGTAGGGCCCATCCCGGGCTTGGTAGTCGCGTCCGTAGTCAATGCTTCTGTTGACTCTGAAATGTTAAAAAAATCATAACTGAGGTAAGTGATCATGATGAAGTTGATGATTGATGGTTTAATATAACAAATGAACCGACACGTACAAATCAATGTGATTAGGAATGTACAAAAGCACACACGTGGACAATTTAGCTCCAGGAAAATATATAAACTTTGACAGCTCATTTCTGTTGAAAAGTAAACAGAAATAATAATAAGACGAGCACTTCCCCCCTTATACAAAACTGTTTTAGCAACGTCCGTAATAGGAAAGGACACAAAACAGTCAGATAAGGACTAAAACAGAAATTGAGAAAGAGAGAGGAAGGGGGGGGGGGGAGAAAGAGAGAGTAATAGAAGGGGGAGGGGAAGTGGCTAGACACGTATTGAAAAGGTTAATTGCAAGAGGTTATTTCATTGTTTTCTCTTACTTACTGGAGATGGTTGTTTCTTCATATGCCGTTGTGTTTGAAATCGTTGTCGTAGGGCTCGTCATGGGTTTGGTCGTCCCGTCCGAAGTCGATGATGCACTTGAATCTGAAACGATTTTAACAAACATAACAGAGTTATCAAAATGATCATAATAGAGTTGATGGTTCAGGGTTATAAAAAATGAAAACATCAATTTTAATAGTTTATTTCTTTTAAAAGGTATTATTTG
Organism: Strongylocentrotus purpuratus; assembly: GCF_000002235.5. Lineage (NCBI taxonomy): Eukaryota > Metazoa > Echinodermata > Echinoidea > Camarodonta > Strongylocentrotidae > Strongylocentrotus > Strongylocentrotus purpuratus. Next base: position 30,149,075 of record NW_022145605.1, on the reverse strand, counting down.
TGTCCGCATATTTTTAGATTTAGTGGTGTTTTGTCAAAGCCCAAGGGACTTTTTTGTCACATAATGTATCTAACTATGTTCCTGTGGCGTGTTTGTTGTCCTTAAACTCGCGTTCTTAAAAAAAGACATATAATACCCCCACCCCCTCTCTAAAAAGAAGTTTCATCAATTGCCCTGTAAGCAAAGGGTAAAGAAAAAGAGAGTCAGGTAGAGACTAATAGAGAGATGGAGGAAGAAAGGGAGAGAGGGGTGGAGGGGGTTCGGCAGGGGAAATGTGTGACAGGGAGAGGGAGAGACAAAGAGAGAGAGAGAGAGAGAGAGAGAGGGTGGGGGAAGTGGTAGTGGCACATTATAACAAAGATCGAAGGCATAACGTCATTTCATTGTTTTTCTTACTTACTGGTGGTGGAGGTTTCTTGCGATGACGTTGTGTCTGACATCGTGGTCGTAGGGCCCATCCCGGGCTTGGTAGTCGCGTCCGTAGTCAATGCTTCTGTTGACTCTGAAATGTTAAAAAAATCATAACTGAGGTAAGTGATCATGATGAAGTTGATGATTGATGGTTTAATATAACAAATGAACCGACACGTACAAATCAATGTGATTAGGAATGTACAAAAGCACACACGTGGACAATTTAGCTCCAGGAAAATATATAAACTTTGACAGCTCATTTCTGTTGAAAAGTAAACAGAAATAATAATAAGACGAGCACTTCCCCCCTTATACAAAACTGTTTTAGCAACGTCCGTAATAGGAAAGGACACAAAACAGTCAGATAAGGACTAAAACAGAAATTGAGAAAGAGAGAGGAAGGGGGGGGGGGAGAAAGAGAGAGTAATAGAAGGGGGAGGGGAAGTGGCTAGACACGTATTGAAAAGGATTAATTGCAAGAGGTTATTTCATTGTTTTCTCTTACTTACTGGAGATGGTTGTTTCTTCATATGCCGTTGTGTTTGAAATCGTTGTCGTAGGGCTCGTCATGGGTTTGGTCGTCCCGTCCGAAGTCGATGATGCACTTGAATCTGAAACGATTTTAACAAACATAACAGAGTTATCAAAATGATCATAATAGAGTTGATGGTTCAGGGTTATAAAAAATGAAAACATCAATTTTAATAGTTTATTTCTTTTAAAAGGTATTATTTGTGTCCGCATATTTTTAGATTTAGTGGTGTTTTGTCAAAGCCCAAGGGACTTTTTTGTCACATAATGTATCTAACTATGTTCCTGTGGCGTGTTTGTTGTCCTTAAACTCGCGTTCTTAAAAAAAGACATATAATACCCCCACCCCCTCTCCAAAAAGAAGTTTCATCAATTGCCCTGTAAGCAAAGGGTAAAGAAAAAGAGAGTCAGGTAGAGACTAATAGAGAGAAGGAGGAAGAAAGGGAGAGAGGGGTGGAGGGGGTTCGGCAGGGGAAATGTGTGACAGGGAGAGGGAGAGACAAAGAGAGAGAGAGAGAGAGAGAGAGAGAGAGAGAGAGAGAGAGAGAGAGGGTGGGGGAAGTGGTAGTGGCACATTATAACAAAGATCGAAGGCATAACGTCATTTCATTGTTTTTCTTACTTACTGGTGGTGGAGGTTTCTTGCGATGACGTTGTGTCTGACATCGTGGTCGTAGGGCCCATCCCGGGCTTGGTAGTCGCGTCCGTAGTCAATGCTTCTGTTGACTCTGAAATGTTAAAAAAATCATAACTGAGGTAAGTGATCATGATGAAGTTGATGATTGATGGTTTAATATAACAAATGAACCGACACGTACAAATCAATGTGATTAGGAATGTACAAAAGCACACACGTGGACAATTTAGCTCCAGGAAAATATATAAACTTTGACAGCTCATTTCTGTTGAAAAGTAAACAGAAATAATAATAAGACGAGCACTTCCCCCCTTATACAAAACTGTTTTAGCAACGTCCGTAATAGGAAAGGACACAAAACAGTCAGATAAGGACTAAAACAGAAATTGAGAAAGAGAGAGGAAGGGGGGGGGGGGAGAAAGAGAGAGTAATAGAAGGGGGAGGGGAAGTGGCTAGACACGTATTGAAAAGGTTAATTGCAAGAGGTTATTTCATTGTTTTCTCTTACTTACTGGAGATGGTTGTTTCTTCATATGCCGTTGTGTTTGAAATCGTTGTCGTAGGGCTCGTCATGGGTTTGGTCGTCCCGTCCGAAGTCGATGATGCACTTGAATCTGAAACGATTTTAACAAACATAACAGAGTTATCAAAATGATCATAATAGAGTTGATGGTTCAGGGTTATAAAAAATGAAAACATCAATTTTAATAGTTTATTTCTTTTAAAAGGTATTATTTGTGTCCGCATATTTTTAGATTTAGTGGTGTTTTGTCAAAGCCCAAGGGACTTTTTTGTCACATAATGTATCTAACTATGTTCCTGTGGCGTGTTTGTTGTCCTTAAACTCGCGTTCTTAAAAAAAGACATATAATACCCCCACCCCCTCTCTAAAAAGAAGTTTCATCAATTGCCCTGTAAGCAAAGGGTAAAGAAAAAGAGAGTCAGGTAGAGACTAATAGAGAGAAGGAGGAAGAAAGGGAGAGAGGGGTGGAGGGGGTTCGGCAGGGGAAATGTGTGACAGGGAGAGGGAGAGACAAAGAGAGAGAGAGAGAGAGAGAGAGAGAGAGAGAGAGAGAGAGAGGGTGGGGGAAGTGGTAGTGGCACATTATAACAAAGATCGAAGGCATAACGTCATTTCATTGTTTTTCTTACTTACTGGTGGTGGAGGTTTCTTGCGATGACGTTGTGTCTGACATCGTGGTCGTAGGGCCCATCCCGGGCTTGGTAGTCGCGTCCGTAGTCAATGCTTCTGTTGACTCTGAAATGTTAAAAAAATCATAACTGAGGTAAGTGATCATGATGAAGTTGATGATTGATGGTTTAATATAACAAATGAACCGACACGTACAAATCAATGTGATTAGGAATGTACAAAAGCACACACGTGGACAATTTTGCTCCAGGAAAATATATAAACTTTGACAGCTCATTTCTGTCGAAAAGTAAACAGAAATAATAATAAGACGAGCACTTCCCCCCTTATACAAAACTGTTTTAGCAACGTCCGTAATAGGAAAGGACACAAAACAGTCAGATAAGGACTAAAACAGAGATTGAGAAAGAGAGAGGGAGGGGGGGGGGGGAAAGAGAGAGTGATAGAAGGGGGAGGGGAAGTGGCTAGACACGTAATGAAAAGGATTAAATGCAAGATGTCACTTCATCATTTCTCTTACTTACTGGAGGTGGTGGTTTCTTGTGATGTGGATGTGTCTGACATCGTTGTCTTAGGGCTCGTCATGGGTTTGGTCGTCCCGTCCGAAGTCGATGATGCACTTGACTCTGAAACGATTTTAACAAACATAACAGAGTTATCAAAATGATCATAATAGAGTTGATGGTTCAGGGTTATAAAAAATGAAAACATCAATTTTAATAGTTTATTTCTTTTAAAAGGTATTATTTGTGTCCGCATATTTTTAGATTTAGTGGTGTTTTGTCAAAGCCCAAGGGACTTTTTTGTCACATAATGTATCTAACTATGTTCCTGTGGCGTGTTTGTTGTCCTTAAACTCGCGTTCTTAAAAAAAGACATATAATACCCCCACCCCCTCTCTAAAAAGAAGTTTCATCAATTGCCCTGTAAGCAAAGGGTAAAGAAAAAGAGAGTCAGGTAGAGACTAATAGAGAGAAGGAGGAAGAAAGGGAGAGAGGGGTGGAGGGGGTTCGGCAGGGGAAATGTGTGACAGGGAGAGGGAGAGACAAAGAGAGAGAGAGAGAGAGAGAGAGAGAGAGAGAGAGAGGGTGGGGGAAGTGGTAGTGGCACATTATAACAAAGATCGAAGGCATAACGTCATTTCATTGTTTTTCTTACTTACTGGTGGTGGAGGTTTCTTGTGATGACGTTGTGTCTGACATCGTGGTCGTAGGGCCCATCCCGGGCTTGGTAGTCGCGTCCGTAGTCAATGCTTCTGTTGACTCTGAAATGTTAAAAAAATCATAACTGAGGTAAGTGATCATGATGAAGTTGATGATTGATGGTTTAATATAACAAATGAACCGACACGTACAAATCAATGTGATTAGGAATGTACAAAAGCACACACGTGGGCAATTTAGCTCCAGGAAAATATATAAACTTTGACAGCTCATTTCTGTCGAAAAGTAAACAGAAATAATAATAAGACGAGCACTTCCCCCCTTATACAAAACTGTTTTAGCAACGTCCGTAATAGGAAAGGACACAAAACAGTCAGATAAAGACTAAGACAGAGATTGAGAAAGAGAGAGGGAGGGGGAGAAAGAGAGAGTGATAGAAGGGGGAGGGAAGTGGCTAGACACGTAATGAAAAGGATTAAATGCAAGAGGTTATTTCATCATTTCTCTTACTTACTGGAGGTGGTGGTTTCTTGTGATGTGGATGTGTCTGACATCGTTGTCTTAGGGCTCGTCATGGGTTTGGTCGTCCCGTCCGAAGTCGATGATGCACTTGAATCTGAAACGATTTTAACAAACATAACAGAGTTATCAAAATGATCATAATAGAGTTGATGGTTCAGGGTTATAAAAAATGAAAACATCAATTTTAATAGTTTATTTCTTTTAAAAGGTATTATTTGTGTCCGCATATTTTTAGATTTAGTGGTGTTTTGTCAAAGCCCAAGGGACTTTTTTGTCACATAATGTATCTAACTATGTTCCTGTGGCGTGTTTGTTGTCCTTAAACTCGCGTTCTTAAAAAAAGACATATAATACCCCCACCCCCTCTCTAAAAAGAAGTTTCATCAATTGCCCTGTAAGCAAAGGGTAAAGAAAAAGAGAGTCAGGTAGAGACTAATAGAGAGAAGGAGGAAGAAAGGGAGAGAGGGGTGGAGGGGGTTCGGCAGGGGAAATGTGTGACAGGGAGAGGGAGAGACAAAGAGAGAGAGAGAGAGAGAGAGAGAGGGTGGGGGAAGTGGTAGTGGCACATTATAACAAAGATCGAAGGCATAACGTCATTTCATTGTTTTTCTTACTTACTGGTGGTGGAGGTTTCTTGCGATGACGTTGTGTCTGACATCGTGGTCGTAGGGCCCATCCCGGGCTTGGTAGTCGCGTCCGTAGTCAATGCTTCTGTTGACTCTGAAATGTTAAAAAAATCATAACTGAGGTAAGTGATCATGATGAAGTTGATGATTGATGGTTTAATATAACAAATGAACCGACACGTACAAATCAATGTGATTAGGAATGTACAAAAGCACACACGTGGACAATTTTGCTCCAGGAAAATATATAAACTTTGACAGCTCATTTCTGTCGAAAAGTAAACAGAAATAATAATAAGACGAGCACTTCCCCCCTCATACAAAACTGTTTTAGCAACGTCCGTAATAGGAAAGGACACAAAACAGTCAGATAAGGACTAAAACAGAGATTGAGAAAGAGAGAGGGAGGGGGGGGGAAAGAGAGAGTGATAGAAGGGGGAGGGGAAGTGGCTAGACACGTAATGAAAAGGATTAAATGCAAGATGTCACTTCATCATTTCTCTTACTTACTGGAGGTGGTGGTTTCTTGTGATGTGGATGTGTCTGACATCGTTGTCTTAGGGCTCGTCATGGGTTTGGTCGTCCCGTCCGAAGTCGATGATGCACTTGACTCTGAAACGATTTTAACAAACATAACAGAGTTATCAAAATGATCATAATAGAGTTGATGTTTCAGGGTTATAAAAAATGAAAACATCAATTTTAATAGTTTATTTCTTTTAAAAGGTATTATTTGTGTCCGCATATTTTTAGATTTAGTGGTGTTTTGTCAAAGCCCAAGGGACTTTTTTGTCACATAATGTATCTAACTATGTTCCTGTGGCGTGTTTGTTGTCCTTAAACTCGCGTTCTTAAAAAAAGACATATAATACCCCCACCCCCTCTCTAAAAAGAAGTTTCATCAATTGCCCTGTAAGCAAAGGGTAAAGAAAAAGAGAGTCAGGTAGAGACTAATAGAGAGAAGGAGGAAGAAAGGGAGAGAGGGGTGGAGGGGGTTCGGCAGGGGAAATGTGTGACAGGGAGAGGGAGAGACAAAGAGAGAGAGAGAGAGAGAGAGAGAGAGAGAGAGAGAGAGGGTGGGGGAAGTGGTAGTGGCACATTATAACAAAGATCGAAGGCATAACGTCATTTCATTGTTTTTCTTACTTACTGGTGGTGGAGGTTTCTTGCGATGACGTTGTGTCTGACATCGTGGTCGTAGGGCCCATCCCGGGCTTGGTAGTCGCGTCCGTAGTCAATGCTTCTGTTGACTCTGAAATGTTAAAAAAATCATAACTGAGGTAAGTGATCATGATGAAGTTGATGATTGATGGTTTAATATAACAAATGAACCGACACGTACAAATCAATGTGATTAGGAATGTACAAAAGCACACACGTGGACAATTTAGCTCCAGGAAAATATATAAACTTTGACAGCTCATTTCTGTCGAAAAGTAAACAGAAATAATAATAAGACGAGCACTTCCCCCCTTATACAAAACTGTTTTAGCAACGTCCGTAATAGGAAAGGACACAAAACAGTCAGATAAAGACTAAGACAGAGATTGAGAAAGAGAGAGGGAGGGGGAGAAAGAGAGAGTGATAGAAGGGGGAGGGAAGTGGCTAGACACGTAATGAAAAGGATTAAATGCAAGAGGTTATTTCATCATTTCTCTTACTTACTGGAGGTGGTGGTTTCTTGTGATGTGGATGTGTCTGACATCGTTGTCTTAGGGCTCGTCATGGGTTTGGTCGTCCCGTCCGAAGTCGATGATGCACTTGACTCTGAAACGATTTTAACAAACATAACAGAGTTATCAAAATGATCATAATAGAGTTGATGGTTCAGGGCTATAAAAAATGAAAACATCAATTTTAATAGTTTATTTCTTTTAAAAGGTATTATTTGTGTCCGCATATTTTTAGATTTAGTGGTGTTTTGTCAAAGCCCAAGGGACTTTTTTGTCACATAATGTATCTAACTATGTTCCTGTGGCGTGTTTGTTGTCCTTAAACTCGCGTTCTTAAAAAAAGACATATAATACCCCCACCCCCTCTCTAAAAAGAAGTTTCATCAATTGCCCTGTAAGCAAAGGGTAAAGAAAAAGAGAGTCAGGTAGAGACTAATAGAGAGAAGGAGGAAGAAAGGGAGAGAGGGGTGGAGGGGGTTCGGCAGGGGAAATGTGTGACAGGGAGAGGGAGAGACAAAGAGAGAGAGAGAGAGAGAGAGAGAGGGTGGGGGAAGTGGTAGTGGCACATTATAACAAAGATCGAAGGCATAACGTCATTTCATTGTTTTTCTTACTTACTGGTGGTGGAGGTTTCTTGCGATGACGTTGTGTCTGACATCGTGGTCGTAGGGCCCATCCCGGGCTTGGTAGTCGCGTCCGTAGTCAATGCTTCTGTTGACTCTGAAATGTTAAAAAAATCATAACTGAGGTAAGTGATCATGATGAAGTTGATGATTGATGGTTTAATATAACAAATGAACCGACACGTACAAATCAATGTGATTAGGAATGTACAAAAGCACACACGTGGACAATTTAGCTCCAGGAAAATATATAAACTTTGACAGCTCATTTCTGTTGAAAAGTAAACAGAAATAATAATAAGACGAGCACTTCCCCCCTTATACAAAACTGTTTTAGCAACGTCCGTAATAGGAAAGGACACAAAACAGTCAGATAAGGACTAAAACAGAAATTGAGAAAGAGAGAGGAAGGGGGGGGGGGGGAGAAAGAGAGAGTAATAGAAGGGGGAGGGGAAGTGGCTAGACACGTATTGAAAAGGATTAATTGCAAGAGGTTATTTCATTGTTTTCTCTTACTTACTGGAGATGGTTGTTTCTTCATATGCCGTTGTGTTTGAAATCGTTGTCGTAGGGCTCGTCATGGGCTTGGTGGTCGCGTCCTTAGTCGATGATTCACTTGACTCTGAAACGATTTTAACAAACATAACTGAGTTAAATGGCCATGATAAAGATGATGGTTCAGGGTTATAGAAAATGAAAACATACATTTTAACAGTTTATTTCTTTTATAAGGTATAATTTGTGTCAGCCAAGCCCAAGAGACTTTTTGTCACATAAAGTATCTATATATGTTCCTGCGGCGTGTTTGTTTTCCCTAAACTCGCGTTCTTAAAATAAAGGCGGATACTCCTCCCCACCCCCTCTCTAAAAAGAAGTTTCATCAATTGCCCTGTAAGCAAAGGGTAAAGAAAAAGAGAGTCAGGTAGAGACTAATAGAGAGAAGGAGGAAGAAAGGGGGAGAGGGGTGGAGGGGGTTCGGCAGGGGAAGGTGTGAGGGAGGGAGGTAAAGTCAAAGAGAGAGAGAGAGAGAGAGAGAGAGAGATAGAGAGAGGGGGAGTGGAAGCGGCACGTTATAATAATAATCGAAGGAATGAAATCAGTTCAATGTTTCTCTTACTTACTGGTGTCGGGGGTTTCTTGCGATGGCGTTGTGTCTGACATCATCGTCGTAGGGTTCGTCGTGGGCTTAGTCGTCGCGTCCGTAGTCGATAATTTAGTTGACTCTGAAACATTATAACAAACAAAACTGAGCTAGTTGATTATGATATACATGTAGCTGATTGTTCAGGGTTATAACAAATGAAACAACACGTACAAATTAATGTGATTAGAAGGATTAGAAGGCACAAACGTGAAAAATTTAGCTCCATGAAAATATATAAACTTTTACAGCTCACTTCTGTTATAAGGTAAACAAAAATTGTGTCATCAATGGTGGAGGTTGCTTGAATAAGTTGTCGTTGTGTCTGACCAAAAAAAATTGTTAGCGATGCACGGAATAGGAAAGGACAAAACAAAAGTCAGATCAAGACTGATACAGAGAGAGAGAGAGAGAGAGAGAGAGAGAGAGAGAGACAGAGAGACAGAGAGAGAGAGGGAGAGATAGATAGGGATAGTGGCTATACACAATTTCGTGGTAACGATTTTGATAATGATCAAATGCATGTTTCTAGTAATATATGTCTAGGTGGACGAGATTTTGAAATAAATATATATCTGATGTAGCTCGTTTATTGTCAGTTTGTATGCAAAAAACAAAATACGGGCACTGCCGTCTTAAAAAAGTGTTTTAGCGACGACCGTGACAGACTAAGAAAAGTAGAGTCAGGTAAAAACAAAGAGAGAAGAGTTTTTATTGCTTAGACATACTCGATGTAGTGGTGTTTTGAGTAGTCGTTGCGTCTGGGCGTTCCGACATTATGGTCGTATGGCTCGTCGTGGCCTTGGTCGATGCTTCCTCCGTTGACACGGTGACCTCTGGAAAAAGAAAAAAAATAGGTAAATGACGAAGCATAACATTATTTCCTCTGAAATTATTTTCCCATCGACTGTCTCCAGGCGCCCTTGGTCAGCATACAGGGACAGGATCAACGAGGGGTGGGGAGATATCGGAAAATGCTTTTCCTGTGGGAATCCCAATTCTATCAAGAAATTCCGAAAGAGGACCATGAGGTATTTTCTTCGTAGTCATCATCATTTTTTCCTCCTTATTATTATTCTTATTATTCTTCAGTTGCAGTACCAGCCACCGGCATGTCTTGTCGTACTGGTGAAGTGCAGTGCAGAATTCATGTACAATGTCTGATAAAAGATACAACAAACTGCGTGCAAGTAACACAAATAAAAAATTACCCCCTGTAGAAAGTCTCATCATGCTCTTTGTTCATTAATTAGCCACCCCTCCCCCCCCCCCCATGATACGCCAATGATATAACACTTACGTTCATCGCAGTGTCTCCCTTGAAACCCACTCGAGCAGTGACAGTCGTAGCCTACCATAGTCTCCTCACACCAGCCGTTTGTACAGAGATCTTTGACACAATCTGCAAAAAAAGGGGTATATTTTCGGACTTTTGACAAATTAATATGTAAAAGATAAGCAAGACTAATGTTAATGCATTTCCCATGGGTGTCCGTGCCCCTTCTGGACAACTACCTTCTAGGATGGTTGTCCGGGGCGTAGTTGTCCTAGAGGGTGGATGTCGTAAGGGGTAGTTGTCTGGGGGTACTTTTCGGGCTAAGTTGTCCTAAGGGGTAGTTTACCGGGGGTCATTGTCCATGGGGTAGTTGTCCTAGGGGGTAGTTGTCCAGGGATCGTTGTCCGGGGGTAGTTGTCCCGGGGGTAGTCGTCCTAGAGGGTAGTTGCCCTAGGGGTGGATGTCCAGGGGGTAGTTGTCCTAGGGGGTAGTTAACTGGGATGGTTATCCGGGGGTGGATGTCCAGGGGTAGGTGACCGGATACCCTTTAAAGATGTGCTGGTATTATTTGTAAGATTATGAAGCGGATCCTAATTAAATGATTGGTTGAGAGCGTACACGGTCAATAGCTTTTTAAAAGATGCCCGCATGCCCGCCTACGTACCGGTCTATGATTTTGTTAAAGATGACCATTGGCCCGTGTAACGGGCCGCATTAATACATTTTGCTGAGATCCTCATTTTGAGTGTGAGTGCGGATACAAAATACAGTGCAGTGTGTGTGTGCAGTTCCCGAATGATCTTAACATTCAGTCAACTTTCTAGCGAAGATCCACAGACGGTGTCTCAGATTTTCGGTGATGAATTCGGTATATAAAATTTGTTATATAAAAGATACATCGACTGCTTTAATATTCGAATCTTAGCTGTTTCTATAATGGCTCTCGGGGTCGTTATACACCCTGATATGACCCCTTTGACGCGCCTCGGGGTCATATCAGGATGTAACGTCCCCTTGAGCCTATATAAACAGCGATGCCTCCCATAGCAGTCAATATATCTATACTAATATCCGGTCATTGGTAAAAATCATCTTGCTATATCGCAGCGTAAATCAGAAAGGAAAGACAGAAAGAGAATGTAACAGAAGGAAGAAACAAAAAAATAACATGAGGAAAGACGGAAAGAGAAGGTGATAGAATGATAAAAACAAAGATTATCATAAGAGAAGTTGATAATAGGAAGAAACAAAGAATAACATACGGAAAGAAGAACGAGAAGGTGATAGAATGATAAAAACAAAGAATGTCATTGGAGCAGGTAATAGAAGGAAGGCACAACTAATAACATAAGAAAATACAGAAAGAGAAAATGATAGATTGATAAAAACAAAGCATAACATACATGTAAGAGAGGGTGTTAAAAGGAAGAAATAAAGAATAACATAAGGAAAGACAGAAAGAGAAAGTGGTAGATTGATACAAAAAAACAAAGCATAACATAAGCGAAGGTGGTGGAAGGAAGAAAAAAAGCATAGGAAAGACAGAAAGAAAAGGTGATAGAAGGAAAAAAAGGATAATATAAAGAAAGACAAAAAGAGAAAATGATAAAGAGTAGTAATGAAAAGATAGAAGAAAAGATGAAAGGTCCGAAAAACAAAGGATAACATAAAAAAAACAGAGAAAGAAAACAAAGAATAACATGACGAAGGATAGAAACAAATGAAGTGAAAGAAGATGAAATTGAACTAGAAATGCAATCGTGTCACAACGATGTGCGTGCAATGACGCCATGTTTCTACGTGTCAAACAAAAGAGCTTCTCTCGGACTATCCAGAGCAATTTGCACGAAGTCTGTAGCTTCTGTGATATTGGAGATAGGTGGGCGAAAGAAAGGCCTCAACAGTGACCTTGATGGGATGGTACTATGCCTACGAAGTTTGAAAGAAATTGGGATAGGGGAAAGAACCTAGAAAGGGCTCGCAAGCACTGCGTGCAAAAACCAAGGGGATTTGGTGCATGTTCGTCATTGCAATAAACATCGTTCTGGGGGCCAAAAGCGTGAACCCGATATGCCCCATAGACAATGCGTGTAATGAATGGGCGGAAAACGTACAGGATCTGTATTATGACCGGAGTTAAATGGTTTTTTCTCTCTCTCTTTATGTCTCTTTATGGGCCGTATTTGGTATCATTAGAAAGAGAATTTCATGGTTGTTATTGTAAACCACTCTCTTTTTTTCTATGATAATCCTATCGAAACACGTGATGTAAAATAGATTTATAGGACAAAATGGCGTCTTAAATGGCCCCCTTGACCAATTTAAAAAATCCGGCCAAGAGGTGCCCTGCGTATTGGAACTCGGCATGTCACTGCAAATTTTCAAGAAAAAAAAAGGACGTTTAAGGGGCGAAAAGCAGTCTGAAAAAATGACGTCATAGCCGATACGTGTTAGATTCGGGCGGAAACTCGGCGGAATTTGTATAGTGACCTTTGCTCAAATGCGATTTACTCACAATTTTCTGTGTGAACATATACTATACTTGGTATCATGCAAAAGGGCACTTCATTGCAGTTAGTTTGACACCATTGTTATCTGCGCGCAATGTATTACAAGCATTAAACGCGCTATTACGTAATGCATAGTAAATTCATCATTTTTGGCGATAACTTTGCGACGAGGGCATTACAATATATTTAACTTGGCAGACAGTTGTCACGTATATGGATACATATGTGTGCCAAGTTTCATTGATGTAGGTATCAAGATCGCCATTTTAGAGCAAGTTTAAGTTATTTTGGAATTTTCTTGAAAATGGCGAATTTGGAGGGCATTTTTCTCAAAGTCGGTCAGTGTTAGGGTATATAATTTTGTTTATGGCTTGAAAGGGCATATCTTCAAGTATCTAAATCCAAAAAAGGGTACGGATTTGCCAAGCCATAATGGAGATACGGCCACAGAAAGACAGCCAATTCCCAGAACTTTAGAGGGCGCTATTTATGTTTTGCAAAGCCATTGGAGCGTGAAATTTGGCATGGCTATGTGCAATTATGAGATAAAGATACTGTGAGATTTAAATACAAAACGGAATTCATATGAGAAAGTTATGGCAGTTTTAGATTATTTAGGGGTCCATTTTTCAAGAACTGGAGAGATTTTTGACGGAGTCGGTTTCAGATTTGAATTTTGAGTACGAAGATGGCATTTTGAAGGTCAAGTCATACGTCGCAGATGAAAGAACATCTCTCAGACTATCTAGAGGAATTTGTTAGAAATTTGTAGGATCTAGGATAATGGAGATAGGAAGGAAGAAAGAAAGGCCTTAAAATGGACCAGAAACGGACAAAATGGCGCCTGGACGGTTATGCATGAGTGATTTCGAAAATCGAAGAATGTAGTGACCTTGATGAGATGTTAGAGACTATGCCTATGAAATTTGAAAGGAAAAGGACATGAGGAAAGCACCTAACTAGGAATAACAAGCACTGTGTGCAAAACGAATAGGATTTCCGGACGATAACCAGGAAAACAAGAATATTAATGGGGCAGAATGTGAACGAAAACAAGGCAATGACGAAGGTCGTCATTGCAATAAGCGCGGAGGGGGGGGGGGGGGGAGCATTAAATCATCGTGTAGAGAACGGGCTTCGATTACATACAAACGGGTTGTAAAGTAATGAACAGGACGGATTGACTGTAGCCAATTCGTATCGTTAGAGGAAGGAAACAGCGCCCCCGTCTTCACAAACGAAAAGGCCCTAATGATATCATTGAAGAACGTATTATATAGATTTATTAAATAAACAAAGAAATACATTTGAGATCAAAATTAAAAAAGGAATGAAACCTACACGGGATTCTGCATATTCTATGCCCACCCGGGATCCCTTCTTTACTCTTCCTCTGGTGGCACCCGCCGATGACAGAAGGGAAAGGAATGAGCTTGGGGATGCTCTGCACCATGCTGCCATCTTGGAGTCGCTTCATCTCACACTTTTTGAACATGGGCAAAGTGTAATTTAGGCCGTACCAGTCTGGACAAGTTGTCTTCGCCATCTTGGACCTATCCGATAACACAGGCAGGGCTGTGAAGAAGATATTAGACAATTAATTGCTAGTTCTTTGTTCTCTCCCTCCTCCTGCGCCTTTTCTCCATCTGTCTCCTACTTTTCCTACCTCTCCTCCTCCTTCATTTATCCTCTACCTCCCCCTCCTCTTCCTCCTCCTACACGCCCTGCTACTTCTCTCCCCTCCTCTTACTCCCTTTCCTCCTTATCCTCCTCTGCCCCTCACCATTCTTCATCTCCAACTCATCCTCATATAATCCTCCTCTAGCCGAATCCTCCTCCTTTTCCTCCTTCCCTTCCTCCCTCTCCTCCGTCTTGGGAATGCAGTTTATCTTTATATATTTTGAAACATTTATTAGGGAGACTTTTTAATAATGTGATTTTTTTTGTTTGAGATGCCCCGGATGTCTAGTTTGAGGGCACAAACCCTTTTCAATAGTTGTGTAATAGTATCTGCATAATGTAACTATACAAATGGTTCAGTAATTTTTTTTTTTTTTACACAGCCAGGACCATGGAGATATAGGCTCTTCCCAAGGCTTCATGAAATGTGATAAAGTGTCAAATTACAGTCTGTCCTTGCAGACTAACGTAGGTTTTACACTTCACGGCTATTTTGCCTCATTATGGTAATTTCGAAAAACCAATTATTTTTCAGCATCATTCGTGAAATCATATAAATATGCCAAAATAATACTTACCGAAGGACAGACAGGTCACGGTACCAAACAGCAACTTCCAAAACACACCTATCTTTGGGCCTTTAGCCTGTATTTAGAAAGACATATAATATTGTTTAAATCAACAATAACAACAACTGAACAAAATTATGATGATATTGATACGGATGAAAATGGTAATACCGATAATGGTGATAACGATAATGATGATGATCATGATTATCATCAAGATTACGGTTACTTGTACAGCACATACATGTATCACTAACGTAACATAATTGTTGAGTCTGTCACATCAGTCATTGGTATTCTATCAAGGTTTTTTTGGCTATTAAATCTCGGAGTTTTTCCAGCAAATCTGGTAAAACTTTAATTCAATATAGCGAAAACACTATTTTTTTTTAGTGGAGACTGTCGTTTAATTTAGGGGATCGGGCAGGGAATTGTACATATCTAACTAGGGGGCAAAGCAGGTTTTTGATACATGGAATGCTGTAAAAGGTTGGTGAGTATCAACCTGTCTGCACAGTTTCTAAGTGGACTACCAGGAAAACATGCTGATGGAAAAAAGGAATGGCGACCATTTTCTAAAATTTCTGTTGAACTATATAAAGATTATATCTTAAAATAACCTCATTTTATCATGTTTGTCATATGAAAACGAGTTAAATTGCATACAAAATGATGACACAATTTACAGGTGTACGGATGATTTGCATAAAAATGTTGAGCAAAAAAAATGAATTTTTTAACCATTTTTTAAAAAAAAATATAAATTGCCCCCAAAATATCTATTTCTCCATCTTCATACAAATATGACGACTTCTTACTTGGAACTTCTTGCAAAAACTGTCCATAAATATGTTCGAATTTTGTATTTAAATGTCAATTTCATTGTTTTGCACCGGAGTGTTGGCTCAGTCAGTAGAGCGTCCGCCTCACAACCGGGAGGTCGTGGGTTCGAACCCCGGCCGCGTCATACCAAAAAGGGAGTTGTTGCTACCTTGTTTGGCGTTCAACAATAAAGGATAGAGCAACGTCGATCTGGCGCTGCTCAGTGGCTGCCGGGCTCACGGTCAATTGGGCAAAAAGAATTTCCGTTTCAGTTTAATAAAATTTGGAGTGGACTATTAGGCTATTATTATTATTATTATTGAAAACTTTTATAGTGCTCGAAAGATGAAACTTTGATATGAGCTAAAATGGAAATGTTGGTTGATCTAGGCTGTCTACTCCTTAGCAACGGTAATATAATTAGATGAAAAATAGAATGTATTGCGAATAGAGGCTATCATTGAGGAGATGAATATTTCGATAGGAAATATGACGTCAGGTGATGCAGTTTCATAATATTGTAATATGTCTCTCTTAGTTCCGGTTTATATGTTAATAATATGCCTGCCAACCAATATAAATGTGTTCCCACATACCAAATTAGGCTTTCAGTCATACTGATACATAACATTAGAACTGATCAAAATCAGTTCATTTCACTTATTTATTTCCACGTCGAGGTGAATATATATATTTTATAATCGATAAAAACGTATGAAATGAGATGTCTGTCTCTTTCGTCTGCACTTTATTGTGGTATCTGGTCATTAATAGCTGTAGGCATTTGTGAAAGAAATCTCACTTGAATTTTTCTCATGAATTTCCCTTGTCCACTTTTTACAATTCGCTTAAATAATTTTAGGTGGGAGGATCATCTTTCCAAGTGACAGACATGATTTGCAGTCTGAAACATGTACATAGTTCTTGGTGTGGATCAGAAGTTTCATATATGGATTAATGCGCCAATAGTATTCAATGAGACTGCGACCCACCCCGCCCCCGCCCCCCACCCCTACCCCCTCTGCCCAAATTTAGCTACATAACTGAGCAAGCAAGTGAGCAAGGCGACCGGCTGTAGATAGTAGTAGTAGGGCTTCGCATTTTGAACATTGATAGGTGCTTTTTTGTATTCATTCCTCATTAAGTGGTAAACAAAATTAACGAAAACTGTGAAGACATTCAGTCGAATAATTTAGCAAAGTAACCCAAATATAAGATTTCAGAAATTCAATTAATATTTTGATGTCAAATTTGGAACCATTTAAAAATGCTATTCCCCACCCCTCCCCCCCCCCGCAAAAAACAACAACAATAATATATATATATATATATATATATATATATATATATATATATATATATATTGGGGCATAATATTAAGAGATTCTGTGCAATATAATTATGCGAGTCGCGACCGGGCATATTATTTTGCGTATTAGGGCGAATATATACATAAGGATTACTAGTTTTCTTCATTTTGTGTATTTTAATCCGGGTCTTGTATTATCTTACACAATCTGGTTCAATAATGTATTATACAAAACAATTATTTTTATGCCCGAGGTACGGAGAAGAAGGATAAAAAATGAATGTTCTACATGAATATTGCTTTGCGAAAAAAAAATTGTTCTAGGAGAGAGAGAGAGAGAGAGTGTGTGAGATGGTGGTCACAGAATGGGGATGGGTGCAAATTCCGAACTCCACAATTCATTATCTTCATGATTCAGACTACAAATCATGACTACCACCTTGATCCAGATCTTATATATGTATCACTCAACCAATAGCCTGCATTATATTTTAATCCACACCATGCCCTAAACTACATTGCCCCCATCAATTCAATTCAATTCATTTATTTTTCCTCTTTCAATCGTTCATATTTACAATGATGGTATATTTTAACATATTCACATATTTATATACATATAGATCAATTTGCACAATACAATATATTAACAAAATAAACATGAAATTGAAAGGGAAGGAGGGCCGACTAAAAAGCAGAGCTTGTAGGGTGTAAGCCCCCCTGTAAAAGTAATTATTATGAATTATTATTTTATGAGAAGAAAAAAAACAACAATAACAATAACTGATTCAGTAATACAAAAAAAATCACTTCTGAACGCAAAAAATTATTAAATACATACATGTTTAAAAAAAGAAACAATCAAAGTTGCATAAAGTCACACTACAAATAATATTTGATTGGGGAATGCAATAGCCTAGTAACTATTCAGAAGAAAGCTTTTAAGTCTCCTTTTGAAAATTTGTATCGAATTACACTGTATAATATCATTTGAAAGAGAATTCCACAGTTTTGGACCTGTAAAAACAAATGTCTTTTGTGCAAAAGATGTTCTATTTAATGGTAGATGAAAAGAGCTCGCCTGGCGAGTGAGGTAACTATGAATCGAATCATTTCTTATGAACATATCATTAAAAGGCAAAGGTAATTGTTTAGTGTTGAGCTTGTACATTAACTGTCCAAGCTGAAAAATATACAAGTCTTTCATTTTCAAAATATTATTATTCAGAAATGATTATTCGTGTGTGCCCCGAAATCTGCATTATTGATAATACGAATCGCTCTTCTTTGTTATATAAATAGTCTATCAATATGGGAGGTTGCTGCACTGCCCCAGGCAATAAGTCTGTAATTCAGGTAAGGAAGAATAAGCGTAGAATACAAGGATAACATAATATAATGGGATAGGAAGTGTCTTAATTTGCTAAGGATACCAGTGTTGTGAGCAATGATTTTGCAGATATTGTCAGTGTGCGCTTTCCAAGATAGTTTTTCATTAATAACTAGCCCCACAAATTAAGTTGATCGGGCCCTTTGAATGACAGTACCATAAAAAATTATACAATTAGGCAAAGTTGCAACCTTATTACTAAATTGCATGCAACTAGTTTTGTCTAAGTTAAGTGACAGTTTGTTTGCTTTTATCCAATTTGCCACACCTTTAAGTTCGTTATTTAGTATTTGCGTCAATTGCTCTGGATCGCGATGTGACAAAAAAAAATAATTGACTCGTCAGCAAAAAATATAAATTGAAGCAGACAAGATGCTCTCTCAATGTCGTTTATATAAATAATAAACAAAAATGGGCCAAGAATACTTCCATGCGGAACTCCACAAAGGACAGGTTTACTTTCAGAGAAATTACCATTCAGCGAAACAAACTGGGAGCGCCCTTTAAGATAATTCTTGAACCACGTCAACGGTTTTCCCCTTATTCCATAGTGAGAAAGTTTGTAAAGAAGGACATTATGATCAACAGTATCAAATGCTTTAGAAAAATCTATGAACAAACCAACCGTATTAGAAGACTTATCGATAGCTTTGGCGACTGTTTGAACTATATGGCATGGGTAGTGCTACTCTTTTCTCGGAAGCCAAATTGAGTATCAGAGAGGATGTTGTGCTTTTTAAAGAAACTCATGGTCCGTATGTGGACCAACTTTTCAAGGATTTTAGACAAGGTTGTAAGCAATGAGATTGATCTATAATTACTTGGTAATGTACTGTCACCCTTTTTGAAAATTGGGATTATTTTCAAAATTTTCATTGATTCTGGAATATGTCCAGATAAAATTACTAATTAAATAAATAAACGAGAGGATCAACAATATAATTCATAGTTTTCTGTAAAAGGTTGTTATCAATTTCATCAAATACTGCACTCTTATTTATTTTTTAGGCCAGATATAATCTTAATTATCTCTTTTGGGTACGTAGGAAAGAAAATTTAGAACTTTCATTTCTCTCCCCCAAATAGTAGTGAAATGAACGGTTCGTGGATAGTATGTGCCTAGCAAGATTAAAACCAACTTGAGAAAAATAATTGTTTAAAATATCTGCCAACTGAACTTCATCCTCAACTATTGCATCATTATGTCTAAGCTTAGTAATCTTAAAATGCTTTGATCCAATGTTGATGGTAGAATTGATGATCTTCCATGTTCTTTTAAGATCATTTTTGCAACGACTGAATTGATCATGATAATACTCTTTTTTAGCAGTACGTATCACTCATGTAAGTTTATTCTTATAATTAGTATACTGGATCCGTGTTTGATCAGTTAATTTAGATATATAGCAGTATAATTTATTTTTTCGATTTATTGTACGTAGAATCGAATTCGTTATCCAGATAGTCTGGGTGACTTCTTATCATTTTTAGACTTGGGTTTAGAAAAAGGAATATTTCGATTTACATGAGACATAAAAATTCCAATAAAAATTCCATACGACTGATTAACATCTACTGTATTAAACACGTCATCCGAAGATTCTTCTTCTAGGCTTAGTTTCAATCCATATAGGTTTTCGTCATTATATACACGTCTTTTAGGTTCATCACTGGGAGAGTTATTTGCCTGAAATCGTTCGGAATAATACATGGAAATCGGGAAATGATCAGAAACATCTGACAGGACTATGCCAGCTTTAATTTCAGAGCGTACATTTGAAGAAAAAAAAGTTGTCAATAAGAGTTGCCTAGGTATTGGTTATTCTAGTGGGTCTAGAAATAAGTGGCAAGAAAGAGGTTGAGAGGAATGTCTGTTAAGAGATCATAGTTGAAATCTCCCATTATGATACACTGTTTTGTTTTTAACGGAGTGATAGTGTAATAAATTAGTCAAAGTGTCCAGAAAATCAGCATGATTGCTCTGAGGTGGCTTATAAACAACTCCACAACATCACTTTCATGTGCATAAAGAATGCAACACCACCACCTATTTTGTTTATACGATTATTATTTTGTAAGTATATAATATCCAGGGAGAGAAAACAGTGTATTATTTTGGTCTGAAAGCCACGGGGGAGGGATGGGGTAAGTATGCACTATGCACATGTTTCAGATTTAAAATCATGTCTGTCACTTGGTATCAGGGTATTTTATGCGATAACCCAATTTGATTTCTTAGAAACACATAATTTATCGGTTGCTATGGATATTATCATCATAGCAACGGGTATTAAGAAAGATATATCATTAAATGACATTATACTTCCTCTCAAAATATTAACCTGCTTGATGATAGCATCTACCCGCGATATATTACATTTTGTTTATCTATGGTACCGTTGTTAAGGAGGAGACGGGCTTAGCAACCAAAATTGTAATTTTACTTCATTCAATTTAATTCTTTATTCGACCAGCATGAAACAATTTTAAATGACAATGTACAATATAATTGTAAGGACCACTTAGAAGCAGTAATCTGATTGTATTCGGGGCCATATAACAAACAATACCAAAATAATAAACATAAATTAACAATAACAAATTAAAGACTTGCATAATACAAGTACGCACATACACATCAACACACGCACACACATCCGTAAAAAAAGGTTACACAAAAAGAAGAAAAAGGAGCAAAAAAAGGAAGGAAAGAGATAAAAGTAGAAGAAAGAAGGGAAAGAGAAGTACCTACTAAACCATAGCTACCATTCCTTGAAAAATACCTTTTTTTCATTGTACTTTAATTTAAATATCTTAATTGTAGAACTGGATCTTAGGTCATGATTCATATCAAGGTATATCACTTTTTTTTATACAAAAGCAATGAACTTGAATATGATGTACAAGTTTTCCAGAAAGTTCCAAGTCAGTAGTCATAATAATTATTTCAATATGGACAAATAGGTATTTTGGGGCAATCCATATTTCTGGTAAATTTGTAAAAATTCACATTTTTGGCTCAGTCCGAACCCACTTAATGTTAAATCATCTCGTATGAAAATAAATTTTTGTCTCATATTACACCTCACACGTAGTAAAATCATGTTTTGTTAAAAAGCAATTTTCAAAATAGTTATACCCTGCGTCCAAATTGAAAGCAGCATTTTAAAGGTAGTCCACCTAAAAATTGTGCATGAAGGTACATGTTATTGTTAATCTGATTAAATCAAACGCGAATTTGCATACACAGATCAAGAATTTGAACGTTCTAATAGCAATGCTGGGTCAACTTCAATTTCGATTGAATGGATTAAAAAAGCTGAGAAATTGCTATTATTCGTTGAGTTATCTTTCATTTCATCACACAAACATTGCTTTCTATAGCATGCCCCATATCTTTTTTCTTGTATTTTGGACACATTTGTTAAATTATATCATTTCGAAATGTATCAAATACATGCTTATATTAAAACGGATAACAAGTAAAATGGCAATGAAATCAAATCAGACTCATGGTAGCCATTTCACTATGATTGAAACAAAAACATAACATACTTACCATGTTACAGATCAATCTTCAAAGGCTTCCAAAAAATATGAAACAGCACGATGATAACCTGACGTCTTTCTCGGATATAAAAGAACAAATTTGGCAACGAAGAATACACCAGCTTGAATACAGAAGACGGAAAAGATGAACGGTAAGATCCAAACTGAAGGCTATAGCGATCGATCAACGGTGATCAATTGAAATCGCAGGAGACATTATGACTTGATATCTACCTTCGACCACTTGTAAATGGTAAATGGTACGTTTGCATTATCTGCAAGCGCTTAACTCGTACGAGAACGGGATCGATATGAACAGATAGATTAAAAAGAAAAAATGCCAACGGATGACGATTGGTTGATTGAAATTATGGGATAGCTCTGCAAGGGATTTAGCTACTTATGATTTTTTGGGGTATAGTTTTTGTTTGAAACAGCACCCGTTACCTTAGCAACATGTTGTATATTGAACAGAAATTGTGGGGTAGCTATAAACGCCGATGATTATTGTTTCTTTGTTTGATTTTGCTATTGTTTGAGAAAACGAACGTTATCTCAGAAACATTATACCTTTGGATCGAAATAGGGGATAGCTCCTTGAGATAATAGCTATTAGACCTAGTAATATTTGTTTGTTCATTTGTTTTTGCTTTTGTTTCAGAAATTGGATGTTTTCTGAGAAACATCAAATTTTTGATTAAATTTTAGGAATAACTCTGTTAGATAGGTATTCGCGCCGATGAACCTGTTTTGAGGATTCGGACGTACATAACTTTGATTGTTAAAATACATGTTACGCTAATAAAATGCTAAAAGTGGATACAAATTATGAGTCAGCTTCATTGGAATATCTTTCAGCGCCAATGATATTTAGGGGGTTGGTGATGTATTTTGTTTGTTTGGAAGGAAAACAAATGTTACCTTAGAAACATGATCAAAATGATCATTTTGCAACATAGAATCGCCGAATTTTTTCTGTCATCATATTTGGTACATTTTTCCAAGCATTTTGATATCTTGTTCACCTTTTAATAACGCAATGAGCGTCCGTCAAAGTTGAAAGCATGCGCGGATCTGCGTTATCTTTATCCACAATACATGGGCAAAAACATGCCTATACAAAATTCATTTGAAATCTTCAGAATGGATAATACCCCCAATTGTTTTCATATTTAGATAGATTATGAGTTGGAAATATGATTTAATGTCTCATTTGATCCTCAATTAACTCATGACGTCATCATAATGGCTTCCAAACTCATTATTTCAATTTGCATATTATGACGTCAGCATATTTTTGGAAAATTGATTGTATCTCTGTAGATATTGATCGTTTTTCTTACAAATTTTGATATGTTCTAGCTGAGACAATTTTCTACAAATGTGATGACCACAATTTTTCATTTTGACAAAGGCATCATGGCGTATTTTTGCAATCAATGGAGGCATGTCAATTTTTCACATCTTGCGTGTATTCTCTATGGGACATGACTTTTTCTCAAAACCGGATTCTACATTCCTGTCTTTCGCGAGCAAAATATCCGTTGTTTTAGCTTCGTTTTCGCTGAGCTTCGAGTATGTTGTAGCTGAGACAATAAGCTATCACAAATCTGTCTCTTATTTTTCGATCAGGTGCTGGGATTATGCTCGTATTTCACTTGCAAAGTAGGATTTGAGAATTTCATTTCCCGTGTACGTGTACTCGCTATGGGAAATATTTTGGTATATTGGTAACGCACTTGACTTCCAACGTCGAGATCCCTGGTTTTTTTCTTCACTCTTTTTTCGTTTTGACCTTTCACTGTACCATCTCCTTTGATTATTAAAACACGGTTGAAACTTGACTCATGGATAGACCATAAATGGGAGAAGTATTTTATAACGAAAGATGAAATCGTGAAAATGCGTTCTTCATTATGTTATACATGAGCATAATTACGTATCACCTAATTCGTCAAAGTGACAAATTAAAGTCTAGTATTTATTTTGTGTCTGTATAGAAGAAATTATTATTATTAGGTGATACGTACGTAGACGTATCACCGTTTGATTATTGTTGAAATGCACGTTACGATAGAAACAAGCTGATTAATTTGATAGGTATGATCGAAGGAAAAAAAGCCCGACCGTTATGCACAGTCTGACAAATTAATATCGAGCCTCATCACATTATCAGCCCTGGTTAGACACATATACCAATACAGCTTCACACTTTAATGCCCTCGCTTTGGTAGAATAATGCATGGCATCGTTTTTCTCCCGAAGGTTGGTACTCTCAAAGGTTCGTTTATTCGAATTATGAGAATGAAATAAGGTTCACTATACTTTTAACCAGGTTTGCAATTGTGAAAATTAAAATTTTCTCTTTTTTTCGGAAGTAAGAACCCTGTTTCATCTTCAGAATTATCATTATATATTGAACTATCGGAAGTATGAATTGTCGGAATTAAGAAATCTTTCTGGTTTAAGAACCTTCGGATTAAAAAAAACCTTCGAAATTACTTATCTTCGAAATTGTGAACCTTCATAATTATTAACCTTCGAAAAAACTGAAATAAACTTGCTGAAGTAGGTGAATTGTCAGACAAGGTTACTTTTAGCCTAACCAAATTAATAAGTATTTTTTAACATCATTTTGGTCATTTTATTGTACGTACCGAAATTGTCTCCAGAGTAAACAAACAAATATTTTAATGCTCACATGGAGAATATAATGGAAATAAAAATTATTGGAGAATTCTGAGTTTTGAGACGATTAGAGAGCCATGAGCCTTCTGCAGATTCGGATACTACTATACATGAGGCCATGATCATTATCATTATCCTCATCATCATCCTCCCCTCCTCCCCATCACCACCATCATATTTCATCACCGTCATCATCATCATCATCTTTATGGTCATCCCCATCACCTTCATCATCACTATATCATCATCATAATCACCGTCATGAGTACCATCGTCACCATCATCATCATCATCATCATCATAATAAAAAACAACATCTTGATCATAAAATGATTATAGTTTACTAAATAACACACATATTTAACCAGTAGCTTTGTCGTACATGTATTGGAAAGTGACACTTTACACCCCCTCCCCTCCCTTTCCTGCCTGCATTCGCATAAACATTAAATGAGTTTTGTGTCATAGGCATGATGTAGAAAGAAAAATAAAGAGGCCTGTCAAGATGCTGGAATCCTGTTGTTATATGGTTTTTTTTTTAATATTTCGACAGAGCTCTAATAATATTGGTTTCTTTGAAACCTAATGGATAGCCAGCATATTTTTAAATTTCGTTCTACCTCTTTGGAATGGCATCCAAAGACATAATAGATAAATTTTGGTAGGCATATTGTGCTAGTGTGGTCGGAGGTCGTCCAAATTTAGAAAGAAAGGTGAGTTATAGCCTTTAAACAAGGCCACATGCCTGATAGACGCCGAGCGACTAAAAAGAGACTAATCGCGAAAACCTGAATGAACACCAGTGCGAATTGTCCAGACCTGTGGCCTTTATCAATCTGGTTTGGATTTCTTATGTTAACCCTTGTTTCCGACTGGAACTCGCTTCAGAAAGCGTAGTGTCCAATCAGCGAACGTATCCTCGCACGACGTCAGCATAAAGTATCCATCACACACACACACACACACACACAGTAAACTCTACGCAGTGCGAACATGGACCTACATGCCTACTATACGTACGTGCTAAGACCACTGACCTCTACATGGAACGAATCACGAACGAAGCCAACTGGGAGATCGCCGTTCTGATTGGTCAATAAATCCAAAGTAGACGTATTGGCATGCTAATATGTATCTATGAATAATTCATGCGGAGCAGTGAAACCCACTTTCCAAAAGGCCTCATGACATTCGTCATTCGGTCGCGCGTTCACTCCGGGTATCTAGACTCATCTCAGCCGCTAAGCCAGAGTCAACGAGGCCTTGTCAAAAGGCTAGGTGAGTTAAGGCATTTACATAGTCTGCATAGGCGAATCCAAGGTGAACAAAAACGGTCATGTTCCCATTTTGTGAGAAAGACAATGATATGATGAAAAAAGTGGAAAATAGGAAAAACCATGGTCCTTTTCAGAACCTTTGCAGAACTACAAGAGAGCCAGATAAATTAACGTGCGTAAAAAAAAGTAATTACGAAACTAAAATGGTAAATCATTTCCCACGCCCATCCTGTCGGAGCAAATCACTAAGCTTTCGGAGTTATGAACCTCCTTCGATTTAAGAGTAATCACTGGTATATTATTATTATTTTTCTTAATAAAAACGAACTTTTTCAAATACGAGTGCCCCAGGCCATGCCCCAACTCATTGACAAATAGCCAGTATAACAATAGTTGTGCTGAGATTATAAGACGAAATACAAGTCCAACCATTGAAAGTGGAAACTAATTGTTATTTTAACTCTGAACAACGGCAATAGAAGTACTGTGGGTTGGTTTGGAACGTCAATTTTGGCAATATTAGTATTATCATGTTGGCTACAGCAAACTTTCTAAAGCTGTTTTTTCTTAAAGTCGACCAAAGATCAAAACAACTCGTATTACACCACGTGCATAAATTATATCATACTTGGTCGAATCATCATATTCGATCCAACTTCGATCTTGTTACTGACTTACATGAGTATAATACAAGAAATAGCCGATTCAACTTTAACTTACCAAAAAGAGTAGGTAGTATTTGAATTCGTTTTATTACAATGCCATAAAACATTGGAATTCTCTTCCAAATGGTATAAAGGAAATAAAATAATATGCTCATTTTAAGAGGAAATTAAAGGAATACCTAATACTTGAGAGTCAGAGAAAAGAAGTGAATGACATGTTATATGATTGAAATTGTATTCTTCTGCCGGTTCATACTTTTTCATTTTGTATTTACTATGTTTTTGTACGTTATAGAAATTCTACAAAGTCTTCTTTATTTTCCTCTTCTTCCTCCTCCTCTTTTTCTTCTTCTCCTTCTTCTTTTTCTTCTTGTACTTATTATAATTTCTATCATCAGTTATTTGTTGTTATTATTATTATCTTTAATAAATAATCATTTTTAATTTTCTTATCAGTCTGTAAATATTACTATTTTAACTTATTAATTTTGTACATGTCTGTAGGTGACCCCACTAGAAATAAGCTCTCGAGCTTTCGTAGGTTATCCTGTTCAAGCTGACATATTTTTATATGTTATTATTGTATATTGGTGTATGTTGGAAGCTTGTCGAATAAAAATCAATCAATCAATAAATCATTAGCGCCGCTAAAATTAATTTGAGGATAGGGACGTACATAATTTGTTTGTGAAAATACATGATTGACACAATCAGACAATTTGATATCGGGCCTCATCACATTACCTGCCCTAGTTAAACGCATATCAATATCAAACGCGTCACACTTTAAAGGTATCATGTCCCATTGGCAGGCCAAGAAAATGAAAAGGTTAAATTCCAACGGCATTTGAAAGATAATATTTAATTAGTGCTTCCCTCATTACGAAAGGGCTTGAAAAGGTCTTTTAGTGGCAAAATAATGAGCATTAAAGGTACTATGTCCCTTTTGCAACCAACCTCAAATTCTGTAGAACTTTGCAGGAATTATGAATATGTCATGTATGTCCTATCTGTGAAATTTAAATATTAGCATTGTCCTATTATTCAAATTATGCAAGGAAAACCGCTTACTTTCTAGACTTCACTGTAAATTTAAAGTACATGAGCAGTTGTCTACATCAATAACCCACTTCTTGTGATGGCCAAGATTAAACTGATTGAATCTTTGCGCAGCATAAAACTTATGACCATTCGGTACAATTGTCTGAAAGTCAAGACTATTACTTTTGGGCTCTATAGCCCTAAAGTCGATTTGACAACTAATAGTCATTATTTTCCCACTTGAAGACATTTTCAAGCCCCACCTTTTTTAGGGAAGTTCTAAATTAGTATTATCTTTCAAATGCAGTTGGAATTTAACTTTTTCATATTTTTGGCCTGCAAATGGGACATGGTACCTTTAATGATTGCAACCTTGGTTTTTAAATAGGTCCCATGGGACCCCCTTAACCCTGCCACACCACACTATCTACTGGATCTTCATCACCACGATGGCGAGGTGTGGCCTTCAAAGTATATTCAAGGTATATTCAATTAAATTAGAAATAGTTTTATTTGTTAGACCCTTGTACTGAATGGTCATACATTTTGTGCTGCGTAAAGATTCAATCAGTTTACTTTTGGCCATTACAAGAAGTGGGTTATTAATGAAGACAACTGCTCATGTACTTTAAATTTACAGTGAAGTCTAGAAAGTAAGCGGTTTTCCTTGCATAATTTGAATAATAGGACAATGCTAACGTTAAAATTTCACAGATAGGACACTGCTGACGTTGAAATTTCACAGATAGGACATATGTGACATATTCTTAATTCCTGCAAAGTTCTACATAATTTGATGTTGGCTGTAAATGGGACATAGTACCTTTAATACTCTCGCTTTGGTCGAATAATGTATAAACATGTTAAGTGGATCGAAATTTTAAGATAGCATTAAGAGATAGATGTTTATAGCATCGACCATTTTTGTGTAGTTGAAATTCGCGTTACCATAGAATCAAGCTGGTTAAATTGAGACGCATGATACCAGAAAAACATAACAGACCGTTATGCATTGTCAGACAATTTAATATATCAATCTTCATCACACTATCTTAATGAATATTGCCGGCATTACAAATTTGTCTAATTGAATTACAATTATGCATCCCGCTTGAAAGCTTTGGCTTTGGTAGAATAATGGATGGCATCGTTTTTTCCCTATCTCTCTCTTTCTCCCCCCCTCTCTCTCTCTCTCTCTCTCTCTCTCTCTCTCTTACACACACATATACACACACACCGACACGCAAAGTACACTCACAAACTCATACACAAAGATCATGTGTAGTTGAAATTCGCGTTACCATAGATCATGTGAACACATTTTCATTTAAATTTCACCTTCAAAATTTGTTTGGGACCGCTATTCTAATCAAGCGTCGTTTATGATGGCGGTCTCCTGTACTTCTCCACAGTTAGTTATATATGAATCACATTTTGATATGAAGTTATTATTGTTTGCATATTTTTATTATACCTAACGTTTTATACATGTTTTTTTTTTTATAGTTATTGTATGTGGACAAACGAAGAGATCAAATCAATATAGCGAATTCGCGAAATTTTTCAACTTTCATATAAATATTAGTATAAAATGTACTATAATCTTCTCGTTTTGTAACATAAGCTGCTACTGTTAAACAATTATATTAAACCAAGTATATACACAAATTGAAAAGAAGTACAACAACATGCACTGAGATAATGTTTCATATGGAATAAATTCCATATTAACTCCGGGTTAAATGTCGGATTTGAGTGTATGAATTTTTTTTTCCTGGCGCTATATACATGTACACAAAGCGGCATTTTCCCTCTTTTTTGTTGGGGGGGGGGGGTTAATTTCAATTTTTCAATTTTTTAAAAATTGTTTTTTATCTTGTCAATGATTATTGTTAATTACACAGTGTTTCATAAATTGTCATACCTCTCCATTTATTGTAACAATTTCTCTTAAGTCAAATGGATTAGAAAAGAAGACCTTCGGGTCATAGTTATTTAGTTAATCTTTTTGTTTTTCCGTCATCCATGCGACTCTTTTCCAAATATACTCTTGTTTTGTAATCAATGATTTTCTTTGTTTTTGCCGAATCAATAATAATGTTAAAATAAATAATGGTAGTATGGATATGGCCAGCGATGGTGTAAGAAAACATGCTTGGAAAATGATCTGATACCAAAGGAATTGTCATTTGCTTCTGCGCAGCAGTTACTAAACACCTGTATAATGAAAAAAAAATGAATTAAGATGTCAACCAGGCGATTAATTGGTATAAAACAATGGCGGCCAGCGTAATTGCAGCTAGAACAACAAATATGCCAGAACTAGGATACAAAAAGTTCACTTTGAGAAGGAAGGTACATTTATATTCTTCCATTTCCCTCCATTACAATGTTTCTTATAATATTCCTAAGCAAAAATCGGCATTTGTTTTGTTTCTCTCTCTCTCTCTTTCTGTCTCTCTGTCACTTTTTATCCATTTCTCACTTTATTATACACACACATAATATTGTACTCCCTTTCTCCCCCCCCCCCCCCCCCTCTTCCTTTCCCTCGTATAGTTCAGGTGGTCTAATTTATGCTTGCTGGACTACTGGATATAAGTAGATATATTAAATGGGGATGGGGAGATAATCATAACAAATGAACAAACAAAATAATGTAAGGTTGCTGATGTGAAGAGCATTGAAAGTAAGACAACTTCATCATTCTTGACAGAGCGTAGAAAATCTTGCTGGGTTAAAGAAGTTCTTTAATTTCAATTATATATCCTCACATTCTATCGATCTACATGTATATATATATATCTTCCATTTTTTAAATCCTATGACTCTATCATATTCTTCTTTCACGACAAATTTATATTACTTTAAATTAAATATCGTCTTTCATTTCCACACCCTTTATCTCCTCCTTTCGAAATCTCTCAATGAATTATAAATCTCTTTCATTAAAACTTCTCTCAATATCTCTTCTCGACACGTTCTTATACGCTCTGTATCTTTCTTCTTCTTACACAAAAACAATTGACCGTAAAGTCATTGAAATTTAATTATTACACATGGCCTTCGGAAATGTAACGCCCCTATCAGGTTACATGGGAGCTAAAATGATAAAATGAAGAGAACAAACAGTTCCTTGTGGTGAAATTGGTGTCAGAATGTAGAATGACTTTTATTACTAGAATAACCATAATCAAAAGTTATCAATATACAAACAATGATCATGAACACATGTTAATGCTTTAGTTTTATATTACGGTAAAGCTGTTTCATATCAATCTGCATGAGCCAGGTATTCACCAAAAAAAAAGAAACCTAATCTAATTTCCAATTATATTAAACGGCTTTAAAGAAATGTCTATAAAAACAATGAAATAAATGTTTAGTTAATTCCTGGCTTCAATAATAACACGTAACTCAAATGATAACTAAGTATATCACAGGTAATATAAATAATTTAATTGCTGATAAAACATTTTCAATTAATAGTTAAAAATATTTCCCGCAATGAATATAATCCTTACGTTCAATAACCAAGCAGTTCCAAATTACTCGTGCATCCGCAAAACATAATAAGTCAAGATAAAACAACATGCTATAACGGTTTTATGTTCTCTCAACAATCCACATGGACAATTAAATACATGTAATGATTGGTTGAATCATCTGAAAAAAAGACTTTTAGATTTATTGTGCGAATATAAATAACTGTGCAATGTAATGACAGGAAGTATATAGTGAAAGCAATAATCCCTTGCTCTATGTTCCCTTTAAACTCTAAAACAAACTCCCTAGCTGGAGTAAAATCCGCTAAAAAAAAATATGATTTACTAAATGTAAATGTAATTAAAATTAAAAGAGCTTCTTTCTACCAATTTTTTTTAATAAAAGCATCTTGCTGAAACTACGCACACCGGTTCGCAAACCGCTGGGTTGGCTGGTTTACTTATCAAATCACTCAAGTCCCTTTATAAAATAACTAATATTACTAAGCTAGACTAAGCCAGTTGCTCTATAGTGTAGCATCGCGAATACAAAATACAATATAATAAAATGTAATCAAGCTCATGAAAGGTGTATCGTAATCATTAATTATGCCGATTAGAATTCACTAACTGCACTATTCTAAAACGTAGTATTACGTACGTACATCTCAATGGGTCCAAAAGAGACCACTTACTTGACTACTAGACTGTTTATTTGTAGGTTATCAGTCAGAGGCGCCACACAGTCCCTCTCTTAGAACAAAGGTCCTGTTCACATTTATAAACGACTTGGGTGCCGTGTTTCCACTTCGTTACAGTAAGTCTATGCCACTGGTAACAGGCTTGTTCATATTCTAGTTGTGAAATGGGTATCCACACACTTGCACTACTATTTCATGAGGCGTTCATTCATAGCATCAACAATTATCCTATTTTTCTATCGATTCTATACCTTCTAAAGTGTAATAGTAAAACAGTAAAAATAGTAAACAGTTATGTACTTACAAAACTCATTAATTCATTACACTGTTTAATAACAATATACCGGCGATAAAAGTAAATCATACTTGCAAAACTCATCAATTCAGTATACTGTTTAATAACAATAGAACGGCGATGTATGTATATTAAAACTAAAAGTAAATCATACATGCAAAACTCATCAATTCATTATACTGTTTAATAACAATATAACGGCGATATATGTATATTAACACTAAAAAATCATACTTGCAAAACTCATCAATTCAGTATACTGTTTAATAGCAATATAACGGCGATGTATGTATATTAACACTAAAAGTAAATCATACTTGCAAAACTCATCAATTCAGTATACTGTTTAATAACAATATAACGGCGATGTATGTATATTAACACTAAAAGTAAATCATACTTGCAAAACTCATCAATTCATTATACTGTTTAATAACAATATAACTGTGATGTACACCCACAACAAAAAGTGAGTCATTTGACACATTTAAGCATAATTTTCGTGAGTCAGGTGTAAATTGACTCATTAGTAACAACCAATGAGTCTCTATTGACTCATTTATATTTCACCAGTGTGTCAATCATGAGCTGACGCATTTGCAAAATGCTTCGACTGACTCACATGGTCGTAAAAAATGAGTCAAGATCGACATAAGAGCATTTTAGAAGAAAAAAGTGAGTCAACTTGAAAGTGAGGCTGTATGCATGCGCGCGCATGCTTTCGTGACGTCATCCAAAATGCGCATTCTCGAGCCATATTTGAATTCCCGATCGACGACGCGACGTCGCCATCTTATATCTTGGATTCAGAAGAGTTTTGACTGCAGCTAGTGAAAAATTGGTACGCATAATTATTCATATGGTTTTAAACGATGATTTTTATGACTGGATTCGTGGGCTGAATCTTCTGATTATTATACAAATGATGCATGCGTTCATTTTACGATATCCGCACTCGAGTTGATGAGGCTGTGTGTAACTTAACTATCACTATGAACATGACTGACAATGAGAGCGGACAAAATATACAGTTCCTCAGGTAGACAAAGGAACATCCCTTACTGCTATTATGTAAAAATGTGTAGAACAGGTGTCACATGCATATTCACCTTTTTACATAATAGCTGTGAAGGGATGTTCCTTTTTCTACCTGAGGAACTGTATATTTTGTCCGCTCTCATTGTCAGTCATGTTCATAGTGTATAGATTCTACTGTATCGCACGAAGCCGTGTCGAATGAAAACATGCATGATCTTGCATCATTGTTTTATACAACGAAACTCCTAGATCCTTGTTATTTGATGTAAAACGAATTAATTCAAGATTGTTTCGTGACAGTATGGGTGACAAATAAATCTCAAGTTAAGGCTTAATTTAGTGCGTACAAAGTAGATTTTTCAGATTCGGGTAGCGGGACCACCGATTACATCGCTAAAATGTGATATTTTAGGATATATTTTCCATTGCAAATGTAGACAGTGACTCTGGCATGGTATGGTATGTGTGTGATAGGCCTAGGGAGTAGGGGGGGTCTATGTCATGATGCACCCACAACAAAAAGTGAGTCACCCTTACTCAAATTGATGAGTCACTGGTTTGTCCGTACAGCGAAACACTTGAAGGATCATGTGAGTCACTATGACTCGATACAAATGAGTCTCTTAGATAAATAAGACTCATTTGTATCGAGTCATAGTGACTCACATGATCCTTCAAGTGTTTCGCTGTACGGACAAACCAGTGACTCATCAATTTGAGTAAGGGTGACTCACTTTTTGTTGTGGGTGTATGTATATTAACACTAAAAGTAAATCAGTATAAATCTACTTATCCAGCTCTTTTGATACACAATCACATACAACGCCTAAGTATATATTCTCATTGGGAGATTTGCTACACTTCACGGGCGATCATCTAATAACACAGAGTCAATGAGAATTCAGTACTTTGAGAACAAATCCCAACCTCCATTCATATAATGCGTACAAGTAGAAACCATAATGGCAGATTTTGCAGTCTTCACCTTAAATCGGAATTATGACCACAATCCTGTCTTCTGATCAAAAATTGAATCATAGTAAAATTGTAGAGTAAAGTCTCAGCCGGGGTAAAACTTTGAATTGAAATTTTTCTTTCCGAAAAGTGTCAACAGTTGCTCCTATGGTTTCTATATATCTGAAAAATGTCCTATTCAGATCTATTCAACGTCATGTAGTTGATTCAATCATATGTGTAGGGGTGGCAGTTAAATTGGCAATTGTAAACAAATGTTTGTCTTCGAATGCTTTCTAATTAGCATAAAAACTCTAGGTCTACTGTTCACCTTGGTATTAGCCAGCACGTTTTCGTATGTGCTATGATTTATTTAGTTTATGAGGTTAATAAACCATTTACGTGATGTCATCTTCGAGTTTAAGCAGGCAATATGTTGTACCGACAAATGTATAAACGTGAAAATGAGAGCATGATAACCATCTAAACACGTATTTAGAGATTTGCCCCCACTCTAAAAAAACAAAATTGCAAGTAAACACACAGCAACAACCACAACAACAACAACAACAAAGACAAAATCAATGTTTACCAGCAGTGGTTTGTAAATGTGATTGGTTCCGATTGTTCAGGTATCGCTGTTGTGGGTAGGCTCATAATTGTTGGAATCGGGGTTCATTCTGTTGAAAACAATGATTACAAGAAGTTACTATGAATAACTAGGAACACACATATGAATAACAAAGGGGATATCAAATTGAACAGTGTAATGTTAGTTTGAATAAAATACTCATGATGGACAACCACTAAGCTATAATAGACAGAAGGAGCAAAACCTAACATCGGCTCCCAACATTGTTCTCGAAAGCCCATTCGCGGGATAAGGTCAACAAACAAAATGGTCTAAATTGTTACATATTTTAAACATTAGGATTGCCGCTCACGGAAAAAATAAAATGAAATAATTAGCTAGATGATACGTATACGATACGGTACCCTAACAAGGAAACTGGCACGGTCAATGTAACCAGAGCTTACAGGTTATTCTTTCAAAGCAAAGAACTAAATATTATTGGTTAAAAATGAAGGAGTAGAAGCATCCGATCAAAGCGAATGACATACCAGTAGGTGCATGAACCCCTTCAGGAAACAGTTTAAGTGCAGTGGGATTTTTACTTTTCAGGTTTGAATGCTTTACAAGAACCACAACATAGAATTTTTCATTTCTTGTCTCCTGTCAATGTAAAGTAATCTGATATGAATGCATAGATCTTTATATTGATTAATTTCGCGCAGCCATTTGTGCACATTCTAAACACTTCTACCCTACCTTGGCATCTGGGGTCAAGGGAAACTACAGCGCAATACTCCCATCTTATCCCAGGATTGGTGGTGTAACACCAAGCAGTGTACTCAATATCGGGGTTTCTGCAATAGTTTCCGTCTAGTCCCGCGTTAGGATAGTTAGCTGGAGTAATAGTGTGTTCATGGGGATCTTGAGAGGTCCACGCTTGACAGGTACGACCGTTGATGGTCTGAGATAAGTTTCCTCTGTAGTTCACTCCTCTAGGATCATCCAGGCATGTATATGTGGCTGGAGAAAAGACACAGAGTAACATTTTAAAAGAGCTTGCTAAAGTAATTTTGGTTCAGACCATGGGCGTAGATCTGTAATTGATACCTATTGTTCAGGGGGGATGATCTATTCATTCAACCCCCCGAACAATAGGTATTACGTAAGGATTGACGCCCATGGTTCAGACTAATAATTTGCTACATCTTTCCACTCAAAAAAGCAATTATCTACTGTTATGCAACGATTGATGCACATACCAAATTAGAATTTTTGGTGTCAGTCACTAACAAATATGACGACGCCTGAAGTGTAGGCCATATTTAACATAATCATGATTACGTGTCAAGATCACTGCCCATGAAGTGCCAACTTGGAAAACATTCAATATAACTACCCTAATAGACAAACACCTAAAACCCCGTCTTAACCGGAAAACATAGTCGCGGTGTATTGCTAGGAGTCCACTTGGCCGGCGCCAGTTGGCGCCAGTTTGCGCCAATGCAATTTACTGTAGCGCCTAGTGTCGCCAATAAGGTGCCTAGTGGCGTGTAGTGGCTCAAACTGCCTCCCAACTGGCTCGTGGTGGCCCGTAATGCTAGGAGTCCACTGGGCCGGCGCCAGTTGGTGCCAGTTCGCGCCAAAGATTATGTGATTGGCGCGTAGTGGCTCGCTGTGGCGCCGAATTAATGTCCACTCGGCATGTGTCGCCAAGTGGAATAAACTGGGTGCCATATGGCGTGCGCCAAATGCCACCCGGCTTGCTCCAAAATGTTGCGCCAGTTCGCGCCAGTTTGCGCCATTACACGGCCATTTGATTCCAAAATTCACCCTGTTGGCGCCATTCGCGCCAATAGACGGCTACTTTGCGCCACTTGGTGATTAGTTTGTGCCAAAGGTCGCCAAATTGGTTTGAACTTGCCGCCGCTTGGCGCTACTTGCCGACTAAATAAATACCGGCCATTGGCTACCTGGTTCAGACCCTCCTCAGCTCTACTAAATATTTACAATTTTGATATGTCTGAGGCTTTTGGTAATGTTGGAGTGATGATGCTGCTCCATCAGAAGATGATGAGAGATGCTGAGGTGGCCACTGCCTATCAACTTATGCTGGCCAATCCTGAAGAAGAAGAGCCTCCTAAGAAGAAAAGGAAGCACAACTGGTGGTTTAGACCCATGCTCCACCCACAGTTGAGGGCCGAACATGGACAGTACCACACTTTGATGGAAGAGCTGAGTGAGAATGACAGGAGGAAGTTCAAGAACTACACCAGGGTGTCCCCAGAGATGTTTGATGACCTGTTGGTCAGGCTAACACCCCACTTGCAGAAGAAGGACACCCACATCAGGAAGGCCATTCCCCTGGTCTCAAGTTGTCCCTCTATCTGCGCCATCTCGCCACTGGGCCTATGCCGAGCTGTCTTACAACTTCCGAGTGGGCAAGGAAACCATCCAGAAGTTTGTCCCTGATGTAGCCAGAGCGGTAGTGGATGAGTATGCTGCAGAAGTCATCTCCCCCCCCCCCCCCACAACCAGTGAAGGCTGGCTTGAGGTTGCAGGTGATTTTGAAGCCAGATGGAATATTCCTCACTGTCTGGGAGCCTATGAAGGAAAGCACATCCGTCTCCAGAAGCCCAACAAATCAGGCAGCCTTTACTTCAACTACAAGCAGTTCTTCTTGGTTGTCCTGATGGCTCTGGTAGATTCAAAGTACCAGTTCCTGTGGATCGATGTGGGTGGGGTTGGCCATCAGTCTGATGCCCAGATCTACAACAACAGTGAACTGAAGGAGTGCATTGAAGCTGGCACTTTAGGCATCCCAGATCCAGCTCCTCTTCCCCATGATGATGAAGAGCACCCTATGCCGTACGTCTTCGTGGGAGACGATGCCTTCGCCATGAGGACGTACGTGATAAAGCCCTATTGCCGTCGTAACATGGACCAACAGCAGAAGATCTTCAACTACAGGCTGTCCGGGGCAAGGCGTGTGGTTGAAAATGCCTTTGGTATTCCGGCTCTGCGGTTCCAGTGCTTCCTTGGCCAGATGAAACAGGAACCAGACACAGTCCGCCTACTCATTGAGCTGCCGTCATGCTGCACAACCTCATCAGGAAGCACTATCAGGCACTGGACGTCCGCATGTTGGACCAGGAGGATGCCCAGCACAACCTCATCCCTAGAGCTTGGGGAACTGCCGCCATCACTGTGAGAAAGTCCTGCGATGCCGCCCTGCTGTTATAGGCGGCAAGTGGCGCTGAATGGCGGGCAATCAGGTGGCATTTGGCGCGAAGTAGTCACCAATCGGGTGCCGTTTGGCTCGCGTAGTGGCGCAAACAAGGTGCCCCTTGGCGCCAAGTGGCGCCATGTGGCGCGAAATCTCACTGGCGCAACTTGGCGCGCGCCATTACATTCCAGTGGATTCCAATAGGCGGATTGTTTGCGCCAAAGGGCGATATATTCGCGCCATTTGGTGCCACTTGGCGGACACTTGGCGCTGATTGCTCGATGCAAGTGGCGCGACGAAAATTTCAAACATTTTGAAATTTTCTTGCCGCCACATTCAAATTTGGTGCCGTTATGCGCCACCACGAGCCAGTTGGGAGGCAGTTTGAGCCACTACACGCCACTAGGCACCTTATTGGCGACACTAGGCGCCACAGTAAATTGCATTGGCGCAAACTGGCGCCAACTGGCGCCGGCCCAGTGGACTCCTAGCATAACGGCACCAAATTTGAATGTGGCGGCAAGCGTCGCGCCACTTGCATCGAGCAATCAGCGCCAAGTGTCCGCCAAGTGACCCCAAATGGCGCGAACATATCGCCCTTTGGCGCAAACAATCCGCCTATTGGAATCCACTGGAATGTAATGGCGCGCGCCAAGTTGCGCCAATGAGATTTCGCGCCACATGACGCCACTTGGCGCCAAGGGGCACCTTGTTTGCGCCACTACGCGAGCCAAACGGCACCCGATTGGTGACTACTTCGCGCCAAATGCCACCTGATTGCCCGCCATTCGGCGCCACTTGCCGCCTATAAAAGCAGGGCGGCATCGCAGGACTTTCTCACAGTGATGGCGGCAGTTCTCTAAGCACCAGGGATGAGGTTGTGCTGGGCTTCCTCTTGGTCCAACATGCGGACGTCTAGTGCCTGATAGCGCTTCCTGATGAGGTTGTGCAGCATGACGGCAGCTTCAATAAGCAGGCGGACTGTGTCTGGTTCCTCTCTCATCTGGCCAAGGAAGCACTGGAACCGCAGAGCCAGAATACCAAAGGCATTTTCAACCACACGCCTTGCACTGGACAGCCTGTAGTTGAAGATCTTCTGCTGTTGGTCCATGTTACGACGGCCATAGGGCTTCATCATGTACGTCCTCATGGCGAAGGCATCGTCTCCCACGAAGAAGTACGGCATAGGGTGCTCTTCATCATCATGGGGAAGAGGAGCTGGATCTGGGATGCCTAAAGTGCCAGCTTCAATGCACTCCTTCAGTTCACTGCTGTTGTAGATCTGGGCATCAGACTGATGGCCAACCCCACCCACATCGATCCACAGGAACTGGTACTTTGAATCTACCAGAGCCATCAGGACAACCGAGAAGAACTGCTTGTAGTTGAAGTAAAGGCTGCCTGATTTGTTGGGCTACTGGAGACGGATGTTATTTCCATCATAGGCTCCCAGACAGTGAGGAAGATTCCATCTGGCTTCAAAATCACCTGCAACCTCAACCCAGCCTTCATTGGTTGTGGGGAGGGAGATGACTTCTGCAGCATACTCATCCACTATCGCTCTGGCTACATCAGGGACAAACTTCTGGATGGTTTCCTTGCCCACTCGGAAGTTGTAAGACAGCTCGGCATAGGTGGCCCCAGTGGCGAGATGGCGCAGGAAGACGGACAACTTGAGACCAGGGGAATTGCCTTCCTGATGTGGGTGTCCTTCTTCTGCAAGTCATCAAATATATCTGGGGACACCCTGGTGTAGTTCTTGAAATTCCTCCTGTCATTCTCACTCAGCTCTTCCATCAAACTGTGGTATTGTCCACGTTCGGCCCTCAACTGTGGGTGGAGCATGGGTCTAAACCACCAGTTGTGCTTCCTTTTCTTGATAGGAGGCTCTTCTTCTTCAGGATTGGTCAGCATAAGTTGCTAGGCAGTAGCCACCTCAGCATCTCTCATCATCTTCTGATGGAGCAGCATCATCACTCCAACATTATCAAAAGCCTCAGACATATCAAAATTGTAAATATTTAGTAGAGATGTTGTTCATACAGCAGCTGAGGAGGGTCTGAACCAGGTAGCCAATGGCCGGTATTTATTTAGTCGGCAAGTAGCGCCAAACGGCGGCAAGTTCAAACTAATTTGGCGACCTTTGGCACAAACTAATCACCAAGTGGCGCAAAGTAGCCGTCTATTGGCGCGAATGGCACCAACAGGGTGAATTTTGGAATCAAATGGCCGTGTAATGGCGCGAACTGGCGCGAACTGGCGCAACATTTTGGAGCAAGCCGGGTGGCATTTGGCGCACGCCATATGGCACCCAGTTTATTCAACTTGGCGATACATGCCGAGCGGACATTAATTCGGGGCCACAGCGAGCCACTACGCGCCAATCACATAATCTTTGGCGCGAACTGGCACCAACTGGCGCCGGCCCAGTGGACTCCTAGCATATCCGAAAGACGTTCTACCCCGTTCCAGTTTAAGAGAAGGTTGAGTTCTGGGAAGAGGTGAAAATAATTTGTGAGCATTACTCATTCTTATTATGCAAGTGTGGAAGAACATCAGATTAGACATGTTCCCTGAAAAGCATGGCTCTTCTAATGCCTTCATATTCTAAATATGCATGTAACATCGTAAAAATCGGGGGGGCGGCTTTTTACGCCACTTGTTCGTGTAGTCCCATATACATCTTTCTGTGTACATTGTTTGTAACTTTACCAAGACTTGGCCAAATTTCTTATCATTTTGATGATTCCAGAACCTTGCAATACACACAAATTCTTATATGCTATATGATCAACCTTTTCTGGTCGGTTCCACACCGTTTCTTTCACAATGCAATCGCATGACCAGAACTCAACTTCATCTTTAAGACGCGTTAATCGGGGTAACGTCCGAACGTTGTCCGGATGACATCCTGATAAACGGCCTATTAAGACGCGCGCGGAACTTTACCCGGGTAGAATGACGTCAGGGCCGTTAAAAAAATGTATACATGTACACAGCGCGCGCCAGCTGATCGCGATGAGGGAGGTGCGGTTGTTATGGTAACCTACTCGAGTGAGGTTTTTGCGGATGGCTGGTTAAGACGGTGTCCATGAGCCTGGCAAAAGCTCACCCCGTGTTTTACGGGATAAGAGCACACTTTTTTAATTTTTTTTTTTGCTCCCGAAAATTTGAAAATCGCGCCGGCCGCAAATTCGCTCAGTTGGGGGGGGGGGGGGGGGGGGGGTAGTGCACACTATTTTTTTTTTAACGGGGGGCACGTGCCCCCTGTGCCCCCCTCTCTCTCCTGAATCCGTGCATGCACCCTCATGGCAGGCTATGAGTTAAGACGGGGCTTAAGACGACTACCCGACAAACACCCCGGATGACTCCCCTAAAGACATACACCCAAGACTACCACCCTCTGGACAACACCCCAGAAATTGCTGATGACACTATGGAACTTAAATATTAATAAATAAGGGTAGATAAATTGTACAATTGTATGGGGGGGGTAGTGCAGACTATTTATTTTTTAACGGGGGGCACGTGCCCCCTGTGCCCCCCTCCCTCCCCTGGATCCGTGCATGCACCCTCATGGCAGGCTATGAGTTAAGACGGGGCTTAAGACGACTACCCGACAAACACCCCGGATGACTCCCCTATAGACATACACCCAAGACTACCACCCTCTGGACAACACCCCAGAAATTGCTGATGACATTATGGAACTTAAATATTAATAAATAAGGGTAGATAAATTGTACAATTGTATGAAATATTGATGAACAATAACACCTATATGCATTTGATATTAGACACACGCACACCCGCCTATACGTACACACCAATGTGATTCACACATTTAAGTGAAATTCTAATCTTTAGGTTCAATGGCTCTCCAAGAATCCCAACATAGCATCTTTCGTTTCTTTTCTCCTGCCAATGTAAAATAATTTGATATGAATGCATACATCTCTATATCAATTAATTTTGAGCAGTCTTTTGCTCACATTCTAAACACTTCTACTCTACCTTTGCATCTTGGGTCAAAGAAACCTACAGCGCAATACTCCCATCTTATCCCAGGATTGGTGGTGTAACACCAAGCAGTGTACTCAATATCGGGGTTTCTGCAATAGTTTCCGTCTAGTCCCGCGTTAGGATAGTTAGCTGGAGTGATAGTGTGTTTATGGGGATCTTGAGAGGTCCACGCTTTACAAGTACGACCGTTGATGGTCTGAGATAAGTTTCCTCTGTAGTTCACTCCTCTAGGATCATCCAGGCATGTATATGTGGCTGGAGAAAAGACACAAAGTAACATTTTAAAAGAGCTTGCTAAAGTAATTTTGGTTCAGACCATGGGCGTAGATCTGTAATTGATACCTATTGTTCAGGGGGGATGATCTATTCATTCATCCCCCCTGAACAATAGGTATTTCGTAAGGATTGACGCCCATGGTTCACACTAATAATTTGCTACATCTTTCCACTCAAAAAAGCAATTATCTACTGTTATGCAACGATTGATGCACATACCAAATTAGAATTTTTGGTGTCAGTCACTTACAAATATGACGACGCCTGAAGTGTAGGCCATATTTAACATAATCATGATTACGTGTCAAGATCACTGCCCATGAAGTGCCAACTTGGAAAACATTCAATATAACTACCCCCTAATAGACAAACACCTAAAACCCCGTCTTAACCGGAAAACATAGTCGCGGTGTATTCGAATGACGTTCTACCCCGTTCCAGTTTAAGAGAAGGTTGAGTTCTGGAAAGAGGTGAAAATAATTTGTGAGCATTACTCATTCTTATTATGCAAGTGTGGAAGAACATCAGATTAGACATGTTCCCTGAAAAGCATGGCTCTTCTAATGCCTTCATATTCTAAATGTGCATGTAACATCGTAAAAATCGGGGGGCCGGCTTTTTACGCCACTTGTTCGTGTAGTCCTATATACATCTTTCTGTGTACAGTGTTTGTAACTTTATCAAGACTTGGCCAAATTTCTTATCATTTTGATGATTCCAGAACCTTGCAATACACACAAATTCTTATATGCTATATGATCAACCTTTTCTGGTTGGTTCCACACCGTTTCTTTCACAATGCAATCGCATGACTAGAACTCAACTTCATCTTTAAGACGCGTTAATCGGGGTAACGTCCGAACGTTGTCCGGGTGACATCCTGATAAACGGCCTATTAAGACGCGCGCGGAACTTTACCCGGGTAGAATGACGTCAGGGCCGTTAAAAAATGTATACACAGCGCGCGCCAGCTGATCGCGATGAGGGAGGTGCGGTTGTTATGGTAACCTACTCGAGTGAGGTTTTTGCGGATGGCTGGTTAAGACGGTGTCCATGAGCCTGGCAAAAGCTCACCCCGTGTTTTACGGGATAAGAGCACACTTTTTTAAAAAAAATTTTGCTCCCGAAAATTTGAAAATCGCGCCGGCCGCAAATTCGTTCAGTTATTTTTTTTTTTTTTTTTTTTTTTTGACCGGGGGGCATGTGCCCCCTGTGCCCCCTCCCTCCCCTGGGTCCGTGCATGCACCCTCATGGCAGGCTATGAGTTAAGACGGGGCTTAAGACGACTACCCGCTGGACAAACACCCCGGATGACTCCCCTATAGACATACACCCAAGACTACCACCCTCTGGACAACACCCCAGAAATTGCTGATGACAATATGGAACTTAAATATTAATAAATAAGGGTAGATAAATTGCACAATTGTATGAAATATTGATGAACAATAACACCAAAATTCATTTGATTTGAAACACGCACATCCGCCTAAGCAAACTCCAATATGATTCACACATTTTAGTGAAATTATAATCTTTAGGTTCAATTGCTTTCCAAGAATCCCAACATAGCACATTTTGTTTCTTTTCTCCTGTCAATGCAAAATCATGTGATATAAATGCATGTATCTTGATATTAATTAATTTTGAGCAGCAATTTGCTCACATTATAAACACTACAACGCTACCTTGGCATCTCGGGTCAAGGGAACCTACAGCACAATACTGCCAATTTATCTCAAGATTGGTGGTGAAACACCAAGCAGTGAATCCCATATCGGGGTTTCTGCAATACTTTTCATCTAGTCCCGTGTTAGGATATTTAGTCATAAAGTATCCATGAGAGGTCCACGCCTGACAATTATCCTCGTTGATTGTGTGAGATAAGTTTCCTCTGTAATTCACTCCTCTAGGATCTAGTAATATGTCAAAAGAGCTTGCTATAAGTACTATTGGTTCAGACTAATAATTTGCTACATCTTTCCACTCGAAAAAAAGCAATTATCTACTGTTATGCAACGATTGATGCACATACCAAATTATAATTTCTTGTGTCAGTCATTTGCGAATATGACGACGCCTGAAGTGTAGGCCAT
This sequence comes from Strongylocentrotus purpuratus, assembly GCF_000002235.5. Classification (NCBI taxonomy): domain Eukaryota; kingdom Metazoa; phylum Echinodermata; class Echinoidea; order Camarodonta; family Strongylocentrotidae; genus Strongylocentrotus; species Strongylocentrotus purpuratus. Next base: position 30,105,151 of record NW_022145605.1, on the reverse strand, counting down.
ATTTAACATAATCATGATTACACCATCATACTTACGTGTCAGGATCACTGCCCATGCAGTGCCCACTTGAAAAATATTCAATATAACTACCCTCTAATAGACAAACAGCCAAGGTGACTACCCTGTAGCAAACACCTAAGATGACTACCCTTTAGCAAACACCTAAAGATGACTACCCTCTGGACTAACATCCAATATGACTACCCTCTAGACAAACACCTATAAAGATGACTACCCTCTGGACTAACACCCAATATGTCTACCCTCTAGACAAACACCTATAAAGATGACTACCCTCTAGACAAACACCTAAGATGACTTCCCTCTAGACAAACACCCAGGATGACTACCGCTGAACAAACACCCAGGATGACTCCCCTATAGACATTCACCTAAGACTTCTACCCTCTGGGCGCCACACCCCAGAAATTGATGATAATAATATGGAACTTAAATATAAATACAATAGGGAGATAAAATCGAATAGTGTATTTTACATTTGTATAAAATATTGATGACAAATAACACCCATGTGCATATGATTTTCAGCACACGCACATCCGCCTATACGTACACACCAATGTGATTTACACATTCATGTACAATGCAAGATGATGATGTTGATAGTGATTATACAATGATCCAGCAGCTGCCTGATCGGCGATAATATAACAGTTCGTAGTTAGCACATGGTTTAGATGACCGCCAATATCCACACATCTTTTAAACATAGATAAATCCCACTTTGTGCTTTTGGAATAATCACAGCTAAAAAGTCATTAAGAGGTGATTCTTTGTTTGCCCTCTTGAAAGGATTACTTCCACCTGTGTTCAATAGAATGTATCATAGGTACATGCATGTATAATATAATATTAAATAACTTTCGTGAACATGTATACAGTATTAGTCTAAGTGAATTTACAATTTTGTACGAGTGACCTTTATCTGCGAACTGGGCATTATGTCTTCAAAGGCTTTAGGTTAGGTGTAGGTTTGGGATTAAGGTTAGCTTAAGTGTTTGGTCCAGGGTTAAAGTTTGGGATTTAGTTAGTGTAGGAAATTGAATACGGAGTACTGTCACAGGAGCATTCTGTCATACAACCGATGTAATACAAGACGATCACATATGCTTTCAATGAATCACTACGGGTGATTTCAATACACTATTGTACTGTCGCTATATGTTTGCACATTCTAATAGGTGACACACAAGGCTACATCTTGGTGTCAGCATAAAGTTCAAATCCTACATAAAACGAAATGAAATAATAAAGAACAGTTGGTGACTCTAAGGAAAAAAGTTCGCCATGGTAGAAGATCTGACATCAAAACAAAACCCAGCAACACTCAACGAAGCAAAATATAAATCTAAAGTCAGAACTGCGTATATAGTCAGAACGGAAGGATAATGATTGCTTTAATTTTCGAGCCATAGTTATTTTTATACGCTCTCGGGAAGGTTACAATCGAGCTATTGCCCTCGGCAAGCTTCGGGCAAATTTGTAGATTTAAGTGTGTTTTGTCAAAGTCGAAGGAACTTTCTAGCCAAATAGTTTATTTTATTGTATTGCTGTGGCGTATTTGCTGTCGAAAACAAAAGAATAAGATGGGCACTTCCCCTCTTATAAAAAATGTTTTAGCAACGCCCTTAATAGGAAAGGACACAAAACAGTCAGATAAAGACAAATACAGAGATAAAGAAAGAGACAGAGAGAGAGAGAGGGGGGGGGAGGGGGAGTGAGAGAAAGAGAAAGTGATAGAAGGGGGAGGGGAAGTGGCTAGACACAACATGATAAGGATTAAATGCATGATGTCTTTTCATTGTTACTTTTACTTACTGGAGGTGGTGGTTTCTTGCGATGCCGTTGTGTCTGACATCGTTGTCGTAGGGCTCGTCATGGGTTTGGTGGTCGTGTCTGTAGTCAATGATTCACTTGACTCTGAAACGATTTTAACAAACATAACAGAGTTATCAAAATGATCATGATATAGTTGATGGTTCAGGGTTATAAAAAATGAAAACATAAATTTTAACAGTTTATTTCTTTTATAAGGTATAATTTGTGTCCGCATATTTTTAGATTTAGTGGTGTTTTGTCAAAGCCCAAGAGACTTTTTTGTCACATAATGTATCTAACTGTGTTCCTGTGGCGTGTTTGTTGTCCTTAAACTCGCGTTCTTAAAAAAAAAGACATATAATACCCCCACCCCCTCCGAAAAAAGAAGTTTTATCAATGGCCCTGTAAGCAAAGGGTAAAGAAAAAAGAGTCAGGTAGAGACTAATAGAGAGAGGGAGGAAGAAAGGGAAAGAGGGGTGGAGGGGGTTCGGCAGGGAAAATGTGTGAGAGGGGGAGAGACAAAGAGAGAGAGGGAGAGAGAGGGTGAGGGGGGAGTGGTAGTGGCACATTATAACAAAGATCGAAGGCATGACGTCATTTCATTGTTTTTCTTACTTACTGGTGGTGGAGGTTTCTTGCGATGATGTTGGGTCTGACATCGTAGTCGTAGGGCCCATCCCAGGCTTGGTAGTCGATTCCGTAGTCGATGATTCTGTTGACTCTGAAACGTTATAACAAACATAACTGAGCTAAGTGATCATGATAAATTTGATGGTTAGGTGTTATAACAAATGAAACAACACGTACAAAACAATGTGATTAGGAATGGCACCTGAACAGGATTAGAAGGCACAAACGTGGACAATTTAGCTCCAGGAAAATATATAAACTTTGACAGCTCATTTCTATTGTAAAGTAAACGAAAATAATAATAAGACGAACACTTCCCCCCTTATACAAAATTGTTTTATCAACGTCCGTAATAGGAAAGGACACAAAACAGTCAGATAAAGACTAAGACAGAGATTGAGAAAGAGAGAGAGAGAGAGAGAGAGTGAGGGGAGGGAGAGAAGGAGAGAGTGAAAGAAGGGGGAGGGGAAGCTGCTAGACACGTAATGATAAGGATTAAATGCATGAGGTTATTTCATTGTTTCTCTTACTTACTGGAGGTGGTGGTTTCTTGCGATGCCGTTGTGTCTGACATCGTTGTCGTAGGGCTCGTAATGGATTTGGTCTTCGCGTCCGTAGTCGATGATTCACTTGACTCTACAACGATTTTAACAAACATAACGGAGTTGAATGATCATGATATAGTTGATGGTTCAGGGTTATACAAATTGAAAACATGCATTTTAACCGTTTATTTCTTTTATAAGGTATAATTTGTGTCAGCATATTTTTAGATTTAGTGGTGTTTTGTCAAAGCCCAAGGGACTTTTTGTCACACAATGTATCTCAACATGTCCCTCTGGCGTGTTTGTTGTCCTTAAGCTCATGTTCCTTTAAAAAAAAGGATACTACCCCCCCCCCCCCTCCCTACCTAAAAAGAAGTTTCATTAATGGCCCTCTATTAAAGGAAAGGTTAAAGAAAAAGAGAGTCAGGTAGAGACTAATAGAGAGAGGGAGGGAGAAAGGGGGAGAGGGGTGGAGGGGTTTGGCAGGAGAATGGTGTGAAAGAGGGAGGGAGAGACAAAGAGAGAGAGAGAGAGAGAGAGAGGGGGGAGTGGAAGTGGCACATTATAATAATAATCGAAGGAATGCCATCGTTTTAATGTTTCTCCTACTTACTGGTGGTGGGGGTTTCTTGCGATGGCGTTGTGTCTGACATCATCGTCGTAGGGTTCGTCGTGGGCTTAGTCGTCGCGTCCGTAGTCGATGATTCTGTTGACTCTGAAACATTATAAGAAACAAAACTGAGCTAGTTGATTATGATATACATGTAGCTGATGGTTCAGGGTTATAACAAATGAAACAACACGTACAAATCAATCTGATTAGGAGGATTAGAAGGCACAAACGTGGAAAATTTAGCTCCATGAAAATATATAAACTTTTACAGCTCACTTCTGTTATAAGGTAAACAAAAATTGTGTCATCAATGGTGGAGGTTGCTTGAATAAGTTGTCGTTGTGTCTGACCGAAAAAAAGTTTTAGCGATGCCCGGAATAGGAAAGGACAAAACAAAAGTCAGATCAAGACTGATACAGAGAGAGAGAGACAGAGAGACAGAGAGACAGAGAGACAGAGAGAGAGAGAGATAGATAGGGATAGTGGCTATACACAATTTCGTGGTAAAGATTTTGATAATGATCAAATGCATGTTTTTAGTAATATATGTCTAGGTGGACGAGATTTTGAAATAAATATATACCTGATGTAGCTCGTTTATAGTCAGTTTGTATGCAAACAAAAAAATACGGGAACGGCAGCCTTAAAAAAGTGTTTTAGCGACGACCATGACAGACTGAGAAAAGTAGAGTCAGGTTAAAACAATTAAGAGAGAAGAGTTTTTATTGCTTAGAAATACTCGATGTAGTGGTGTTTTGAGTAGTCGTTGCGTCTGACATTATGGTCGAATGGCTCGTCGTGGGCTTGGTCGATGCTTCCTCCGTTGACACGGTGACCTCTGGAAAAAGAAAAAAATTAGGTAAATGACGAAGCATAACATTATTTCCTCTGAAATTATTTTCCCATCGACTGTCTCCAGGCACCCTTGGTCAGCAAAGAGGGACAGGATCAACGAGGGGTGGGGGGGGGGGGGAGATATCGGAAAATGCTTTTCCTGTGGGAATCCCAATTCTATCAAGAAATTCCGAAAGAGGACCATGAGGTAAATTTTTTCGTAGTCATCATCATTTTTTTCTCCTCATCATTATTCTTATTATTCTTCATTTGCAGTACCAGCCACCGGCATGTATTGTCGTACTGGTGAAGTGCAGTGCAGAATTCATGTACAATGTCTGATAAAAGATACAGCAAACTGCGTGCAAGTAACACACATAAAAAAATTACCCCCTGTAGAAAGTCTCTTCATGCTCTTTGTTCATTAATTAGCCACCCCTCCCCCCACCCCCATGATACGCCAATGATATTACACCTACGTTCATCGCAGTGTCTCCCTTGAAACCCACTTGAGCAGTGACAGTCGTAGCCTACCATAGTCTCCTCACACCAGCCGTTTTCACAGAGATCTTTGACACAATCTGCGAAAAAGTAATAAATTGGATAAAACTCAATACTTGCAAACAAAATCATTTCATTTGTACTGATTGTTGTGAAAAGGGTATATTTTCTGACTTTTGACAAATTAATATGTAAAAGATAAGCAAGACTAATGTAAATGCATTTCCCATGGTTGTCCGTGCCCCTTCTGGACAACTACCCCCTAGAATGGTTGTCCGGGGCGTAGTTGTCCTGGAGGGTGGTTGTCGTAAGGGGTAGTTGTCTGGGGGTACTTTTCGGGCTAAGTTGTCCTAAGGGGTAGTTTTCCGGGGGTCATTGTCCGAGGGGTAGTTGTCCTAGGAGGTAGTTGTCCAGGGGTCGTTGTACGGGGGTAGTCGTCCTAGAGGGTGGTTGCCCTAGGGGTGGATGTCCAGGGGGTAGTTGTCCTTGGGGGGTAGTTAACTGGGATGGTTATCCGGGGGTGGATGTCCAGGGTTAGGTGTCCGGATACCCTTTAAAGATGTGTTGGTATTATTTGAAAGATTATGAAGCGGATCCTAATTAAATGATTGGTTGAGAGCGTACACGGTCAATAGTTTTTTTAAAAGATGCCCGCATGCCCGCCTACGTACCAGTCTATGATTTTGTTAAAGATGCCCATTGCCCCGTGTAACGGGCCGCATTATTACATTTTGCTGAGATCCTCATTGGTTTACGTGCAAACAGTTTCTTTGTGTGAGTGCGGATACAAAATACAGTGCAGTGTGTGTGTCCAGTTCCCGAATGATCTTAACATTCAGTCAACTTTCTAGCGAAGATCCACAGACGGTGTCTCAGATTTTATGTGATGAATTCGGTATATAAAATTTGGTATATAAAAGATACATCGACTGCTTTAATATTCGAAACTTAGCTGTTTCTATAATGGCTCTCGGGGGACGTTATACACCCTGATATGACCCCTTTGACGCGCCTCGGGGTCATATCAGGATGTAAAGTCCCCTTGAGCCTATAGAAACAGCGATGCCTCCCATAGCAGTCAATATATCTATACTAATATCCGGTCATTGGTAAAAATCATCTTGCTATATCGCAGCGTAAATCAGAAAGGAAAGACAGAAAGAGAATGTAACAGAAGGAAGAAACAAAAAAATAACATGAGGAAAGACAGAAAGAGAAGGTGATAGAATGATAAAAACAAAGATTATCTTAAGAGAAGTTGATAATAGGAAGAAACAAAGAATAACATACGGAAAGAAGAACGAGAAGGTGATAGAATGATAAAACAAAGAATATCATTGGAGCAGGTAATAGAAGGAAGTCACAACTAATAACATAAGAAAATACAGAAAGAGAAAATGATAGATTAATAAAAACAAAACATTACATACATGTAAGAGAGGGTGATAAAAGGAAGAAATAAAGAATAACATAAGGAAAGACAGAAAGAGAAAGTGGTAGATTGATACAAAAAAACAAAGCATAACATAAGCGAAGGTGATGGAAGGAAGAAAAAAAGCATAGGAAAGACAGAAAGAAAAGGTGATAGAAGGAAAAAAAAGAATAACATAAAGAAAGACAAAAAGAGAAAATGATAAAGAGTATTAATGAAAAGATAGAAGAAAAGATGAAAGGTCCGAAAAACAAAGGATAACATAAGAAAAACAGAGAAAGAAAAGGATAGAAGGAAAACAAAGAATAACATGACGAAGGATAGAAACAAATGAAGTGAAAGAAGATGAAATTGAATAAGCGCGGGGGGGGGGGGCATTAAATCATCGTGTAGAGAACGGGCTTCGATTACATACAAACGGGTTGTAAAGTAATGAACAGGACGGATTGACTGTAGCCAATTCGTATCGTTAGAGGAAGAAAACAGCGCCCCCGTCTTCACAAACGAAAAAGCCCTAATGATATCATTGAAGAACGTATTATATAGATTTATTTAATAAACAAAGAAATACATTTGAGATCAAAATTGAAAAAGGAATGAAACCTACACGGGATTCTGCATATTCTATGCCCACCCGGGATCCCTTCTTTACTCTTCCTCTGGTGGCACCCGCCGATGACAGAAGGGAAAGGAATGAGCTTGGGGATGCTCTGCACCATGCTGCCATCCTGGAGTCGCTTCGTCTCACACTTTTTGAACATGGGCAAAGTGTAATTTAGGCCGTACCAGTCTGGACAAGTTGTCTTCGCCATCTTGGACGTATCCGATAACACAGGCAGGGCTGTGAAGAAGATATTTGACAATTAATTGCTAGTTGTTTGTTCACTTCCTCCTCCTACGCCTTTTCTCCTCCTGTCTCCTCCTCCTTTTCCTCCTTCCCTTCCTCCCTCTCCTCCATTTAGGGGATGCAGTTTATCTTTAAATATTTTGAAACATTTATTAGGGAGACTTTTTAATAATGTGATTTTTTTTTGGTTTGAGATGCCCCGGATGTCTAGTTTGAGGGCACAAACCCTTTTCAATAGTTGTGTAATAGTGTCAGCTTAATGTGACTATACATTCAAATGGTTCTGTAATTAAGCTGCTTTTTGACACAGCCAGGACCATGAGAATAGGCTCTTCCCAAGGCTTCATGAAATGTGATAAATTGTCAAATTACAGTCTTTTCTTGCACTAACGTAGGTTTTACACTCCACGACTATTATGCTTCATTATGTTAATTTCGAAAATCAACTTTTTTCAGCAATATTCGTGAAATCATAGAAATATGACGGATATGTTAAGCCAAAATAATACTTACCGAAGGACAGACAGGTCACGGTACCAAACAGCAACTTCCAAAATACACCTATCTTTGGGCCTTTAGCCTGTATTTAGAAAGACATATAATATTGTTTAAATCAACAATAACAACAACTGAAAAAATGATGACGATATTGGTACGGATGGAAATGGTAATACCGATAATGGTGATAACGATAGGGATCATGATCATGATTATCATCAAGATATCTATAAGTACAATTACGGTTACTTGTATAGCACATACATGTATCACTAACGTAACATAATTGTTGAGACCGTCACATCAGTCATTGGTATTCTATCAAGGTTTTTGGGGGCTTTTCGGAGTTTTTCCAGCAAATCTGGTAAAACTTTAATTCAATATAGCGAAAACACTATTTTTTGGGTGGAGATTGTCTTTTAATTTAGGGGATCGGGCAGGAAATTTTACATATCTAACTAGGGGGCAAAGCAGACTTTTTGATACATGGAATGCTGTCAACCTGTCTGCACAACTTCTAAGTGGACTACCATGAAAACATGCTGATGGAAAAGAATGGCTGCCATTTTCTAAAATTGCTATGGAACTATATGAACATTATATTTTAAAAAAACCTCATTTTATCCTGTTTGAGGCGTCATATGAAAACGAGTTTAATTTCATACAAGATGATGACACAATTTACACAATTTACAGGTGTACGAATGATTTGCATAACCAATTTTTTCCAAAAATATAAATTGCCCAAAAATATCTATTTCTCCATATTCCTCACTAAGTGGTAAACAAAATTAACGAAAACTGTGGAGACATTTAGCAAGGTAAGCCAAGTATAAGATTTCAGAAATTCAATTAATAATTTGATATCAAATTTGGGACCATTTGAAAACGCTATTCCCTACCCACCCCCACTCCCCCCCCCCCAAAAAAAAAAACCAAACAAACAAAAAAAAAAAAAAAAAAACTATATGTATATTAGGGCAATATAATTATGTGAGTCGCGACCGGGCTTTAGAAAATGTTCTAATTCTAATGCATTTAATCTTGAGTATTGGGGCGAATGTATTCATAAGGATCAATAGTTTTCTTCATTTTTTGTATCTTAATCCGGGTCTTGTATAATCTTACACGTAGCTGGTTCAATAATGCAGTATAGTGTGGTACGGTATGTCACTGAAACAGCTCCCGTAGGATTTTTGTGCCAAAGTTGATGGGGTTCAAATTTTCCCGAAGACACCAAATTTCCCTATTGCGCGTTATATAATCCATTTTGGCGCCCAATAGGGACCCCCCATGAAATGAAGGAGGGGTCTGAAAATTTGAACCCCATCACTTTTGGCCAATTGGGACCCTTTTGAAGCCAAAACAGCAAAAAAGGTCAACTTTGGCACAAAAATCCTACGGGATTACATACCATACCGCACTATTATACAAAACAAATATTTTACGCCCATTTTTCGAGGTACGGAGAAGAAGGAAGAAAGTTGACCAATATGTTTCCATGCAATTTGGACAATTAGATTTTTTAATTTATTGAGAAGATTCCGTGGGAAAATTAAATGTGCTACATGAATATTGCTTTGCGAAAAAATTGTTCCAGGAAAGAGAGAGAGAGAGAGTGAGAGAGTGCGAGATGGAGAAGGGAGGGGTGGTCACAGAATGGGGATGGTGCAAATTCCGAACTCCACCACCCATTATCTTCATGATTCAGACTACAATTCATAACTAACACCTGCATGCAGATCTTCTTTATCTATCACTCAACCAATAGCCTGCATCATATTTTCACTCACACCATGTCCTAAACAACATATTGCCCCCATCCCAAAATTTCTCTTGATTGTAGTGAGGGGGGGGCATTTCATAGAAGGGAGGGGGTAAGAATGTACTATGCACATGTTTAAGACTGCAAATCATGTCTGTCACTTGGAATCGGGTTATTTTATGTATTATTTGACCGATAGCCCAATTTGATTTCTTAGGAACACATAATGCATCGGTTGCTATGGATATTATCATCATAGCAACGGGTATTAAGAAAGATATATCATTAAATGACATCATACTTCCTCTCAAAATATTAACCTGCTTGATGACAGCATCTACCCGCGATATGTTACATTTTGTTTATTTATGGTACCGTTGTTAAGGAGGAGACGGCCCTTAGCAACCAAAATTGCCATTTTACTTCATTCAATTTAATTTTTTCTTTTCAATTCTTTATTCGACCAGCATAAAACAATTTAAAATGACAATGTACAATATAATTGTAAGGACCCCTTAGAAGCAAAAATCTGATTGTATTCGGGATCCTATAACAAACATTAACAAGATAATAAACATAAATTAACAATTAGAAATTAAAGACTTGCATAATAAAGTATGCACATACACATCAACACACGCACACCAATCCATAAAGAAGGTTACACAAAAAGAAGAGTAGGAGCGAAAAATAGGAAAGAAAGAGATAAAAGTAGAAGAAAGAAGGAAAAGAGAAGTACCTACTAAACCATAGCTACCATTCCTTGAAAAATACCTTTTTTCATTGTACATTAATTTAAATATGTTAATTGTAGAACTGGACCTTAGGTCATGATTCATATCAAGGTATATCACTTTTTTTACAAAAGCAATGATTAACTTGAATATGATGTACAAGTTTTCCAGAAAGTTCCAAGTCGGAAGTCATAATAATTATTTCAATATGGACAAATAGGTATTTTGGGGCAATCCATATTTCTGGTAAATTTGTAAAAATTCACATTTTTGGCTCAGTCGGAACCCACTTAATGTTATATCATCTCGTATGAAAAAAAAATGTCTTTCATATTACACCTCACACATAATAAAATCATGTTCCGTTAAAAAGCAATTACCAAAATAGTTATACATGGCGTCCAAATTCAAAGCAGCATATTTTAAAGGTAGTCCACCTAAAAATTTTGCATGAAGGTACATGTTAATTTTAATCTGATTGAATCAAATGCGTATTAGAATACACAGATCACGAATTTGAACGTTCTAATAGCAATGCTGGAACAGCTTCAATTTCGATTGAATGGATTGAAAAAGTTGAGAAATTGCTATTATTCGTTGAGTCATCCTTCATTTCATCACACAAACATTGCTTTCTATAGCATGCCCCATATCTCTTTTTCTTGTTTTTCTGTAATGTTATTATTAGAATTATGTATTATTATTGCTGTATGTTTATTTTATGTTGTACCTTACTTGTATGTTAAGCGCTTAGAAACATTGTATTAAGCGCTTTATAAATGTAATTTATTATTATTATTATTACATTGTATCATTTCGAAATGTCTCGTGTACATGCTTATGTTAAAATAGACGACAGGTAAAATGGCAATCAAATCAAAACAGACTCATGGTGGCCATTACACTATGATTAAAAAACTTAAGACACTCACCATTTTACACATCAATCTTCAAGGGCTTTCAAAAATTAAAAAAGAGCACGATGATCACCTGACGTCTTTCTCGAAAAAAAAGAACACATTTGGCAACGAAGAATACAGTTGCTTGAATGCAGAAGGCGGAAAATATGAACAGTAAGATCCAAACTATAGGCTAAAGCGATCGATAAACGGAGATCAATTACAATCGCAGGAGACATATGACTTGATATCTACCTTCGACCAATTGTAAATGGTATATGGTACGTTTGCCTTATCTACAGGCGCTAATCTCGTATGAGAACGGGATCGATATAAACAGATAGATTAACGAGGAAAGGCTAACAACTGATGACGATTGGTGGATTGAAATTATGGGATAGCTCTGCAAGGGTCGCACATGGAGCTCATTATGATGATTTGTGTTTTTTGTGTGTGAAAGGCACCCGTTACCCCCTTAGCAACATGTTGTGTGGTGAAAAGAAATTGTGGGATAGCTATTGGCGCAGATGATTGTTGTTTCTTTGTTTGATTACTATGCTATTGCTTGAGAAAACGAACGTTATCTCAGAAACATTATAACTTTGGATCGGAATAGGGGATAGCTCCTTGAGATAACAGCTATTAGACCCAGTAATATTTGTTTTTGCTTTTGTTTAAGAAAACGCATGTTATCTGAGAAACATCAAATTTTGGATTAAATTTTAGGAGTAACTCTGTTAGGTAGGTATTCGCGCCAATTAGAAGTTGTTTTGAGGATTTGGACTTACATAACTTTGATTGTTAAAATACATGTTACGCTAATAACACGCTAAAAGTGGATAGAAAATTATGAGTCAGCTTTATTGGAATACCTTTCAACGCCAATGGTATTAGGAGGTGTATTTTTTTTTTTTTTTGGGGAAAACACACGTTACCTTAGAAACATGATCAACATTCTGGGAAAGCATTAAGGAATATATATTTATAGCATCGACTATTTCTGTTGTTAAAGTTGCTATAGAAACAAACGAGCTTGTTAAATTGAGGGGGAAAAAAATATTGTTGAAATGCACGTTACGATAGAAACAAGCTGATTAATTTCATAGGTATAATAGAAGAAAAAAAAAGCACGACCGTTATGCACAGTCAGACAAATTAATATCGAGCCTCATTACATTATCAGCCCTAGTTAGACACATATACCAATACAGCGTCACACTTTAATGCCCTCGCTTTGGAAGAATAATGAATGGCATCGTTTTCTCCCGAGGGTTGGTACTCTCAAAGGTTCGTTTATTCGAATTATGAGAATGAAATAAGGTTCATTATACTTTGAACCAGGTTTGCAATCGTGAAAGTTAAAATTCTCTCTTCCTTTCGGAAGTAAGAACCCTGTTTCATCTTCAGAATTATCATTATGAACCTTGGAAATGACGGAAATTCGTAATATTGAACTATCGGAAGTAAAATATGGTCATGACAATATTAATAAACATTAAACAAATAAACATTACCATCTTATTCAATATAATCTTGGGGGCATAATGCCTCCCTCCCCTGCCGTATTAAGACCTCAAATAGCCCGGCATTTTTAGGGTTAAGGCATCTACATAATGTCACCACTTTCTGCATAGGCGAATGCAAGGTGAACAAAAACGGCCACGTTCCCTGTCTGATAAAGAAACAGTGACATAATGAAAATATTTTAAAAATAGGGGTAAAGAATTGGTCTGCAAGCCTCTCCTGTTCAGAACCACAAGAGAGCCAGATGGATTACCGTGCGGAAAAAAAAGTAATTACGAAGCGAAAATGGGAAATCATTTCCCACGCCCATCCTGTCGGAGCAATAAGCTTCGGAGTTATGAACCTCCTTCGATTTAAGAGTAATCACTGGTATAAAAAGCTTGGGCGTTCATAATTATTTTTCTTCATAAAAACGAATTTTTCAAAAATAAATACGAGTGCCCCAGGCCATGCCCCAACTGGGTTGACAAATAGCCAGTATAACAATGGTTGTCTTTAATACCCCATTCACAGTGGTTTTGAAATTTGTAGCGGCGTTGTAGCGGAGCGGCGACACCGCCATAACACCGCTACAAATGCATTCACAGTAGAAAAGTTATCCCGCTGCAGCAGCGGGATAAATATCATGTACCCATTCACGCTGCAGCGGGTGATTTTTATTACCTCCGTAACAAACACGTGTATGCATGGCTCATGACCCGCGAGTGACCCCGATATGACCGGAAATACTTGCTTGAAATTGCGCGGTAAACATGTCAAGTTGCTTTTTGTATCCTCGATCATATTACTTTTTAAAAAACTAGCATTTTTATTGCTTCCAGTCAGAATATTTTAATTTTTTGAAGTGTGAAATATTTTTATTTGGATAATTATAATACCTACATAATAATAAAATCAATTTGAATCCACTGGTTACTTTATTTCTATTTCACTTTATGTTCCCCATTGCTGTAGAAAAGAAGTCAGTGATAGGTAAGTAAACAAATCACACGTGTTTGTCGCGGTGTTATAGCGGAGAGCCTTCACACTGAGTAAACACCGCAACAGCAGCGGGACTGTCCCGCTGCTGTAGCTAGGCGTCCCTAGCGATAGTTTGTGTCGGCGTTATCGCTAGGCGGTGTTATCCCGCGATAGTTTATAACGGGTCCGAGCCTTCACACTGAAGACAACACCGCGACAGCAGCGGGACAGTCCCGCTGCTGTCGCGGTGTTTGAGGCCACTGTGAATGGGGTATAAAGATGACAATCTGAGAGTTCGAGACTAAATGCAAATCCAACTATTGAAAGTGGAAACTAATTGTTATTTTAACTCCGAACAACGGCAATAGAAGCACTGTGGTTTGGTTTGGAACATTAATTTTGGCAATATAACTATTAGCGTCGAAGAACTTAATTTGAGGATTGGGACGTACATCATTTTGTTTGTGAAAATACAATACACACTAATAACAAGCTTAAAGTGGATAGAAAATTCTGAGACAGCTTCTTTGGATTACCTATCAGCGCCAACAACTTTAAGAGGGGGGAGTTGTATTTTTTGGTCTGGTAAAACACACATTAACTTAGAAACGTATTGAGTGGATCAAAATTCTGGGATAGTATCAAGGGATAGATATTGATAGCGTCAATCATTTGTGTTGTTTAAATGCGCGTTACCATAGAAATAACCTGGATAAATTGAGACGTATGAAAAACACCAGACCGTTATGCACTGTCAAAAATTTAATATCAAACTTCGTCACATAAATTTCATGAATATTTCCGGCATGAAAAAAGGTTTGAATATTTTATGCGTACATGTATAATTGAATTCCAATAATGCATCACGCTTGGATGCTCTTGCTTTGGTAGAATAATGGATGGCGTCGTTTTCTCTCTCTCTCTCTCTCTCTCTCTCTCTTTCTCTCTCTCTCTCTCTCTCTCTCCCTCTCACACACAAACACACACACACACACACACACGATTTTTGTTTTCGTTTTTCAATTAAATTGCACCTTCAAAATTGTGTTTTAGAGGCCGCCATCCTGATCAAGCGTCGCTTATGATGGCGGTCTCCTGCACTTTTCCACACATAGCTAGGGTCAGGCACGTAGCCACGGAGAGGGGGGGGGGGATCACGTGCCCCCAAAAATGTCCAAGATCGGTTGAAATTTTTTAGACCCATCCCCAGGACGTCGATCGATTACATGTACCAGGGGATCAGTTGGTATAAAACAATGGCGGCCAGCGTAATTGCAACTAGAACAACATTTATAATAGAACTAAAGAACATAAAAATACATTTTGAGAAGGAAGATACTTTAATATTCTTCCATGTCCCTCCATTACAACGTTTCTTATAACATTCCTATGACAAAAATCGGCATCTGTTATGTTTCTCTCTCTCTCTCTCTCTCTTTCTG
The DNA here is from genome assembly GCF_000002235.5 of Strongylocentrotus purpuratus. Classification (NCBI taxonomy): domain Eukaryota; kingdom Metazoa; phylum Echinodermata; class Echinoidea; order Camarodonta; family Strongylocentrotidae; genus Strongylocentrotus; species Strongylocentrotus purpuratus. The sequence goes on along the minus strand of NW_022145605.1, from coordinate 30,090,088 downwards.
TCTCTCTGTCACTTTATATCCAACCATTTTCTCTCTTTATCATACACACGCATAATTATGTTGTACTCCCTTTCTCTATCCCTCTCTCTCTCTCCCGCCCCCCCCCCCCCCTCTTCCTCACCCTCATATAGCTCCGGTGGTATAATTTATGCTTGCTGGACTACTGGATATAGGTAGATATAATATATGGGGATGGGAAGATAATCATAACAAATTAACTAACAAAATAATGTAAGGTTGCTGATGTGAAGAACATTGAAAGTCAGGCAACTTCATCATTCTTGACAGAGCGTAGAAAATCTTGCTGGGTTGAAGAAGTTCTTTAATTTCAATTATATATCCTCACATTCTATCAATCTACATGTATATATATCTTCCATTTTTTAAATCCTATGACTCTATCATATTCTTCTTTCACGACAAATTTATATTACTTTAAATTAAATATCTTCTTTCATTTCCACACTCTTTATCTCCTCCTTTCGAAATCTCTCAATGAATTATAAATCTCTTTCATTCAAACTTCTCTCAATATCTCTTCTCGACACGTTCTTATACGCTATGTATCTCTCTTCTTCTTACACAAACACAATTGACCGTAAAGTCATTGAAATTTAATTATTACACATGGCCTTCGGAAATGTAACGCCCCTACCAGGTTACAGGGGAGCTAAAATGATAAAATGAAGCGAACAAACAGTTCCTTGTGGTGAAATTGGTGTCAGAATGTAGAATGACTTTTATTACTAGAATAACCATAATCAAAAGTAATCAATATACAAACAATGATCATGAACACATTGTAATGCTTTAGTTTTATATAACGGTAAAGCTGTTTCATATCAATCTGCATGAGCCAGGTCTTCACCCAAAAAAAAAAGAAACCTAATGTAATTTCCAATTATATTAAACGGCTTTAAAGACATGTCTATAAAAACAATGAAATAAATGTTTAGTTAATTCCAACTAACCTTTCCTGGCTTCAATAATAACACGTAACTCAAATGATAACTAAGTATATCACAAGTAATATAAAATAGTTTAATTGCAGATAAAACATTTTCAATTAACAGTTAAAAATATATCCTGCAATGAATATAATCCTTACGTTCAATAACCAAGCAGTTCCAAATTACTCGTGCATCCGCAAAAACATAATAAGTCAAGATAAAACAACATGATATAACAGTTTTATGTTCTCTCAACAATCCACATGGACAATTAAATACATGCAGAGCTGCCAACATTTGATTTGGGTAATCAGGGAGATTTCTGAGAGAGCAGCATCGAACGACTTCATTGTTGGCGGGAACCAAGAATGGCCTTTTAGTGCCCCTGGTGGGGGGGGGGGCAGGGGGCAGGCCCCCAAAAGCTCTTGGTTTTAAGCCTCTTTGAAACCCTTTTAGAACACATTTTTTCAATGATTTCTCAAAATGGAAGGCTTTGATATGGCACATTTTATTTGCATACAATTGATAACATATGAACTTCACATCATATTTCAGACTATGAACTCCTGTTACCTCTATTGTGAAATGGGGGATGTACTTGTGGAAGGCAAGGACTGGGGTGTGCTTGAGGGTTTTCCTTGAAGTGACTGGTAGGTTGCTTGCTTGAGTTTGCTAAGGAGGTCCTTGCTATACTCCCTTTGGTAGCATGGGACATCTGTGTTGGCAATTTTCTCTGTTAGGAGTGCTTGAAGTGTTTTCAAATTCATTGATCCCCTGAAATCAGTTTTGTTCTTCCTAACAATGCTAAAAACTCTTTCACATGAAGCATTGGAATGTGGTATCACAAGCAAAGATTTCATCACTTTGCTCAGAAGTGTGTATTTCTTTGAGCCATTGCCATCCTCCATCTTTGAAATTGCAGACCATTTCTTGTCTATTCTCAAGTTTTTGTTCAGGATCTCTGGTTCCCCTGAAAAGTCTTCAACCTGGTATTGTGCAAATTCCAGCTCAAGCTTGTCCTGGGGGGTGTTTCACAAAGATCCTAAGTTGAACTTATCTCTAAGTTGGACTTAAAATTCATGGGAAGCCATTAGCATCCTTGAAAACATTTTGTAATTTTTTTTAGAAGGCATAAAATGTTGATTCAAATCATTCATATTTTCTATTATCATGGGAGATTTCATGTTCTTGATGTGGAATTGATGAAAAGTTTAAAATACTCCAATTTTTGCTTTTGAATATATTTCATTTTAAGGCTCCAATGGCTGTCCATACTTTTTAAGTCCAACTTAGTGTTAAGTTCTACTTAGGATCTTTGTGAAACACTCCCCAGGTCTCCATTCTCTGATTGTCTGTTCAAAATGCAAGGGTACTTTTCAACAAAGTATTGCACAGATGAAAATGACACATCTCTTCTGGAACTGACATCAATCACTTCAGCCTCCTTAAGGAACTTAACATCTAGTGGCCAGGTTTTCAAGGCATAGTCACATGCTGATTCATAATACTTCCTCACCGACAAGTAGAAGTATGTCAAATCAGCATCTGTAAGACGAAGGGGAGAATCATCTTCTGGGCTTGTTGTACTCTCCAGGTATTCCTTGGCATCTTTTCCAATCATTAGATCTTTATCTGACTTCTGGCAATCTCTCTTACCATACTGCACTTTCTTGACATCAGAACATTCAACAATCACTGTTGGCTGCACGAATCTAACAAGCATATCTTGGAAGGTTTTATTAAGCTGCTTATTAAGAATGTGAATGCAGGGTTCTTCTCTCTGTAGGAGTAGGTTGATGTCATCAAAGATCTTGTTACTGTATTTGAGGAAGTAACAATACAGTTTGGTTTGGGGTGATATCAGCAAACGATGGACTCTGACCAGACGTGATTCCTGAAGAATTGGTGCAGTCAAGGTTCCAGCTTACCGAGAGAGGGCGCTAAATACGATTTAACGGTCAAATTCGAATTTTCAAAACTAAGGATCGAAGCAATTCATAAAAATGATGCTATTGTCTTGCAATGTGTGTAACCTAACAAACTATTAAAGTTCATGATACTGGCATAAAACAGTCAACGTGCAGATTAGTATTTCAAATAAAAACATAAAATCGTGAGAAAATCCACCCTTCAAGTCCCGCACACGTGTTTATGAGTAAGTCTAAGTTTTAGGGAGATTAATGAGGTCCCCAACTACTGACGAAATGAACTCAGGTCTATGGTATAGAGGGGTAGACTATTTCTCGATTTTACAAATCTAAGAACTGTTCATACTAACCTGAAAAAGCTCTGTATTCCTTTTGTATTGCCCCTTGCTTTCGCGGTTTGCTTGTGTTTGTCAGATGTGATGTGGCGAAATACATCATTTCTTCCCCCACTCTTGATGGAGATATCTGCGCCGCAAACTGTACAAAATGCGTAGTATTCGCCTTTCGTAGATTTCCCAACACAAGGCCATTCCAAGTGGTAGTCATCTTTATATTTCTGATAATATTTCGACTTCGACATTGTCCTGGATGATATTTTAATACTCAAACAGAGAGCAAAATACAGCCTTGTTTTGGACAAAGTTGACTTACGCCTTCGGAAGATGCAAGTTATATCGATGCGTTCCCAACGGCAAAGGAGATCAGAAAAAAAAAGTCGGCTTCAAAATCCACTCTGCAGTAACACTGCCATGTTGGTATCAAATGATAATCCACTTAAAAATCACATCGCAAAAGTCCCCAAATCAATCCAAAAACTGATGTTGAAATGTGCAGTTTTTTGGGCCGATCGCAGCAGACAAAGTCTGCTTGTTGTATCAGTGCAACTTCTGGCTGCTCTGACGCGACCGATCGGAAACCGGCACCAACGTACCGGGACGCTACGGGGGCCGGCGAGGAAGCCGCCCGGCAGAGCAAGCAGGCGAATTGCTATCACACAAACACCACTCACATTATCACATGTTCCCAATGGTTTGTTAGATTAGCCCGCCAGTCGTTCGGCGTAACTCTCATTTATTACGCTGTTAAATAAAGTACGATAATCACGGTAAATTTATATTCGACGACTGGATAACAGGAAAATTCATATTACAGAATTGCCGTGTGTTTGTATACGTACGTACGAACTCAACATGCTAGTCTTGTGAAACAGTCGTTTATGAAAATAATACAACTTAAAATCTGGAAATCCGGGAGATTTTTGCATGGGGTCGGGAAAACGGGATATTGGGTCAAAATCCGGGAGTCTCCCGCAGGATCCGGGAGACTTGGCAGCTCTGTACATGTAATGATTGTTTGAATCATCTGAAAATAGACTTAAGATTTAATGAGCGAATATAAATAACTGTGCAATGTAATGACAGGAAGTATATAGTGAAAGCAATAATCCCTTGCTCTAGGTTCCCTTTAAACTCCAAAAGGAACTCCCTAGCTGGAGTAAAATCCGCTAAAGAAAAATATGATTTCCTCAATACAAGAAAGTGCTCTCTGTGCTCCTGTTTCACTGCATAAGCTAATTAAAAGAGAAACATTTTTTTCTACCAATTTTTGAATTAAAACATATTGCTGAAACTTCGCATACCGCTGGGTTTGCTGTTTTACTAATCAAATCACTCAAGTCCCTTTCTCCAAATAACTAATATTACTATTAAAGCCAGTTGCTCGAGCGTAGCATCACGGATACAAAATACAATATAATTAAATGTAATCAAGCTCATGAAATGTGTGTCGCAATCATTAGTTATGCCGATTAGAATTCACTAACTGCTCTAATCTATAACGTAGCAAAATACATCTCCTAAATGGGTCCAAAAGAGACCACTTACTTGACTACAAGACTGTTTATTAGTAGGTTATAATTAAGAGGCGCCACACAGTCCCTCTCTGAGAAACAAAGGTCCTGTTCACATTTATACACGACTTGGGTGCCGTGTTTCCACTTCGTTACAGTAAGTCTATGCCACTGGTTACAGGCTTGTTCATATTCTAGTTGTGAAATGGGTATCCACACACTTGCACGACTATTTCATTAGGCGTTCATTCATAGCATCAACAATCCTATTTAATTCTTCTACCGATTCTATACCTTCTAAAGTGTAATAGAAAAACAGTAAAAATAGTAAACAGTTATGTACTTGCAAAACTCATCAATTCATTATACTGTTTAATAACAATATACCGGCGATATATGAAGAGTTTTTTTTCTTCTGATTTTTAATACATTTTTAGATTTTGTATTTTTGTGGATTTAGCTCCTTTTGGAATAAAACATGTTATTCTACCTAAACAAAATCATATTTTCTCAGTAAAGTCACTGGAATTGTATTCAAATTTAGCAGCAAACCTTTCCTTTTAACTATAATAGTGAAATTACAACTAAAACAACCTTTTGAAAAGAAAGTAAACAAAATATCACAATTTCATTTCAAAAGGATCTAAATCCGTTCAATTCCAAAAGGAGCTAAATCCATGTTTCATTCCAAAAGGAACTAAATCCACAAAATCCAAAAATTTTATAAAAATCAGAAATAACTGTTAGATTTTTTTTTCTTATCATATATTATTGGTCCAGGGCAACACCTTTAGCAATATAACAACATAAAGGTACATGGTTAAAGGGAAAGTGGAGAAATTAAAAAGGTGATTTACTCAGTAGTACCCAAAGTGGATTTAGCTCCTTTTTGAATGAAACCGATTTGGATTTAGCTCCTTATGGAATGAAACATGATATTGTACCTAATTTTTTTCATACTTCCTGATGAAATTTTTGAATGTGATATAGTGCATTTTGTCCCCATGTAGGAAATCATTATTGTAAGACAAAAAACTCATTTTTGATAAAATATGGATTTAGCTCCTTTTGGAATCAAGCTCTTCATATGTATATTAACACTAAAGTAAATCAGTATAAACATACTCATCCAGCTCTTTTAATACACAATCACATACAACGCTTAAGTATATATTCTCATTGGGAGATTTGCTACACTTCACGGGCGATCATCTAACAACACAGAGTCAATGAGAATTCGGTACTTTGAGATAAAAATCCCACTCTCCATTCATATAACACGTACAAGTAGAAACCATAATGGCAGATTCTGCAGTCTTCAACTTAAATCAGAATTATGACCACAATCCTGTCTTCTAATCAAAAATTGAATCATAGTAAAATTGTAGAGTAAAGTCTCAGCCGGGGTAAAACTTTGAATTGAAACTTTTTCTTTCCAAAAAGTGTCAACAGTTGCTCCTATGGTTTCTATATATCTGAAAATGTTCCTATTCAGATCTATTCAACGTCATGTAGTTGATTCAATTATATGTGTAAGGGTGGCAGTTAAATTGGCAATTGTATACACATGTTTGTATTCGAATGCTTTCTAATTATCATAAAAACTCTAGATCTACTGTTGATTACCTTGGTATTAACCTGCAGTTTTTCTTATGTGCTTTGGGTTACTTAGTTTTTGAGGTTTATAAACCATTGACGTGATGTCATCTTCGAGTTTAAGCAGGCAAGATGTTGCAACCGACAAACGATTAAAGGTGAACGTGAGACCATGATAACCATATTATCATGTATCTAGAGATTTGCCCCCTCTAAAACACTAAAATGAAAGTAAACACACAGCAACAACCAAAACCACAACAACAACAAAGACAAAATCGATGTTTACCAGCAAGTGTTTGAGACTGGATCCGATTGTTCGGGTATCGCTGTTGTGGGTACGCTCATAGTAGTTGGAATCGGAGTTTATTCTGTTGAAAACAATGATTACAAGAAGTAACTATCAACAACAATTAAGGAACAGAAACATGAATAACGAAGGGGATATAAAATTGAACAATGTAATGTTCGTTTGAATGAAATACTCATGATGGACAACCACTAAAATATATTTATAGACAGAAGGAGCAAAATTTAACATCGGCTCCCAACATTGTTCGCGAAAGCCCATTCACGGGATAAGGTTACCGAACAAAATGGTCCAAATTGTTACATATTTTAAACATAAGGGTTGCCGCTCACGGAAAAAAATTTAAAAAAATAATTAGCTGGATGATACGTATACGATACGGTAACCTATAAACATTAAAACTGGCATTGTCAATGTAACCAGAGCTGACAGGTTATTCTATCAAAGCACAGAGCTAAATATTATTGGTTAAAAATGAAGGGGTAGACGCATCAGATCAAAGCGAATGACATAACAGTAGGCGCATGAACCCCTTCAGGAAACAGTGGGATTTTCGCTCTTTAGGTTTGAATTAATGCTTTACAAGAACTACTATATAGCATAATTCGTTTAATTTTCTCCTGCCAATGTAAAATAATTTGATATGAATGCATACATCTTTATATTAATTAATTTTGAGCAGCGCTTTGCTCACATTCTAAACACTTCTACTCTACCTTGGCATCTCGGGTCAAGGGAACCTACAGCACAATATTCAAAATAGTGTTGATTGGTGGTGAAACACCAAGCAGTGACACTTCCATCGGGGTTTCTGCAATAGTTTTCGTCTAGTCCCGCGTTAGGATAGTTAGCTGGAGTCCAATTGGGGATAGAGGTCCACGCCTGACACTTATGACCGTTGATGGTCTGAGATAAGTTTCCTCTGTAGTTCACTCCTGTAGGATCTGTCAGGCATGCAGGTGTGGCTGAAGAAAAAACGCAGAGTAATATTTGAAAAGAGCTTGCTAAAGTAATATTGATTCTAAATAACAATTTGCTCCACCTTTCCCCCGAAAAAGCAATTATTTACTGTTATGCAACGATTGATGGACAGACCAAATTAGAATTTTTTTGTGTCAGTCACTTACAGATATGACGACGCTTGACTTGAAGTGTAGGCCATATGTGACATCATCATACTTACCAGCCTGATACTTACGTGTCAGAATCACTTCCCATGCAGTGCCCACTTGAAAAACATTCAATATAACTACCTTCTAATAAACAAACAGCCAAGGTGACTACCCTCTAGCAAACACCTAAGATGACTACCCGTTGGAAAAACACCCAGGATGACTCCCCTCTAGATATACACCTAAGACTTCTACCCTCTGGGCCACAACCCAGAAATTGATGTTATCAATATGGAACTTAAATATAAATACATTAGGGGAGATAAAATCGAATAGTGTTTTTTCCATTTGTATGAAATATTGATGACAAATAACACCCATATGCATATGATTTTCAGCACACGCACATCCGCCTATACGTACACACCAATGTGATTCACACATTCATGTACAATGCAAGATGATGATGTTGATAGTGATTATACAATGATCCAGCAGCTGCCTGATCGGCGATAATATAACAGTTCGTAGTTAGCACATGGTTCAGATGATCTTTTAAACATAGATAAATTCCACTTTGTGCCTTTGGAATAATCACAGCACAGTCATGGAGGTGATTCTTTGTTTGCCCAATTGAAAGGATTACTTCCATCTGTGTTCAATAGAATGTATCATAGGAACATGCATGAATAATATTACAAAACTTTCGTGAGCATGTATCCAGTATTAGTCTAAGTGGATTTACAATTTTGTACAAGTGATCTTTGTCTGCGCATGAGCAGATTGTATCTACAAACTGGGCATTATGTCTTCAAAAGTATCGATTTAGGTCTAGGATTTTTAGGCTTTAGGTTAGGTGTAGGTTTGGGATTAAGGGTAGCTTAAGTGTTTGGTCCAGGGTTTAAGTTAAGGATTTAGTTAGTGAAGGAACTAGAATACGGAGTACTGTCACAGGAGCATTATGTCATACAACCGATACAATACAGCACGATCGCATAGGCTTTCGAGAAATAAATACTGGAGATCTATATACCCTATTGTACTGTCATTGTTATCTTAGCACATTCCAATAGCTGACGCACGATGCCACATCGCGGTGTCAAAATAAAGTTCAAATCCTACATAAAACGAATGAAATAATAAAGAACAGTTGGTGACTCTAAGGAAAAAAGTTCGCCATGGTAGAAGATCTGACATCAAAACAAAACCCAGTAACACTCAACGAAGCAAAATATAAATCTAAAGTCAGAACTGCGTATATAGTCAGAACGGAAGGATAATGATTGCTTTAATTTTCGATACATAGTTATTTTCATACGCTCTCGGGAAGGTTACAATAGAGCTATTGCCCTCGGCAAGCCTCGGGCAAATTTGAAGATTTAGGTGTGTTTTGTCAAAGTCGAAGGAACTTTCTAGCCAAATAGTTTATTTTATTGTATTGCTGTGGCGTATTTGCTGTCGATGACAAAAGAATAAGATGGGCACTTCCCCTCTTATAAAAAAAGTTTTAGCAACGCCCTTAATAGGAAAGGACACAAAACAGTCAGATAAAGACTAATACAGAGATAAAGAAAGGGACAGAGAGAGAGAGAGAGAGAGGGGGAGGGGGAGTGAGAGAAAGAGAAAGTGATAGAAGGGGGAGGAGAAGTGGCTAGACACAACATGATAAGGATTAAATGCATGATGTCATTTCATTGTTACTTTTACTTACTGGAGGTGGTGGTTTCTTCATATGCCGTTGTGTCTGACATCGTTGTCGTAGGGCTCGTCATGGGTTTGGTGGTCGCGTCCGTAGTCAATGATTCACTTGACTCTGAAACGATTTTAACAAACATAACAGAGTTAAAAAATTAACATGATATAGTTGATGGTTCAGGGTTATAAAAAATGAAAACATAAATTTTAACAGTTTATTTCTTTTATAAGGTATAATTTGTGTCCGCATATTTTTAGATTTAGTGGTGTTTTATCAAAGCCCAAGGGACTTTTTTGTCACATAATGTATCTAACTGTGTTCCTGTGGCGTGTTTGTTGTCCTTAAACTCGCGTTCTTAAAAAAAAGACATGTAATACCCCCACCCCCTCCCTAAAAAGAAGTTTCATCAATGGCCCTGTAAGCAACGGATAAAGAAAAAAGAGTCAGGTAGAGACTAATAGAGAGAGGGAGGAAGAAAGGGAGAGAGGGGTGGAGGGGGTTCGGCAGGGGAAATGTGTGAGAGGGGGAGGGAGAGACAAAGAGAGAGAGGGAGAGAGAGGGTGAGGGGGGAAGTGGTAGTGGCACATTATAACAAAGATCGAAGGAATGACGTCATTTCATTGTTTTTCTTACTTACTGGTGGTGGAGGTTTCTTGCGATGATGTTGTGTCTGACATCGTGGTCGTAGGGCCCATCCCGGGCTTGGTAGTCGATTCCGTAGTCGATGATTCTGTTGACTCTGAAACGTTAAAAACAAACGTAACTGAGCTAAGTGATCATGATATAGTTAATAGTTCAGGGTTTAATATAATGAACCCACACGTACAAATCAATGTGATTAGGAATGGCACCTAAACAGGATTAGAAGGCACAAACGTGGACAATTTAGCTCCAGGAAAATATATAAACTTTGAAAGCTCATTTCTGTTGTAAAGTAAACAAAAACAATAATAAGACGAGCACTTTCCCCCTTATACAAAAATGTTTTAGCAACGTCCGTAATAGGAAAGGACACAAAACAGTCAGATAAAGACTAAGACAGATTTTGAGAAAGAGAGAGAGAGGGGGGAGGGAGAGAAATAGAGAGTGATAGAAGGGGGAGGGGAAGTGGCTAGACACGTGATGATAAGGATTAAATGCAAGAGGTTATTTCATTGTTTATCTTACTTACTGGAGGTGGTGGTTTCTTCATATGCCGTTGTGTCTAACATCGTTGTCGTAGGGCTCGTCATGGGCTTGGTGGTCGCGTCCGTAGTCGATGATTCACTTGACTCTGAAACGATTTTAATAAACATAACTGAGTTAAATGACCATGATATAGTAAATGGTTTAGGGTTATAGAAAATGAAAACATACATGCTAACAGTTTATTTATTTTATAAGGTATAATTTGTGTCAGCAAAGCCCAAGGGACTTTTTGTCACATAATGTATCTAAATAAAAAGAATTGGATGAGTACTATCCCCCTTTAAAAAAGGGTTTTAGGAAATAGTAAAACCCTGTTAAAGGAAAGGACAAAGAAAAAGAGAGTCAAATAAGGACTGAGAGAGAAAGAAAGAGAGATTAGAGAGGGGCCCGCGGCGGCGTACTTTTCCCCCACCTGAGCTCCGGTCCCGCAGTATGAACTCATTTGTATACAGCCAAACAGAGCTCATCTTGTCAAAAACAAGCTTTTGCCTAGGACGATTTTCCCTACCCGGCGGCTTGCCGTGGATTTAGAGACCGTACGAGAACCTTCCGATTTTCATATCTACGGCGTGTGTGGTCACATATTCGGCGGGGCCCGGGAGGTGCCCGGTGAAAAGTGGTCGAGTGAAATGCAAGGCGCCCGTAAGGGTGCCGGCCGGTAAGCTTACGGGCTCCTTCCGATGAGCAGGTGCACCCATGGCTTCCGGAAGGTGCCGTGCGGTGCACTGAAATAAGTGTCCTCTGACATCCACACCTCCTGTATTTAAAGCTACGTTGCATATTTTGATATGCCGCCGTAAGGGGCCCGCACGGGCAATGTTCATTTCAAATGGGCACCGGGCGTCTGCCGTCCGGGGTCCATTTGAAATGAAGCTCTGGGCTTCACACACTTACACACAGTGCGTTAGCCTATATCAGCATGCATGGTTTGCATACATAGGCATAGGCTTGCAAATGTTTCATTTCTGCTCTAGCATCTCTACCTTTAGCAAATTCATTACAGATCTACAAATATCAGCTTATCAAATCGCTGTGAAAAACTGTTACTTAGCACTAAGTTACAATTACTCTAGCAATCAAGGATAGGCCTTTCTCGTCATCGAAGCCACTATATATTAAATGGACCCATTTCTAAAGATTGTACGGTTGAGAATTTATCATAGATCTATACACCTCTAAAAGGCTCTAATATAATATTAGCTTATGAAATTGCCGTTTAAAGTTATTACTTAGCGCCAGATCTTATGAAATTGCCGTTTAAAGTTATTAATTAGCGCTAGATCTATTACATCAGCCGTAGGAATGACAATCGCTGGAGCTCAGCAATCACTCACTGGACACCATATGAGGGAAGACGAAACAGGGGACGTCAAAGAAAAAGATGGAGAGACGAGTTGCAACAGTTCTGGGGACAGACAAATTTGCACCAACAGGCGCTGAACAGAGGCATTTGGAAACATCATGCTGAGGCCTTCATCCTGCAGTGGATTGACAACGGCTGATAAAGTAAGTAAGTAAAAAAGATCTAAATTTAAAATATTCTAGCAATCAATGATAGGCCTAATCGTCATCGAAGCCATTATATAGGGACTAATTTCTAAAGATTTTATGGCTGAGAAATTTATTATAGATCTACACCTCTAAAAGGCTCTAATAATATCAGCTTAAGAAATTGCTGTGATGTTCTCAGGTAAGAATTCCTGCAATAAAAGAAGTAACAAATAAAGCTGATATTATTAGAGCCTTTTAGAGGTGTATATAGTCTAGAAAATCTAGATCTATAATAAATTCTCAACCGTAAAACCTTTAGAAATGAGTCCTATTAAATATAGTGGCTTCGATGACGAGAAAGGCCTATCCTTGATTGCTAGATTAATTGTAACTTAGTGCTAAGTAACAGTTTTTCACAGCAATTTCATAAGCTGATATTATTAGAGGTGTAGATCTGTAATAAGTTTGCTAAAGGTAGAGATAGTCCAGTAGACGGTACCATATACCTTGTACATGACCTTCCAGGCTTCTTGGATTAAGATTATCAACATTATTACATACTGCACATATATGCTAATTAGATGATTATGCTAATTAGGCTAACTATACTACATCTACATGGAATATCTTCTCATGAAGTAATGATTAGTCTTTCAAAAGTGATTTACAATGTTGCATTGCACCATCTTTAGGCTTTATAGATAAACAATGACAATGATAGTCCAAGTTGTACACAAAGTCATGCTTATTAATATTAGCTCATTATGCTTATTATGCTATTTAAGACAATTTCATTACTTGAAATAAAAAACTTGTGTCATAAATGAATTCCTCGTCATAGAAAACCCTTGAAAAGTCGTATTATCCATGTTTTCAGGCTTTCTGGATTGAGATTAGCAACATTATTACACATGCACATTATGCTAATTAGATGATTTTATACTAATATGGCTATTAAAACAGTTGCCCAAGGTCGCCAAGCTGGCAACCCAGCTGAATTTACTTCAGTACCCATCTAGAACACAAATCAACAAAAAAAAAACTTTGTACTTAACAACTTTTCCAGGTCTGAAAAAAAGATGCTAGAGCAGAAATGGAACATTTGCAAGCCTGTGCCTATACATGCACACCATGCATTCTCATTTATGCAAGACGCTGTGTTTACGTGTGTGAAGCCCAGAGTTTGCACCGTTTCGAGTTTCGCATCTATAGCACGCCTAAAGCTTGATGAGCAAGATGAGCTCTGATTGGCTGTATGGAAATGAGTACATACTGGGGTCCGGAGCTCAAGTGGGAAAAAAAATTACGCGGCCCGGTGTTTGAGAGAAAGAGGAAGATATATGGCGTGTTCACACCGCAAGGGGGACCTTGGGCGGACCGTGGATCGCGCTATCGTAGCGCGACCCACTGTCCGCCCATTGGTATTCGCCGGATCCACACCGCATTGAGATAGCACGGTCTATCGGAGCACCCCCTTTTTTGAGAGGTGTTGCAATGACGCGTGACGTCATGAGCTCAGAGCGGTCAAAGAATCCGAGCGCTATTACGAACTAGGAGTGTTGAGTTGTACCGATTCAGATTCAGATGCTATCGTATCGTTCAGATGCTAGCGTGCTATCGTAGCTCGGGTTCACACCGGCAGAGATAGCGCGGTCTAGCACGCGCTAGACCACGCTTTCTCTCGTGGACCACCCCCAAGAGGTGCTCCAGTGGCACGTCGTTTTGGCTCGCCGTGGCTCGCTGTTGGGCGGATCGAAACGACGTTGTACCTTCCACACCACAGAGATAGCGCGGTCTAGCACGCACTAGACCGCGCTATCTCTGCCGGTGTGAACAGCCTCATAGAGAGGGGAAAAAGAGAGAGGGAAGGGGAAGTGGCTAGACACATTGTGATAATGATCAAATGCATGACGTCGTTTCATTGTTTCTCTTACTTACTCGAGATGGGGGTTTCTTCATATGTCGTTGTGTCGAATGTCGTGGTTGTTGGGCTCGTCGTGGGCTTGGTCCTTGCGTCCGTAGTCGATGATTCTCTTGACTCTGAAACGGTATAACAAACATAAAACTGAATTCCAGACTTCGAAGAGATTCGTAGATGGGGCATATTTTATCAGGTACCTCTTAAGGCGTTCGTACGAACGCCGTCTTTTTTTCTCGTTTTTTTCTCGTTAGAATGACTTGATTTCTTCTTACGTCAGACTTACGGCTAGCTTACGAGTTTCTGTTCTCGCAAGATGGTCGTACGTGTAACTGACGGCATTCTCAAGTCCTTCGTAAGATGATCTTACGATTTTGTTGTATATTTTTCGGGGATGCTAAAAAACCGCTGCAAAAATTGCATAAATTGAGTTGGTACACTTTTCGAACGTCTTACGAACGCCAGGAGTCGTTTATACAAAGGCCGTACAAGTCTCCGTTCGTTATGCGTTCTTACGAACGCCACAAGTGCCCTCTATGAACAACTTAACCCTATCTAGCCCGGGGAGGGGGGGGGGGGGTTGTACTGAAATGTTGTGACTCTTTTCTTTCGAGTCTTGCGTATCTTTTGAAAGAAATTTTTCGAAAATCGGACCTGCCTTTACAAAGTCACGTGTCCTTTTGTCTTTGCATGTCAGTCCGAAAATCTCTCATTTTTGTGATTTGCGTACAAAACATATGGAAATCTCATTTTTCAAATAAAGAGATAAAACATTAGTTATTTTGTCTTGTTTATAGTTTAGGTGTTTATTTTGGGGTAAAAATAGTTGAATTATATTTGGAAAGGAAATAAAACAACAAAAACAATAAAATACATCAGTTAAAAAAACAAAGAAATACATAAGAAATTATCAAAACAATAGATAACATAAGGAATAACCCTGGTTTTCAATTTGTTGTGTTGTATTATTATTCCAAATGGTCTAACAAATAAATGTAGTGAGAAAGAATACTTAAATATGAATAATGTCTGATTTATGGGCAAAAATATGAATTTTATGACCTTATTTGCATAAATTACCATAGTATTCTATACACTTCACTTGATATGTATGCAAATTTTCGCAGTGATCAGTCTTTTCACGGCCGAGATCATGACCCCCCCCCCCCCCCCCCACACCCGGGCTATGCAGTTTCAAAATAGCCCGGGCTAAATAGGGTTAAGGCATTCTGACGAACATCGTAAGAATTTGAGGATTCTAGAATTCTCGACCCTACGAAATGTACAAAGATCGTGCGTGGTTCTTACGATGTTATCACGACGTTCGTACGACCGCCTAGTGAAGAGTCGGTGTCGTACGAGGTTTTAAAAATCTTTGACAAGATTATCGACCTGTCTGCGAACTTACGTACGGTCTACTAACGCCTTCTTAAGAAGATCTTACGAAATGGTCTGAAAATCATTCGTACGGTGTTCGTAGCAGTTTTTAATGGTATTTGTGACCGAGGCTTATCAAAGTCGAAGAAACCTATATTTCAGCCAAATAATGTATCTAAATGTATTGCTGTAACGTATTTGCTGTCGTTGACAGCAAGGTGTTTTCTTCTTCATCATCATCTTCTTCTTCAGTTGCAACTACGGAATTTTAATTTACTCCCTGTAGAAAGTCTCTTCATGCTTTTTATTTATTAATTGACCACCCCTCCCCCTGATACGCCTATTATATTACACCTACGTTTATCGCAATGTCTCCCTTGAAACCCACGTGAGCAGTTACAGTTGTAGCCTACCATAGTCTCCACACACAAGCCGTTTTTACAGAGATCTTTGACACAATCTGCGAAATAAGTAAGAACGGGATAAAACAAAATATCATTACATTCTGCTCTGTTGGGTGTGAAAAGTAGTAGTAATAGTAATTATAATTATAGTGGGAGTGGATATTTATAATATCATTTCAAAATGTATGATCTGTAGTTTTATTGATTGATTAGTGAAGAAAAAAAAAGAATTTGACATTTGAGAACTAAAATGAATATCAAGAAAGCATGATACTAACCCGGGATTCTGCATATTATATGTTGGCCAGGAATTTTTCCAGCGATGACAGCAGGGGGAGAGAAGAGTTTTGGGACAGTCTGCAACATGGTGCCATTGGGTAGTCGCACCATGTCACACTTATAGGACCTCGGCGAGGTGCTTTGCTGGCTGAACTTGCCTGGACAAGATGTTTTCGTCAGCTTGGACGAATCCGACAAAACAGGCAAGACTGTGTGGAATAAAACAAAAAGAAAATCAATAGTGAACTCTTCCTCCTCCTGCCAGGCGCGTACGCAGGATTTTTTCAAGGGGGGGGGGGGGGTTAACATTTATAAATTTCGCAGCGACTCGGCCAGCCGCTGAATAAGCAGGAGGGGGGGGGGGTAAAAACCGTGTCGATGTGCCATATAAGTGCCCTTTTGTGGGGCATTAATCCTCATTACTGTCATTTATGACTTAAGGGCGTAGACCCCTAGTTGATATGCATAGAAGCATACACATGCTTTAGCAGTCACGCAAAACAAACACGGGCAAATTATTTCAATAAAATATTACTATTATCTATATCTATTAGGAATAAATCATTGTCAAAATAATTCCATAAATTGGAGTAAAAAAATATTCTAACTATATGAGCGACAGTGTATGAAGTCTATATCATTCTTACCCAAGGACAAAAAGGTTGCGGTACCAAACAGGAACTTCCACAATACACCGATCTGTTGGTCTTTAGCCTGTATTTAGAAGGAAAAAATTAGATTATAGAAACAAATAGGACAAGAACAAGAGTTTACAAGAACAAAATGACAACAAGAGAAAAAAACTTAATAGTGAAGTAATCATGGTGACCCTATCAGATATTATCAGATCTTGAGGTTAGTCGTGGCAATCGTGTTGATCAAAGGAAAGTTTTGGATGGTAAAAAAATAACACGATCAACCGGATTAACTGTCAATCGTGGTCATCGCATCACATCGTATTGGATCTTAACAAAGTGCAACACAAGGCATCTAATCGTGCTCCCTAATCGTGGTAATCGGGATCAACCATGGACCACGCTCTGATGAAATGTGTTGCAATCTGCCACGATCTGTAACGCTCTGTCAGGTACCATTCTTCTGGTCAAATGAATCATTTTATAGGAGTTGTTATTAGGCCCCCAAATGGTAACTTTAATGATTTTGTAAATGAAATTCAGTCAATTTTAGACAATCCACTTTTAGTTGGAAAGTCACTCGATCTTATGGGAGACTTTAATTTTAATTTATTATCTTGTAATAACGATAATCGAATTGATGTTTTTCTAAACATGTTAATGTCTTTCTCATTATTGCCCCTAATCACTAAGCCAACAAGAATAACAGAAGTTTCCAGTACTTTAATTGACAATAATTTTTTTTGTAATGTACAACCATATCCACCCTCTGGAATTATAGTATCTGACATGTCTGATCATTTTCCTGAATACTGTATGTTGTCTTTGGTGAAATTGAATTGTGAGCCTAGAGGCCGCACGTCTGTCCGTAAAGGAACTCCTGAAAATATTGCCAAATTGAGAGAGGCATTAATTGCAACTGATTGGAATGATGTTCTTTCAGACCAAAATGTTGAAAATGCTTTTGATAATTTCTTTAATAAATTCATGATGTTGTATGGTGAGAATGTTCCTCTGGTTGAATATAAAAAAAAAGAATTAAAATAAAGTTCCTCGTATGCCATGGATAACTAAATCAATATTAAGGTCAATTACTAAAAAAAATAAGTTGTATTATCAATATAAAAGGAGAAGCTCTGATTTCTTGAGGAGAAAGTATTCTAATTATAGAAATACTCTTACTTCTGTATTGCGTGATGCTAAGAAACAATATTACTCTGCTCAATTTCAAATGACATTTAATAATATTAGGAATACATGGAAAGTAATTAGAAGTTTTTTTAAACCATCAGTAAAAACTACAAATATCAAATGTATAAATGGGGAATGGTTGTTCCGTAGAAGATAGACAAATTATTGTGGACAATTTTAATGATTTTTTTTGTAATGTCGGGCTGAAACTTCAGGACTCTATTCCTAGATAAAAAAAAAAGAAAGAAAAGCTTTATTGAGTTTAACCCAATATAGATAGCCTATTTTTAATGCCCACAAATGAAATATAATTGTTTAAACTGGTGAGCTCGCTGAAAAGTTATAAAAGTCCTGGCTTTGATGGCATAAAAAATGAATTAATTAAGGATATTATACATGGAATTGTGATACCACTTGTTCATATCTATAATTTGTCTTTCTTATCTGGTATTGTACCAGGACAAATGAAAATTGCTAAGGTAGTGCCAATATTTAAAAAGGGTGACCCTCAAACATTAAGTAATTATAGACCCATTTCATTATTGACATCCTTTTCAAAGCTTTTAGAAAAGCTTATATAATTATAATAGAACAGTGATGTTTTTAAAAAAAGACAAAAATATTTTCAAAATTCCAGTTTGGCTTTCGTGAAAAGCACACCACTACACATGCAATTTTACACTTTGTTGATAAAATAGCTCAAGCACTAGATGGTCACCTTCTTACAATTGGTTTATTTTTGGATTTCTCTAAGGCGTTTGATACGGTTTTTGGCCCCCTTCTTTTTATATTATATATTAATGATTTTTATCTTTCATCTGATGTACTATCTTTCATATTTTTTGCAAATTTTTTGCAAGTGTATTTTTTTTCTCATAAAAACCCTGAAGTTTTATTAGATACAGTTAATATGGAATTAAAGAAAGTTATTTTGTGGATTCATGCAAATAAGTTGTCCTTGAATCTTCAAAAGACAAACTATATGTTCTTTAGTAACTCCCTAAAGGATGTACCTGGAAATGTATTTTGTGATGATGTTAATGTTGTGAGAGTAACTTCCACCAAGTTTCTTGGGCTACATATTGATGACAAGCTGTCTTGGGCACCTCATTGTACTAATACTTGTAAAGTCGTGTCTAGAAATACTGGTGTAATTTATAAATTAAGTTCTTTTGTCCCACAAGAAATTTTGCTTATGTTGTATTCTACTTTAATTTTGCCTTATCTAAATTATGGAGTGCTGGCATGGGGGAAGTCATTGAAAACACAATTAGATAAGATTTGTGTTGCCCAAAAGAGGGTGGTTAGAGTTGTTTTTAATGCGAGCTATCGTGCTCATACTAATGTTTTGTTCTACAGTAATAAGCTATTGAAGGTTGAAGATATTTACTTTTTACAGTTAGGCGCAATTATGTATGGTTTTGAAAATAGTACTCTCCCAAATGCGTTAGTACAAATATTTCGAAAGAACAATCAAATTCATAGCTATACTCTCTAAAAAAAATCGAGTGATCACGGACGTCACTCTTCTGGAGAGTGAAAATGTAGTGAAAATAGAGTGAACATTCACTCTTTTTTTCTTAGAGAGCACTCTAAAATCAATCGGTTCACTTCTAAACAAGTGATCACGAACGTCACTCCCAAGAAAGTGAAAATAGAGTGAAAATTCACTCTATTTTTAAGAGAGTAATACAAGGCAGGCAACTGCACTTCATATTCCACGTGTAAGGACTGCTTTTGCTCTGAAGACGCTGGCTTGTACTGGTCCCACGTTTTGGAACTCACTTCCTATCAATGTAACTAGATCTGTCAGTGTCTTTGTTTTTAAACGCAAATTGAAATTACATTTATTGAGTAACTATGTCGACAATTAACGTAAAAATTATATCACCAGAAATAATATTAGGTAATAATTTATCAATTGTTATTGATAACGTGCATTATCTTTTTGCTTTTTGTTATGTTTGATTATTCAATATAAATGTCAGCATTTCACATTTTCTCCCCCCCCCCCCTCCTCTCTTTTCTTTTTCTTTTTCTTTACACCAAATACCATTTTCCCCTATATACATATAACATTCTTCTTTCTCTGTTTTTTTCTCTGTTTTGTTATTTTCTCGTTCCAGTTTGACTTTTTCCTCTCGATCCCTTTGTATATATTTTCATCCTCTCCTTTTCAAATTTCAAGCTATCCCTTTTGTGAATATTTGCCCCATATTTAATCATGTGTAGTTTTGATAACTTTGAAACATTTTTAAAAGTGAAACATTGATGAATTATGTTATATATGGACCTTGCTCTTCTAAGGTCTCCACTTTCTTTCATTTGGATTATATATCGACTTAAAATTGCACTTAAATTGTTTTTTTCTTATGCCGTTTTTTGTTCTATTATTATATGTAAAAATGTTGTGAAAGAAAGAAATAAAATGAACCTTGAACCTTGAACCATTGCTCACGACCTGACACGAATGACTCACAAGCAGATACAAGTTGATACGAGTAGATGCGAGTAAATGCGAGTAGATACGAGAAGTCACGCTTTTTCAAGCACGTTCACGATCTGTTACGAGTTCTCGCGCCCATATTATACACTTCCTCTCCTTCACTCTTTCTTCTTAATCTCTCTCTCTCTCTCTCTCTCTCCTCTTTCCCTCTCAACCATCTAATTTGTTTCTCATCCACTTTCATTCTTTTTATAGTCCTTAATCATAATAACTCCTTTTCCTTCACTCTATCAGCTTCTTCAACCCACACTCTCTTCTTCTTCATGTTAATCTTCCTTCTCTCCCCTCCACCCCCATCTCTCCTTCCTTCTCTATCTCTCTCCTTCTTTCTCTCTCTCTCTCTCTCTCTCTCTCCTTATCAATCATGGAAATGTTATGTAAACATGCATACCATTAATTAATAGAATTAATAGAAAGTTGTGCCCATACAATCAGAAAATGATAGATATCAACCTGATTTATTTCAATGACATAATAGACAGATATATACATCCAGCTGTTAATTTTGCAGCGTGTAACTTATAATGCCATACTATGAAGTATAAGGTCAAAAAATAGATTTTGTTCAGAAAATTGCTGTTTACACAAGTATTATAATGTATTACATTATAGTAAATCTTTTAACATGGAAATTTGTTGTTGTTCTTGCACTGAGTATGGACAATGAATGAGTTAAAATTATCTCCCTCTTTTAAGTCCGTAAAATGTAAGTCACCTAGATTTAACAAAATTGCTGTAAGGACCCTAAATTGAGTGAGCACTAATTTAATTTGTTTTGGCCCTCGAAACTTTGAAAATCGCACCCCCTCCCCCCCTTAAGCGCTAGGGGGGGGATCTCCAAAAAAAGGTATAGCCCTACATAGGATTGTTGCTGTTGGGGACCGGGAGAAAATGCAATGAATTATTGATAATTTATTGCATTTTCTTTGTTTTTTGTATTTGTGGGGGCGGCGACGTACCCTAGCCCCCGCTAAGTACAGTCATCTATGATTCAGCGGCTGAGCAATGTCCTCGTTACTGTGAGGCCCCATAATAGAAACCGTGTCGATCAGCTATATTAGTGCCCTTTTGTGAGGCATTTATCCTCATTACTGTCAGGTATGACTTAAAGGTCCCATTTGCAGGCAAAAAAAAATGAGAAAGTTAAATTCCAACGGTATTTGAAAGATAATACTAATTTAAAACTTCCCTATAATAGGGCGCTTGAAAATGTCTTTAAGTGGGAAAATAACGACTATTAGTTGCGAATCGCTTTAAGAGCTATAGAGCTAGTAAGTAATAGTCTGATTTCCAGACCATTGTACCGAATGGTCGTACGTTTTATGCCTTCAGTTTAATTTTGGCCATTACAAGAAGTGGGTTATTGATGAACAGACAAATACTTATGTACCCTTTACAGCTCATTTTATGTATGTTATTACCAAATAAGAAAAAAAAAGCCATTCAGTCACTCAACAGTGTCTGACAGTGAAGTCTAGCAAGTTAATGAGTTTCCTTGCATACGTTGAAATTTCACAAATAGGACACACATGACATATTCATAATCCCTGCAAAGTTCTACAGAATTTGAAGTTAGCTGCAAAAGGGACATAGTATCTTAAGGACGTAGGTCTCCTAGTTGATTAGAACCGTAGCACACACATGCTTTAGCAGTCACGCAAAACAAACACTCGCAAATTATTATTCAATAAAATCTGAGAATGTATACTATTATTTAGATCTATTAGGAATAAATCATTGTCAAAATCATTCCATAAATTGGGGTAAAATAATTATTCCACCTTTATGACCAACAGTGTACAATTATATTTCTTTCAAATTGAACCACACAGATATTATTCGTTAAGTCCCCATCACACCAACTAGATCTCACTACGTGCTGGAACCGGTCGGGGTAGAATGTGTAAATACTGTCTATAATACGATCCTAGTTCGTTCATAAACAGTCCTCAAAACGTCCACCTCGTCTGTGCCCCGCCCACAGTCAGTTCATATCAAGTTCAGATTGGGTAAATTTGCCATTTCCAGGCAGTCCAACCCAGTCCGTATTCAGTTTAAACCCGTCATTAACTAGTTCTACCACGTTCCCAATACAACCAAACCCATTTTAACTAGCTTGGAGACAGTTCAGCTCGTCCTCATGTCGATTTAGTGCGTTCGAACGTGCTCCTAGCACGTGTGCAATCACGTCCTGGCTCAAGGGTTATAAAACCCCGGCTCGCTCTTACCATTCCTTATTCCCGTTCAACTTCGATGTTTCAAACTCTGCAGATCGAGACATTCAAGTGAAGCCCCCATTACACCAAAATAGTTCTCACTACGTTCTGTAAAATGTTGCCAAACGGGCTCAAAATGTGTGCGAACGGAGTTGAATGTAGTACCAACTGTTTTCGATCTGTTTAAGAACTTCATGGACGGGCTCGGACTGGCTTGGATGGGAAAGTTGCTCCTGTTCAAAATTATCCCCGTACTGCGATTAGACGGAGTAACAACGTACTTGAAACGAAATGGACGTACTACGAACGGAATTGCGAACGGAACATGATCAGTTTTGGTCCTTGGACCTTTGAATCATGTATATTTATATGTCTTTTTAAACCAAAATAAACAAAAAATAAATAAATAAATTTCCGTTTTCCTATTTGGATAGAGTATGAGCCTGAGAAATGATTTCATGTCTCATTTGGCCATTACAAATATTCCGATGTCATCATAATGGCCTTCGAACTCCAAATTCGAATTTGCATACTATCACGTCGATGGAAAATTGATTGTATCTTAAGCAAATATTAATCGACTACGAGGGTAATGGTGGGGGGCCGAGCGTGCCTTGGCCCCCCCCCCCCCCCCCCCCGCAAAAAAAAAAAAAAAGGAAAGAGAGAGAAGGAAAAGAAGGGAAAGAGGAGAGAAAGGGAAAAAAAGAAGAGGAAGAAGAAAAGAAAAGAGGAAAGAAGGAGATCGGGGGGAGGGGGAAAGGACTTGCCTCCCCCTCCCCCCCCCCCCCAATATAAAGAAGGAAGGAAAGGAAAATATAAAAGATAAAGAGGAGATAAAGGGAAGGACAAAATAGAAAGAAGAAAAGAAGGGGATATCAGTTGCAATTTTCCCGCCAACAAGTTGTGGATCGGGGGGGGGGCAAAGGACCCTAGCCTCCCCCCCCCCCCCTCCGTCCTCGCTAAAAAAAGAGAGAAGGAAGGAAAAGGAAAAGAGGAGAGCTAAAAGGGAACAAAAAAGAGGAGGAAAAAAAGAAAAGGGAGAAAAGAAGCGGAGATCAGTTGCGGTTAATCCCGCCAACAATGTGTGGAGCGGGTTGGGGACCAAAATGACCGTGCCCCCCCCCCCCCCCAGCAAACCTAAAAGAGTGATAAGGAAGGGAAGGGAAAGTGAAAGAGGAGAGAAAGGGAAAGAAAAGGGGGGCCACTGGCGTACTGATAGGGGAGGGGGGGCTTTGGAGAAATAGAATTCAAACGTGGTTTATTTATAATTCCATAACGGTGGTTTACAAATAATGCTGAAATTAGAAAATTTTCCTCACTTCATGCGTTTGTTGGAAAATGACAAATTCCTAAATTTACAGCCAGGCAAGAAAATGCTTCTTGAAATGCCTACATATCAGGGCCCGCGGAACGGCGGGGATCGGGATCCTCGAGCCCCCCCCCCCCCCCACACACACTTTCTTTGAAAAAATATATTAAAGAGAAATAGAAAGAAAGAGAGCGAGAAAGAAAAAATATTTAACTGCCAGTGTCACATTATAATGGGGTATCAAAATATGCTCATCTGACCATGATTAAAATTAATGCCTAAAATCCTAAGAGCTCTGCCCCCTGGATTCCACCTACGGCCATAATGCGGGCCCTTAGATGCTCATATGACGGTCTTTTAATGCCTAAAACCCCTGATTTCTGGGGCTCTGCCCCCTGGACCCCACGCCAAATAGTGTCCTGCTAGTGTCACAAATAATAAGGTATCAAAATGCTCATCTGACCGTAATTAAACGCCTAAAACCCCTGAGCTTCGGGGGGTTCTGCCCCCTGGACCCAACCAAGAGCCCTTAGGCGGGCCCCTCGATACTCATCTGACCGTAATTGAGTGCCTAAAACCCTTGGGATTCCGGGACTCCGCCCCCTGAACCCCAAGCCAATTAGTGACCTGCCATTGTAACAATTAGGTATCAAAATAATGCTCATCTGACCGTAATTAAATGCCTAAAACTCCTGAACTTCCGGGCTCTGCCCCCTGGACCCCGTCTAGGGCGCTAAGGCGGACCCCTGAATGCTAATCTGACCGTAAATTAAAACCTTAAACCCCTGAGCTTCCGGGGCGGACAAGGTATCAACATATGTTCATCTGACAGCAGGCGCGTAGCCAGGAGGGCGGTGGGGTGGTCCCCCAATAAACGCCGGCCAAAAAAGAGAGGAGTGTAAAGAAGACGTAGGAAGAAGAGGGAATAGACAAAGATCATATTTGAAATTCAGACAAGGATTAAGAGTCGAGAACGGTACAACGAATCGTCTTCTTTCTTTAATGATTTAATGAAACGTAAAAGCTTCAGCGCTTCGCGTGGGAGGGGGGGTGATTTAGACAAGGATTAAGAGTCGAGAACGGTACGACGAATCTTCCTCTTTCTCTAATGATTTAATGAAAAGTAAAAGCTTCCGCGCTTCGCGCGGGTGGGGGAAACTTAATTATTTTCGAGAGCGGAACAACGAATCGTCTTCATTCTCTAAAAATTTAATGAAACGTCGAAGCGGGGGGGAAACTGAATATAGAAGAGGATTAAAAGTCATAACGGTACAACGAATCGTCTTATTTCGCTAATAATTTTAATGAAACGTAAAAGCTGTATTCAGACAAGGATTATTTTCGAGAACGGTACAACGAATCGTCTTCTTTCTCTTATGATTTAATGAAACGACAAGCTTCCGCGCTTCGCGCGGGAGGGAGGAGGGGAAAACTGAATTCAGATGAGGATTAAGAGTCGAGAACGGTACAACGAATCGTCTTCTTTCTCTAATGATTTAATGAAACGTAAAAGCTTCCGAGCTTTGCGCGGGAGAGGGGGATGAATTAAGACGAGGATTAAGAGTAAAAAACTGTACAACGAATCGTCTTCTTTTTTTAATGATTTAATGAAGCGTAAAAGCTTCCGCGCTTCGCGCGGGAGGGGAAAAACTATTTCCTTACGAGTAGGCACGTACGGAAGGCGGGGGGAGGGGGTTAGGGGGTTGACCCTCCCCCCCTTTGGTTTTCTATGTGTGTATTTTGGAGCAACCCCCCCCCCTTTCTGTTTTTTTTTTTTTTTTTTTAATTAAAAAAAATAAAAAAATATGCCAATGGCTGACCTAAAAAAGGTGACCTCACCCCCCCCCCAACGGAACAAAATGTCAAATTTTCAAATTTCGAGACCCCCCCCCCCTGGCTGAGTCGTTACGATTTCTTTTGGGACAAAAAAAATGGGCCCCCCCCCCCCCCCCTAAGAAATCCTGGATCCGCGCCTGGTGCAAACTATCATCGCCGAGGTGATTTCGGGGCTACTATCACCCCGAGATCACCGAGGCGATGATAGTTTGTATCCATTTCCCGAGTAAAGGAGGTTAATATTTGTTTTATATCCCACATCGGCAATAAGGTCTATTTAAAGTGAATTTGACATTATAATAAGAACTGATTCTGCAGACAGTTTAGCTTCAGCTAGATTTTACAAAGCGCAACATACATACATGTAATACAGTCGATGCGCGCTCATTTGACATTGACATTGACTTTGAATCTACATGACATTGTTTTTTGGGGCAGTATCTCGCTTTTTTGTTGTTCTATTTTCACTCACATTTTAGTTGCAACAGCCCACCTATACTTGTTCCAAACAAATATTGCATGTCTAGTTCTATTCTCTTGTTCTTGTTTTTGTACACAATTATTACATTGTATCATTTCGAAATGTCTCATGTACATGCTTAAGTTGAAATAGACGACAGGTAAATGGCAATCAAATCAAATCAGACTCATGGTGGCCATTTCGCTATGATTAAACAAACTAAGATACTCACCATTTTATAGATCAATCTTCAAGGGCTTTCAAAAAATAAAAGAGCACATTATGATGATTTGTTTTTGTTTTTGTTTGAAAGGCACCCGTTACCTTAGCAACATGTTGTGTAGTGAAAAGAAATAGTGGGGTAGCAATAGACGCAGATGATTGCTGTTTCTGTGTTTGAATTAGCTATTGTTTGAGAAAACTCACGTTGTCTCAGAAACATTATACCTTTGGATCGAAATAGGGGATAACACCTTAAGATAGCTAATAGCCCAAATCATATACGTTGTTTATTTGTTTACGATTTTGTTGAGGGAAACGACGTTTATCTCATCAAAATTTGGATCTAATTTATAAAAGGATAGCTCTGTTAGATAGGTATTAACGTCGATGAACTTGTTTTGAGGATTGGGACGTACATAACTGTCTCTGTGAATACACATGTTACGCTATTAAACAGGCTAAAAGTGAATAGCAAATTATGAGTCATCTTCATCGAGATACCTTTCAGCGCCAATGTTTTTTGAGGGATGGAGTTGTATTCTGTTTGTTTGGGGGAAAACACATGTTACCTTAGAAACATGATCGAAATTCTGGAAAAATAGATATTTATAGCATCGACCATTTTTTGTTATTAAAGTTGCCACAGAAACAAACGAGGTGGTTAAATCGAGGGGAAAAATATTGTTGAAATGCCCATTACAATAGAAACAAGCTGATTAATTTTATAGGTATTATAGAAGGAAAAAAGACCGACCGTTATGCACAATCAGACAAATGATATCGAGCCTCATCACAATTCCCGCCCTGGTTAAAAACATACCAATACCGCGTCACACTTGAATGCTCTCGCTTTGGTAGAATAATGGATGCACCGTTTTCTCTGATACATGATATGCACAATCAGACAATTTGATATCGGGCCTTATCACATTACCTGCCCTAGTTAAACGCAATACCAATATCAAACGCGTCACACTTTAAAGGGATTATGTCCCATTTGCAAGCCAACAAAAATGAAAATCACGATATGTCAACTAATGCATCACTAGAAACTGGTAAGCTAACAGATGGCCATCGTACAAGTTGTATGTCAACTACATATCGGGTGATTAATACAAATACAAATACAACCACCTCCATAACAGCTGGGATATACGAGAAATTCGCCGGAAAAATAACGATGTTTTAATGACGTCACTATATGGACCAATACTGCCCAACCAGACGACATCCCATAAAGAATAAACATAAATGCTAAGCTATTATTTCTCAAATGAGTTTAGTGTATATAAATGTAAAGGCATGTCAAACCATTCAAAAGGGGATATGACCCGATTCTGATAACTTAAATCTTTTGCTTGTAAATACACAGGATAGGGTATAATTAACAATCAAAGAAACAAGACTTTCAAATTGAAAAAAACCCGGAATGATATTAAGATCGGCATTTGTTCCCTCTTGAAACGCCGAACATACCGCGGTGTGTGCAGCTGAATATACAATGGCGTCTTATTTTGTTTACAAGCGACAGATTCCTTTATTTTTGTATCGCTGCATTTTGTCATCAACATAAAACCATGTGCGGGGTTTAGAGTGAGGCAATAGATTATACATTTAGCCTGGCGGTAGTGAAGTAAGAGAAAGAACTCAAGAGAAGCTGAAAACACAGGCACTGAAAATGTGTGAGATGTCATGGGACATCGTCTGCTTGTGCAAATCATGTCCATACGGCAGGCGTGGATCCAGGGGGGCCGAGCGTGCCTTGCCCCCCCCCCCCCCCCCCCCCCGCAAAAAAAAAAAAAAAAAAAAAAAGAGAGAAAGAAGAAAGGAAAAGAAGGGAAGGAAAGAGGAGAGAAAGGGAAAGAGAGAAGAGGAAGAAGAAAAGAAAAGGGGGAAGAAAAAGATCGGGGGCCGAAAGGGCCTTGCCTCCCAGGCTGTTGCCCCCCCCCCCCCCATCACAAAAATAAGAGAGAAGGAAGGAAATGGAAAGAAAAAAGAAAAAGG
Source organism: Strongylocentrotus purpuratus (assembly GCF_000002235.5). Lineage (NCBI taxonomy): Eukaryota > Metazoa > Echinodermata > Echinoidea > Camarodonta > Strongylocentrotidae > Strongylocentrotus > Strongylocentrotus purpuratus. The sequence continues at coordinate 30,061,611 of NW_022145605.1, read as the reverse complement.
GGAGATACTGGCGAACTGATAGGGGGTAGGGGCTTGTGGGAAATCAAATTTAAACGTGGTTTATTTCTAATTCCATAACGGTAGATTACAAATAATGCTGAAATGACATAATTTTCAGAGATTTTTCCTCACTTTTTAGTAAATTATACGTTTTTATGTGACAAATTCCTAAATTTACAGCCAGGCAAGAAATGTGATTCTTGAGATTCCTACATGTCAGGGCCGAGGAATGGCGGGGATCGAGAGCCTCGAGCCCCCCCCCCCCCCCCCCACTTTTTTTGAAAAGGTATATTAAAGAAAAATAAAAAAAGAAAGAGAGCAAGAAAGAAAAAGAGTTTACTGCCAGTGTCAAAAAAATAATGAGGCATCAAAATATGCTCATCTGACCGTGATTAAATGCCTAAAGCCCCCAAGCTTCCGGGGGCTCTGCTGGCCCCTGGATTCCAGCTAGGGCCCTAAGGCGGGCCCTTAGATGCTCATCTGACGGTAATTTAATGTCTAAAACTCCTGAGCCTCCGGGGGCTCCACCGCCTCGACCCCACCAGGGGCCCTAAGGCGGGCCCCTGAATGCTTATCTGACCGTAATTTATAGCCCCTGAGCTTCTGGGGTCGGACAAGTTATCAAAATATGTTTATCTGACCGCAGGCGCGTAGCCAGGGGGGGGGCTGTGGGGGCGGTCCCCGAAAATCGCCGTCAAAATAAAAAAGAGAGGAGAGAAAAGAAAGAGGACGTAGGAATAAAAAGGAGCAGACAAAGAACGTCTTTGAAATTCAGACAAGGATTAAGAGTAGAGAACGGTACAACGCATCGTCTTCTTTCTCTAATAATTTAATAAATCGTCAAAGCTTCCGCGCTTCGCGCAGGAGGGGAGGGGGGGGGGGGACTGAATTCAGAAAAGGATAAAGAATCGAGAACGGTACAGCGAATCATCTTCTTTCTCTCACAATCTTATGAAACGTCCAAAATTCCGCGCTTTGCGCGGTAGGGGAAAAACTGAATTCAGACGAGGATTATTATCGAGAACAGTATAACGGATCATCTTCTTTCTCTAATGATTTTAATAAAACCTAAAAGCTTCCGCGCTTCGCGCGGGAGGGGGGGGGGGGAAACTAAAGTCAGACGAGAAATATTTTTCGAGAACGGTACAACGAATCGTCTTCTTTCTCTAATGATTTAAATGAAACTTAAAGCTTCCGCGCTTCGCGCGGGAGGGGGGGGACGAATTTGGAGAAGGATTAAGAGTCGAGAGCGGTACAACGAATCGTCTTCTTTCTCTAATGATTTAATAAAACTTAAAAGCTTCCGCGCTTCGCGCGGGAGGAGGGAGCCTGAATTCAGACGAGGATTAAGAGTCGAGAACTCTACCGCGAATCGTCTTGTTTCTCTAATGATTTAATGAAACGTTAAAGCTTCCGCGCTTCGCGCACGAGGGGAGGGGGGAACTAAATTCAGACAAGGATTAAGAGTCGAGAACGGTACAGCGAATCATCTTCTTTCTCTCATAATCTTATGAAACGTCAAAAATTCCGCGCTTCGCGCGGTAGGGGAAAAACTGAATTTAGACTAGGATTCAGAGTCGAGAAAGGTAATACGAATCGTCTTGTTTCTCTAATGATTTAATAAAATGTAAAAGTTTCCGCGCTTCGCGCGGGAGTTGGGGGGGGGAAACTAAATTCAGACGAGGATTATTTTCGAGAACGGTACAACGAATCGTCTTCTTTCTCTAATGCTTTTAATGAAACTTAAAAGCTTCGCGCGGGAGGGGGGGCCTGAATTCAGACGAGGATTTAGAGTCGAGAACTGTACGACGAATCGTTTTTTTTTTCTCTAATGGTTTAATGAATCGCAAAAGCTTCCACGCTTTGCGCGGGAGTGGGGGGGGGGGACCTGAATTCAGACGAGGATTTAGAGTTGAGAACTGTACGACGAATCGTCTTTTTTCTCTAATGATTTAATGAAACTTAAAAGCTTCCGCGCTTCGCGCGGGAGGAGGGAGCCTGAATTCAGACGAGGATTAAGAGTCGAGAACTCTACCGCGAATCGTCTTGTTTCTCTAATGATTTAATGAAACGTTAAAGCTTCCGCGCTTCGCGCACGAGGGGAGGGGGGAACTAAATTCAGACAAGGATTAAGAGTCGAGAACGGTACAGCGAATCATCTTCTTTCTCTCATAATCTTATGAAACGTCAAAAATTCCGGGGAAAAACTGAATTTAGACTAGGATTCAGAGTCGAGAAAGGTAATACGAATCGTCTTGTTTCTCTAATGATTTAATGAAATGTAAAAGTTTCCGCGCTTCGCGCGGGAGTTTGGGGGGGGGGGGAACTAAATTCAGACGAGGATTATTTTCGAGAACGGTACAACGAATCGTCTCCTTTCTCTAATGCTTTTAATGAAACTTAAAAGCTTCGCGCGGGAGGGGGGGCCTGAATTCAGACGAGGATTTAGAGTTGAGAACTGTACGACGAATCGTCTTTTTTCTCTAATGGTTTAATGAATCGAAAAAGCTCCCGCGCTTTGCGCGGGCGGGGAAAAACTGAATTTAGACGAGGATTATTTTCGAAAACGGTATAACGAAACGTCTTCTTTCTCTAATAATTCAATGAAACGTCAAGAGGGAGGGGGAACTCGCCCCTCCCTGCACCCACCCCCCCCTCCCCGCATTACGTCACTGCTGGTCACCATTACGTACCAATATTTGGCTCGCATAATTTCACATTTGGGCCCCCCCCCCCTAAGAAATCCTGGATCCGCGCCTGCCATACAGTGATCTCACACATCTCAGCAGCGTTCGGAGAGCTATTCAGGTGCTATGCCGGGCCCAGGGGGCGAAATTTTATTCCCAAACAGGTTTTAAATTTCTTATATTTCCGTTGTTCTGATTAGCTGATATGTTCTACGTCATTAGCAGCTTGGAAAGAGGTCACAAACAATTAGACTTTGATTATTTATTGCTTTGCCTCACTATTTATAAAGAAAAAAACTGAATAAACTCAAAGTGCTATTAGTAACAAGTTTTCCTTACCGATTGAGCCAACGATGGTTAATGAAAAGTGATTCTGCATGATTTCTATAACCCTATCACTCACCCTAACGGTTACGTCATTGCTAATGACGTAACATATCAGCCAATCAGATGACCGGATATATTAGCATTGGCAAACCTGTTTGGGGAAAAAAATCGCGCCCGGCGGGGTGGGGGGGGGGGGGGGTACTCAGATTATAGTCGGACGGGGGTGTGCGGCTAAGACCTCATAACCCATAACCACATCCAAGTGTCCTTTTGCTGTAAATAGGTACCCATGTCTAAGGATTTTTTTTGTGAAAATCGACCCATGTCTAAGGATTTCAAACTTTAATATTACATTTTTCACTCCAGCAAAGCATAGAGAGTCAATGCTAATGCGTATTGACCTTTAGCACTGCATACTTGCTGTGAGGCAGGCATTATACTCAAATATGCACACAATACAATATTGCATTGACTGCACACAATAGGACCGATTGTGCCGATCGGCAAATTTGAATTTTAAATTATTTTGTTTAACATCAGTAAGTTGAAACAAATGTATTTTTATTGCTTTTACTGCTATCATCATTGTCACTAAGGCAGGCGCGGATCCAGGGGGGGGGGGCCGAGCGTGCCTTGGCCCCCCCCCCCCCCGCAAAAAAAAAAAAAAAAAAAAAAGGAGAGAGAGAGAGAAGGAAAAGAAGGGAAAGAGGAGAGAAAGGGGAAAAAAGAGGAAGAAGAAAGAAAAGAGGGAAGAAGGAGATCGGGGGGAAGGACTTGCCTCCCCTCCCCCCCCCCCCCCCCCCAATAAAAAAATAAAAGAGAAGGAAGGAAAGGGAAAGAAAAAAGATAAAGCGGAGATAAAGGGAAGGACAAAATAGGAAGAAGAAAAGAAAAGAAGGGGGATATCAGTTGCAATTTTCCCGCCAACAAGTTGTGGATCGAGGGGGGGGGGGCAAAAGACCCTAGCCTCCCCCCCCCCCCCCCGTCCCCGCTAAAAAAGAGAGAAGGAAGGAAAAGGAAAAGAGGAGAGCTAAAAGGGAACAAAAAGAGGAATAAAAAAAGAAAAGGGAGAAAAGAAGCGGAGATTAGTTGCATATAATCCCGCCAACAATGTGTGGAGCGGGTTGGGGACCGAAATGACCATGCCCCTCCCCTACCCCCCCCCCCAGCAAACCTAAAAGAGAGATAAGGAAGGGAAGGGAAAGTGAAAGAGGAGAGAAAGGGAAAGGAAAAAAAAGAGAATGAAGAAAGGTAAGGGATATCAGTTGCAATTTTTCCAGCCAACAAGGTGTAGATCGGAGGGGGGGGGGGCCAATGGCATACTGATAGGGGAGGGGGGGTTAGAGAAATAGAATTTAAACGTGGTTTATTTATAATTCCATAACGGTGGTTAACAAATAATGCTGAAATGAGATAATTTTCCTCACTTCATGCGTTTGTTGGAAAATGACAAATTCCTAAATTTACAGCCAGGCAAGAAAATGCTTCTTGAGATGCCTACATATCAGGGCCCGCGGAACGGCGGGGATCGGGATCCTCGAGCCCCTCCCCCCACACTTTCTTTGAAAAAGTATATTAAAGAGAAATAGAAAGAAAGAGAGCGAGAAAGAAAAAATAGTTAACTGCCAGTGTCACATTATAATGGGGTATCAAAATATGCTCATCTGACCATGATTAAAATTAATGCCTAAAATGCCCCCTGGATTCCACTTGGGGCCCTAAGTCGGGCCCTTAGATGCTCATATGACGGTCATTTAATGCCTAAAACCTCTGATTTCTGGGGGCTCTGCCCCCTGGACCCCACGCCAAATAGTGTCCTGCTAGTGTCACAAATAATAAGGTATCAAAAATGCTCATCTGACCGTAATTAAACGCCTAAAACCCCTGAACTTGTGGGGGCTCTGCCCCCTGGACCCAACCAAGAGCCCTTAGACGGGCCCCTCGATACTCATCTGACCGTAATTGAGTGCCTAAAACCCTTGAGATTCCAGGGCTCCGCCCCTGAACCCCTAGCCAATTAGTGACCTGCCATTGTAACAATTAGGTATCAAAATAATGCTCATCTGACCGTAATTAAATGCCTAAACTCCTGAACTTCCGGGGCTCTGCCCCCTGGACCCCGTCTAGGGCGCTAAGGCGGACCCCTGAATGCTAATCTGACCGTAAATTAAAACCTTAAAACCCTGAGCTTCCGGGGCGGACAAGGTATCAACATATGTTCATCTGACAGCAGGCGCGTAGCCAGGGGGGCGGTGGGGTGGTCCCCAAATAAACGCCGGCCAAAAAAGAGAGGAGTGTAAAGGAAGAGGACGTAGGAAGAAAAGGAAATAGACAAAGAACATATTTGAAATTCAGACAAGTATTAAGAGTCGAGAACGGTACAACGAATCGTCTTCTTTCTATAATAATTTAATGAAACGTCGAAGCTTCCGGGCTTCGCGCGGAAGGGGGGGGGAATTGATTTAGACAAGGATTAAGAGTCGAGAACGGTACGACGAATCTTCCTCTTTCATTAATGATTTAATGAAAAGTAAAAGCTTCCGCGCTTTGCGCGGGTGGGGGAAACTAAATTATTTTCGAGAGCGGAACAACGAATCGTCTTCATTCTCTAAAAATTTAATGAAACGTCGAAGCGGGGGGAAACTGAATTTAGACAAGGATTAAGAGTCGAGAACGGTACAACGAATCGTCTTCTTTCTTTAATGATTTAATGAAACGTAAAAGCTTCCGCGCTTCGCGTGGGAGGGGGAAAAGGAATTTAGACAAGGATTAAGAGTCGAGAACGGTACGACGAATCTTCCTCTTTCTCTAATGATTTAATGAAAAGTAAAAGCTTCCGCGCTTTGCGCGGGTGGGGGAAACTAAATTATTTTCGAGAGCGGAACAACGAATCGTCTTCATTTTCTAAAATTTTTCTAAAAACTGAATTTAGACAAGGATTAAGAGTCGAGAACGGTACAACAAATCGTTTTATTTCGCTAATGATTTAATGAAACGTAAAACCTGTATTCAGACGAGGATTATTTTCGAAAACGGTACAACGAATCGTCTTCTTTCTCTAATGATTTAATGAAACGTAAAAGCTTCCGAGCTTTGCGCGGGAGAGGGGGGTGAATTAAGACGAGGATTATGAGTAAAAAACTGTACAACGAATCGTCTTCTTTTTCTAATGATTTAATAAAACGTAAAAGTTTCCGCGCTTCGCGCGGGAGGGGAAAAACTATTTTCAGACGAATAGGCACGTACGGAAGGGGGGAGGGGGTTAGGGAGTTGACCCTTCCCCCTTCGGTTTTTTATGTGTGTATTTTGGAGCAACTCCCCCCCCCCCCCTTTCTGTGATTTTTTTTTTTTTTTTTTTAATTTAAAAAAAATAAACAAAAATATGCCAATGGCTGACCTAAAAATGGTGACCTCACCCCCCCCCCCAACGGAACAAAACGAAAAAAATAAGTGTCCTCTTCCCCCCCCCCCCCCCCCCCGCTATTTAGCGGCTGGCTGAGTCGTTACGATTTTTTTTCGGCCCCAAAAAAAAAAGTGGGCCCCCCCCCCTAAGAAATCCTGGATCCGCGCCTGCACTAAGGTACCGACTTTGAGTGAAATTAGTAGAGTTTTGTACAATGGTGTTTGAAATGTTGAGAATCAAAAGCACAGTGTTTACTACACAGCCAGGATAGTAATGCATCTTGTTTAATTGAAGGACTTTTCCTGTTTTTAATAATTGAAAGATTTTTCAAAGTACACCATAATTTTGTTTGCACATAGTATAAAACCATTTATACACTCCTTTTCAATATGACATGATTTATCTTTTATGTTAACTAAATGCACCCCGTACAGGCACGGATCCAGGATTTTTAAAAATTGCGCAGACCATTTTTTCAATTCAACATACCAATACTGACAATTCGGCTAGTGAGCGACGCAAGCGAGCAAAAATTTGAGCATGTATTTTGTGAAAGTGTTATTTATCACCAAAATAAACGAGAAAACATATCAAAAATTTACATTCGAGCAGCTCGCCGTCCCCCTTCCCCCATTACGCGCGAAGCGCAGAAGCTTTGATGTTTCATGAAATTATTAGAGAAAGAAGAGGATTCGTTGTTCCATTCTCGACTCTTAATGCTTGTCTGAATTTAGTTTCTCCCCCCCACCCCTCTCCCGCGCAAAGCGCGGAAGCTTTGACCTTTAATTAATTATTATTAGAGAAAGAGTTCTCGACTCTTAATCCTTCTCTAAATTCAGTTTTTCCCCTCCCATGCAAAGCGCAGAAGCTTAACGTTTCATTATTAGAGAAAGAAGACGATTCGTTGTGGAAGCTTTGACGTTTCATTAAATTATTAGAAAAAGAAGACGATTCATTGTACCAATCTCGACTCTTAATCCTTGTCTGAATTCAGTTGCCCTCCTACCGAGCGAAGCGCGGAAGCTTTGACATTTCATTAAATTATTAGAGAAAGAAGACGATTCGTTGTACCGTTCTCGACTTGTCAGAAATTTCAAAAATGTCCCTTTGTCTTTTTTTTTTGTCCTATGTCCTCTAACTGCCCCTACCGCCCCTGGCTATGATTGTGATAGCACACATTAGGTTAGTAGAAATGAAAGGGAAAAAAGGATTTATTACACCAACCCTGGATAAATCACGGCCGGGAGCGTCATATCATATATAGTTTTGTGTTGTCGGGCTTTCATTTAAATATTAGTATAAAATGTACTATATATTTTATATAGCGCTTAATACAAATGTCTCTAAGCGCTTAACAAATATACTATTACCCCGGTCATTGGATTCAGTGCTTGCCCGCACACACTGTGTGCACAATCTCCACTCCCTGTGGAGCATTCTAGCGGGACGTTACTTGACGCTCACAAGCTGTTTGACCAACAATGACGGCCGCATCCTACCGGGTACCCAATTGACACCATTATCATCATAGCAACGGGACTTAAGAGAGATATATCATTAAATGACATTATACTTCCTCTCAAAATATTAATCTGCTTGATGATAGCATCTACCCGCGATATATTACATTTTGTTTATCTATGGTACCGTTGTTGAGGAGGAGACGGCCCTTAGCAACTAAAATTGTCATTTAACTTCATTCATTTTAATTCTTTCTTCTCAATTCGTTATTCGACCAGCATCAAATAATTTACAATGACAATATACAATATAGTTGTAAGGACACCTTAGAAGCAGAAATCTGCTTGTAATCGGGGGCCTATAACAAACAATAACAAGATAATAAACATAAATTAGCAATAAAAAGTAAAAGACTTGCATAATACAAGTACCCACATACACATCAACACACGCACACACATACATAAAGAAGGTTACACAAAAAGAAGAGAAAGGAACGAAAAATAGGAAAGAAAGAGATAAAAAATAGAATAAAGGTGGAAAAGAGAAGTAATACTAAACCATGGCTACCAATCTTTGAAAAATACCTTTTTTGTACATTGATTTAAATCTGTTACTTGTAGAACTGGATCTTAGGTCATGATTCATATCAAAGTAAATAACAAATAACACGTCACACATAGTAAAATTATGTTCCGTGAAAAAGCAGTTTCCAAAATAGTTTAAAATGGAGTCCAATTTGAAAGCAGCATATTTTCAAGGTTGTCCACCTAAAAATTGTACATGAAGGTGCCCCGAACACATTTTAAAAAACATCCCATGTCAGTATGTTAATCTGATTGAATCAAACGCGAATTTGAATACACAGATCACGAATTCGAACGTTCTAATAACAATGCTGGGACAACTTTAATTTCGATTGAATGGATTGAAAAAGTTGAGAAATTGGCCAGAAAAATACCTTTCTCTTCTTTTCTGATCTTCTTAATATTATTCTTTTCTTCTGTTTTTATTCTTCTTTTCTCACTTGCTTTTCATTTTCTTCATCCTTATTCTTCTTTTTTCGAGGCCTGCTGTAATGCTGTAGCACATGATATAATATGAACCGAATGTTCACTACCAAGACTCCAGTCTTACTCAAGCTTTTGCTTTCTTTGCATGGGTGTCGATCCCGGGGGATGGGGGGATATATCCCCCCCCCCCCCAATATTTCAGGTGGGGGGATGGCCTGTACAATCATCCCCCCTAATAATTCACCATCAAAAAAAAATGAAGAGAAAAATTAAGGATGAGAGCCCGATGACAGTAGTTAATGGTTATTACTCGCAAGATGACCATCAATATACACATTTTGCTATCTCATTTTCATAATACATACATAATACGAAGTAAATAAGACAACCGTTTATGAAACAAGAATAAATTGAATTCTCGCTCATACGGCTTCATCAGGAATTTATGAATTTATTCAATTTGTTCAATCAACAGCATCATAGAAATGCAGTGCGCCAAATGTAAAGACGCAGCATCAAAAAGCAACGAGCTAAATGTTAAGCGCGAAGCGCAAAAATAGCAATCTGCAATGCACATCAGACAATCCTGGACAGTGTAAACATAGATGAACTCTGTGACTATGTCGTGATGAGATTGGAGACAAGGAGACAGATTTTCGGACATTAGTATAACTTACAAACTAGTTCTCTAGTTGTTATGTTGTTTCCGTTCACCCTTTTTAAAATTCACGTCATTGTATCTTTATTTTTGTTTTTTTCACTCATTTTATTTCCTGATATTTCCTAAAAGATTTTTCATTTTTGGAGAAAGATTATTATGTCACAACTTATTTGTAACACAAATTATTTTCAGTGGGGAAACTGAATTCAGACAAGGATTAATATAGAGAACAGTACAACGAATCGTCTTCTTTCTCTAATAATTCAGTGAAAAGGGCAAAGCTGTTAGGGGGCAACTGAATTCAGACGTGGATTAAGCGTAATAATCAAATGAAACGTCAAAGTACACGATACAACGAAGCGTCTTCTTTGACGAATAATTTAATGAAACGTGAAAGCTTCCGCGCTAAGCGCGGAATGGGCGAAAATGAATACAGACAAGGATTAAGAGTAATAATTTATTGAAACGTTAAAGCTTCCACGCTTCGCGCGGTAGGGGGGAAACTGAGTTCATGGAGGACACGATACAACAAGTCGTCGTCTTTCACTAATATGAAAGCTTCCGCGCTTCGCGCAGGAATGGGCGAAAATGAATTCAGACAAGGATTAAGAGTCGAGAATGGTACATAGGATCGTCTTCTTTCTTTAATCATCTAATGAACCATCAGAGCTTCCGCGCTACGCGAGGGGGAAGGGGAACTTGATTCAAACAAGGATTAAGAGTCGAGAACGGTCTATCGAATCGTCTTCTTTCTCTTATAATTTAGTGAAACGTTAAAGCTTCCGCGCTTCGCGCGGTAGGGGAGAAACAGAATTCATGAAGGACACGATACAACAAATCGTCTTCTTTCTCTAATGTGAAAGCTTCCGCGCTTCGTGCAGGAATGGGCGAAAATGAATTCAGACAAGGATTAAGAGACGAGAATGGTACATAGGATCGTCTTCTTTCTTTAATAATCTAATGAAACGTCAGAAGGGGAAGGGGAACTTGATTCTAACAAGGATTAAGAGTCGAGAACGGTCCACCGAATCGTCTTTTCTCTCTAATAATTTAGTGAAACGTCAAAGCTTCCGCGCTTCGCGGGGGGAACTCCCCCTCCCTGAAGGCAACCCCCCAGGGACCGCGCTTCGCGTGCCCACTACCGCCCCCTAAAATGAAATCCTGGCTACGCGCTTGGAAGGGGTACAACTTGCCACACGCTTCTACCTCTTGATGCTTTGATCCATTGCCGAAAATATTTTGGCACCTATTATCCCCCCCCCCCCCCCCAATCACGGATACAAATCGACACCCTTGTTTCTTTGGATGAAGTCACATGGACAGTTATATTTCTTTAAACTTGAACCACACAGCTATTATTCGTTGAATCATCATTCATTTCATCATACCAACATTGCTATCTATAGCATGCCCCATATATCTTGTTCTTGTTTTTGTACACATTTATTACATTATATCATTTCGAAATGTATCAAATACATGCTTATATTGAAATGGACCACGTGTAAAATGGCAAGCAAATCAAATGCAGACTCATGCATGGTAGCCATTTCACTACGATTAAACCTAAACATAAAATACTTACCATTTTACCGATCAATCTTCAAGGGCTTCCAAAAATGATAAAAGAGAACGTTGATAACCTGACGTCTTTCTCGGATAAAAAGGAACAAATTTGGCAACGAAGAATAGACTTGCTTGAATACAGAAGACGGGAACGATGAACCATAAGATCCAAACTGAAGGCTATGGCGATTGATTAATAGAGATCAATTGAAATCACGAGAGGCATCTACCTTCGACCAATTGCAAATGGTAAATGATACGTTTTTCTTCTCTGCAGGCGCTAAACTCGTATGAGAACGGGATCGATATGAACATATATATTACAAAGGAATTACTGACAACTGATGACGATTGGTTGATTAAAATTATGGGATAGCTCTGCAAGGGATGCACATGTAGCTCATTATGATGATTTGTTTTTGTTTTTGTTTGTAAGGCACCCGTTACCTTAGCAACATGTTGTGTAGTGAAAAGAAATAGTGGGGTAGCAATAGACGCAGATGATTGCTGTTCCTGTGTTTGATTTAGCTATTGTTTGAGAAAACTCATGTTGTCTCAGAAACATTATACCTTTGGATCGAAATAGGGGATAACACCTTAAGATAGTTAATAGCCCAAATCATATACGTTGTTTATTTGTTTGAGAAAACGCGATACCGCCGTACTTGCAAGTGCGTGCTGTCTACGTGCAAAAACGTGGGCAAAATTTGGGTATCCGTACGTGATGAGTACCGCCTCCGTACGGATTTGGGAGCACGCAGACACACCGTAGCACTTTTAGTGCACGAGGAACTTTCGCTGCGTTCGGGCTGCGTTTGGGCTACCGATTCACCCCAGTGCGTGGTCCGTGCTTACTCGCCACTTCCCCAGTTCAGCTATCCAATGAGCACGCAGAACTCACGTAGACCGTACCGAGTAAGCACTTACAACGCACGTTGTTCGCACTGATTTATGCAGTATATAGTCTCTTCGGTGGAATGGGCGGCGTCTTAAGGCAGCAACAGCTGGGACTTCTGGAGAACATCGGAATGTCGTCCTATATAAACACCGAGTTCATCGCTCGTGCACGCACTTACAACATGCGAGTGAGTAAGGACACCGTACGTGAGCAGCACTTGTAAGTACGGCATCCGTACGATAACGTGGCAACCGCACGGAGACCGTACGTTGTAAGCACGTTGTAAGCACGTACAACGCACTTACCACGTGCGCAACGTACGTACGATGCACGCAACCGTTCACGGCGAGGCGTGGCGTGCCGCGGGCCACGTACCGTTATACAGGTCGTGTGACGCGCGTTGCCGGTACTCCCTCCCTGCCTTTGCCACTCCCTCCCTACGCTTTCAGAAAAACGTGGCGGCCGTGGCCTCCCCAAAAACCGTACGGACTAAAAACACGCACGGTGGGATGTGACCAACGCTTTATCTCATAAAAATTTGGATCTAATTTATAAAAGGATAGCTCTGTTAGACAGGTATTCACATCGATGAACTTGTTTTGAGGATTGGGACGTACATAACTTTCTCTGTGAAAATACATGTTACGCTATAAAACATGCTAAAAGTGAATAGCAAGTTATGAGTCATCTTCATCCAGATACCTTTTCAGCGCCAATGTTTTTTGAGGGATGGAGTTGTATTTTGTTTGTTTGGGGAAAACACACGTTACCTTAGAAACATGATCGAAATTCTGGGAAAATAGATATTCATAGCATCGACCATTTTTTTGTTATTAAAGGTGCCACAGAAACAAACGAGGTGGTTAAATTGAGGGGGGAAAATATTATTGAAATGCCCATTACAATAGAAACAAGCTGATTAATTTTATAGGTAGTATAGAAGGAAAAAAAGACCGACCGTTATGCACAATCAGACAAGTGATATCGAGCCTCATCACAATTCCCGCCCTGGTTAAAAACATACCAATACCGCGTCACACTTGAATGCTCTCGCTTTGGTAGAATAATGGATGGCATCCTTTTTTCTGAAGATACATGATATGCACAATCAGACAATTTGATATCGCGTCTCATCACATTACCTGCCCTAGATAAACGCAATACCAATATCAAACGCGTCACACTTTAAAGGGATTATGTCCCATTTGCAGGCCAACAAAAATGAAAAGGTTAAAGGTGAAATTCAAAGAAAAACACGATATGTCAACTAATGCATCACTAGAAACTGGTAAGCTAACAGATGGCCATCGTACAAGTCTTAGGTCAACTACATATCGGTTGATTAATACAAATACAAATACAACCACCTCCATAACAGCTGGGATATACGAGAGATTCGCCGGAAAAATAACGATGTTTTAATGACGTCACTATATGGACCAATACTGCCCAAGCAGACGACATCCCATAAAGAATGAACATAAATGCAAAGCTATTATTTCTCAAATGAGTTCAGTGTATATAAATGTAATGGCATGTCAAACCATTCAAAAGGGGATATGACCCGATTCTGATAAAACATAAAACCATGTGCGGGGTTTAGAGTGAGGCAATAGATTATACATTTAGCCTGACGGTAGTGAAGTAAGAGAAAGAACTCAAGAGAAGCTGAAAACACAGGCACTGAAAATGTGTGAGATGTCATGGGACATCGTCTGCTTGTGCAAATCATGTCCATACTTTGATCTGACACATCTCAGCAACGTTCGGAGAGCTCTTCAGGTGCTATGCCGGGCCCAGGGGGCGAAATTTTTATTCCCAAACAGGTTTGCAATTTCTTATATTTCCGTTGTTCTGATTAGCTGATATGTTCTACGTCATGAGCAGCTTGGAAAGAGGTCACAAACAATTAGACTTTGATTATTTATTGCTTTGCCTCACTATTTATAAAGGAAAAAAAAACTGAATAAACTCAAAGTGCTATTAGTAACACGCTGTCCTTACCGATTGAGCCAACGATGGGTTAATGAAAAGTGATTCTGCATGATTTCTACAACCCTATCACTCACCCTGACTCACCCTAACGGTTACGTCATTGCTAATGACGTAACATATCAGCCAATCAGATGACCGGATATATTAGCATTGGCAAACCTGTTTGGAAGAAAAAAAAATCGCGCCCGGCGGGGTGGGGGGGGGGGGGGGTTACTCAGATTATAGTCGGACGGGGGTGTGCGGCTAAGACCTCCGAACCCATAACCACATCCAAGGGTCCTTTTGCTGTAAATAGGTACCCATGTCTAAGGATTTTTTGTGAAAATCGACCCATGTCTAAGGATTTCAAACTTTAAATATTACATTTTTTTTCACTCCAGCAAAGCATAGAGAGTCAATGCTAATGCGTATTGACCTTTAGCACTGCATACTTGCTGTGAGGCAGGCATTATACTCAAATATGCACACCATACAATATTGCATTGACTGCACACAATAGGACCGATTGTGCTGATCGGCAAATTTGACACTAGACTTAAAATTTGAATTTTTAAATTATTTTGTTTAACATCAGTAAGTTGAAACAAATGTATTTTACTGCTTTTACTGCTATCATCATTGTCACTAAGGTACCGATTTTGAGTGAAATTAGTTGAGTTTTGTACAATGGTGTTTGAAATGTTGAGAATCAAAAGCACAGTTTTTACTACACAGCCAGGATAGTAATGCATCTTGTTTAATTGAAGGACTTTTCCTGTTTTTAATAATTGAAAGATTTTTCAAAGTACACCATTTGAAAATTGCGCAGACCGTTTTTTCAATTCAACATACCAATACTGACAATTCGGCTAGTGAGCGAAGTGAGCGAGCAAAAATGTGAGCATGTATTTTGTGAAAGTGTTATTTATCACCAAAATAAACGAGAAAATATATCAAAAATTTACATTCGGGCAGCTCGCTGTCCCACCCCCCCCCCCCCCCATTACGCGCGAAGCGCAGAAGCGTTGATGTTTCATGAAATTATTAGAGAAAGAAGAGGATTCGTTGTACCATTCTCGACTCTTAATCCTTGTCTGAATTTAGTTTCTTCCCCCCCCCCCTCCCCCGCGCAAAGCGCGGAAGCTTTGACCTTTAATTAATTATTATTAGAGAAAGAGTTCTCGACTCTTAATCCTTCTCTGAATTCAGTTTCCCCCCTCCCACGCAAAGCGCAGAAGCTTAACATTTCAGTATTAAAAAAAGAAGACGACTCGTTGTGGAAGCTTTGACGTTTCATTAAATTATTAGAGAAGAAGACGATTCATTGTACCATTTTCGACTCTTAATCCTTGTCTGAATTCAGTTGCCCTCCTACCGAGCGAAGCGCGGAAGCTTTGACATTTCATTAAATTATTAGACAAAGAAGACGATTCGTTGTACCGTTCTTGACTTTTCAGAATTTTCAAAAATGTCTCTTTGTCTGCTCTTTTTTTCGTCCTATGTCCTCCTACTGCCCCTACCGCCCCTGGCTATGATTGTGATAGCACACAATTAGGTTAGTAGAAATAAAAGGGAAAAAAAGGATTTATTACACCAACCCTGGATAATTCACGGCCGGGAGCGTCATATCATATTGTTGTGTTGTCGGGCTTTCATTTAAATATTAGTATAAAATGTACCATATATTTTATATAGCGCTTAATACAAATGTCTCTAAGCGCTTAACAAATATACTATTACCCCGGTCATTGGATTCAGTGCTTGCCCGCACACACTGTGTGCACAATCTCCACTCCCTGTGGAGCATTCTAGCGGGGCGTTACTTGACGCTCACAAGCTATTTGACCAACAATGGCGGCCGCATCCTACCGGGTACCCATTTTACACCATTATCATCATAGCAATGGGAATTAAGAGAGATATATCATTAAATGACATCATACCGTCGCTGTTTTCACGAAGTGACGGTAGTGAAAAAAAATTGCATTCACTTTGCGGTACGATTTTCCTCGCTACCGTCACTTCGTGAAAACAAGGACGATACTTCCTCTCAAAATATTAACCTGCTTGATGATAGCATCTACCCACGATATCTATGGTAACCTTGTTGAGGAGGAGACGGCCCTTAGCAACTAAAATTGTCATTTAACTTCATTCATTCTAATTCTTTCTTCTCAACATATTGCTCCGATTGTCTCATTTTCGCTCGCGTGAACATTGCCAGCACAAACCACTGACCTCTACCTCCTGAACGGATCATCGCCCATTCCCATTCACTATACGTTACGTAAAAGGCTGTATTGTCTGACCGTTCATGAATATTCATGTTTTTGCTAAACTCGGCAAAATGTTTGCTTTTACTAAATGGAAAAATTACGGTGGGGGGTTGGATGAAATGGACATAATGAAATAGGCAGAAGTGATCTATGATAATTCATGCGTTTTATGTTTCGTGTGCTCGACCTATAATCTTCAAATCGCTTGGTAAACTGAGTCCAAAGTTAGACTTGTTTCACATGTGTATTATAGGCAATGACGAGCTTGCAACCTATTTTGAAAAATTACGGTGGGTGAACTTTCAAAAGTCAATGAGACATGAGGGCTCAAATGAAAGAGCTAGTGATAACGTACGTCGGGGTGGATGTGCTTTTCGTTTAAACAAAAAATGAATTTTTAACGATTTTTTAAAAAAAAACGTCCATAGGCTAACATGTTAGGCTGCTGACGCTGACCATGCTCTGACGATAGGGGGCGTCGTGAAATGAGACTAAACGGAGCCATATGTTCGTTATTCGACCAGCATCAAATAATTTACAATGACAATATACAATATAATTGTAAGGACACCTTAGAAGCAGAAATCTGCTTGTAATCGGGGGCCTATAACAAACAATAACAAGATAATAAACATAAATTAGCAATAAAAAGTAGAAGACTTGCATAATACAAGTACGCTGCACGCACATACACATCAACACACGCACACACATCCATAAAGAAGGCTACACAAAAAGAAGAGAAAGGAGCGAAAAATAGGAAAGAAAGAGATAAAAATAGAATAAAGGTGGAAAAGAGAAGTAGTACTAAACCATGGCTACCATTCTTTGAAAAATACCCTTTTTGTACATTGATTTAAATCTGTTACTTGTAGAACTGAATCTTAGGTCATGATTCATATCAAAGTAAATAACAAATAACACCTCACACATAATAAAATGATGTTCCGTTAAAAAGCAATTTTTAAAATAGTTAAAAATGGCAAAGAGGACACCTTTTTTTTTTGGTCTCGAAATCTGAAAAATTGACATTTTGTCTCGTTGGGGGGGGGGGGGGGGGTAAGGTCAACTTTTTTTAGGTCAGCCATTGGCAATTTTTTTTTTTTTTTTTTTTTGTTAAATCTCAAAAGTTTTTTTGTTTTTGTTTAAACAACATACACAAAACATATACATGAAACAAACTCAAGGGGGAGGGGGTTAGGGTTACCTATGGTTCCCCTCCCCCCTTGAGTTTGTTTCATGTATATGTTTTGTGTATGTTGTTAAAAAAAAAAAAAAAAACTTTTGAGATTTAACAAAAACAAAAACAAAAAAAAAAAAAAAAAATTGCCAATGGCTGACCTAAAAAAAGTTGACGCGCCTGCATGGACAGTTATATTTCTTTAAACTTGAACCACACAGCTATTATTCGTTGAATCATCATAGCATATTTTTATACCTTATTTGTGACACTGGCAGGTAACGAGTTGGCGTGGGGTCCAGGGGGCGGAGCCCCCGGAAGCTCAGGGGTTTGGGGCAATAAATATCCGTCAGATGAGCATATTTTTATACCTTATTTGTGACACCGGCAGTACACAAATTGGTGTTGGGTCAAGGGGGCGGAGCCCCAAAAAGCTCAGGGGTTTTATACATTAAATTATCGTCAGATGAGCATATTTTATACCTTATTTGTGACACTGGCAGGTCACGAATTGGCGTGGGGTCTAGTTGGCGGAGCCCCCTAAAGCTCAAGGGTTTGGGGCAATAAACTACTTTAAGATGAGCATATTTTGATACCTTATTTGTTACACTGGCAGGACACAAATTGGTGTTGGGTCCAGGGGGCGGAGCCCTCAGAAGCTCAGGGGTTTTAGATATTGTATAACGGTCAGACAAGCATGCAGGGGCACGGTTTAGGGCCCCTGGTTGGGTCGAGGGGGTGGAGCCCCGGAAACTTAGGGGTTTTAGACATTTAGTTACGGTCAGATGAACGTATTTTGATACCTCATTTGTGACACTGGCAGGACACTAATTGGCGTGAGGTCCAGGGGGCCGAGACCCCAGAAGCTCAGTGGATTTAAGCTTCAAATTACCGTCAGAATTAGCATCCAGCCGTCCGCCTTAGCGCCCTAGGGGGGTCCAGGGGGCAGAGCCACCGGAAGTCAAGGGGCTTTAGGCATTTAATTACGGTCAGATGAGCATATTTTGATACCTTTGATATCTTCCCCCTTTTATTTCCTTCTTTTTTTTTCCTTCTTTTTTTCTTCTGTTTTCTTCTCTTTTTTTTTACTGGGCCCTTCGGCGCCCCCCCCCCCCCTGGATCCGCCACTGTCTGTTAGATAGGTATTCGTGCCGATGAACTTGTTTTGAGGATTTGGACATACATGTACATAACTTTGTTTGTAAAAAAAATACATGTTACGCTAATAACATCCTAAAAGTAGATAACAATTATTAGTCAGCTTCATTGGAATATCTTTCAGCGCCAATGATATGTACAGGGTTGGAGATGTGTTTTGTTTGTTTGGAGTTTCAAATACAAACATGATAGAAATTCTGGGATAGCATAAAGGGATAGATATTTATAGCATCGACTATTTCTGATGTTAAAGTTGCAATAAAAACAAGCGAGCTTGTTAAATTGAGGAAAACAATTATTGTTGAAATGCACGTTACGATAGAAACAAGCTGATTAATTTGATAGGTATGATAGAAGGAAAAAAAGCACGACCGTTACGCACAGTCAGACAAATTAATATCGAGCCTCATCACATTATCTGCCTTGGGGCCCGTTTCATAAAACTTGTTATCTATAACAACTGCTAAATTTTTATGAAAAATTTGCTCTCAGCCAATCAGATGCCATGATTTCAGTAGCTTTTAACAGTAGCTTGTAACTTGTGATTGATATCAAGTTTTATGAAACAGGGCCCTGGTTAGACACATGCCAATACAGCGTCACACTTTAATGCCCTCGCTTTGGTAGAATAATGGGTGACATCGTTTTCTCCCGAAGGTTGGTACTTTCAAAGGTTCGTTTATTCGAATTATGAGAATGAAATAGGGTTAATCACTAGTCTTAACCAGGTTTGAGATCGTGCAAATTGAAATTCTCTTTTCTCTTCGGAAGTAAGAACCCTATTTCATCTTTAGAATTGTCATTAGGGACTTTTAGATTGAGTGGACGAGAACACGACGGACGCCGACTGATCATGCGTGTCAACGTACTCAACTGCCCATGTAGACTACAATTAGAAATCTTTTAGATTGCACTCGACGATATACATGCATGCAGGAAGTAACTGTATATATTTTATGCACACGCGGCATATACTAGTACCGTACTAGATTTAGGAAAATCAAGGTTGACGCATTCTCGATCGCCGACTGAGACGACGTGACGCATGCGCAATGCCTTAAAATGACGTCACACTTCGCAGTCAAAGCTGTCGACGTGCAAATCTAAAAGTCCCTATTATGAACCTTGGAAATGACGAACATTCGGGAAGACGAATTTTCGGAATAATGAACTGTCGGAATTAAGAATTTTTTTCTTATTAAAAAACCTTCGAAATTACGAATCTTCGAAATGTTGAACCTTCAAAAATTTCATCAGCGCCTAAGAATTTAATTTGAGGATTGGGACGTACATAATTTTGTTTGTGAAAATACAAGACACGCTTATAATAACAAGCTAAAATTGGATAGAAAATTCTGAGACAGCTTGTTTGGATGACCTATCAGCGCCAATAATGTTAAGAGGGGTGGAGTTGCATTTTTTGATCTGGTAAAACACACATTAACTTAGAAACGTATTGAGTGGATCGAAATTCTGGGATAGTATCAAGGGATAGATATTGATAGCGTCAATCATTTGTGTTGTTTAAATGCACGTTACCATAGAAATAACCTGGATAAATTGAGACGCATGAAAAACACCAGACCGTTATGCACTGTCAGAAAATGTAATATCGAACTTCATAACATCAATTTCATGAATATTTCCGGCATGAAAAAAGGTTTGAATATTTCATGCGTACTTGTATATAATTTAATTCCAATAATGCATCACGCTTGGATGCTCTTGCTTTGGTAGAATAATGGATGTCATCGTTCTCTCTCTCTCTTTCTCTCTCTCTCTCTCTCTCTCTCTCACACACACACACACACACGCACACACACACACACACACAATTTTTTTGTTTCGTTTTTCAATTAAATTGCACCTTCAAAATTGTATTTTGGAGGCCGCCATCCTAATCAAGCGTCGCTTATGATGGCGGTCTCCTGCACTTTTCCACACATAGCTAGGGTCAGGCACGTAGCCACGGGGGTGGGGGGGGGGGCGCGGGAGGGGGGGACATGTGCCCCCAAAAATGTCCAAGATCGGTTGAACTTTTTTAGACCCCTCCCCAGGACGTCGATAGATTACATGTATGTGCCCCCCCCCCCCCCCCCCCCCTCCAACATCAAACTCTGGCTACGTCCCTGGCTACGTCCCTGGCTAGGGTCATACTTAAAATTCATAATACTATATAATTATAGATATATTAAGTTCATCATCATAATAGACCTATGTGAATCACATTTTGACATGAAGTTATTATTGTTTGCACATTTGTATTATACCTTAAGTTTGCATTTTTTTTTCTCCTTTAGTTATTGTATTTGGAAAAACGAAGAAAACAAGTCGATATAGCGAATTCGTGACAATTTTCAACTTTTATATAAAAAATAGTTTAAGATTTACTAGAATCTTCTCGTTTTGTAACATAAGCTACTACTGTTAAACAATTATATTCAACCAAGTATATACACAACTTGATAAGAATTAACAATGATTTTCTTTGATTCTGCCGAATAAATAATAATAATAACAATTATAATTAAAAATGTACTTACATTTAATTGGTAGTATGGATATGGCCAGCGATGGTGTAAGAAAACAAGCTTGGAAAATTATCTGAAACCAATGGAACTGTCATTTTCTTTTGCGCAGCAGTTACTAAACATCTGTTAAATGGAAAACCACCAAATGAATTAAGATGTCAACCAGGGGATTAGTTGGTATAAAACAATGGCGGCCAGCGTAATTGCAACTAGAACAACATTTGTAATAGAACTAAAGGACATAAAAAGTACATTTTGAGAAGGAAGATACATTAATATTCTTCCATTTCCCTCCATTACAACGTTTCTGATAACATTCCTATGACAAAAATCAGCATCTGTTATGTTTCTCCCTCTCTCTCTCTCTTTCTTTCTGTCTCTCTGTCACTTTTTATCCAACCATTTTCTCTCTTTATCATACACACGCATAATTATGTTGTACTCCCTTTCTCTATTCCTTTCTCTCTCTCTCTCTCTCCCTCCCCCCCCCCCCCTTCTTCCTCACCCTCATATAGCTCCGGTGGTATAATTTATGCTTGGTGGACTTACTGGATATAGGTAGATATAATATATGGGGATGGGGAGATAATCATAACAAATTAACTAACAAAATAATGTAAGGTTGCTGATGTGAAGCACATTGAAAGTCAGGCAACTTCATCATCCCTGACAGAGCGTAGAAAATTGTTTTTGAAGTAGGTTACAAATAGAGAAAAGAGAAAAGACGACCCCAACATTTTTACTACATGTCTGAACATATTTTATTGGGCGATGTGCATCGAAAACACGTTTCCAAGAACGATGAACTGACAGGCGTTTTTGGACAAAATTGGACGGGAAGATTCAGAAAGGACCGAACATGTTGCTATATACATTGTGCTTGAAACAGTAACTATTGTCATGAGCTTATAGAACATAATGCCAAGCTAAATATCACTCCCTCTACAAAATCAAAAGACATTATGAATCTTGAAGGATCTGTAAACAAGCTTGCTCGAAGGATTGTTCGGAAGTACCAATGTATATCAATCAGATACCAAAACAAGGATTCCAACCATACAATAGGGCCCAATCCTTTCGTAGAAAGAAAGTCTTGAAGAAAGACTGCAAAGCTGCGTTAAGTTTTCTCACATATCAAGCTCTCCAGGTCCTCCTTCACAATGAACATGAAGACAACGCTAAAAAAAATCAATAGATAAAGTCAATATTATATTTGATGTAAAGGATAATTGGGCATATCTGATGAAGCGTATCTGATGTTATGTTCTGCGAGCTATTTGTTTAGCATAATACAATCAGAAATGCTATAGCCCACCTCGATCAATCATATAATAATAATGATAATATTCGGTACTTGTAAAGCGCATATCACATTATAACGTCTCTATGCGCTTCCAAAGAGTTCTGGAAATTATTACCACGGCTTTAAGTTATGGCTGTCATTACGGTGCTCTAGCATTTCAAGGAATTCATCCCTGCCAGGTACCCATTTACCTCGCCTGGGTCGAAAGTGGCAAATGTAGATTAATGTCTTACAAAGGATATTAGTGCCGCGGGCGACGGGACTCGAACCGCTGATCTTGTGATCCACAGTCCGGTGACATATATTCACTCGACCACTATACGCCCGCCCCCCCCCCCACTCAGTGTTATTTAGGGTACGCATATGCTCGTACCCTATTTTTGAAAGCACCCCCTATCTGAGGACTGCCAACATTCCCGAACCCCCCTTTCGCGGGCTTTTCGCGGGCTTTTCCTGCTTTGGAGACCCCCCTAAATCAGGAAAAATGCTCAATGTACCCCCCTAAATTCGGAATAATTTCTCAGGAGTCCAAAGAGATGAGAGAAAAAAAGAAAAACACCCCCTTTTTTACAATTCTCGGGCCGGACTTTGTCGCACGAAAAGTACCCCTTTACCGGACATTTTGGCAACACGCATGCGGTCATTCCGACCTCTGAGTGGGGGGGGGGGGGGGGCGGGACTATACGCCTCTAACAAAATACGTACAGGTAAATATTGTAGAAAATCTCTATTCTTTTGGTATCACGTAAGCACAGTTTACAAGACTAAGAGTAGAAATAGATCAGTGCTATACACAAATGATTATTTCGCTTGCTTTTTTAAGGAGTCCCTCCCTGCACTGTGAAAAGGTTGGGCAATATTTTCCAACACTTTGCCAATAGTCAACCCAACCGTCTATTGGGCAATATTTTCGTATTTTTTCCAACAGTTGGTCAAGATTTTCCCAACAAGTATAGGCTACCGTAATCGGGCAGTTGTTAAAGGTCATATTTCTGCCCAAATTTTGGTCAAAATACAAAACAATTGTGTACATGTGAAGTAGGGTACTTACGTTTACCAATACCACTGGGCAAAATATTACACAAAAGATGGTTGGGTTGACTATTGGCACAACGTTGGGCAAATTGTTGAAAAAAAATTGCCCAACCTTTTCACATTGTATAGTTTTACATATATTTTCGCCTAAGGGGAAAGGTGTACATCTTTCTAAAAACATTATGTCAAGGTCATCACTTTAATGTTTCACTCACATTCTGAAATCCCATCCATGGCCAAGCTCCCTACTTACTAAAATGTATCTACTAAATATTTACAACCATTCGGAATGCACACTAATTACCGGCAAAGTAAAATTTAAGTTTGAAAAAAGGTATATTGCTTGTTTTTATACTACAGTTTTGCTGAGGAATGTAATTTTCTAGTACAACAAACTTTAAACACCTGTGAGGGGGTAGTTACTTCCGTCACCTTCGCCCCTCTCGTTCACATTTAATAAATCACTGTATATAATGCTACTATATTTCAATGACTTCAGAAAATGAATCATCCTTTACAATAGGTGAAATGACCTATTATTCTCAGGAGGAACTCGATATCAAAACATGGCTATATGTGTAAAGACCCAAGGCGTCAATATCTAGTGTAACAATGAAACAGTTTAATTAGGCATATTTTAGTCTTTGAAAATTAAAGTGCCCCTCCCTTGCCCCTTTAAAATGAGAGTGGTGAAGTGTGACGTCATCAAAAATCTATTTTTAGAATTTCTCAATTTTTTCTTCATATTCCGAAAGAACATCAAAAATAATGTCCAAATGTCGACAACCAATTGAATATGTTAACTATTGGCTGCGATATGACCATCTGAATGAATATATGTCCTATGGGAACTCAGTGTTATATGCTCTGGCTCCTAACCATTAGGAGCCAGAGCATATAACACTGAGTTCCTATGGGGAGTATATTTATTCAGATGGTCATATCTTAGCCAATACTTAACATATTCAATTGGTTTTCGACATTTGGACATTATTTTTGATGTTCTTTCGGAATATGAAGAAAATATTGAGAAATTCTAAAAATAGATTTTTATGACGTCACAGCTTCGGTACTCTATATCGTTCTGAAATCAAACTGTGATGAAACGTGCATGTGTTATTAGACGCAACATGTACACATCGACTAGTCTTTATATTCAGTCTTAATAATAACCTTGTCATTCAATTAGGATACTTAGGAATTTAAAAATTAATCAGCGTATTATAAAAGATTAATTTACCTACATATAGATATTTTTCAGTTCTTGACTGAGTCATTATTTGAATTAATTATTTCATCTGGAAAAAAAAATGATAAAAATATTTGTGCCCATAATTTAAGCTGGAAACGTGTCTTTGTATATATATGTAACAGACTAGTAAATGTTATGAAGTGAGACACATCGAAGCCAGTCAGTACCTAGAAGGAAAGGAACTAGAAGGAAAGGGTTGAATAAAGTGAACAATATGATCAGACAAACCTTGGTAAGTCTCTAAAAGTTCCATATAGATAACAGAGAAGTTTTTATCTTGATAGGGTTGTGCAAACATGGCAAAAATTGACTGACCTACTTTCGAATTGGCCTCAATATCAAATATGTAGTCCCAGCTACTGTTCCGTGTGTATGTATATGATTCAAGATGGAAGAAGCATTAATTATGGCGATGTCTTTTGTGCATTGAGCCAATGAACGAAGAAGTAATTGATGATGATGGTGGTGCTGGTGGTGGTGGAAATGATGGTGGTAAATATTGTTGACATAGACATAGTCTAGTCTAGTGTCAAGTTAATATCATTCAAGATTTCATTTCATTTGCAGATCAGAAAAAATTTGAGACTATCACCTGATCACTATCACTATCAATAGTATCATTAGTAGGGTAGCGCGCCCGGTATTCGGTCACGTAACTAGGGAAATCACAAATATTTTGAATTCTTACCTCCTTTATTTGGCAATCTACCCATCAAAAGAAAAGAAAATTAGTCCTCTAACAGGATTTTAAAGTCACTTAAAATACATAGAATGATGATAAGCGATTTATTTCCGAAAGAAGAAGGAGCAATTTTCTGCCCAGAATTTGGTCGCGGTCGCGCCGAATAGAATTCGGTCACATGGTTTGTGCATGGTATCTCCGTTGACAAGGAGCGAAGCGTATTTGCGCACTATTTTCACACAATTGCGCGACAAAGCACTGAATGTCAATGCGTTGACCGAATACTGGCTGAGCGATACCGCATGGCAAGGGTACATGTATCGTATAAATACCTCTTGCACATCGGCAAGTGCGTCATTTGCAAATTCGCTGTGATGGAGCGAACACGGAAGAGCTCCTCTTCACACACATACTAAATTCATTGCGACAGCACCCATAGTTGTTTCGCAATAGACTTCTACATATGGCTATGCATGTTAGCGCATGTGCTAACAGAACACGGAAGTGCAGAAAGTTGTGCGACACTGACCAATTTCGAGTTAAGTTGGAGGTCTTTCCGGGGCCCTATACCTGATTTAATTTTGAGAGTTAAGAAAAGTTGTTCAGCTGCCTAATTTGTGCAAGTTTCATGGCTCATAAATTATATTTTAAATTTGTACAGCTGTTGAAACGGCTGTTTGACCGAATACTGGGCGTGCTACCCTAGGCCTATAAGCATCAAACTTTAAAAGTTTAAACAATTCAAAATCAATTAATGCAAACTCAGAATGTTGAAGTCTTCTAACATGATTGAGTGATATGAACATGTTTGCAATCTACATTGTAATATGTTCCATGGATATTTGGAAAGGTTTGTTACTATATGTTGTAAATATTATAAATGAAGAACATTATTGTTGCTATTTGATGCATATTTTTTCCTAAAACCCTACAGCAATAGAGACAGCTCTATTTGTGTAAAGTGTCAAGATACAGTGACCCTTCCCCCGATACTACAGCTAGAAAAAGAGCCTTATGGTTCACTTCCTTTGGATTTTTCTCCTATAAATTACCAACTACCTGAAATATTTTCATTATTTCTGATATTGATAATCATAACGAAGTTGACAGCCCTATGCTACTGTTACATTGGGGATGACACATGTCACATGATGAGCATGATTCAATCATGTGACTCATCATGTGACTTCCTTTTTAAATGAGCATTCTATTCACAGCTCACTTTTATTTGTACTATCTGTGTTCTCCCCTGTACCTCACTCTGCACAATGAGTATTTCAACATGCATGAGAATGTGGCATATGTGGTTTGCAACCAGACTACTTGATGAAAAAGTATGAGTCATGGCATGTGTTTTTAAATCACTTTCTTAAAAGCTTTCTTTTTCAAGTGAAATACGTAATTACTCATTCTGCCATAAAATTTCCTGCTGACTTTCATCACATTTTAAGAATAAATACAGTGTATAGTACAGGGGAGTGTTTCACAAAGACTGAGCTCGACTTTAAAAGTAATGCAAAGTTTTGGTATGGGGTCATGAATTTGGTTCAAATGAACATATTGGAAGCATGCGATCCTATAATATCGAGTGAACGTTGTCGCGGTTGAAATCGAGTCTAAAGTTATGAAATTGTAAATAATAAACTCAAGTTCAAGTTCAACATTATATATAAAACGACTCCAGTTGGAGCAATGTATGTTTTAAAAAGAAGAAAAAAATCAGCAAATGTGGAAGGGGTAGTCAAAAATCAAGAATGATTTGTCGAGGACTACCCCCATATACAACTCTTATGTTGTATAGCTTCCTCTCAAGGTCAAGGTATTAATTAAGCTGTGAAACAGTGTTTCTTGACTGAAATCGACCAACTAGCTATTCCCGTTTGGAAATTATATATCACATCTAAATATTCTGGGATTTTCATGGTCGCAGCTACCATTGTACGTCCATAGTCGCTATTTGAAATTCATCCAAATTTACCGGTAGCACCAGTAAATTTTCATGTTCAATTTTTCTCGAAAGCCGAAGTGTTTTAGGGGGTTAAATTTTCTAGTGCTTATAATTAATACATCCACAGGGAAAACTAAATAAATCAAAATTGTAAAGAATCACTATCCACCCAATTTTCAAAATTTTCCAAAACTTTGTATTACCTTTAAGTCGGACTTAACTATGGAAGGCCATTCACGCCACTGTTTGCTCTCACCATTAATACTGGCATTGGTCTCTCAAGGGACGTACACATCATGGTCACAAATCTACAGAATTTTTATTTCATGATAACTCATTATTAAAGACCATCAATACTACTGGGCCAGAAGGGATTAGACCACACAGCGAGGTCACTGACTCATTAACTCAGCTCTCAACTAACATAAGAAAAAGAGGATCATGGGGGACCAACAGGCACCGATTGGGGAAGTTTTCTCTATATAAAGGGAGCATGTAGCTACAAGTAGGACAGTGGGGCTTTAAAGGAAACAATATTATCTAAAGATCATAATGGTGAGAGCAAACAGTGGCATGAACGGCCTGCCATAGTATAAGTCCAACTTAAAGTTGATCTTCGTCTTTGTGAAACACTCCCCTGAAGTGCTTTTAAATAAACTTGGCCTTGTTATTATCCCTGAAAAGGCCCTATAAAATGTACTTGTAGCACATATAATTGCAGCGCTTGATATGATATTATTCTCACCTTTGTTCTATTTTGTTTCCAGTACGCTTTAACCGCCTGGTGATCATCCCAGCTAAGAGAAAACGATGAAGTTGTACATACATCAAAAAAGCTTCAGAGGTGAGTCTCGGTAATGAGAAACAGAGAAATTCTATTCCCATTTTATTGGAATAATCAAACTATTATTGTTAAAGGCATCTTTTAATAATGTTAAATCTGAGATGCATGGCCCTATGTGTTATCAGTGTCTGTGATATGGTGTAATATTGAAGTCCTAAAAAAATTGCGCTTCAAAATGATCATGAAGTGCCTCAAAAAAGTAAAAATCTTTGAGTGACCGGTTTAACCATACTCGTTTTCCCCAATAGACTGTAGTGTTATAAAAACCGTTTGGAAAATGAAAAATTAAATTTCGATTTGGAATCATAAATATCTTGATAATCAGACAGGCGTTCAGGTTGTAAAAGTCATGGGATACGTGACTGACCTAATGGTTTATGATTATGAATGCAGCATGAGCTAAATCCAGGATTTTGTTTCAGAAGCTGAGGCAATATTACCAAGTCACTTTAAACAAACTCTTGCCATTTTTTAACCAAGAATGTTTGTGTATGTGATATATTATATTTGAAGAACTGCGTAATAATATGAAGCTCTTCTGTAAAAAGCATTCAGCGTGCTATTTTTTGTACGTGCACATGATATTGGACTTAATTCTGGAAAATACAGTTAATTTGTAAATTGTAATACCGTCCTGGTTGACGCTTCTGATCGAGGTTTCCACCCTCTCAGTTTAAATCTTGGTTTACGAATTGAAATTCACTCATCAGGGCAGATATATTTAAATTTTCAATCAGGACTTGGTTTTTGCAACTACACTGTTCTAGTAATTCAATATGCTAAATTTGCTTACTCTTATTTAGGGGATATTTGATAAGCTTTGAGGATATAAATGACACAATTCACATTTTTTTCATCCTGGGTGCAAGCCAACAAATACATGTAATTTACATTAGTTCAAACCTTTGAATATTGTACTCGTGCTGTGAAGCACCCTGTTTAAAGTTAAATAAATACTTGTCATGGTACAACCAGGGACGATGTATCTAGTACTTCACAAGGGGTCAAGTGTCATTTATTTTTTATACCTGTTTCATAAACAGAGGAGCATGTGATCATCAATCCAAATGACTTTCCCTCAATCAAGATTGGAGACTTTCTTGAGATATTCCACCCTGATGACAAACAAAGGTATGTAAACACTCTTATCGTATTTCTCTAATATATAAAAACTTTTTAAAAAGGTTGAAATCGTACATCTCACAAAGATCTAAGTGACTCTATCCCATGCACAAAGAATCTTGCAAACTAAGAGTTGAAATAGGGTCACTTGCAGGGCTTAATTCACGAAAAAATAAAGTATATTATTAACATGATATTTAGTACCGGTAGACATTTCTGATTGTCATGCCATTCAGGTTGCTACCCACTCTGTTTATCTTTGTTTACCAATTGAAATTCACTCCACGTGACGTATTATATATTGCATTTTTAAGGCAGTCGGCAGCACAGGTGGGAACAGTACTTGAATGCATAATATTTTGCTGACATGCTGTAAGCCATCCATAATAATTTTGGTCATATATCTGTGTATATACAGTGTATATGTTACTAACATTGATTTGATTTGATTTGATTTGATTTGATTTATTTTTCCACTCAAATATAAAAAATAAAAAAAATGACATGTATAAACCATACCGTATTACAATATATGATTTTTTTAAATGAATTAAAAGTAGCAAATACTGATAAGTATCTATGTAACAAAATAAGTTTACAGTGTACATTTAAGTTTGAGAACAAGACAAAACATCAAACATATAAATCAATAATAATGTCATTCATACAAGTGCAGTGATATGATTCTTTGATTTATTTTCATTGATTTTTATTTATTTCAGCCATCTTTTAGTCCAGGTGCAAACACTAAGTGTAGAGCTGCCTCAAAAAGGTATGTAATCGTATACTGATCATTGTATCTCAGTTATTATGATATCATAATATATATTTGTACAACAGATGAATTTTTAGTCATCTCTTGGAATTCTGGAATGATATTACAGGTAGAGTTATTTCGCGCTCACATATACATGTACATATATTATTAGAGGCGGCTTACGGAAAGTAACCCAGCATGTACATGTACATTATGTGTAGGTTATACTTGCCAACTTTCGGTGGTAACCTCATTGGATTTTGTTCTCCATTTCATTTTGTAGAAAAAGATAACATTTGGGATGTGGCCATGGACATACATTTAACATGAACAGTCTATTTCTGTGTGCTTATATCCCAAGTTGTTCAATTCTAGTAAAAGTAAGAGATTCTGAACTGAACAATTTAAAGTCCCACTGCACTACTTATAGCTATTTGCGCCCTCTATATAACCACCAATGCCTAATCGGTGCCTGTTGGTCCCCCATGATCCCCTTTTTCTTATGTTAATAGAAAGCTGATTTGACGAGATAACCACCTGTCAGTGACCTTGCAGGTTGGTCTAATCCCCAATGGCTGAACTAGTACAGACTTTAAGACAAATAATTGCTCTGGTAGGTATGATGCCTTACAACCATCTTTTTTTCACTTTCATCTTTGCGTTTTGTGTTCCTGCATCTTCTGCACCGTAGGCGTGGTGAGTGTAGAGCAGGGCGTGGCCTCCCTCTTCCAGCTCCGAGCCTACCAGACGGTCCAAGTGAGACGGGTGGAGCCAGACAGTCAGGATGTGGCCTTAGACCTGGTAGAGTTGGTCTTCAAGGACCAGTACGTCAGCAGGAGCGACATGTGGAGACTCAAGAACAGTCTGGTGAGTACACTGTTCCACAGATAGGATGTTAAATGGAGGGTTTCCGAGACAATTTTATAACAAAATGTCAAGATCACTAAGGTCTAGTCTGGAGATGTGGCCTTAGACCTGATAGAATTTGTCTTGAAGAATCAGTACATCAGAACGATCGACATGTGGAGAATCAAGAACAGTCTGGTGAGTACACGGTTCCTCAGATAGGATGTTAATTGAAGGTCCTGTCTTTTGGAGAGAGGCATCCTATGCACATTATGAATTCACAACTCTACATGTTAGGAGTAGTTGCGAATGTTGTTTTATCAGTTTTAATACAGGTTTAGAATATGTTTTTCCACCCAGGCATAGACTTTGGGGATTGCCAAACTTGATAATGATGATAACAAGATTATGCTGCTGCTGATGATGCTTATGATGATGATGATGCTATTGACAATGTTGATGGTGGTGATGATGATGATGATGATGGTAGTGATGACTGATAATATTAATGAAGATGATATGATGAGGACGATAATGATGATGATGAAAACGATGATGGTGATGACGATGATAATGGTAGAGATGAAGTTACTGAATTATCTCATCAGCCCCTTGAAAAAACCTGTATCTTATTATGGCCAACATTTTTCTGGTAGAACATCATTATTCATTCATCTTTCAATTCAGTGACTCAAAAGACAATACCATTCAATAATGTTAATTTATTTCCAGATGATGGTACCATCATTGTTAACATTTCCTCAGCTATTTCATCATATTTCACGTTACTAATTATTTACTGCCATAATTGTTTTTTGTCGTTATGCTTTATCTTGCTGATCTTTAATAATATGTTTACTGTTATTTTGTGGAATGTAAAACAAAATAAAAAACAAAACAAAAAACAAAACAAACTGTATATTCTCCTCAGGTGAAGTCATGTCTCCACATCCAGCAGAAGGTCGAGAAATGTGGTGTCAGAGCCCAGGTCCAGGACCTGTGGTCCAGGGGCGGCACCGTGGCCTGTGGGATCGTTACCAGTGATACGAGGGTGGCCTTCAGATCGGCTACAGCCATGGTCTATCTCTTCATTCAGATGAGCTCAGAGATGTGGGACTTTGACACATGTGGTAAGAATAAACTCAGGTGCAAAACTGCCAGATTGTGTTCACTGTAAAGGCCCATACATACATGAAGAGCTAGAAACTGTTAAAGGCATCGTTTAACAATTTTAAATCTGAGATGCATGGCCCTACGTGTTATCAGCGTCTGTGATATGGTGTAATATTGACGCCCTAAACAAATTGCGGTTCAAAATATCATGAAGTGCCTCAAAAAAGTAAAAATCTTTGAGTGACCAGTTTTACCATACTCATTTTTCACAATAGACTGTAGTGTTATAAAAGCTGTTTCCATTGTGTCCATTATGGATGTTTATTAAAACAATATTGACTTTATACAGTAAGTTTGCGGTTGCACCATGTGAGAGAGGGGGGGGGGGGGAAGGATTACCGAGAGTTCTTTTCAGGACTCCCCAATCCTTCCCCCTCTCTCACATGGTGCAACCGCAAGCCTACTGTATATCTACATCACCTTGCAAGCCGATACTTATAAGCAGCAATATTGATTTTGATTTCATTTCTTTGATATCAGGTGACTTGTACATGGAGAAGGCAGTGAATGGGTTTCTTATAGAGCTCTTTACAAGATGGAAGGAGAAGAATAGCAATCATGAGTTGAGTATCGTGCTCTTCTCCAGAACCTACTTTGAAGCAGATTCTGTAGGTAAGCAAATCCATAATGATGAATGTCACCATAGCCATATTGATATATTAGATTTATTTCTCACTATGAACATGACGGACAAAGAAAGAGGACAAAATATACAGTTTGTCATTCTACCCTCACGATTGCTGTGGTAGACAAGGGAACATCCCTTCACTGCTATTATGTAAAAATGTGTAGAACAGGTGTCACATGCATATTCACCTGTTCTACACTGGATGTTCCTTTGTCTACCACAGCAATTGTTGAGGGTAGAATGAGGAACTGTATATTTTGTCCTCTTTCTTTGTCTGTCATGTTTATAGTGTCTATCCTCTAGATCCGTTATCATTATGCAGTATACATCATTTGTTGATTTATCTGTCAAACAACAGAAATTCTATTTTTTCCATAAGTTGAACAATAACAAAGATCATGGCACAGCAGAATTATACATAACATAAAAAAAAGTATAAAGAAGTGTAAAATGACAAATACCGGTATATACATTATGTGATCACAAAACAGAAGGAAATGCAATTGCAATTAGAAAATTGCCAAATCTTTATCTTTAACAAATTTTTCAGATTTAGAGCCAAAATTACACTTTTTTATGCTAACAATTTCTATGCCATTTTTGTGATAATGGCAGAATATATTTGATTTTGGATTGTTTTCTCAGATAAGTTTCCAGCTGAAATGCTGCCAAGACTTCATGTTCATGAAAATGGTCGCTTCTATGAAGATTATTACAGGTAATATTTTAAAGGTAAAGACCAGTTCTGGTCATGCGATTGCATTGTGAAAGAAACGTTGTGGAATCGATCAGAAAAGGTTGATCATGTAGCATATAAGTACTGGTGTGTACTCCAAGGTTTTGGAATCATTAAAATGATAAGAAATTTGGTCCAGTCTTGGTAAAGTTACAAGCACTGTACACAGAAAGATGTGTATGGGACTACGCGAAACGTGCCCGATATATATTTGGTCCGGATAGATATAATAATTTACCGAATAAATCAATTAATGGACGGTTTCCTGGCAAAATTGTTATCATGACGTATTGGTTAAACATATTCTTTCACATAATTGGTAATAAGAGCTTGCATTTCATTTTTTTTTAAAGAGGGGGCCGTTTCCAAAACAGGTTTATACCTTTAAGGCAGTATATACAATTTGGCCCACTGCCTACTGTACAATCCTACTTCGATCCAATTTTCAAAGAAATTCCAACATCATTATACAGTGTATCTGAACCTATCGTCGCCTGTCTGGCAGAAAGGCGTTAGTTAAAATTTCAGGTAAAAAATGAAGCGTTAAGCAGAAGGGCGTTAGCACTAAATCGCCTCAAACTTTTATAAATCTGACTCATTTCCGAGAAAAAAATTGTGGCCGTGTTCTGTTATAACATTTTTATTAGTCTTTTAAGTTTTTAAAACCATTTTCGGGACGGAAATCAGTTTAAATATAAAACAAATCTTTAAATGCAAATAATTTGAAAAGTAGTTTTCGAGTCGCTCGCACGCTAACGCCCTTCTGCCAGCAGTGCGACGATATATAGAATCTGGCCACTTTGGGCGTTTGGTCAGAGAAAAATCCGATCAGCTGCAAATCATATTAATGTTAATCCCAAATTTGAAGCTGAATTCACCTTTTCTCTGACTGAAAGACCTGCAATACCTCCCAATTTTGACTTTACTATTTATACATGTATCAACATTAGGACCTTAATCCGAAACTTTTTTGATAATTGCATTTTTATTTCTTCATGATAAGGCAATTTCAGAAGTCATGTAAAGATCGTCAAGTGGGCAGTGAGCTCAAGGGGAATGGGGGTGATACCCTTATTTTTCCAATATTCGATAACATACATGTCACATACACTGTAGTCTGAGGTCACCACGTCCATATCTTAGATTACAAAGAAAAAGCATGGCTCATGTTTGCAAAAGTTCAATTTGCAAGGTTATCAAGGTTTGTTGAATCTACATTATAATGTATCTATTAGTCTTCATCAGAAAATTGTAGGATATTTGCAGGGTATTATTAAATCAAAATGTTTTCCCACTCCCAATGTTTCACACAGTATTTTCATAATTCAAACCATGCTGCATTGTTAGGCCTGATGTCACTATTAAAATATGATTCTGGAATACATCTATGTCCTCTTTTTTAATTATTATTTTTTTATTTTATTCTGTAGGGTATTTGCTCATAATGAGAGAAAAGAAGACTGGTTGCAGGTCCTTGCTCCGCTCAAAGCTACCATGCAGCGCTATGCAAAGGACATCAAAGACCGGCAAAGAAAGGGTAACATTATAAAAACCTATACTGTTCATAAGTCAAAATGAATTTTCAATGTGGTAAAAAAAGAAGTTTACATGTCGCTAAATGTCCTCTTGACAGACATGCACATGCGGTATCATCAATCTAGGGAGTGGTACTGTACATGACAGTGTATTATTTAGTTGAAAATTTCATTTGGATATATATGTCATGAGAGATATCAGCATTTTGGTGAATCAAACCAATAGTTTCTACATGTATATTTGATTATTTGATTCTGTGACTTGTTCAATCCTAATTCTATTTGAAGACTGAACTTAATGACTCGTGTAACCCAATGAAATATGTGATGAAGGTATACACATGTCATATTTTCGACCTAGCAGGGGTGTTAGTACTTGGACTTTGAGATTTTGATTTTCAGTAGTACGTACCGGTATTACCTTTCACATACATGTAATCATGAGTCTCATTTTCAAAAATTGACGTGTTCTTTTTCTTGTTTCAGCTGGATGTGTGATAAAAGGTGAAAACTCTAATGCCTGTCAAGGGAACCTCCTAGAGGCACTTAACCTCAGCTTGAACGGTAAGAATATTGAGGGGAATCTCATCAACAAGATATAGTGCTATGAATGGAACATGTATTGGCACATTTGATGTACAGTGAATCCTGCTTTAGCAACAAGTTAAGATATAAAGACCATCTGCTTTAATGAAGACTTCCCTTCTTGTCTCCTCGAGTGGTGTTTTTATACCGGGTAACTTGTTGCTAAAGCAAACAGGGACAAAATGAAATGTGCAAATGAAGGACTTCTCTTTAAATACTTATTGCAAACCATTCGTTTATGAAAATCTGTTTTTTAGAATTTTCTTTTTCATGGAATTAATTTCATAATGAGATTGTATACAGATGGCTGCATTTTTGATATGTTACATAAACAAATAATTTTAGTGCATTAAATTTCTGTATTGTAAACACATACAAGTTAAAGTTGTGTTTTGTTTAGTATTCACATCTCATTTCCTTCAAAAGGGAAAAGCAAGACCTACCGTACATACTTTTTGATATTCATAATCATACAAGTGAAGGGGAAAAAATATGTAAGTTTTTAAACTGGAATTTGAACATGATCTTGAACTTGAATTTCAGCCTTTTCACACAATTTCAGCCCTTTCACACCTTTTCATTGTATCTAGAGCTGATATCGTAGATACGAAGTCGCGATTCATACGCCGGTCAAGCAGGCTGTAGATACTAAGCCCGGATCTAGAGAGCAAGACATTTTGTGTGTGAACGGATATACGCCCTTAACTAGACCGGGCACTGCTCTTTAAACGCTCAGTAGGGCCATTGCGCATTTACGAGCAGTGAGTAAATGCGCAATGGCCCTACTGAGCGT
The DNA here is from genome assembly GCF_000002235.5 of Strongylocentrotus purpuratus. Taxonomy (NCBI): domain Eukaryota; kingdom Metazoa; phylum Echinodermata; class Echinoidea; order Camarodonta; family Strongylocentrotidae; genus Strongylocentrotus; species Strongylocentrotus purpuratus. The sequence goes on along the minus strand of NW_022145605.1, from coordinate 30,025,237 downwards.
TTAAAGAGCAGCGAATCTCGAACGACCGCACCAAAATTTTCTGTGTGTAAATAATGTTGTATCTAAAGCTGAGTTTTAAATAATTTTACCCCTGTGTGAAAAGGGGGTTTGATTCAAGTGTGATATGGAGGCCTCATGGGTAAAATTCTCTCTTCCCCCTTGTAGTGTTTGACAACCACTACATGAATCGTAACTTTGACCGGACTGGACAGCTGGTCGTCATGGTAACACCGGGGGCCGGAGTCTTTGAGGTGGACAGGACGCTGTGTAAGCTGACGGAACAACGGATGATTGATTACGGTAAGTAACCAAAGACGGTGCCGACCTGGAAAGTGCCAATATTGAAATAATTTGGGTTCTTCTTCTTCTTCCTTCCCTTCTTCACAATCTCCTACTTATCATTATTATATTATTTTCTTTACTCTTTATTCTATTTTTCTTGTCTTCTCAAATTCAAAGAATCTCGTACTATACTACTCTGTTTTCGCCTCCTATAATACCTTGTGTTACTCAGTACGGGAGCCTATTCACATACAAGCTATGCTTTTTATTTAGGCTCCCTGCATTTTACATTGTTTTACATTGCCTGTCATATCTATATATTTAGAAACTTGGTATCTATTTTCTGTACAATGTACATGTACTTGATTTAAAATCTTTAATCTACGCGTATACGCTTGTATAAAATTAAAAAAAAGAATTTAAACTGTTTTTTGATGTAAATGTGGAACAAATAAACTTCAAACTTCAATTAGACTATGTGGGTAGTAGACGAACTGATTGTAGAGTGCAGACCAAACGACAAATCACTAAAATTTTGATAATGTTCTCATGAAAATGTTTAAATTCAAATCCAAATCTCTTAATAGTTCCGATAATGAGATAGTGAAAGTTGAAGCAATAATCATCCGCTGGACTATAAACCAACCCACTTGGAAATGTAAAAATATCAGTATTTATCATATGGTGGCGTAAAATACTGTATACTAGCCATTGAAAAGGTACTGGTCACAGTAGAGACGAGTTAATTGGAAAAAAAAAAATGTTTCTTATAATTAACCTGCATGAAGCGCCATTGGTTTTTTATATGTATTATATTTTGTTGATAAGTGAGTCGTGTACTATTCCATAAAGAAAGGACACCTATGACTCTGATAACTAAGTTTCTCCAAATAATGATTGTACATGTACTTTCATTCAGGTATTGGTAGTGATGTCGTGTGCTTATCTGAACAACCTCTTCATCCAGTACCTCTCCTCAAGGTAAGATGCGATCAGTACACCGCCTTGTCCTGAAAATTGGCAACACCAATGTGATTAGGGTATAACCATTAGACATCTTTGCCAAATAGTTATCAGAAACTCCTTACGGAGTAGATCACAAGTTTGACATTTCTGAAGTGCTTTATCTACACATGTATGGATGTTACAAATATGGATCTTTAAATTTACAATAATAATTCCAGTGCACTGGCAACACTATTTTGTTAAACAACTATTATTCTTTCTTTGCTAAATGTTTCATAGAAGCTGTGTCTTATACTTTTGTGACATACATATGAATGTGGATTTATAAATATGCATTCATGCTTTGTATTTCTTTTTCAGTTTTTGGATTCACTAAACAAGAGCGCTCCATGCAAAGACAAGTACAACATTCCGCACTGGTTAAACTACAGCTTCTATCTATCGCCTAGTCAGAAGAGAAGGTACCAGTCTACCCAGACTTCTTTCATCTCTAGATTGCGACTTCCCGACCGCATAGTAAGTCTTGTTTAAATTGTATCTTTTCTTATTCATCCAACAATCATGAAATGAACATTCATCATTTACATACAGTTAACAACTATTAACTCATATCCTGCCATGAGACTGCTAGCGCGCTATTGTTATAGTGCTCTGTGCACGCGAGCACGCTATCGATTGATTGCTATGTTCATGCTAGCGAGCTACCGGTTGTCTGCTTTGTGCACGCTAGCAAGCATATGTAATAACAGTTATTGTTCATGCCCATTGCATCGTGCTGAGTGCTTTTGCAGCGCTATTGAAAGTACCATCGCGTGCATCAGATTATCGGCTTTGGATTACGCGTCTTTGTATACAACAGTCAGATTGGATTTTCTCAAGTAATTCAGCGATTTGTTTTTTGTAAAGATTTCAATAACACGCACTTGAACCAACCTTAAAATTAACTTGGCACACAGGAGATTTGTGGCTGGCACAATAGGGATTAGCACCGTGGCACTGGGTGCATTGTATGGGTGGCAGCTTAAGAGTTAAAGTCTTTCTTGTAAATTTTTTGTTTTTGTGTTGTTTGTATTTAAACTCAAGAATGAAAGGTTGACTGGTTGAAATAGTGCCTTTGTTGAATACTTTTAGATGTAAGCTTTCAATCAGTCACATTCTCAAGAAACATACATTGGAACAAAATGGGTGAAAGAACAACTGATATTCTTGCTTTGGTCTCTCCCAGTGGGAATGTATTACTACACAAATGTTCTTATTTTACAAAGAATGGAGCGATCTCAGAAAATACTTTCTTTTCTAAACAGGATGAGGATTCTCCAAGAACACCCAAGGGCTCGTCGGCACTCCCTAAGGTGCCGTCATCGGGTCGTTTCCATGGCGACAGCTCCAGGAGCACACTGAGCAGCGAGGGTTCGTGCGGAGACCTCAAGATGACGGTGCACGAAGAGGAGGATGATGATGAGAAGTTTGAGAGGCACGATAGCAAGCTCTTCCAGCGAGGCAGGAGGAGAATGTCCAAGGTCCAGTCCCTGAACAACCCCTTCTGCCCAGACACCCTGTCGGTCATTCTGACCGCTGACCGCAGAAGGTGGACACACGCTTTTCCTCATGGTAAATACCTTACTTTCATATTTCCATTTGCATTTACTTTGATAAAAAAACAGTTTAATGCAAGAAAATTAGTATCAGAGAAAGCTTCTATATAGAAATGTATTGCTTACTAATTTGTTTTGTGTTTGTGAAGCACACATCGTTTGCGTATTTATGAAACAATGTGTATTTGCCCTCGCTTTAACTGAGCACAATACATCAGAGGGCAAAGATTGGTTACTGCAGTGTACAGTATGTATCTACCACATATATCCCTGTGTTGGGATAGAGCTACCGATACCTTGTCTTATGAAATATGACCAAGGCAGGGATTCAAACTCATGACATCCGTTTGAAGAGTCATTATTTTTCTTCATTATCAGTGCATTACCAATACCTATTCAACTAGGATTCCAACATTTTGTCTACGCAGTGGTTGTTAACCTCCTTGGACCCCCAACCCTGTCTGGCATTCCTCATCATTGTTGTTGCTCTAAAATACAATTGCTTGTCAGTGACATTGCCCTCTGTACTGCAATTGCTTATAGATTTTAATGGGTTGTGTGACCCTTTTATTAACCTCATAAAAGGGCAAAAGATCCCCAGGTTAAATGTAATACAAAGTTTTGGTATGGGGTCATGAATTTGGTTCAAATGAACATATTGGAAGCATATGCGATTTTACAATATTCAATGATAGTTGATGCGGTTGAAATCGAGTCTAAAGTGATGAAATTGTAAATACCGGGTAATAAACTGTTTATGTTGTATAGCTCCCTCTCAAGACTGATATTATTTTCGCTTTAAAACAATGTTTCTTGACTACAATTGACCGATTTGCTATTCCCGTTTGGAAATTTATCAGAACTGCATATTCTGAAATTTTCATGGTCGCAGCTACATGTACTATGGAATGGCCTTAGGCGCTATTTGAAATAGTTGAATTTGATTGTTCAATTTCTTGAAAGCAGAAGAGTTTTAGGGGCTAAATTTTCTAGTGCTTATAGTACATCCACAGGGGCATCCAAATATACATGTATGAACATTTTAAAGAATTACTATCCATCTTTTCTTTTTAATTTCCCAAAACTTTGCATTACCTTTTAATAGTGGCCTTAAATTTGTGTTTGAGAGATAACTGTATACTTACCGGTACATTGATTATTGTTGAGAGTCTGTTTAAAATTCTTTTCTTTTATTCTGCTGTTAAAATTGCCATTGTTCAGGTCCTGATGGTGAGATGATACAGCTTCATCATCGTCAGCTTGTCAAGGTGCCCAGTGAACAGGATATCCTGAACCACACCCTCGATCACGCCCCTAGGGAGGGGGTGAGTGCTTCATCTAGTGGTTCCAGTCTGAACGGTGCCCCAGCAACACCAAGTGAGTACGAAACAGTACCCCACCCCAGTCACATCCATAGCTCCAACGTGCGTGTGTGTAATTGGGTTTTTTACAGCCGTGTATCAATCAGATATGATTATTTACGTCTAGAGACCGACCTTTAATGTCACCATCCGAAAGACGTGACTCAGTTTCGAACCTGCGTCCTTGGCTGAATCAGTTTGTAACTTCCATTGTTAGCTGCACCACAACACCCAGCCCCTAGCCCCTAGCCCCTAGCCCCAACCCCAGCTATACCCTTGGGGAGGGATTTAGTGAGTCATCTAGCAGTTCTAGCCTGAACAGTACCCCAACAACACCAAGCTAAAAAAAATGGTGCAGAATTGGTTCCAGAATGAATATTTTCAAGAGTGTTTGCATATTTACATGAATTTTGTAGATTGAAGTTTTGATGATTTTGGTTTTGCTTTTGTTTTTGTTTTTTTAGCTTCAGACATCTCTCATGGATGGTGGGTGCAAGTGGATACCAGGCGTCGTAGGGGGTGCGTGTGGGGCATCACCGGGGAACAAGTTTGGACCCCATTCCTACAGTCGGGTAAGCATTTTACATGTATTATCATTATTGTTATTAAGTATTTGGCACCACCTGTACCTGGGAGGCGAAAAGGGAAATGAATCCCTGTGACCCATGGGTCTCTCCTCCCGGTATAACTGATTGGGGGTGTGCAGGACCACTACACTGGGGCATTGGACTGTTTTATTTGCATTTAGTGGTCTTCTATAAACTGGGGAAGAATTTCACATTATAGCAATTTTCATTTCAATGCTTGAGGTTCTGCATGAACTCGCTACATACATGAACCGAGTGGTCCCTGTGTACAGCTACAGGGGAGTGTTTCACAAAGACCGAGATTAACTTTACATGACGAAAACTCGTCGTTTAAAATTGAAACCCCCATTTGACTTTCACCATTTCTACTTGTACTAGAGCTGAGATTGTGATAAGCCCTAAGTAAACACTAGCGCTGTAATCCACCCCCACCGAGACCTTGATGAGGTGATAGCGAGAGAGAGATAAGCATGATACAAGGGGAAAGGAAGGGAGAAGGGAGAAAGAGACACATGCAGGGGTTCGCTGCCAGAGTTAAAATTGTTGTTATATCGCCAATTATGGGTCATTTTGCTTCGTTCGAACTTTCATTTTGGTCTTCATCTAAATTATTAGTGACTTTAGGACATGAAAATATCTTAAAACAAGTAAAATACTTATTTCCTACTTCTCATTTCCTTTCAGGCAGACCCCAGTAAGAGTTTGTTTACACTAGTATTACGTAAGATGATGTAGAGTCCAGCTGCAATCCAATATCTTAATCTCTCACTCAAAGCCTCAAGGCTCTGTCCAAGTTTTTAACGAGAGAATTGAAAGTGGGGTAGTGAGACCCCATCAGATTCCCATTGGTGCCTGTGTAATAGTAATAGCTCTCTCAAAGTTTTAACGAGAGAAACGAAACTGGGGTATTGCTACCCCACCAGATTACAAAGTTTTAACGAGAGAAACGAATCTGGGGTAGTGCTACCCCACCAGATTACATTGACTGCTGTGCTATAGTGGTGGGGTATAGTTTTAACGAGAGCTTTTCGTAATGAAGTTGAACTTAACTATGGCAGGCCGTTCATGCCACTAGTTCCTTTAAAAAATCCTGGCATTGGTTTTTCAAGGGATGTACAAATCGTGGTCACAAATCTGCAGAAGTTACATTTTTTTATAGTTTATTATTGGAGGAAAAAATATTATCTAAAGATTGAGAGACCAATGGTGAGGGCAGCCAGTGCCATAGTTAAGTACAAATTAAAATTGATCTTAGTCTTTATGAAACATCCCTCAGGAATACAAGAACTCAGTAATCGACAGATTAATTTCATTTTGACTTCTGCTTTTGACTTATGAATCCTTGAACAGGGATGGATTGGAAATCGATGACAACAACAGCCTGCTTCCCGATAACAACCGACTTCTACCCATTAAAGCAAGCCTTGGATATGGATTATCAGGAGAGACCGTACACCATCTGTATCGAGGGAGAGAACGATACAGAAACGAGCCCATCAAATGTCAACAAGATATTTCAGGAACTCATCTCTCAGAGACTCATACAGGTTTGTTATTTTTTGTTTTCATCTTCGATATGTTTGATATGGGATGATAGGCTAGGTTCTACGACCCATGCTCTGACAACAATTGATCAGTGGTCAAGATCCTGCACCAGCCATGGACCAATTCAACCCTGGCAGACTTAGTACTAAACATAACCCTAGCTGGGAACCTATAACCCAACCCTCGTACTAAAATCAACTCTAGACATTTTGGATCTACTTGCCCACATTGGCAAAGAAATGTGTGTTATAAATTATTTCTTTCTTTGTTGCTGATATTCTGAGCTGTATGCCAATTGACTTAATATTGAGTCCGTCTGGACACATCGGTTTCACCTACTGTATAGTCCTGTCACTGCCAAGTCCTGTCAAGCTATTGAATGAAATGTGCTTTGTTTTCACTGAAATACATGCATGAGAAGATTGCCTTTCTTTATCTAAAGTGACTCGGTAACGTTGCCTCAGATTCTGAAACAAAATCCTGGATTTAGCTCATACTGCAATCATAATTATAACCCCTTAGGTCAGTCAGTAATCCAATTTTGATTAGAAATCAAAATGTCATTTTTCAGTGTCCTAACGGTTTTTATAACACTACAGTCTATTGGGGAAAATGAGTATGGTAAAACCGGTCACTCTTTTAAAGATTCTTACTTTTTTGAGGCACTTCTTGATCATTTTGAAGTGCAATTTCTTTTAGGGCTTCAATATTACACCATATCACAGACACTGATAACACCTAGGGCCATGCATCTCAGATTTAACATTGTTAAACAATGCCAAGTTTTGTTTCCACTCATTTCTTTCAGGATTTCCAGTTGGTTGTTCTGCCACAGCAAGAACAGGCTGGATTGGCACAGAGGAACAGGAAAGACCAACCACTGGCTACTGATCCTCGCAAGGTACACTGTGGGAACATTGTCATTGACACATGAAAAATACTGTTTGACATCGTACACTAATCCAGTCACCTACTTCTATCATGACGTATGGACAGTCTGCAGAAATTGTTGGAAGAGAGAGGAGTGAAAGAACTGGGTGCTAATAGAGAAGGCTAGGAGCCGAGGGTTGTGGAACAGCATGATCGCCAAAGTCAAACGATATGGCACTTAGAGAGAGAGAGAGTCTTGGATCCAACACTATAACCGTAGCCCCTAGTCTAATATAAATAATTATTAAAACAAAAAATTTATTACAACCCAAAACTTAATAATTTTGACAAAATAGATTCTGCCGCCAATAACACTACAGCAAATGTCAAAGGGCACATATGAAAGGTACCCTCAAGTTGTATTACACGTGTTTGAGAAGAGTAGTACACTTTTTTTTAATAGAAACTGCACATGTTGTGAATCATTCATAGACAATTCAGGACCTGTAAAGATACTGACAGTTGTTTTAAAACATATGTAGCCAAATTTGATTTGATTTGATGTTTATTTATTCCATATACATCAACATATTTACATTCAAAATCTTATAATTTTTAATGTACATGTATGATAATGACATGGTACATGTATGATAATGACATGGTACATGTATGATAATGACATGGTACATGTATATAGACAAGTCTTAAACATATACCTGACGTTCGTTTGGGAATTTCAGTATGGTGACTGTACATCAGGCATATTCCTCAGAGAATTGAGTTGGTGCACACATTGTGAACAGTCTTTAATCTGATGTTGGTGTTTCCAGAACCTGTACAATTTTGAAAGAATTTGTGACAATTTCCAATATACAGTACTATATGATTTAAAACAGTATTATATCATTTAATATAAATCAATATTTGTGTACGGTGGTCTACACAATGTTAAATCTTTATTAAATTGTAGCACACACGTATATAAAATACATGTATATGTACATATCTACATACCGGTACCCTATTGAGATTATTATTTAATTTGAATTCATCAGAGACAAAAATATTCAAACAGAATTTCATCAATGATTCCAATGATTCTCTTCTCTTTTCAGGATATGTGTGTGCTGAGCTATGCCAATGCCTTCCACAAACTAACCCTGAGTGCTGATACTAATGACATCGAGGTCGTTCTCTACACTGCCAGGTATGTGAAGAAAAAAAACATTGTTGCTAGACATGTATGAGGTGAGACAAAAGAAACCGTAAAGGGCAATCCAACCTTTGTAAGAAGTTGATTTGTACAAAAGCAGATAAATAACAGAAACAGAATATCAAAAGTTTGAAATGAATCGGACCAATAGTAAGGAAGTTATGTATGTTTGAAATATGAGATCACTACATCTCAATTTGGTAGTTCGGTTAGTGGATTGTGACGTAGGACGTAGATAACTCTCGCATTTGCCCGTGTACAAAAATATCATCAATTCAATCTGTTTTGCTTGTAAGTTCCTTCTTCCTTGAGGCACTATAGCATGTTATTATAGGTCCTCTAAAAAGAAAAAAACCCTCCTGAGCAATAAACTTTTGGAAACTGTAAATTTTAGACATTTTATATGTTGGAGCAGATGGAAAAGTAGTCTGGTTCTACATCACATTGACATTACCGCTTCAGCCAATTTGAAGTGCCCATACGAATAGTGATTAAACTCTTATCTTTCTTATAATTTTCTCTCATCTGAACAATGTTACCAAGTCCCTTTAAAGCCTTTGGTCCCCTGGTTGCTTACTTACAAGCATATATACACATGCTTTCTTTAATAGCAGTCAGGTAAAAACAAATAAAACAAACAATCAAACAATCAAACAAAAAACAACATGTAACAAACGAGTTACAAATAGTTTGTTCCATAACAACAACAAAAAACATCATTTGTGTCCTCTATTCCTTCAACTTTCAGGAAGAGTTCTCCAAGCCCCAAACTGGCCTACTCCTACTCTCTCTGGCCCCTTCACAAGCACGCCTATGAGATAGCATACAGCAGGATGTACCACAAACCGGTGGAGAACGATCGGTGGAACTATCGTGATAGTTACATTTCCTTCTGTGGCATGGCGTCCAGAGAAGGCTTTGAACTGCAAGAGGTATGAAATGTTGAGATGGAACACGTGAATTGATAGCAAGTAGAATTCATTTGAAATAGCAAACTTCCCTTGCGTTTAATTTGCAGAATGAGAAGTACATCTATTTGAACTTGAAAGAATAAAAAATTAGTATTTCTGAATATTACTATATGCATCAAGAAAGACCAGAAAATGATTAGCGAATCAAAATCAAGGTTTCCATGGTAGTTACCATTGATGGCAAAGTTACCATCAATGGTAATTTTTATGACTCGGTGCCCAGGGCTTCGAATAAAGCTTTCGAAACTTCCCCATCATTTAAGATCGGATAACTATGCCCATTGTAACCACCAGACATCTTACTGAAATGTAAGATGTTTCCATTAAACTGGATGTTGATATCTATGCAAGCCGTTGTTGATAATTATAGAAACATCTCTGCCTACAGATGACCATAAGAATACAGATTCAGATTAACCCCGTAAACGATCATCAGATCGGACGCCGATACCGATCCGATCAGGAGTGATCGGATAATGATTTCCGATCGCCGATTAATTAAAATGATCGGAAAAAAAATCGGCAGAATTTTTTTTTTTTTTTTTTTTTTAATGCCAAAAATTTTCAAGTTTTTGGCTATCAAATGTAGGTATGCATTATAATACAAGATGGCGGCCCACATGTTTTGCCTCTTCTCTTAGACCAATATTATTAAAGTCAAAGTCATGAAAGTATTTCAAAGTCATGAAAAGGCACTAAATATCAACAAACATGGTCTACAACAACTCTAAATGACAAAATAATCCCAGCCATGAATTTTTTTTTAGCATTTGGTAACCAAAAACTTGAAAATTTTTGTCAAAAAAAAAAAAAAAAATCTGCCAATTTTTTGTTGGTCGATCTTCCGATCCGATACCGATCAAAGGTGCGAGGGTGTCGCTCCAATCTTCCGATCCGATCAGAGCCCCAACTTACAGGGTTAATTTAGATTCAACTTGGATTTTGATATCTGAAATGATAGATGTATACATCACTGTTTTGTTTGTTTCCTTTGCAATCCCTATTTGATCAGTGTGTGAAATTCTGGCGGTCGCGATTCGTTCTGCTGCCCTCACACTCGTCCACCCTGCGTCAGATGTCCGAGAAGAGTTACCAAGGCCATCTAGATGTGTTCCGGTCTGAGGAAGGGTCATCTAAGCATCCAGCTCTTGTAGAGGGTTTCCTAAGGTTCTTTGAAGGGCTCAATCGAAGGAGGACTCGACTCCACCTACCATCATTAAGCGGTTCCAAAAAGGTAGAATAGATCTTTTTTTTAGAGTTTTGTATCCATATGTTAATGTTAAGAATTCTGAAGAAAATAATTTTGATTTATAAATATGCAGTTAAATTATGTAAGTTAAGGAAACGAAACAAGCCATAACCAAACAAAAGTAATATTATTATGTTTCCCTCTGATTTTTTTCTTCACCAAAATTTTTCTGTCTTTTGTATCATATTTCTGTGTTTTGTACACTTTCTCTGAGCCTAATTTGCTTTACATGTGAGCGAAACAAATATCCATGTTGAACACACATTGGACAAATATACACATTGAATGTACTTGAATTAAATTGAAATAAGAGTTGACGTAGAATCCCATTTACGGAACTCAAGTGGAACATGGGTTCCTGCAGGCCTATGCTTTGCGAGCATGTATTTGTGCAGATTCCTTGACTAGTCCACACACAAGTTGCTTTTTTGTTTATTGACAGTGTATTTAAACTGCAATATATCTTTATAGAAGTACTATTTCAATTTTTTGTTTTGATTATAGCATAGCAACATTAAATCCTTATCATACAAAGCAGGACATTGTTTGAGTGATCGGCACAATTTAATGTGACCGTTTTTTTCCCGAACTTGTACAAGGCCCAGGTAATGGAAGATCACCCACGATTGTTCCAAGACCCCGAACAGCACCCTCAAACCTCCACCACCTAACACCCCTACCACCATCTGCTCCTCGATTCTTTACTAACGTATGCCTTCTTCGATACCAAACTCTGAGAATGGCTCAGGGTGAAATCAGTTAAAGTGCTACCAGTTCTGGTTACCAGAAGATCGGCCACAGTGGTACCTTGAACCCTCCCGGTCTCTGTGCCACACCTACCACACTCTTCTTCTCTTTAAGTTTAATACAACGTCCTCTCTTCTATCTCACACTCAGAGTGTCTCAGACTCTCAGGGTTACATCACTCAGAAAGCTACCAGTCATTGTGAATGGAAGATCGCAAACAGAGGTACATGTACCTGAACACCTATCAGCACTTTTAACCATCCTTCTTCATCCTGCAACATACATGCCACTTTCTATTGTTTTTTTTTTAGTTCTTTTGAATCAGTTATGCCTTCTTCTATTCCAAATTTAGAGAACATCCCAGGGTGACATCAATCAAAGCGCTACCAGTCCCGGCTACCGGAAGATCACCCAGAGTGGCACTTCCACCCCCACCAGCCTCCACGCCTCCCTAAGCCTCACCACCGGCTCCCTGCAGACGCTGCTGTCTGGTGTGGTAGCCAATCGCAAGGAGGACCCCTCCAGCGAACCAGGGAGTCCAAAGTCTCCGGATAAGAGGGATGAAAGACCCCACCAGGGTAGTCTGTATGCTACCATTGTCAAGGCTATGAGAGACCCAAGGTAAGGGGACCCAAGGGTTTGTATTTTCATCATTCATTACGACCCACCAGGCTTGGACTAACTTCCTTTGTTGAACCTGATAATTTTGGACAAAAGCTTAAACCCTACAGCTGAGTTTTAATTTATAAAATACAGGATATAATTATAATTATTTGATAATAATATTAAGAAGTGCTTTTTCCCTAAAGATAGCCACATCAGTATTGATGCTCCTCTTACTGCTGGCCCTACAATTATTATTACCCCCAAACTGCCAGGTACATAATAAGTATACCTTGGTCGAGGGGTCAGATATACATAAAACACCATTTACTTCATGTGGGCACCCGGCAAGGATTGAGCCCAGGACATCTTGTGTGAAAGTCTAAATCCTTCACCACTTTACTACAGTTCTCTCTCCTAAGTTTAAACTTTCAACTTTGTCTCAGAGTATGGGCTTATAAATTGTTAGTTGTGATTCAGTATTGTTATAGTGTGGGAATCCTAAATTTGGTGTGCATCTTAAACTTTGCTTTAAGTGTGAGCCTAAAAACCCAGCATAATGGATTCACCCTACAAATTATGTTTTTCCCTTCATCAGCACTGGGCTTGGCTTCATAGGAGGTGATCATAGAGGGCTCCCTTCAGACTGCTTCACCTCAGCTGAGGCAGTGAGTTGGATCAGGAAGGCATTCATTGATCAGCCAAGCCATGAGCAAGCCGTCAAAGTCTTACAGGTACATAGAACAAAAATAAACTAGCAAAATACCAAATTCTGTTTGACTACATGTACGTAAACAAAATCTTTATTAGCATGATTTTGTCTCAACAAATATCAATGTGCGCTCCATAATTTTCTTTAATATTTTTATCATGTCTGACTCTGGTAGAAGGGTGAAAATAGACGCATTACCAGTGAATGAATGCATTGTGTTGAATACATGATAATGAATGTATGATGTTTGTATGTTGAATGCTTAATTGACATTGAATGTATGATACTTGAATGTTCAATACATGATATTGAATGTACATGTATGATGTTGATTGCATTATGTTCAATGCATGATACTGATTGCATATCATTGACTACCTGTATATACAAAACATGATTGCATGGTTTGAATTGCATACTGTGGCATGCATGATATTGATTACATGTTCAATTGAATGGTAGTGATTGCATTACATCGAGTGCATGCAAGATGCTGATTGTATGACATTGAACGCATAACATTTATTGCATGATATTGATTGCATAATATTGATGGCAAGACTTTGAATGTATTCTTTTTATGACTGTTCTCACCCACAGGAGATGCTTAATGAGGGATATATCTTCTCAGTATTTAGTATCAGAGGAGCCAAGCAGATAATCTATGGCTACTACATCTATTGTCTACCTGATACCCCATCAGGTAACATTTCAATCTTTGAATATATTAAATGATTTAAAGCCCCACTGTACTACTTGTAGCTACATGTACTTGCTGCCGCTATATTGAAAAAATGCCTACCGGTAAGCAGTGCCCATTGGTCCCCCATGATCCTATTTTTCTTATGTCAATTGAGAGCCAATTTGATGAGAAAGTTACCTGTCAGTGACAATGCTGGGTGGTCTAATCCTTCCTGGCCAAACTGGTACAGACGGCCTTTACCCCCTCTATACAACTACATTCTGTAGGTTTACAAGATTTTTCAACATAAAATTTAGGACTTAATTTATTTGTTACCTTCTTGAATAACAGCTTTAAAATTCTATTCTGGGAACAACTTTCCCTACTGTTTGTACATTCACATGTATCTATTGTAAGAAGAATGAAACTCAAGAATCAGGCTCGATAATTACCCGATTTAAATCGGTTTCCCGATTTATTTTTTCCTGATTTTTTTCCGATTTGTCCCTACACCTGAATAGAATGGCACGGGGATACCAGTTGCATTTACCAGTTACCAGTTATTAAAACTCTACATGTACATCTTCAGACAAACTTTAATTACAAAAGGTACATATATACTTTGATCCATTGTGTCACTGACCCCTTGATATATACTGTGATCCATGCGCTTCTCAGATTCAGTGAAGAATGCTTCAAAGCCTGTGATCGGACAGCCAATGTACGAGATACCTCCCCAGCAGGAATGGTTTGAAGCAGCGTGTACCGTCTCTCAGGACAGACAGAATGACGTACAAGAACACACCAATGGACCAGGTAGGGAGATATATCTTAAAGGGAGTGTAGCCTGACGAGACTACATTGTACATGTCTTTCCCGTCGCCTGACTTGAGGCCAATCAGAAATAATACGACTACGGATGACGCAATATATATTTAAGTGTTTGCTGGGTTTTAAATATTGAGCAATTGGAGGGTTGTCTGTCCTTCATTTTCATCATCTCTTCATGAATTGGGTACTACATGTCCTTGAAAGGAATCCAGTAAAATGTAATAAAAATCGGAAGACTAAAATAAAATATGAATATAATATAAATAAATTTATATAGTAGCTGCAATATATAACCTCATTATCATTATTATTATTATTATTATTAAGATGTAAGAGAGAAGTGTAATGTGTATTAAATTTTGGTTTCATTTAATGAAAGAAGGAGCATAATGTTTTGGGTAGTGTTAAATAAATTGAGAAGTCTTATTCCTTTAACAAGGAATGAATACAGTGATGAATATATGTCCTGAATGTATGCAAGGATACACTGTAGGTCAAGTGTCTGAATCATGAAATGAAAATACGACTACCTAAATTCATTTTAATCAGGCTTTTCAATTTATCTTGGCTCCACAATTTATTCTATAAACGTATATGGATTTTACAGGGACAAAGATTTCACAAAGATGATCGTTCGTTCGTTCGTGTCTCCTTAGATCAAGATTACTGTAAATTTGATCTTCGGATCTTCAAAGATGATGAAACCAACCAATCATCATCATACTCTTCTACATGTATTTTATGTAATGAATGCAATGTTGTCAAAATTAATCTTGTGTACTATAGCTGTAAAGAAATTGGATTGAAACTTATCAAATGTGTGCTCGTATTGCCAAATCTTGTTTCAAAAGATAAATAATGATAATGATAATAATAATAATAGTGTAAACTTATAGAGCGCACACACCGTGCAAGATATTCTGCCCGTTATTTTCGATGGATTTCACCGACAATTTTTGTTCTCCTTTGTGTCATTAGGGCTCTGCATCCTGCCTGTTTACAAGAACATTATTCTTGAAATGTGGAATACAGACCTAGATCACATGGAATACTGCCATGCCAGTTTCCATAGCAACTACCAGCCCGACCACGCCTTTGATATGGAGCTTCAGTGGTTGACGTCAACGCCTGGAATTCTGAATGACCTGGTGAGTGTGTCATGTAAACATTGAGATTGCAATTTATCGGTACAGTCAGCCTGTCTAGAAAGACCACCTGTCTGTACAGACCACTTTTTTGTCTCCTTTAAACTGATATCCTGCCATAAGGTCGCATGCACGCTACCGTTATAGTGCTTTGTACACGTGAGCGCGTTATCGATTGGCTGCTTAATTCACGCGAGCGAGCCACAGCTTAGCTGCTTTATGCGTGCATGCTCGCATTCGAAATAGCAGTTATTGTTCATGCTCATTGTACTGTGCTAAGTGCTTCGCACGCGCTATTGATCGCAACATCAGATTATCTCAAAATAAACATGGTACAGGGGGATTTGTGGCTTGGCACAATGCGGATTAGCCCTGTGGCACTGGGCTGTATTCATTATGGCAGGAAAAGAGTTAACAGTGTTTCTGAATTATTCCCATACAAAAGGAAGGTATACATTTACATAGAGACCATCTGCCTACAAAGACCACTACTGTCTCCCTTGAGTAGTGTTTACATTCAGGTATCACTGCATTAAAACTAAAAGTTATATCAATAATGATTACTTTGTAGATTTATGATAGGTTTGGGATGATAGTACCCACATGTGCATATCCATCCCCAGGGATGCTTAGGTAGATGTACATGATTGTTAAAGCAGAACTGTTATTATTGTCACTGTGCTGTTATTGTAGCTGGGGGTGTTTCCCAAAGATCCTAAGTTGAACTTAACTCTAAGTTATGGAGAGTCATTTGTGGCCTTAAAATAAAATATATTCAAAAGTATTTTAGACTTTTCATTAATTCCAAAACAAGAGCATGAAATCTCTTTGATAAATAGAAAATATGAATGATTCGAATCAACATTTTATGCCTTTTAAAAAAACTTAGAGATAAGTTCAACTTAGGATCTTTGTCCCCCCCCCCCCCCCTGGTATTAGCTTTGCTACTCATATGCAAACAAGTGTTATTAAAACCATTACGATTATACCAACTATCATGCAAATAAACCATTATAATAAACAAACTTATTATAAATATATCAAATATTCCTCTTTCTCCTTGTGTCCTTGTAGATCATGAACTGGATGCGCCGAGCCCAGAGTGCAGGCTTCCACCTCATCCCGTCCCACGTTGATCCTTTCTGTTTCTGGGAGGACATCTCTGACCCCCTCTGTAGTCCTGTCTTCATACCTCTTGCCCTACTGGATGGGTCTACTATAGAACCTGATGTATTAGCAAGGGTGCAGGAGTTGATCCTCAACAGGTAAATCTAAAAAACGGTCACTATTAATCCCTTCTGAGGCTTTTCTATGTTTATCCTTTGGGGAGAACATATCTGACCTCCTGATTAGCCCTAGGGGGTGTTTTACAAAGACTAAGATCGACTTTAAGTTGAACTTAACTATGGCAGGCCATTCATGCCATTGGTTGCTCTCACCATTGGTCTCTCAATTATGATCTTTAGATAATATTTTTTCCTTCAATAATGAACCATCAAAAAATGTAAATTTTGTAGATTTTTTACCACAATTTATACGTCCCTTGAGACCAATGACAGTAAATGGTAAGATCAAACAATGGCATGAACGGCTTGCCATAATTACATGTAATACAACTTAAATTCGATCTTAGTCTTTGTGAAACACCCCCAGGTCACTTTCAATCCCTTCTGAGCCTCTTTTATGTTTATCCTTTGGGGACAACATATCTGACCCCCTGTTTAGCCCTGTTTTTATACCTTTGCCATACCATGAGGGTCGACCATGGACCAGGAACTACTAGTAAGGGTGCAGGTTGCTTGTAAGCCGGTAATTACAAATTATATAAGATAAATCCTTTATATTCCTCGCCCATGTTAATCTCTTCTGTTTCTGGGAGGATATATTTGACCTCCTCTGTAACCTAGTCTTTATCCTCCTTGCTCTACAAGATGGGTCATCTGTGGACCCTGATCTGTTAGAAAGAGTGCAAGAGCTGATCCTAAACAGGTACTCGCACCCCCCTCCAGTGCCACTTCCGTGTTAATCTCTTCTGTTTCTGACCCCTCTAACCCCCCTTTGCCTTCATCCTACTTGGGTAGTCTGACATTTGCCCTGTGACATTTTTCTAGATACTGAGATTTATTTCTTCCAAGGTATAGGGTTAGTGCTTATAGGGTTGCTATTTGGGGTTTAGGGTTAGGTTTAGGGTGAGGTATTGATTTTGGTCCAGGGTTGAAGTTAGGAATTTAATATTACAGGAGATTGATCACAGAGAAAATGTCACCAGGGGGTGTTTCACAAAGACTAAGATCAACTTTAAGTTGGAATTAACTATGGCTGGCTATTCATGCCACTGGTTGCTCCCACCATTGGTCTCTCAATTATGATCTTTAGATAATATTTTTTCCTTCAATAATGAACGATCAAAAAGGTAAATTCTTTAGATTTGTGACCACGATGTGTACGTCCCTTGAGAAACCAATGCCAGGAATGGTTAGAGGAACTAGTGCATGAACGGCCTGCCATGGTTAAGTCAAACTTAAAGTCGATATTAGTCTTTGTGAAACACGCCCATATCATGTGTCATAGAACCAGGTTTCGAGGGTTACACTTAGTGTACCCAGGCATTATATTCTCATACCCCCTCCCCTCAAAGCTAGCCAGTATTTATAAAAAAAACATATATTATATTTGTTCTCCCAAGATTTGGCTTCCTAGCCAACCACACATCCTGCGTGAGTCCGTTACCAGGGACGGTATCTAAGGACTCCCCCTACACCAGCATCCATGTGCAGTACGTCCATGTGACCGGCGTGGCCTTTGCCCTACCGACCCCTACCCAGGCTGACACGACATCACCCCGCCCTGACATGCTGCCTTGTCTCTGCTCCGCCTGGAAAGGTAAGAGAGTCTGCTCTATTATTTATTTATTTATTTATTTCTGATATTTATACAGGGTGGCACATATCACCAATTTGAATTGAATTGAATTGAACTTATTTATTCACCACCATTGAAAAAATTGAAACAAAAGATAAATGTACAATGACAATGTCAATATGACATAAATGCATGACATGAATTATAAAAAATACATGTTCTACAGCGATATACATGTACATTATGACAAATATAAAGTAAACTTTGCTTCAAGAGTAAAACAATAAATGACTATTTACAATGAGTTTGTGATCGATGGTAAAATAGAGTAAAAAATAGCACATGTGCTAGTCGAGTCTGACTCTCGTTATCTAAAGCCTAAAACAAAGTTATTTTAAAAATACATGGTGGGTTTCCAAATCTTATAAATTAGATTTGTGTATAATATTAAAATGGTGGTCTTCCACGAGGCCCTGTTTGGTAAGAATAAAAACAAATAACAGCATCAAAAACAAAAATAGATAAATACACAAGCATATAAACAGGTAAAATACAAACTAATTGGTATCCCCATGAAATATCTGATCATTCAAGAATCATCCTTGATCAAGATAAAAATGTTCTTAAGGTTTTGTTTGATCAGCTTTTTGTCTTCGAATTGGCAACATACATGTAGGTACTTTTCCTTAATTGTTTGCCACATTTTTCTATTTGAAGGTCATTTGTGTGGGAAGAAAATATATGGACAGAAACTGTCCTGAAAAGATAAGAAGTTACCAGATGTACAATTAAGATGTTACATGTATTATGAACTTTTTTCGTTGTGCCACTTTGAAGATTTGAATGCCATACTACTCAAAATTAGTGGTAAAAATGAAAATGTGGTAACACAACAAACAACCCCTTCCCACTGAAAAAAATGAATATTTTTACTGCAAGTAATCACCTACCGTAAACCTTTCATGGATATTTATTTCCTATTACATGAAGGAAATACAGTCAGTCACTGTTGTACTCATCAACTTATGCTCTGTACATTTGTTTTGATCATTTCATCTTTTCTCTACTGATTTCTTAGATTCCTATCTAGACTTAAAATAGGGGCTGTATGTTGACCATCCATTGATATAATGAAGACATTTTCCCTTTACTTGTAATGATCTGGCATGGAATTTACTAGGTGCCTTGGAGGTCTGTTAATGTCCTTTGGCAAGATATTAATCTACATTTGCCACTCTCCACCCAGGTGTTGAATGGGTACCGGTAGGAAGCAATTCTTTGAATGCTGTGAGCGTCGAAATCGGCTGTCTAGCAGAGCCGGGGTAATAGTTGGAGCGCCTTGAGCACCATGCATGGTGGATACTGGATGTGCCCTATATAAATATCCAATATTATTATTATTATTATTAATGATGATGCATGTAGAAAACAAACATCTTCTTTTTTCCTTCACAGAATCGAGTAACAACAACTCCAACGTTGGCAGAGGCAGCCATCTTTGCCATTCAACCAGGAGATCTAGGAAACGAGAGACTCCTTCAAGACCAGGCTTCCTGTGGGTCAACAACCACCTCCTCACCAAGAAATGGAAATCCAGTGCTTCCGGGGACGATGCCTTCAGGGAGGCGCTCCTCAACGACTTCAGAAGGCTCTGTGGTAATGAGGTTGGGCGCCTGGATGCTCTTGTTAGTATGGTAATGGAAGAGCAGAAGTCTGAGTAGTTCTTTGGGGGGAAGCGGCATTTGGATGAAAGAAATGTCTTCAGAAGGCTTTTCACCAATGTGGAAGGGAGCCTGGTTGTGCTGGTCAGTGTGGTAGCTGAAGAGCAGAAGTCTGAGTAGTTCTTTGCAGAAAAGTGGCTTTTGGGTGAAAGTGAGGTCTTCAGAAGGCTATGTGGCAGTGAGGAAGGGCGTCTGGATGCGCTGGTTGGTTGGTAACTGAAGAGCAACAGCAGTGAGTAGTTCTTGTGGGGAAGTGGCATTTGGGTAAGAGTGAGGTCTTCAAAGGGCTCTGTGCCAATGAGGAAGGGCACCTGGATGCGATGGTTAGTATGGTAACTAAAGAGCAGAAGCCAGAGTAGTTCTTTGCAGAGAAGTGGCATTTGGATGAAAGTAATGTCTTCAGAAGGCATTGCACCATGGAGATGGGCACCTGGATGCATTGGTTACCTTGGTACATGTAACTGAAGAGAAGTTGGCTAAGTAGTTATCGGGAATAGTTCTTCGGGGAATATGCTTTCATAAAAATGCTCTTAAATACCTTCAGAAAACTCTGCACCGATAAGGATCGGTATATTATCTGAACATTCTGAAGGGCAAAGGTCTGTCATTGAGTTATTCAAGTATTAAAGTAATGTCTTCAGAAGGTTTTTCACCCGTGAGGATGGGTACGGGGTTGTGCTAGTCAGTGTGGTAACTTAATCGATTGACTACTGGAACTGGGTGGCCCCTGTATTAAGCCTATGGCAATGAATGAATTCAGTAGTCAATGGGTTAAGAGCAAAAGACAGTAGTTTTTTGTAAGTGGCATTTCGGTGACATTTCTTCATCGAGTCTGCAAGGCTCTGTCCTATTGAGGATCTGCTGGTGGCTAAAGCAATGGAGCAGCAGAGGTCTGATTTTTCTTGGAGATGCATTTGGGTAAATGATCTTCAGAAGGCTCTCTTCAGCTATGGTCATCATGCAGGGAAGGTCTAAGTAGCTCTTTGGGGGAAAGGTGCAGGGTAAATGCTCCTCAGTGACTTTAGAAAGCCATATGCCACAGAGGATAGGCCTCTGCAATCTGCATGTGCCAATTTCTATGGCAACCAAACAACAGAAATCTCAAGTAGTTCTTCAGTGGCACAACCATTAGGATGAGTGCTCTTCAAGGACTTCAGAAGGCTCTATGCCAACGAGGATAGGGCATCTGGAGGTACTGGTTACCATTGTAACAGAACAGCATGTTGCCATAGCAATAGAAAAGTATCAACCTTCTTGCAGATGATAACAATTTTAGAGTATTCATGTCAGTCTCACGTTGACGAGTATCGCCTTGATGTCCAGAATCATTTGTAGAGAAATATACAAAGGAACATACTAGTACAAGAAAAAGAGGCTGTTAATTTAGTTATGCATATCTACATGTATATCTTATTTTCTTTCATTCTGGATTTGTAATATTCATGTGCCTTTGTATTTATATGTTCATGTCAAACCTGCCTTGAATTATCTATTGCCAAGTACCTGTAGATATCTGCCTGTAAAAGAATTTCATACATGTATTATTCTGTTATCTTATTAATATGTTTGGCAACCTACATTGTGTATTTTGATACTGAAGAAAAAGAGGATGGCGATATTTGTACAGTTCATATTGGACTACAGTATGTCAGAGTCTCTTTTCACACCTACGTCACGGGATGAACCAAAGTGGTAGTCCTGTAAAGAAAGGAGGGATGTTATTCTGAAAGATATGTTCTATTTGTTGGTAAATTATATGTAAATTCACACAA
This sequence comes from Strongylocentrotus purpuratus, assembly GCF_000002235.5. Taxonomy (NCBI): domain Eukaryota; kingdom Metazoa; phylum Echinodermata; class Echinoidea; order Camarodonta; family Strongylocentrotidae; genus Strongylocentrotus; species Strongylocentrotus purpuratus. Next base: position 30,003,520 of record NW_022145605.1, on the reverse strand, counting down.
CGAATCTACATTATTTCCATGTACATTTGGAGAATCATTTTTGTCTCGCCTGCATAGCAAAAGCGAGACATATGTGCCACTTTTCCGGTGACGGCGACTGCAGTGGCGGCGTCAACATCAAAAACTTAACCTAAGGTTAAGTTTTTAAATTTTTGATATCATTTTGACAGTAGAAGTTCTTATTCAATGAAACTTATACTAAAGGGTTATTAACTATTCCCAATCTTCTGAGTAGAATTTCAAGTCGCAAAAAAGGTTAATTAGAAATATGTTAAATGAATCTCTATTAGCTACATGTATGAATTACATTCTGAAGCTTTTATGTCTTGTTAAATGGGACATTTAGTGTATCTGTCCGAAAATCCCAACCTGTTGTACAATTTAATCCTGTTTCTTGTCATATTTTTCATCAATAGGCAATACAAAAAGTCAGTGGCAGTACATGGGTGTTTGTATGTGTTATTTTCTCATGTATTCACACTTGGTTGATATTACTGTTCTATGCACAATTCAATAACAGAAGCAGTACTGTGCTACAAACATCAATTATTTATCATACTGTTTACCTTGCTTTTGTTCAACAAATCTTGTAACTTAATCAGCGTACAATCAGTGTCTACCACTTTAACTAAATGTACATGTTCATATATAGTATAAATTAGCATGAAGAATAATGTTGTGGTATTTTCAGATTCTGAATAATCAGTGTTGCATAGATTTTATCTTTGTAATTGGTTCAAAGTGAACATTTTTGTCTTTCTCGTTGTACTATGTTGTCATATATTTTCCTTATTGAGTGCCTTGATCCGTTGTATTTCACATATTTTGTTATTCTGAATATCATTATAATATCATTGTTATAACTGTACGTTATTGGCCGCAAAATTATTACAATTTTCTTGCCTACTCATTAAGTGTGGTTGAACCATCCTTACAAATTACATGTAAGTATTGATTTAGCAGGGTTTTGTTTTCTTCTCTCAATCATACGGCTGTTATTCTTGTGTTGTTTAGAGAGAATTTTAACTTGATTATATATTTTTCTAGAAATCAACTTTTCAATTTGTTACGATTATGATATTTGGTACTTGATTGTAAACTTTGTAAAGCAAATGATTTGCTCTAATAGAAGCACACTTTAATGTACCCCGATTTGCTTTATAAAAATAATACATGAAGGTTTAGATCTGCTAGTATTTTCATTACCAACATTTATTTGTACATGTGTATATCCCTTTTTTCTGTCACTCTTCCCCCACCCCTCTCTCTCTCTCTCTCTCTCTCTCTCCCTCTCTCCCTCTCTCTCTCTCACTCACTCTCTCTCTCTCCCTCTCTCCCTCTCTCCCTCTCTCTCCCTCTCCCTCTCTCTCTCATTATTGTTACTGTTTTTCTCCTTCTTTCTTGCTTTTTTCTCTATTTGTCTCCCTCTCTCTCTCTCTCCCTCCTCTCTCTCTTTGTTTATCTGTCTATCTCTCTCCCTCATTTAAGTCGCTCTCTTTCTCCTTCATCCTCTCTATTCTTCTACTTGTCTTCCTCTCGCCCATTCTCTCTCTCTCTCTCTCTCTCTCTCTCACTCTCTCTCCCCTTCTGTAATCATGTCTGATGACGTGTATTACAACCCATTCTATCTTACTTACATGTGCATGTCCCTGATTTGTGAAGGAAAAACAACGTGAGTTTTGGTCGTGTATGTTTGTTCTCTGAAAGTACATTGTAAATACGTCAAAACTGAGCAAACACAGGGTATTCAAATACATGTAGTATCTCCAACTGCATTTTCCACATGATCTTATTTTAGCAATGACTTTGTACTATTTCTACTTCTGCATGCCTATTCAGTTACACTTCCCATCATTTTGTATGACATGCAATGTAGTTTCAAATGTACTGAGTTTTCATGATGTATTGATATTTCATTCAGCGAAGGATTTGATTGAATCAAATAGCATGTTGTATGTGTATGTAATAAATACAATCAATAAAATTAATTGGAATAATATTACATGTAAGTGTGAAACACTGTAAGATAATGGAGTATAAGTCAAGAGGAAATGACACGTTCAAAACATACATGTATATTTCATATGACAATTGTTGATATTTAGTGTATGATATAGAAATTTAAAAGTTGATTGTATAGCCGATTAAAATCTGTGATTTTTTTCTTCATGCCTGTACATGTACAGTAAATCTTTGATTGATAATTGAGAAAGCAATTTTTTTTTTTTTTTGGGGGGGGGGTAGGGGCTTTGGAGGAACTATTTCATTTTTCATAGAATGTAAATACTATGACTGTCTTGATATTACTGAACTTCTAATCAGGTCACATGTTAACCCGTTGACTACTGAATTATCTAATTCCCATAGACTTAACGCAGAGACCTCCAGGTTCCAGTAAGCAATGGGTTAACTACATAATGTGTGCTAGAATGAGTGAATAGTTCAGTCACTTTCGTCTTACCAAGAACATTTTCTTTAGAAGTACAACTTCAGTGTCAAGAGAATCTGTGAGCATGAATTCAACTTGAATTCTTCTGGTGTAAAGAATGAATATTTATCAGCAATATACTTTTGTGTGTGACATATTCTAGTACTACCACTGTACATGTACATGTGTATCTGTGTTTGCAAAGGATTTATTCTCTGTCAAGGGCAACATTTTCTATTCCATCATTTGCACAACAGGATACTTGGCTCATTCAAGATGGACATTTGTTAAAGCCCAAGTCCACTCCAAATATAACTTACTTTCAATAGAACCAGAAAAATCAGACAAACCAATCAAAAAAGTCTGAACAAAATCGGATAACTAATAAGAAAGTTATGAATTTTTAATGACATGAAAAACTTTGAAAATCACTACAAAAATTGGCAAATTACTCATGAGTCTGTGACGTATGGTCCTCACTATCCACTAATTATTTTCTGTATATTGATGATATAAATTTCCTATTTTCACCCTAAGAATATTATTTCTTCACACCAGCATCCAAGTTAGATTGATAGTAACATGTTTTTGTGTGGATGCACAAGTAAAGAGTAATTTGTGTCCAGTTAAATCATGAAAAGTTGAATTTTGATAAACTATTTATATAAAAATCAATAATTATGAAATACAATATTCAGAAAATAGTATCACTTCTTCAAAATTCATAAAAGTTTTTGGGAAATGTCATGCACGCAATAGGATACAAATCATATAACCTGGGCAAAGGCATGGAGAAATCTAGTTTTGGGGGATAAAAAGGGAAATTAATGGGATTAAACTATATAAAGCAATTGATAAGTTGTGAGGACATGACGTCACAAACTGATAACCATCTTGGCAATTTGTGTTGTGATTCTAATTGTTCCATAGTTTTACATACTTTTTCTAAAATTCATAACTTTCTTATTAGGTATCCGATTTTGCTCAAACTTTTTTTGATTGGTTTGTCTGATTTTTCTGCTTTTATTGAAAGTAAGTTATTTTTGGAATGGACTTGCCCTTTAAAGGCTGAATTGATTAGTTTTCTTCAAATTGGCAACTGTTGTAATCGATTGTATTGTGACAATCTTCTAATGATAAAAATGTTGTATCAAGAAAGAAATGGATATCAATTATGTCACAATAAAAAGAAAAGTACCTGCCTAATATTGTATGTAAGGTAACTACATTGATTTTGAACTTTGTATCAATTGTGTTGCCATTTTAGAGATCTTAAAATTATTTTGTGTTTAAAGTATTTAACAATTCTTGGCATCAAATGACTTGTTAGCACACATGCACACGTACCCACCTGCAAAGAAGCCACGGGTCGTGCAGAAAATCTGCTCAAGGATCAGGAGACTGTTTCATAAAACTTGTTACCAATAACAAATGCTTGCATTCTATGAAAAATTAGCTCTCGGCCAATCAGATGCTACGATTTCAGTAGCTTATAACAGTTATTGTAACTTGTTATTAATAAAAAGTTCTGATGAAACAGGGCCCTGGCTTGTGTATTTTATAGAACTTTGAATCAATAGTTACTGAGGCAGTTACCACATGAATGTCATTTGGTAATTTGTTTTTAACGGTTATAAGTATGCTTTTAATATGTGTTCTGTTCCTATATGAGACGCTACCGGTTTACAACTTTGAATTCTTCCATCATGGTTTCAGGATTTTTACACTGCTCGATGATTGATTATAATAAAAATGGAGATTACTTGAAATACATTGATTAATTATAATTATATACCTATGTACATGTTTTCTTCATTTTAGTTCACCTTTTGGTGCTGTCTTTTTATTATTTTTTATTACTTTTGATTTACCCTATTCATGCAATTTACACAAAGTACATGTATCAAAGATGATTATGGTAAGATATGTTCTGCTGAGAGTAGACAAGATAAGATCAAATTGATATAAAATCTTTTTTAATGCATACATAGATAGAAATAAAAAAAATCATGAATGCATTGCAGCCTCACAATCATTTATGTTTCAAACACAATAGTAACTACTTTTGAAAAATCACCTTTTTGAAATGTGCAAACACTACATGATTTCTATGGGGCATACAATAGGGTATTTAAATCGCCCTTGAGTCAATTTTAATATCAAAAATAGTTGCGATCGTAATATCTAAGCAAATTAAGATGACATGATAAGTAAAACAATAGAATATTTATTTTACTTATTGTAAGTACAATATAAAACGGACCAAATACAATGCTTTTGTAAAATCATTCAATATGTGCATTATATTTTCATCTAAATATATTTCTGATTTGGGAGTTCAAACCTCAACAGTACAAACAGTATAAACATTACCTAAACATTTATTATATATTTCCCAAGAAGAGACATAATTATTCCTCTATCCATTTATAGTCCTTAACCCGTCATGGTTGCATGTTTCTGAATTTCAAGCTACACATGTACAGGCAGGCCTGCACTTTAAAAACGGAGTTTAATTGCATCTGTGTAATTTGTTAAATGAAAACGAATTTTCCATGAAACATCTATAATGAGGTGTAGATATATATATATATATATATATGACGTCAGACTGTCTTTCGTAGACAATGGAAAATGATGATTTTAAAGTATACCAATCTCCCAAACATGTTTTGGTCTTGATGTGATGGGTTCCATGTAGATACTGTATTCAATATATATATATATATATATATGTGAGCTTCAATTATTACTTCTACAAATAGAAATTGTAATCTAAATACATTCCCACCTGAAGTATTCCAGGTAAAGTTTACTTTGCGTTGGTTTTTATTAAACCTAGATATACACAAATATTTCCCTTTTTCAGATGATTGGTACACTATAAGTATATATATAATTATATATATATATATATATATATATATATATATATACAACATATCAAATATTCCTTTGTATCTCTTTCATGAATCATATATGCAGAGACGAAATATATATAAATCCTATTTAAGTTAATTCACTAATGTTGAGACTTTGAGTATGATCTTTTGTGAAGGCCCCGCCAAAATACTTCCTGTAATTGTTCACGTTATATCAAGGTAAAATACATGAAGCTATAATGGGGGAAACAAGAGCTTATGATGATAAGATGTTGCAATGCAGTGCACAACTTTACAGTAGGTACTCGAGTAGTCATATTTGCGTTCTTAGCAGTAACTTGATTTTAAAAGAACTTCCAATACATGGGTTATAGAATTGTTTTGATAATAAAAACAACTTGAAAGTTCACTTAAATAACGGGAGTAATCGGCTTCCCATCACTCTTTTTACAAAAAGAAGACAACTGGCCGTGATTTTTTTCTGGTCCAATCGTGCGGCAAAGCGATATGAAGAAGAAAGTCCCAGTCGCCCAACTGCACACCATGATGATCTGGAGAGCGATGCCGAGCTGGGTAAAGATGATGACATCGGCTGGGAGCATGAGAGACCCGGCGACGAAGCTGGATAACGCCGCCATCGAGTTGGCGCGCGAGATAGTCGAGATGGAGTAGTGGCTCCGAGACCGACGATCGGTGTCGGGGCCGTGAAGATACGCGACGCCGTAATGCAATGTGAAGTCTACCGTCAGACCGACGATCAGTGCCATCATCGACGATTCGAAGACGTTAAGCTCCCAGCCGGCGAAGACCAGAGCCGCCAATGCCGTGATCACCGCGCCTCCGATCGACAGGATAATCAGGAGCACCATGATGATGTTGCGGCTGGTTAGGAGGACAACACCTGCAGCAATGGCGATGGACAAGGCCAGGGAAGTCCGGGCTCCTCTTGCGAAGCCTAGGGTGTTGTCAAGAAAGTAAGGTTGTTTGTCACTGAAGGTCACAAACCAACCCTTACGGAGTCCTTCCGGGGCAGATTGCATTCGGTCATTGACCCAGGATGAAGCATTGTTCCAAAACTCATTCGTCTCTTGAAACTCGAATCTTTCAAGAACGGAACTTTCGAATTGCACATAAAGGGCACTTATCGAGTTGTTAGGGCCGAAGCGCGGACCAGGAATTGGCGAATTACAGGGATACCTCTTGCAACGATATGCTATAAATTGCGGTAGACATTCATCGAAGAGAACTGATGGCAAAGGAAAGGTGTCTTGATTACAGCATCTATCTATCTGATCCCCTTCAATTGCAGGTTGTACGCAAGGTTGTTGCATGAATTGCCCAAAGGATTCAATAAAGCAGTCTTCGGTGATCATCGTCGGTCTTTGATAGAAGCCCTGTCGACGCATCTCCTGGCAAAAGTTTAATAGCCACTGTTGACTGTCTTGGCTTGAAAGGTTCAATGGTGCTTCTAAGAGAACATGACCCCTGTCGTCGGGGTCCCAATGATCCCCGTTGTCTAACGGAATGATTCCCCAAACTACAATGATCGGGAGCTGAGAAACGCTTGCATTTTCAAAGTCGAATTTCCACTTAAGAACTTGATCGTACCTTTCGATGGGATGCGCTGGTTTATAGAGCAGTATATCACCACCAGATGGTAGAGATAGCCCTGGCTTGAAGAAAACTACAACTAACGACCCAATAAAGAGAATGGGAAACAAAATCAGCCAGACGAAACGAAATCTTAGAACAAACTTCGGCAGATGAACCCTAAAGAAAGAATGAATGATATCACCCAATATTCTCATTGTCTTTGCGAAGAAAACTTTATGCTTTGCAGAAGGGGGTTTGGACGTCACCTTTCTCCTGTGGATATACTTCTCTGATATCATGACTGCAGGTGGAAGCCAGATGATCGTAAGACAAAAGTTTGCTAAGATCACCATTCCGGAGTAGATGGAGAAGAGACGAACAGTTGTAACAGCACTGAAGGCGGTCACAAAAAGCGCAGCGGCATTGGTGAAACTCGTGACGAACATGGTGAGTGTGGCCTCCTTGAGGGTTGTCCTCAAGTCGTTCACTCGAGAATGGTCAGTGGATAGTTTTAGATTCTTCCTCCAGATGTCCATGAATATGAAAGCATCGTCTGCACCTACAGCTATCACAAGGATCACCGCCAGGAGCGACATGAACGGGAAGAACGCGAAGCGAAACACAACGAAATGGAAGAAGTATCCGATCATGAGCGACAGTGCCATCTGCAACAGGACTAGGATGGCTGTGAGCAGAGACTCCATGTAGATCCAGATGATGGCCACAATGACGGCACATCCTATGCCGACGTAGAGGAAGTCTCCTCGGAGTGCATTGGAGTAGGTGCTTAACTTGACCTTCCGGGTATCCACTCCGATGCCTGTAACCATGGTAACCCCATCATCCAGAGGTTGGTGGTAGATGTTTTCCAGGTAGATCAACTTCAGAGCGTCCGCATCATCACTTAAAGGATACAGGTGAAGATTCAGGTTTAACTCGGCATCAACGGTGTTCAGAGACGATGCGAATGAACCAGGAGTGAGGGCATAGAAGATTAAGTACACCGCATCATCATATCCGATGCATTCAAAAGGTACCCGCGATGAGCAATTCTGTTCTTCACTGCACCCGGGTTGCAGATCGCCGGAACTGTAAAAGGGTGCGCAGTGCTGAAGGAGAGGCATCATGCGATCAACGTCATCACCCGTGATGTCAAAGCAGGAAACCCTGTTGTTCATAGTCGCGATGTAGTTGGCGAGAGACCATGTGGCACAGCAGGCACCCGATGCATCTCTCTTACAAGCTGTTTGAAAGTGGGACGTGTTGCGAACGATGACGTCATCATGACGACACATTGAAATCAGGTGCTCACGGGTGAGAAGGTTGGGGTTAGATGGTGATGAAGACTCGAAAACCATTCGAAATCCACTGAAATCTACGTTCATAAGAAATTAGAGGAAATGGGAATGGAAATAAAAAAAGCAATAGATAAATAGAGTGAGGGGAGAGAGAAAGGGGTGGGTAAAAGAAGGCGATGAAAGACGAAAAACAATCGATGATAATGGTATGCAAATCCTCGTCCTTGCCACATAAGAATTTAGATTAAATTACCCAAACATCGGCACATACTCAAAATATGATACTAATAACTAAACATTTATTAGCTTCTCGTCTTTTTGTATTTTCGATTCACCTATTGACACGTTTCTGTATTTTACTACTGAATTTTCCATCATCTATAACACTTTTTTCTCTTTCTTTAATTATAGGTCATTTTTTGTTGTTGCACTTTTGCTATTACGTGATGGATGTCACCTTAACACTCTATTCGTATATATTTTGTAACGTTTTTGTGAGGAAGGGATTCCAATCCAATCGTAAGTCATTCTCCAAAGCACGATCAGAAGAAATTTTTTGATTCGTGTTGGCCTGTTCATTCCACATTTATTTCAATGCAAACATTACAAATAACAATACGGTACACTAAATTATATTGCTTCGTTATATTGGTATATACCAATACCTGGAGTGCCGCAAAAGTTAATGGTGCCTTCTGGTTGCGTGGTGTTTTCGACGGATTGTGAAAATGACTGATCATCGGGTTCATCAACGGATGCGACGTCGACTCCGTTTGGTAAGACAGAAAAGAGTTCTTCCTCTCTCAGAAGATTCTCAAACGCGATGAGGCGATCGTGGATAGGTGTTCCTCTGGCTTCAACGCCCTTTGAAGAAGAAAACAAGAAATAGTGGTGTAGCCAGTCATAAGGAGAAAAAACGGGCTGGGGTGTAGGGGGTGGGAGGGACGGGGGAGAGAGAGAGGGGGAGAACGAGAGAGAGAGAGAGAGAGAGAGGGAGAGAGAGAGAGAGAGAGAGAGAGAGAGAGAGAGAGAGAGAGAGAGAGAGTCGTTTAGAGAGAAAAGGGAAAGGATGCCACAACCCCTAGCTCTCAAACCCACTAAAATTGGTCTTGCCTGTCAATTCGCCTTTCATATATCGAGGAAGACCAGGGCCGCCCCGTCGCCACCCCTACCCCAGCATGGCGATGCGCCCTCTTTATTCCTAGACCTTTACCATGTCACAATCATTAAGCAAAGATTCGAGTAGGCGAAAATTGATTGTGATAAATTTATTTCCAGTTTTTCCATGAAAACATTTATTTGTCGACTTGTACAATGAAATTCATATCTATATATTGCCCACCAATAAAAAATGAAAAAAAAAAAAATATGCAAGCTCAGCCTATCCTTTTATCGCCGGCATGAGCAATAGTGTTGGGTAAATATCATTTTCATACTGTCATAAAATCATAACGTAATTAATATTAATATTCTAATACCTTTGATGCATCATCAAAAGCAGGCGAACCATATAAAGAGACAACCGTAGCACCCATTAATATGAGCAGCACGAACTCAATGACACAGACTGTCACGGGAAAGCTCCAAAAACACTTGGCCAATCTGAAATGAAACATGAAGAATAGGACAGAAGAATGGAAGATGTGATGACAATTCATTTCTACTATTGAATTGAAATGAATTTATTTCCACATTTGCATTAAAAATACAGAAACAAAGTTATATACAACAGAAAAAGTAAACAAACATCAAATACATGCAAATTAAGAAGATAAAAGGGCAAATTTACACGACTTAAAAAACATACAATGTAAATGTGGGGGGATCCAAAAAAGGTGTTGTCAAATTATGTTTCCGTACGGTTTAGAAGCATTTATACAGTTTAAAGACAGCATAAAGCACACCAAACAACAATACAATATATCGATATTAATAAAAGGCAAGAATGTTATTGCACTTATACAGATAGTGACATAAAAACTCAGATGTTCTTCCTATTTTTTAAGTCTTTTTCTCTTGCGTATTCACACAATTTGATTCCTTGGTTTTGTTGCTTCCCCAACAAGCCAACTTTTCTCCCCTCGAAATGTGTTCAGAGAAATAATACTTCAACAAAGTATACAGGCATCAGTCAGTCACTCTATCACTCCCGTCGCTCACTCAATATCACCCACTCATGCACTCACTCACTCACTCAATCAATCGATCAGTCAATAATTTAATCAATCTCTCAATCTCGTATAATCACTCACTCAATCACTTTATTAGTAAATCAATCACTTAATCAATCAATAATAACCAATCACTCACTCAATCAATCAAGCAATCAATGACCCAATCAGGCAATCAATCAGTCACCCACTCACTCAATCAACCACTACCTTACTCAATCAATCAATCAATCGATCGTTCAATCAATAATTTAATCAATCTCTCTATCGCGTATAATCACTCACTCAATCACTCAATTAGTAAATCAATCCCTCACTCACTCACTCACTCAATCAATCAATGACCCAATCAGTCAATTAATCAGTTACCCACTCATTCACTCAATCACTCAATCAAACACTCCCTTACTCAATCAATCAATCTATCAATCAATAATTTAATCAATCTCTCTATCGCGTATAATCACTCACGCAATCACTCAATCAATGACCCAATCAATCAATCAATCAATCAGGCAATACATGATAATAATAATTGGACAATATATAGCGTCTTTTCCAAAGGATACAATAAGGCGCTGTCTCTTAGACTATTAACACTTTAAGAGGAGTTGTACAAATATGTTTTCAGTTGTTTGTGAAGAAATCTAGTGAAATACAGTTTCTTAAGAACGAGGAAAGTGATAAAATATTCGGGGTAGCAATGAGATAATACCACATGACAACAATATTGTACCAATTCAATACTTTGGAATATATTTGTTTTTATAATTAAGAACATTAATATTTTCCCCATACATAGTGATATAGTTTTCAGAATAACACCCGTGTCATCTATACAGCTGAACAAAATTTCCTTAAATTTCTTTAAATTCTAAAACAGAAGTTACTTTGACATTTCATAACAAAACTTAACTTGTGTAATAACTCCCATTTCCAAATAATTTTCATCTCTTTTTTTATTTTTAAAAGAAATTGAGTACCTTCTCCCTCACGTAGCCCTTATTAATGAGAGAAAAGGGAGTGGTTTCCCTAATCTGTATAACTATTTTCAGAATACATAACATGTGTAATGTAAATATGGTATATTTAGTAAAATAAGATGTAACTATATATTTAACTTTCTTTTTATCCCCTATTTTCCTTAATTATAATCATGTTAAGTTTAGTTAAAGAGAGTGTTGGTCTCCGAATAGTACACAAGCAGCTGCGATGGCCGAGTGGTTAAGGCGTTGGACTTGAAATCCAATGGGATCTTCCCGCGTAGGTTCGAACCCTACTCGCAGCGTCATGTGGTTACCTTTTACTTTTTATCTCTGTCAATGTCATTTTGACAAATATTTCGTTATACGATGACTGCTAAGTATGCTATTGTAAGATAAACAGTATTGGGATGTGATAATTCCATTGTAATTTGATTACCATAAATTCATTAGGGTTTTGTTGTTCGAATGATTTACAAAACCTTTGGTATGTGTCATTAAAAAAAAAATCCAATGTAACATTAAGTTGACAGTGCAGTACAGGCTCATTTGATGCAATATGTTGTGTTAATTTCTTTAGTAATGTTAGTAATGTTTGATCTTCTTGGTGATTGAAGTTACGTTAATTTGTTCAGTTATGTTAGTAATATTTTATTTTCTTGGTAATTTAAGTAATGTTAATTTCATTAATAGTATTGATTTTTCTTGAAGTAATCTTGATTTATGTACAGCGCTTTGAAACTGTTATGTCACAAGCGCTATATGAATTGTTCGTATTATTATTATTATTATTATTATTATTATTCCAACTTACATGCCGAAGAAGGTGTTGTTCCTTTTAGGTAGCCCACTTTCGTCCTCGTCACTTAAGCCATCCCGCCATTGTGATATAACAGAGGGAGGGGAAGGTGGAGGGATTGAAGTAACCACGATTGATGAAGCTTGATTCGGCATGTTAATGGAGTCTTCTGTGACACCTTAGCAGAAGAAGACAGTACTAAAGTATAATGATAATAAAGTCAATTTTATATAGCGCATAATAATACATTCTCTATGCGCCTTATAAACAGTCAGTTACACAATATATTACATGATTAATCTAAAGGTTTAAATATGCATGAATTAACATAAATATATATCGTATATAATGATGAAAAAATCAAATATAATATAAATGGTATAAACTTATGAGCACAATTACAATAGTTAAAAAATTACGATCTTATTGTAGTAAGGAAATAACATTACTTGACGTAAACTAGTCATATACAGACTATTGAACGAACATAAATGTCTTCAGAAGTGATTTGATATGGAAGTACTCACAATCCCAAAGTCTTGGAAATTGAATGGCACTGATGGTGTCGACTCAAGCCACGGTATGAACATTTAAAGAAATTGGTAGCTATATCAAGCAGAGCGTTTCATTTCGCCTTAGCAATCCCGCTCTGAGCGTTACACCTTAGCAGAAAAAGTACTCACAATCCAAAAGTCTTGGAAATGAAATGGCGCTGGTGTCGTTTCAAGCCACGGTATGTTTATCTGAAGAAGTTGGTAGCTATATAGCAAGCAGAGCGTTTCATTTCACTTAGCGATCCCGCTCTGATTCTCAAACACTCATATATTTGATTCCAACAAACTATTTTGCTGTGTGGGACAATAGAATAAAAGCATTCATGCTCTTGCAAGGGATTGCTAGTCTGGGGGTGTTTCACAAAGATCCTAAGTTGAACTTATCTCTAAGTTGGACTTAAAAATTATGGAAAGCCATTAGCATCTTTGAGAATATTTTGTAAAAGTTATTTTGAAAGGCATAAATTGTTTATTCAAATCATTCATATTTTCTATCGTCAAGGAGATTTCATGTTCTGGATGTGGAATTTATAAAAAGTCTAAAATACTTGAATTTCTGCTTTTGAATATATTTCATTTTAAGACTCCAACGGCTGTCCATAATTTTTAATTCCAACTTAGAGTTAAGTTCTACTTAGGATCTTTGTGAAACACCCCCCAGATGGCTTAAATATCAGTGAACCAGGAAGCTAATGCTCCATGAATAATTTTGTTTGGCATAATATTAAGACCATTGATCAATATCATGCGTTATTTGATTGCAAACAATACACACTGTCGTTGCTCCCCCCCCCCCCCCCCTCTCTCTCTCTCTCTCCCCCCCTCTCTCTCTCTCTCTCTCTCCCTCCCTCTTGTTCTCTCTCTGGTCTTTTCTGCCTCCACCTCCTCTCTCTCCGATCTTTCTGTCCCTCTAATCTTGTTACTCTCCATTCTCCACTTCTCTCTCTCTCTCTCTCTCTCTCTCTCTCTCTCTCTCTCCCTCCCTCTCTCCCTCTCTCTCTCTCCCTATGTCTGTATGTCTGTCTCTCCATGTCTCTTTATATAAATATATTTCTTTCTCGCTCCCTTTATTTTAATTTTATTCTTAAGGGTCTATTGTTGTATTTAGTTTCCTTCAAATAAATTACGCTCCACTTTCTTTTTCTCTCTCCCTCTTTTGTTTCTCTCTCTCTCTCTCTCTCTCTCTCTCTCTCTCTATGTCTGTCTGTTTGTCTCTCACTCTCTCTCTCTCTCTCTCTTTATATCAATATATTTCTCTTCCCCCCTCACTTTATTTTACTTTTATCCTGAAGGGTCTATTGTTGTATTCAGTTTCCTTCAAATCAATTACATTCCACTCGAAACTTCAAACTTCAAACTTGAAAAATAGCAACGGTTTCGATCAAAGTAGTGCAGATAAGTGTAAACATAAGATGTCAAGCGAAATGAATGTAGGTCTCAGGTTATTGAATGATCTCTGTAAGGTTCAAGAGCTCTTTTCTCGAACTTTGGACTTTACTTGAATTCTTTGTTCATTTTTTTTTTCCTGTAATGTCGAGACCCAAGAAACGATTTTCATCAAAAAGGGCTGAACAATGGAGATCTGGTCTGGTCTCGTTTTATCTATTTTCAGTCAACGCACGAACTTTGGTGAAAAACTGAAAATATATTGTTTAAATCTGTTAATCTCCATTCTATCCCTCTCTTGTTTACTCCTTCCTCCCATTTCTTATTTTAGTTTTCCACTTTTTCTTCTTCATAGAAATCTTTCTCCTTTGCAACATTTTATTATATTTCATATATCATCCTACATCAACTTTTCTCTTGCATATTCCATGTTTTCTTCTTCTTCTTCTTCTTCTTCTCTCTCTCTCTCTCTCTCTCTCTCTCTATCTCCATCATCATTCTCTCTACTTCTGTCTAGCCAAGTCCTCCTTTCTCTTACCCACACTCTCTCTCTATCTCTCTCTCTCTCTATATATATATATCAATCACTCAATAACTCAAATCTACATATATCTAATGTATTCATTTATGTAGCTCACTCCCTCTCTCTTCTTCCTTCAAACTTTTCTGTACACTTTCTCTATCTCCTTCTTTTTGATTTCATCTTCATTTCAGTTTCATTTGACACATTCTCCATTTGTAAACCAGCATGTTCTACTGCATGTATAAAAATGCAAAATTAGTCATCATTTCTTTCGGCATATCATATAGATATAATTCATTTTTGTATTTTTAAACATAAATATATATCTTTGTCTATACATTGAATAATAGAGTAATACTCGTATGTAACAAGTCAACCGCTTCACCGAGATGACTCTACATGTACATATATATATAAAATATTAGTATACTAAGGAAGTTTTATGTCTTGATAAATATGAAGTACATGTAGTACATTCTCCACAAATTACTTCAATAGCCCAGATACGTGCACTTAAAAACTACACAAGTCTGTCGATCCTTGAGTGTACTTATTAAGTAAACATATCTGGGCTATTGAAGACATTCATGAAGAATGAACTACATCACCATGTCCTTCATATTTATTCTAGCCCTTGTAAATACAATATGAATATAATAGACCACAACGCCGACTATCCATGAGTGAGTTTTAACTAAAGAAATGTTAAGTTGAATAATACTGACCTACTGTTTGAACAAGACTGTGTCATAGGGTGGTCTTTTATTTTGTTTTCCTTTTAAATTTAAGAATCAAGGTATGGAAAGGAAAACAGAGATACAGAGAGAAAGAGAGAGAGGGGATGGGAGAGAGGCAGAGAGATCGAAACAGAGAGTGTGGAGACAGAGAAAGAGACATGCACAGACAGATGGACAGAGCGGAGAGAAAGAGAGAGAGAGAGATAGAGAGAGAGAGAGAGTCTATCAACAGCAAAGCAATGAAATATCATTACATAAATTAAATGGCACCAAAAACAAAATGTATCAAAATGACAAATGACTGAATTTTCAGTGATGACTAATTGATTGTCGAGTAATACTTGGTCAGCTCTTGTACAATTCTCATAAAAGGCATACAAACGTTTCTCCTACAAGTGCATGTAAGACAGGCTCAATTCACTCCAAACATGTACAGCAGATCTAACTCAGGGTTAGAGTATAGCATTGCATTGCTAGTAATAACAGAACAAAGAAATCACTTGGTAGACATGATTATATGTACATTAAAAGATGGCATTTCCATTTGATATGCTGTTTTAGGTCCCAACCATCAATGAATCAAGAATGTAGATGTACATACAACATTCGCATATTGGATTTCATTTTCTGATCGAAAGTAAAACTCCCAAACTTTTTGTGCAAAACAAATTTGCATTCACCAATGCAACCCCTGTACAAATACCCTTGCAAATGAAACTATTTTGAGTCAAACATTTTTGTGGTAAAAAAGAAACATGCAATGATTTGCAGCATAAAAACTTTCATGTATCTGAACCACCCAAGATATTGGCCAAAGATTATGTTCCTTCATTCTTATCAAAATTCATCAGCACCTATGGATCAAGAAAACATGGACAACTGTTTCGATTCATTAAGAATACAGCAAACTCCTTTACCATTTCAATTTTGCCAACTCCACCCAAGATATTGGCCAAAGATTATGTTCCTTCATTCTTATCAAAATTCATCAGCACCTATGGATCAAGAAAACATGGACAACTGTTTCGATTCATTAAGAATACAGCAAACTCCTTTACCATTTCAATTTTGCCAACTCCCCCACCCCCCCCCCCCCCCCACCCCCTCCCCTCTCCCCCGGCCCCCTTCAATCTCTCTACACCCACAATAAAAATTGCAGCACAAATCAAACCAAAAAAATAGTATTGCTTCAGCACCAGGGTATTAAAAGGAAGGAAAATCAGTTGCTTGACACTTGACCTCCATGTAAGTAAGAGTTCAACGACCTCAAAATCTTTGTCATATATTCACAATATGTTTCAAGAAAAGTAACATTATTCTGTAGCACTAATGTCACATGAATTGAAAAATTATATGGCTGTTCTAAGAAAGAAAGAAATGTCTGATATTGGCACCAGATTAAAAGAAAGGGAATGAGTTGCTTCACATTTTTTTGCATGCAAGAAGAGTTCACTAGATCGATCATATTTGGCATGTATTAATAGTCTGTTTCGAGACAATTAAAACTGATCTGTATCACTAATGTAACATAAGGAAAATTACATGGTTGTTCTACTAAAAGATGTATAATCATTGTATAGAGGCACCAAATTTATAAAAGGGGAAACGTTGCTTTAACTACGGTAAGCAAGAGTTCAATTGACTTATTGTTATCTTTGCTCTACACTCAAGATATGTTCCGAGACAATCAATGTTGTTCTGCAGAACTTATGCAAACAAGAAAAGAAAAGTGGACAGAACATTGTTGTTCAACTCAACTAAACAAAAGTATTAAATTGAAACCCAGTTCAGAGGAAGAGAATATCAATTTCAATTCACTTATTATCTTTGGTATTCACAATATTCTTAAAGACAATCAATAAACAGAATAATGCAGCAATGATGTTAAAAAAAAAAAAAAAAAAAAAAAAAAAATGATACAACTGCTCTACTCATCAATAAAAATTTCAATAATGTACTGTTATGGCAATGTCCAATATGAAAATTAATGCTAAGCTGCAATAAACTTATGGCAAACTCAAATTGAAGTACTTTTATGAAAATAAATTGTATAAATTATTCTTTGTCTTAATTTAACAAGCAATAGGCAAGATCCCTGGCTAAAATCTCATTCACACAACAGAGTAATCAGCAAAAAAGAACAAACTAAAAACAACAAATAAAATAATTGTATGCCAATGAATGGGAATTCAATTGGCCTCACGCTACAAAGGCAGCCATGCTGATTCAGTTATCAGTTTGTTATGAGATACAGATTTGGACATGTACTGTGATCATTTAATTTTAATTAGCTGCAGCAGTTTTTCTTTTCAGGTGGTTTACTGTTTCATACATGTATCTGTACAAGTCTTCTATTAATCAATTAAATTTCATTTGAAGAAAAACAAATCAAGAACAACAATTTGGTTAGATGCTGCTTATAAGTATCGGCTTGCATGGTGATGTACATGGTGCAGCCGTACTGTATAACAATTTGGTTGTTATCTTTCACTTTGGTCTGGGATCATGGCTCATTGGCTCCATGGGCAAGAATGGAACATAAACTGTATACAACAAAACATGTGCAGCATCCTAAGCATAGAGTCACATCGAGGTCCCAAAAGGGAATATACAATCAAAAATGCAATAGACATGACTTACATGTACAATACTAACAAATATATTATTAAGTATTTTGCAAGTGGTGTCTTTGGCAGACTTACAAAGACAATAAAATGAATATAAAGCTCTTGTACCTATTAATTAAAGCATTTTGTCCGAACTTCATGTACAGTTGTGGCAAAGTCAAGAAGAATCAACATCAAAAAGTAATCTGAACTGTATTTCATATTCCAGGCCAATTGACGTTGGGGAAAGCCAAAAGACAAAAGACAAGTGAAATGAAATATACTTTTGGGGTGGACAATATTTTAAATAATATTATTAAATCATGAATTTATCCATTTCATTTTTTCTTATCTGTACACAAAAAGTGATAATTTGATAATTTGAATTTCTACTTATTCAAGATGCAGGAAGACAAGACAAAAAAAAATGTGTAAGTGTGCACATCAGAAATATGCACGCAAAACAAGCAATATTTACTGTTTTTAATGTTTTGATAATTGCACTCCACATTCATGCACATACATCATATTTGGTATGAATAACAGGAACACTTGCTTCAACTTTGTTTCATGTGATTTCTAAAAAAAAAGGTTACAAATCAAAGACACACAGAGGTTTATAAACCATTCAAAATTATCATGAATCTCTTGTTATGTTAAAATTTCTTCTACATACTATTATAAAATTGTTTTTATTATGGCTAATCATATACATGTACGAATTCTGAAAATAACTTCTATGGTTCTATCTTTACAAACAAAGTCCAACTGTGATTGCAACTTGTGTCCTAATTTATGTTTCAACTCCTGTCCAAATTTGAATCCAAACATACGTTTAAAGTTGTGTCCAAACGAATATGGGCTAAAGTCAAGATTACCGGTAGGCACTGAGGTACGGTGGTTCATTCATTTAGCTGTCAGGTAGAGGGTTCAAATCTCTGCACAATACAGATGTCCTTAGAAATAAGACATTACATACAGAGTATGTTCTTGGAGATGGCTCAAAGTAATACTACAGCATTTATTATGCGCCATTGGTCTAGTAAACTATTCTGAGTCGCAGAGGGAGATTATAACCCTAGCTTTAGCACAGCTGCCATTGTGGCGCTCTAGCATTTCAAGGAATTAATTCCTGCCAGGTACCCATTTACATCACCATGTCTTGCCAAAGGATATTAGTGATGCGGCAGGAATCGAACCGCACACCTTGTGATCGACAGTCCGGTGACATATCCACTGCACCCTGACACCTCTACATAGTATTGAAATATGACAGCCTTGTATGATGTATTCATCATGTTTTTGCATATTGAATAGTAATAAAATGTCAGAGAGTTTACAGGGAACTTAAACAACCATCAGTAAATTTGTATACTTGTATGTCAGCATTAGATTTTTAGTATTTAGGTTAACCCTATTTAGTCCCTCAACATTTTTCGCGATAATTTTTTTAACGCAAGAAAATCTTGCACTGAAATTTTGTGACTTATTTCTTTCGAGTCTTGCACATCTTTTGAAAGAAATTTTTCGAAAATCGGACCTACCGTTACAAAGTCACGTGTCGTTTTGTCTTTGCATGTCAGCCCGAAAATCGCTCATTTTTGTGATTTGTGTACAAAACATATCATGAAAATCTCATTTTTCAAATAATGAGATAAAACATTGGTTATTTGGTCTTGTTTATAGTTTAGGTGTTTATTTTGGGGTCAAAATAGTTGAATTATAGCTGGAAATGAAATAAAACAACAAAAACAATGAAATACATGCAGTGTAAGTTAAAAAAAACAAAGAAAATTATCAAAACAATAGATAACATAAGGAATAACCCTGGTTTTTCAATTTTTTGTGTTGTATTATTATTCCAAATGGTCTAACAAATATATGTAGTGAGAAAGAATGCTTAAATATGAATAATGTCTGATTTATGGGCAAAAATGTTAATTTTATGACCTTATTTGCACAAATTACCATAGATATGCAAATGAGTAAATTTTTCAAAAAATTGAAATTACCATAGTGTTCTATACACTTCACTTGACATGTACGCAAATTTTCGCGGCGATCGGGCGTTTCACGGCCGAGATCATGGGGGGGGGGGGGTGGGCCTTAGAAGCCCCCCCCCCCCCCCCCCCCCCCCCCCCCCCCCCCCCCCCCGGGCTATGCAGTTTCAAAATAGCCCGGGCTAAATAAGGTTAAAGCTCCAGTCCTAGAACCAGTAAACCTTAGGTGAAACTTTAGTTAGATTTTACATTATCCAGCTCTGTGCAAAGTACATGGCGATAGGCTTCCTGGCACTGGGAATCTATGGACACATACTTATTCTTTTATAGCTTTGTAGATAAAAATATATTCAAGCATATTGTCCACATTGTCAAATAAACAGCGTTCTTCCCAGGATAAAGGATCAAAATGTCAGAGTCTCTGTATTCTCAAGCCAGAAATCTGTAAGCTTACCCTTTACATTCCGACTCATGCTGATCACCTCTCTCATAATACTGTCATACACTTTCTCGTCCCCGCAAGCGCTACAGCGCCATCGCTTGGTCAGCATGTGGTTCATGGACCAGAGGAAGCCTACGTTGTCGAACCGGCCATCCACGTGCTTCTCGCGGACCTCCCTGATGCTCCCACTCCGCATCGTCCTCCTCTCTTCCGTGAACGCGACGTCAGGCTCGTCGTCGTCCATGGTGTCGACGATGTCGAAGCTGCTGTCGCGTCCCACCATGATGGGGATGCCGCCGCTGGAGTTCCTCCGCCGAGGAGCCTTCACGACCTCGCAGGGCGAACTTCGTCCCTGACCTGTCGGGGTCACGGAGGGGACGATGGGAGTCTCGTCCGGGGAGTTGATTAGAGAGACGAAGCATACTCCTGATTTGTGGATGTATTCCATCTGGTGACCACGCCTACTGGAATGGAAGCCGAACCCGTCAAAGGTGCCACGCCCCTTATCACGTATCAAGGTAAAGCCAAACCTGGAGAACAAGAATGCAAATAAGATATAGTATTAACTATCTGTATCTTCCAATTGTCTAATAATAATAATAATTATAGGCATCTCTATAGCGTCGTCTAGCTAGGGTTACTTTTCGGAGGCGCAATAACTATTACCCCGGCTTTAGCCTTGCTGCCATTGCAGCGCTCCAGCATTTCAATGAATTAATTCCTGCCAGATACCCATTTACCTCATTTGGGTCGAGTGTGGCAAATGAAGATTAATGCCTTGCCAAAGGACATTGCAATATCGGGGATCGAATACAACTGTTCAGTACTTGCAATCCTTTCTCAGCAATCTGTAATTAGTGATTGGTTTAGGGATAGGGAAAGTTGTCAGGGAAGGTGTTGGAAATTTGAAAACCAAGAAACAGACTGCAAAATGATAAGTCTACTTCTAAAGAAAAGCATTTGTGAATTCAATTTCATTGTTAGTCAAATAATTGGTTACAGAGCCAGAAGAGCGTTAAGTCTGCATAAGAGCACATGAGTTAACCCCCTTCTGGCTCCAAACATACGGTATCTAAATCACCATAATTTAAAGCCCCACTGTACTACTTGTACCTACTTGCTCCCTCTATATAGAAAACAATGCCTTAGCGGTGCCCATTGGTCCCCCATGATCCTCTTTTTCTTATGTTAATTGAGAGCTGAGTTGATGAGATAGCCACCTGTCAGTGACCATGCTGGGTGGTCTAATCCCTCCTGGCCAAACTAGTACAGACAGGCTTAAAGTCAAATACCTTGTATATTCCTTATCATGCAAATGACTATTATACTTGCATAACATCCATTTCCCCCCCCCCCCCCCCATTATATTAACTGTTGCGAAATTTGGAAATCATCTCCAAAAGAGACTGCAAACTCACTTTTTCATGATGAGTTCTTGGAAGAGGTCTATGGCTTTGTTCCCCGGTTCCAGGCCCAGCCAGCTTCCACCACCACCACCGGCGACGCCCTCCTCATCCAGCATCTCACCACCGATGTGCCTCCGGTTCACGTCGTCCTTGAGGGACTGGATATCGAGGGGTATGAAGAGGGGGCAGCGCAGGGGGTTGGCAAACTCGGGGTGCTGGTGGAAGGGGTCGGTGGGGGCGGGGACGAGGTGGTAGCCAAACGTGTTGGCCTTTCTGGACCACCCCTGAAGCTGTGGGGCGGAAATGAGACAGGGGAAGATTGGAATATAAGAATATTTCTATTTTGTCTACCTCTCATTTGATGGTTCTTCTATGGTTTTAAACACAATGATATAGTTTCTCATATATACATTATATATTTTTACAATGTGTGACCAAAACAAATTTCCATGTATTCTTGTGAATTTGGATGTATAAAAAGAATTGAATTGAATTGAACAAATTGAAATGAAGAAAACATTTAGTAGTACATGAGATTTAATCAATTATTAAATATATTTCAGATTTAGGTAACAAAAAATAGATAAAATTTAGATCATCCCTTACTTACTATCTCATACATTTATAATAATAGATAATCACTTTCAATCAAGCACATGATTGAAAAACTTGACATCATGAAAATGTCAGTGCCAAACTCATACAACAACTGTCAACTAATTGTTTGTTCTCGTAAAGTTTGTATCGTACATTTCACAATAACAGGGATTAGAACTCGAATGCAAAGAAATGAATGTCCATGTCACTAATTGCCCATAATGTCCAAAACAAGACTGATATTAGACTCTTATGATGCTAGAGGGTGATTAATATGTGGACATGCACATAGCTGTTTGATTACAAATACTTACCATTTCATTCAAGAGGCTGGGGGTGCAGACTAGCCACTCCACCTGGATATCGAACGCCCGATCCACACTGTACTGGCCATCATAAGTCACATGACACCACTCTACACGGTCCGTCTTATTACAGTCGATCTCTAGCATCACGTTCCTGATCTCTTGGGGCTTAAACGCTGTGAGAAGAGAGAGATGGTAGGAATGTAAGGTGGTTTTCTCCATTGGTAACAAGATTCGCCTGTAATTCACACCTACTATTTCAGAGGAATTTAGATGTACATTTTCATTTTGTTTACTAACAAAAAAAAGGAGGGACATAAAATGCATTTAGAGTTGCTCAGAAACGATGGGCAATTCTCGCTACCCTAAATAGGTACGAAAATCTCGAAATTCGCGAGACGAGGTAATTTTCACTCTCTCGGGTCGTCACTACAACTTCCGGTATAGAGTCCCATCCCAAGTCACGGCCTTCATCCACCCCCATTTTTCAGGGTTCTTACGCTTGGAATCATGAGCCCAGCACTGTGCAGCCTCACAAAAGAAAACCATCGTCACTGATGTCAAAAGACGCAAAAAACAACGAATGAAATGTTCAAATAAACTTTGAAATATTTGCGAAAAAAAAACAAGACCGAGCAGACGACATATTCGGTGCATACACGTTGTGTGGCGACGGCGTTTTACGTTTGCGCTATCGCGCGCCTGCACAGGAAGCTGTAATGTCGAAAAGCTATCCCATAATGAAATGCGCGTTTTCAGGATTTTCCCCGGATCTCGGCAGAATCGCTATTTGGGGTAGCGAGAATTGAATAGTCAACATGTACACAACACCTCTTCAATACAATTCAAAGCAAATAAGCTATCCCCCAACAACAAGTTTACAGCTACATGTAAAACTTGTCACAGAAAGTGTTTGAAGAACACCACTACAAGTAATGCAGATGCATCACTGCTTTCCATATACAGTCAAACCTGTCTATAGCGACTGCCCAAGGGAAACACAAAAAGTGGTCCTTGTAGACAGGTGGCCTGTGTAGTCAGGTGGTCACTAAAGCAGGTTTGACTGTATAGTAAGGGAAAGATTATGACCCCTGCCATCTCCAAATTATGCTCTAACCAAAGGACAGTTGTTTTGCAAAGATAGACATGGAAGTTTAACATTTCTGGCTTGTAACTCACCTCGACTACTAGAAGGCGCAGATCCAAAGCCGGGCGTGCTACCCGACATCTCACGCATGCTCCACGGTGATATGGGATGGAAGTCCTTATCTACACCACTGCAAGGCATCTCATTGGCATTCTGTTTCCATGACAACTCCTCCATCACAGCAACCTAGAAGGTACAGTAGGATGACAGATGGTGAATAGACGATTACTTGGTGATAGCAGTTCTTGTTAATTAGCATGAAAAAGCCTGCAGGACGTGACACTGCGTTTAATAATAATAATAATAAATTTATATAGCGCAGCTTTTATACAAAATATATTCAGCTGCGCTGGTTAAGAGCTCCTTTTTACTAAATTCTACAAAATAAGATCACTCAGTTGAACAAATAAGTTTTTAAATTGGATTTAAAAACATTAAGAGATGAAGCGCTTCGTATTTCTATTGGCAAGCTATTCCATAGTTTGGGGGCAGCAATAGCAAAAGCACGGTCCCCAAGAGTTACTTTAGTTTTGCCATGGGGAATCGGAAACAATAATTTATCTGTGGAACTGCTCAGGCTACGACTGTGTGATTGGACTTTGAGTTGAAGTAATTCTTTGATGTGATTAGGGGCTTGACCACTCAATGATTTATAGACAATTAACAATATTTTGAATGAGATTAGCCTGAAAACTAGCATCCTTTCCTTCTTGCATCCTGTCTCCCTCATCCCTCCTCACTACTTTCCTCCCCTCGCTCTCCTCCTCCTCCTCCCTTGCATCCTTCTCTATCTTCCTCCTCTATATTCCTCCTCCCTCCCCCTATCCTCTGCTACCTCCTCCTCCTTTTTCCTCCTCCTGCTCCTACCTTCTTCTTCCCTCCTTCCTCTTCCTTCTCCTCCTCCCCTCCGTCCTCACCATCACCATCAATAATAATAATAAGAGTTCGTTCTTATACATCCCTTTTCAGGACCCCAGGCCCTCTCAAAGCGCTTTACAGAGGTATCTTATTACCCGGGCCATCGGATTCAGGTTTACCCGCACACAATATATGCACATTCTCCACTCCCTGGGGAGCATTCCAGCCAGGCGGCATTCACCATCACTATCACCATTATCATCATCATCATCACCACCACAAACACTAGAACTTGCATCACCACCACCATCATTATCATCAAAACCCCATCATCTCCATCAATATCATTATAATCACCGGCATCCTCACTATCATTATCAATACCAACAACCATCATTAGCACCAATTCAATTTTGTAGTTATACAGTGAAACCTGTCTATAAAGACCACCCAAGGTAGACAAGAAAAGTGGTCTTTATGTACAGGTTCCTTTAGTACATGTTTCAATGAGAACCCATTTTCAAGGGAAACAAAAAATGTGGTCTTTGTAGACAGGTGGTCTTTCTATACAGGTTGTCATTCAAGCAGGTCTGACTATATATACAATACCAACACGAACGTCCATTATCAGCACCAAGTCCATTTTGTTCATACCTCAAACCAGTGGCTAGTGAAGTCATTGTTGATGGGAAGCTGAGGGATGTAGTCACCCCACAAGTGCGATTTGGTTGCATCCGAAATGGGAGGTACATTCTCTGGAAGCATCAAGCAGTAGACGTAGAAGCCATGGAGGAAGGGGATGTGAGGTAAGCCGGATGCATGCTGGATCAACCTATTATCTGACATGTTCTGAGTAACACAAACGAGAGGCAAAAATAATAGCATTACGACAAATGAAATCTCAGTTTTCTAAATTCCTTTGTTCCTTTCTCTATCCACAAATACAATCAAAATGCTACCTGAATTTCACTTTCTTCTTTATTTCTGTAATGTTATTGTTATAATCTTTTCGTGCCATCTGCTCACTCAAACACTTGAAATAATTCACTCATTTTGTTTATAATAACGTAAGAAAACTTTTGTATAGCAATACAATGAAGGATTTTTATGTCAAAGTATAATGTAAACTTATTTTGATTTCCAATATTGACCTATGAATTGAATTGAAATGAAACTGAAATTTTAATATTATAATTTCTTGCACAGTGATCCACTATTTCATAACTAGCGATTACACATACATGTAAATAATACTTAGAAAAAAGTAAACTTTGCAGGAATGGTTTTTGATTTTACATACATACATGTGTGTATATGCAGTGTGCTAATTTACACTACAACATTAATGGGAAGGTCAATTTCTTATAAAGTAATAATGATAGCAGAAAATAGGAGATACTGAACAGTGAGAGTTTGAGAAAAGTTATATAAAGGATAAGAAACTTATGAATTTTTAAATCTGTACTCAATGAAATGCAAATTGGCAACTATGTGATTTGCCTCTTTCATTTGTTTTGTATCAAAAATGAAGAATACATCTATTTCATAGAAGGAGTATATTAATGTGAAGATGGCTGAGCAAAAAATAAATCTAGGGCACAGGTACTCACTCACCTTCAACAGATCAAAAGCTTCTACATCGGTGACCTCATCGCTGAATGACCTCTGAACCCAGGTCATAGCCTCACCAGACATGAAGCAGTTTGGGGGGACCCCTTTCTGTCCAGGGGCAATGAACCTCAACCCTTTACTGGAAAGACATAGAAAGGAAAGAAACGAAATTGCATCAGTGCTGGTTTTCAATTTATGAACCCATTGCTTACTGGACCCTGGTAGTTCCTGTATAAAAGCCTATGGGTATGAAAGATTCAGTAGTCAAAAGGTTAAGTCATCATTTCACTGAGCCTTCATCTTGGCTATTAAAGTAAAAGGGCTTCAATCTTATTCAGAATCATTATCGAGTAGTGTACTTTAGCAAGCAAAGCCTTTTGCCTGAATATTAACATGAGCTAACAAGTCTATGGAATCTGATGCTGGTTTGTGAATATTGGTTTTTGTTTGACAAGCAAAGTAAAGTACTGGCTGCTTTTGTGGGCAGGTATATGACCTTGGCAGGCATATGACCTTGTGACCTTGGGCCACTCCAATGGTACAACAGCTGAGGGTTATTTGTGTTTCCGTCTGCTGGCTGAAGATGATGTCATTTTATGAGGTCACAATGAGCAACTGATCAAGTCATAATAACTCTTTAAATATTATTCCTTACCTTACAAATGTGGTAAAACTTACTACTCAAAGGTGGAGGACATAAAATATTTGCAAACACTCGCTTCATTTGAGACACCTGCAGAATCTTTGCGGTCTCAAATATCGCAAGAGTACCAATTCTTCTGATCTATGCCCTTCTGGAATACTGTAAA
This sequence comes from Strongylocentrotus purpuratus, assembly GCF_000002235.5. NCBI lineage: Eukaryota > Metazoa > Echinodermata > Echinoidea > Camarodonta > Strongylocentrotidae > Strongylocentrotus > Strongylocentrotus purpuratus. The sequence continues at coordinate 29,976,385 of NW_022145605.1, read as the reverse complement.
CGATGTTATTTTTGCACGATTAATTTTTCGCGTTGAGCAACCCCAAAACATATTCGCGGGTCTACAAATTCACGTTGCACGCAATTCAGCCCGTTCAAAACATGCATAAGAAGTCATGCTTATATTTTTGCGAGTTCTAAAATTTGCTATTGGAGATCTTAGCGCAAAATCCGTGAAAATTAATGTAACGCAAATATTTCCACGTTTACAGTAGTTGAAACTAAATTGAACTCAAGTTTCAGATGAGATGTGTACTTGTATACTGACCTTGGATCAGCCATAGCCTTAGCAATGACTTGTAGTGGAGTGCATATTGTAAGGGATTCTTCACTGGTAGTGGCGACAGCAGGTGCATTAGGAGGGTGTGGCGCTGGGCTACCAGTCCCACTAGCATGTCTCTGTCTATCAGGCACTGGAGAGGACCTACTACCAGGGTGTGTCAGGTCCCCTGCGATGGGTGTCTGGCGACCAGAAGAAGCCTATTGATGGTTTTGGATGGTTTCATGGTGATATAGAAAAACTAAATTATGTCACATTAATGATAAATATTAATATTTGTACAGCACATATCACAATATTACGATATAACATTCTAATACTCTTCCAAAGTGCCTTGCAATTTCATATATTACTCTGGTGGATATATCCTCTTTGATATCCACTTGATGTCTTGGTTGTGAGAGACAGTTGTACATAAATGCCAAACCTCCAAACTTTTATATATTCTACCCCCCCCCCCCCCAAAAAAAAAAAAAACATTTGTGACACATTTTCTCTGGACTCATAAAAGACTCATCTCAAAAGTTCTGGCATATGATTGACACAAAAGCAGATATATAGTTGTCCCCCATAAATGGTGGCCCAGAAGGATTAAAATTAAAAAAACATACCTTTGGACCTCTTGATGTGCTCGTCTGCCTGCGGATACCATTGAGGATCTCAACGAATCTCAGGAACGCATCGGTCTGGTATTGTCTGAAGGCGTGGTCCCTGTCACATGACACTGCCTCTGTCGTGCTGATCCCATGCTCGTCTGCAAAACGCTTCACCAGCACGGGCGTGTTGGGGATCAGCAAAAAGCGGGACCTCCAGAATTTCAAGGACTGTGAGAAGGAGGCCATATTTGAAGAGGGTTACTGAACAAGAAGAACTTCACACAGTAAAACTTTTAAAGTTTTAAGCACACCATATTTATACGAGGAGGAGAAGGCAGTGGATGTGGTGGAGGAGGAATAGAAGTATTCTGCTTATGTATAGCAAGTATCTTATCTAACATCCCAATACGATCAGGGGGGGGGGGGGGGCTTTCAAAATCATTGCTGGCATACAGGGTCTTGGAGCCCATCCCCAATACACACTGCAATAAAAACTAAATAATAAATTTTCAGGGAACCTTTACCTCATATTCAGGCTGTGAGGGTTTAAAAAAATAGAGAGGCGTCAGCCCCCAGGCAAAATAGTAAGCATATGACTTTACATCTCTACATACTTAATCTATTCTTGTACATTTCAAGAAAACTGATACTCAGTAAAAACTTACATCTACCAGAGAGAATTCATTGTCGTGCGAAGAGATGTAGTTATCCAGATAGTTCCAGTTGTATCTCTCTATCTCCTCGTGTCTGAATGTGGTCTGAATGGGTGAGTAGCCTTCATTCTGTACGGACCAGAGCTGGTAGGTGTACTGGATGGGTTCACACAGGGATGGATGCCTGCATAGAACACATACAATGTACGGTCATTATGTAATCATTTAATTCTGTACAGATTATTGCTAGTATCAACACAACATAGGTTGCGTTAATTGACCAATTTTTTGCCGAGAATCAGTGTTTTCAAATGCCTTTTAGGCAAATTTTTAAGGTGAAAAACGCAAAGCCTTTTTCAAACATCTTTAGATATGGGCATATTGTAAAACAAACAAAAAGTGCATTTTGAATGTCATATACAGCCAGAATCACATTTACGAGACATGATAAAAGCAAAGCTGTTTTGAACCCCACATACGAATCGGACCTTCCCAGATTAATTTCCGGTTCGGAGGCTAGCGCCCACCATGTGTTGTGTTATGTTGTTGTACAAGCATGTGTGTGTAGTTGACTTCCGAGAAACTGTCTGAAATGTTTGAATGCTGAAGGAGGCAATTATGCTACATACCTTGGTTTATAGATCGTGACTGTAATAGTCTTCCTCTCGAGATGCAGGCATAGCTTGTGGAAGATACGACCAATACTCAGCACATACTCCTTCTACAAAATCATGAGTGAAAAAAAAACCGCACAGATGGATTAGTATTTTCTATGGTACAGCCACACTTTCTTGGAATCTCAGTGAATTTAATGGGTATGTTATACCTGGGGGGCATTTCATGAAACAATTAGACTTCAGAAGAACCTCCACGTAATGTAATTCAACAGTATCGATTCCTCATCTGAACTATGGATGAGCCTTTTCTGGTCTCTCACAGGCAAGCTCTGAATAATTTCAAACAATTTGCAAGTTTTGCTGCATGCAAAATTTGTACACATTGAAGATTCCACCAATGCTTTGGTATAAGGTGTGATGCATTGTGCATGGAGCCTCAAATAGTATGTCTTTTAATCCATGAAAGACTATTAAATCCTCACATAATAAATCAATAAAGTTGGCCATGTAGTTTGGGTTTTTACAGCTGTGTATCAATCAGATTATTTATGTCTGGGGACCGACCTTTAACATCACCATCCTAAAGACATAACTCAGTCTCAAACCGGGGTCCGCTGAGTCAGTTTGTAGGCAAAGACGGAGAGCTGACCAAGTGAACGTACCACTAGACCAAATCACATCACATCCAAAAGCATCAAATATTTAATGCAAAACTCATAAAAAAGAGGACATGTTCCCTTTTGAGGGGTAATGTATGACAGATTAAAATATTCTCCTGCTTCGATCAAATGATTTGTGTATAGTTTATACTCTTGAAAACATCTGCCTACCTTCTCTGGATTAGTGATCAATGGAGGATGACGTTGGCTCCTGGTAACAGATGATAAGTCGAGGCTGGGTAGGACCACCAACTGGAAACCCTGATAAGAAGCAACAATATAGTCACAGTGAAGTGATTAATATATGTCTTACAACTTGTACAAGTATCTACATCATTGGTGATAGTGAGCACCACACAAAAAAGGTTTTTTTTTTTCCCCTCAACCACGCCCCCCCCCCTCCTTGAGTAAAAAAAGAAAGAAGAGGATTTGGGGGGGGGGAAATGGCATCCAACAACATTCCCCCCTTTTGAGTATGAAAATTGGGAAAAAATAGGGGAAAATAGAGAAAATAAGGGAAAAATAGGGATAACATTGGGAAGAAGAAAATAAATCAGGAAAAAAATTGGGAAACCGATTTAAATTGGGTAATTATCAGGCCTGCTTCTAATTATACATGTACATGTACATGTATACAAACATTAGGAGAAAAAGGCACCTCATCATCAACATGAGATGCCGTTCTGAGGCAGGGGCTAGCAGCTAAGCAACTCCAAGTTCTTTGATCATCAATCCTTGTTCTGAACTCGCCATGGCAAAATTCTGTCCACTGCTTGTTGTTCTAAAAGAAAGCGATACGCTGGCAAGGAACAGTGTATTTCTTGGTTTCTTTATCACTCCTTCAAGAAAGGCACCTAAAGAATTGTAAGAATCTTACTCCTTCGGAGACCATTTATAGATGGGCTTAACTGTCATGAAAGGACCGATGATGTCCTCCACTGCTAAGAGCTCATAGTTGAACCCCAGGAAGTCCATTCCCAGCTCTAATGTCCTTTGGCAAGACGTTAATCTACATTTGCACACTCCACCCAGGTGTTCAATGGGTACGCGGTAGGATGCAAAAGTTCATGTGGTTGGATGAGCAAGTGTGTGCTTGTAAAATAGAGACTGGCTGGAATGCTCGCCAGGGAGAGGACAATGTGCATACATTGTGTTCGGGTAAGCCTGAATCCGATGACCGGGGTAATAATATATCTGTAAAGCGCTTAGGCATATCGTTGTATCGATGTATTTGGCGCTATATAAAAGCGGAATATTATGATTATTATTAATAGCAAGTAAATGAAAGAAGAGCTTACCTGTAGAAGTCTTTGTGGTATAAGCTCCTGAAAACAGCCACCCCGTCATGAAATCATAGTTGAATTCTACAAAATATTTTTCCCAATAACTGAGGGAAATGAGAGCTCACCTGTAGTAGTCTTTGTGATATAAGCTCCTGAAATATGGCCTCCACTGTCATGAAAGGACCGATGATGTCCTCCTCTGCTAGGAGCTCATAGTTGAACTCCAGAAAGTCCCTTTCCAGTGATAGCCTGTCAGGATAGAAGTCGGTTGACACTGGCAGACAGGCCGTGGCAGTCAAGGACTTCCAGTCGACACCTGTGTATAGTAAAGGGAAAATGACATTAACCCTTCCTATCCAACCCCATCTACGGAATTTGCACATCATCAACATTCATAGACAGGTTCTACAACACATGTACTCCTTTCTATAGAGACAAAAATAAGGAACTATTGATCAATGTAGACAGGTGGTCTTGTATAAACAGGTGATCACTATAAAGGTTGTACAATTTGTAGACCATTGCAAGGCATTTTACTATCATTATGATACACCAGTTGGGTTCTCATTATAAAAAATGAAACATTATCAACAAACACCTGAAGGTCTTGGCGCTCAAAATTAGCTTTTCTTCCCCAAAACAGAGTCTTTGTCTTGATCTAAGAAGGTAAGTTGGAATGTAGTCATAGCAATAGATATATTGTGCTTGGAATTCAACTTGATTTTTAGCTTGGTTTATTGCAGAGACAACTTATTTCATATTTGATCTTAAAAGGCATGAACGATGTGAGTGTGTACAGATATACAGATAAGAGTGCATGGTCAATTCATACAAAGTATAGTGCTTTACAGTAATTAAAGGCGATGTTCAAATACACACACATGCAAATCATACCGAATGTCATACAGATATAAATAGGAAACATGGATAATGGTATATCACATACATACATGTAAATGTAAACATGTAGAAATTATTAGTGTATCACAGAATGGAATGTTTCTATTATAAGGCGGTACAAAAAAAATCAATAAACCAGATATAGTGTATAAATAAAAGCTGTTGCATGTTCCACATTATGTAAATGTATGGTGGGCAAAATGAGAAATGTTGAAATATATGCTTTTTTAGGCAGAAAAGAAAGCAAAATGATAGTACTGTATATAAAGTTCAAAAAACACAAATCTAAATTAAAGTGGAGTAATAATGATGAGGGAATATACATGAATGTATGGTGCTGGATACAAGACAAAGAAGAATTCTTTTTAACTCAGGGTAAATCATTTGTGAGAATTGTGAGAAGATGAAAAAGAAAGAAACTCTGCTATTTTTCCAAAAAAATTAAAGATGGTGATTGAGAAATCTTAATGAGAAATCTTAATGATACTGATGTGTACACATTTACACTGTATATGCTCTTTTTTTTATAGGACAAAAAACATGTAGCAGACACAGACAAAGGCAAACAGATGAAGGCAAACAGACAAAGGTAAACAGACAAAGGCAGCAATGAAAAGTAAAGAGAAGTGAATAAGAAATTTTCAAAATATATATGTAAAGACAAAAGGAAAAACAAGGAAGATCAAACACGGGTAGAGTTTGGTCCAGGAATGAAGTTGGTAATTCAGTTAAAGTGCAGAAAATTCACCAAGGAGGGATTGTCACCAGAGCATGGGCCATGCAATGAGACAAACATAACACTAGAAACAGAAATGAGGAAAAGAATAAAGCAGATGTGAAGACAATGGAAGGAGACGAGGAACAGTACCAAAGCAAAAATCAATTCAATACATAAGAGTATTAAGCCGAAACACAAAAATGAGGAGCCACCAATTTAAGAATAAATGAATGAAAGAAAGAAAGAAAGAAAATATTGGGAAGTGGGGGATAGGGGGAACAAAAGGAGGGGGGAGGGGGTTGATGAGCTCTATGACAGATAATGGTTTGAACATTCATCATCAATAATATGTAGAATGACATCAATAGCAAATAAAACACACAGAGAATAGAAACTGCATGAAGACTGCACACACAACACGATTAAGGGGTGAGAAACTTGAAAAGGCAGTGACACACGACAAAGGCACATGAACTCAACAACGAGTTCGAAAGAGGGGCATAAGAGAGAGAGGGAGAGAGGAGGGGGCATGCATTGCACCTGTCAGATAATGGTTTGAACATTCAAAATCAATAGCAAATAAAGGGCAGAGAGAATTGAAACTGCATGATGACTGCACACACAACACAGCTTAAGGAGAGAAAACCTTTTAAAAGGCAGTGACACACGACAAAGGCACATGAACTCAGAAACGAATTGGAAAGAGGGGGGAGGGGGGGGGGCAAGAGAGAGAGGAGGGGGCAAGCATTGCACCTGTCAGGGTGTATGGGGTCCACTCTTGATTGCCCGTTAAGCTCCAAAGGATGTTGAGCCTCCGTAGCGAAGGGTGCTGCTGCATGAGATGATCCAGGGAGCCTGGCCCATCCGACAGACCGCGTGTGCCTGGGCCGGGTGGAAATGTGTGACATGACTGACTGAGATAGGACAAGCATACATGGCTCAATTTAACGTTACTAAACCCAGTGGTGTGAAAGCTTTTGCGATATGGTCAAAATCTGGTTTGTCCGGTCACTCCTCTAAAGCCTCTTTCACACATGAGATGTTAAACAACGTTTTTTTTTTTTTTAATGCAGTAAATAAACGTTACATACATGTCCATGTATGTAAGCATAGCAGGCTTCCTATTTCTGTAGCTCCTATCACACAGATATGTAAGATTGCTGGGGGGGGGGATTTGTAGCATGCAGCTATTTTTTTTCATACCCAATCTTAATTTATTTACATGTAAAGATGTTTTTATTTTTCCTCAGCATTTTTTCTCAAGGCTGTTTACCATGTAATGTGTTAATTGAGGCTCAACGTTTTGGCAAGTAGAGTGTGCAATTGGACACTAGTTAGGTCTGTCTAATTCTGATAAACTCTTATGTAACCACAAATATTTTGAACCTGTTTAAAACAAATCTGTCATGTGAGCTTCTACAGCAGCCGAGGAGGATCTGCATCCAACTCAGGAGTAGGGATATGTCATTAACATAATTATATAAACTGAAGGCAAACTATACGTACCGATCAATATGTACATTCCTAAAAACATTAATTCATTCAGTATTCACTCACTAAATGCTAAACCTAGGTTGATAAAGATTATTTGAACTCAGATAACATCTATCAAGCACACATGATGATATGAGCAAGCTGATTGAATCAAAAATTTCATATATACCGGTAGGTATTTCTAAGAAATTTCTACTTCAAAGAAAATTGATGAAATTAAAGAGCAGCATTTATTTTTGTTTTTGTGTGTTTTTTTTCTTTTCCCCCTTCTTTCTTTTACATCATTTTTGCAAGAAAGAACATACTTTTCCGTATAATTTTCATGACATTTTGCGCACATAATTATTCTCTCTCTTATTTGTTCTGGGCCCCATCTTACAAAGAGTAGGAGACTGCAAACTTGCGACTGGTTGGAGGACTTGCGATTGATTTGGATCAATTTCAACTCTTTGTAAGACGGGGCCCTGATCTGCAAATTAAATGTTTGAAAAAAGTGATGCAAAAGCATAGCAGACGTGCATATTTGACTGGCTAAATATTTTTTTTGTGTGCATAAAGCTTAGCATAAAAGCTTGGCATAAAAGCTTGGCATAAAAGCTTGGCATAAAAGCTTGGCATTAAAGCTTGGCATAGCTCCTATTCATATCTAATGGGCAAGATTATACTAGAGATCATTTGTATACAATGCAGTACAATATAATGACAGATCAGATGCAGCTATTCAAAGAAGAATCGCAATTTAGTACCACTTGCTTTTAAATGAAAATTTGGTAACCTCAAATAGTGCTAAGTACAAAGAATAACCCTATTATTGAGTTCTATGAGAAGTGAGAATTGAAGAAGAAAAAAAGAAGACCTACCAGTACCCCGTTTCCGATCTTAAGTGTTACATTCCAAGAAACCAAAGCATAAAAGAGTTGAAAATAAACAAAGTCATATCAATTTATTCTATAATCCTTAATGTACATGTAAATCAACTCTGTTTCGGAACTTAAATGTTAAAGATTTACAAAAATCAACTTAAATTTCACAACAGTTCAACTAACAACCAAACATTTGTTTTATAAGCCTCTTCATTGGAGATTGAAGACCCATTTGAAATCACCCATTTAATTTTGAGAACAAATTCTTATTTTATTCTTTTCACTTCTATATGGAACTAGATTTTGTGTAAACTTGTTTACTTCTACCAACATAAAAATGAATTTATCCAAGCATTAATTGCCAATTTTAGGTAGGCACAGCCTTATAATTTTAATTATCTCTATGGTATCAAATTTACAGTGCATGTACATAAGGAAAAGATAATACAGCTTATAATAAGAAATAAGGAATCCCCCATCACTATAATTTTTTTTAATCAAGACTAAAACCCCACTTGTTCATGCAGTATGTATAGCACAGCATTTACGAGCTCTTGCAGCGCAGTAGAATATATCCACATAGTTATTGCGCTTTACAAATGAATATGTTATTATTATTATTGTTATTGTTATAATCAACAAGAGAAATGCAAAGCTGAAAACATGTAGAAGTCCTTTTCTGTCATACCTGCGCTGCCAGGCCTCTGCAAGACTGTGTCTGTACTCGGAGATGAACCAGTGCTGAAGAGACTGCTTCCACTAGCAGAGGGGCGGAGTCGATTCTCACTGGCACTACGCGGTAACGACGGCCTCTCGGTGCCATCGGTAGGGGTACGTGCCCCGCCCCCGTTGATGACGGGGCCAGCCCAGTGGTAGTGGGGGCTGGAGGGGGAGGAACCTAGGGTGCTGGAGTTTCGTTGGTGGTAGGGGTTGGAGGAATTGGACGGATAGTAATGGGAGAAGTAGTAGGACGGAGTGATCTGGTTACGATGGTGGGTTTGTATGGCGCCCCCGCTTGGGCCTGGATGGGTCAGTGACATGGAAAGAACGAATGGTGAGTAATGAGTTAAATGCAGGTTGGTGTTATAGTTCAGTATGATACGAGTTCACTGACAATGTAAAAACAGTAATTTTTGATAGATACAATTTCACTGCTAAGGTCAATACAAAATATGTAAAAACATATTGAGAAAACTCACAGATGCTTTATCCCTTGAACTCATTTGAGTTGCAGAAAGTAAAAGTATGTGTATTTTTTACATAGACCAACATTTTGAATTTCTTTAGATGAGCAAAATTTACTACGTTATTCATATTTTTACAACAACTGGCAAATCGGGTATAAATTCATCACCAATAATCTCATATCACTTTTGAAAATTAATGTATTACATTGTCAGTAACTGAGATGGGAATATACAGAATATGAAACCCACAAATATTAGTTATAGTGATAATGACCCAATAGATAATGTATAAATAAAACTAAATGATACAACAAGATAAAAGTTTGAATCTCAGAGGAAGGTCTTACCCTGAAGTGAATAATAGTTATTATTATTCTCAATGACAGTAAACTCTATGCATAAAAAAAGGATCAAATGATTATTTGGGATGCCAGAGGATATATCCTCTTATTAAAGCAAAGAACATCTCAATTACTTTGTAAGACATAAAACCAGGAACAGATTTCATAATAAAGGCTATACAGAGGGGCAGCTCTGATAACCAGGGTAATAGTGTGTAAAGCGCCAAGAGCGTCAGGGCCTGGCGGATATCGGCGTTATACAAATACATGTATCCATATTATCATAAGGACAATCTAGCTCTACATGTATATACTTGGTATCTGATAACATACATATAAATAACCATACTACAGGTAGTTAACAAACACGAAAATTATATATATTCTAAAACATGACTTGAGATATCAAATTTTTCAGAGAAGTTCTACTTACATATGCATACATGTACACTGATTTTTGAATACCTCCAATAACAATACCAGAAAATAAGTTTACTTTAAAAAAATGATACCAAGGGTATTCAAAGTTAACGATGCACGAAGCAAAAACATATATACTATTGGCTTGATATTGAATACAGAGTAACTTCTTACATTTTCCCTGTTATTTCTATCATGGGTACTCTACTGCTATGCTTTTTTTATGGTATTCATCCAGAACAACTAAGCAATTTTATCTTCTTCTCCTGAATAACCAAAAATAAATGAAAATGGTGTCCTAGCTCACCCTGTGGAAAGGTGTGTGTCCACCTGCGTCTGTTAGAGGTCAGCTTGACCACCAAGCTGGACGTTCCGAATGGATTCACCAATGCCCTTGGCTGGCCCTGACCGGCCTGGTTGAAATGGGCAGTGGTAGCCCCAGCGCTTCCCACCACGATGCCCTTGGGAGAGGTCGAGGCGGTAGTGCTCTCTGAAGAGTCTCTACGTCTTGCTTCAAAACTATGGCTAATCACGTTGGCTGGACATAGAGATAGAGACCAATATATATGCATGATATTAAATTTATGGTATTTTGTTAAAAACTCACTATGAACCTGATGTAGACTTGTTTGAACTGTCTCAAGAAGAATTTATCTGTTTCTTATAACAAACAATGAAGACTATTGTGGATGCCAAGAATATACAAAAATCTATCACTTACATAACATTGTGACGTACATGTAATTCAAATTAATCTCTTACGAGTAGAGTACATGTAGTTCCTTCCTACAACACATACAGATGTTCAATATTAAAGATTGTATGAAAATTAATTAATTCACAAAAATACTGCTAATACTTTTTCCAAGATATTGCCAATTTGACCATTCTTTATCTCTTATTTTATTGTTAAATGGGCAGGATTTTGCAGCTGAAGAGAAATCACTAGTATGGATATCAGATCATAGCTTGAGATTCACATATATATGTATGCAGCTTTGAAGACAAAAAATAAATATTCAGCAAACATATCATTTACATATCGTCTTACAAACGGTTGGGATTAATCGCAACTTATTACATACATAAGAGATAGGAAACTGCAAACTTGCAATTGCAAATCATCATGAGACGGGGCCCAGATTGTACAGAAACTGTCGGCTTACCTTCTCTTTGGATTCTGGCAAGTGGGTTGGCTTTATTGCCCCTCCCTGGAATGGCTATTGCAGCATCCCCATCTTCTGAATGGTAGCTTCCCTGCTTGGCACCAGGAGAGCTATTCCTTCTACCTGGATCTATCACGTCTGGCTTGGTCCATTTGTTCTGAACATGGTATACAGGGGGGTGGGGAACGTGAAGAAGTTAAAGAGGGAGTCAACCCTGATATTAAGTTGGTTTTAACAGAAGCAGAAAAAAAAGAGAGGAGCATGTCAGTAAAGTTTGAGCAAAGTCTTATAAAAAAAATAAGAAAGTTATGAATTTTTGAAGTTGTGATCAGTCAAATACAAATTGTCAACACTGTGACGTATCTTGTGAGCTCTAATCCCTCCTTGGCAAACTAGTGCAGATAGGCTATAAACTAACTTAATATCAGGTGGACTTTCTCTTTAATAACATATCAACTTATCTCTGTGGTAGTATTTCACATGGAAAACTTGAATTAAATAATGAGAGATGTACAAAACATACTGAAATTATGACATTTAATGAAGGGTAACTCTCACCTGAGGTGATCCCTGTTTGTCAAAAGTCACATGACCTACAGATCCAGGTTGCCGTTGACGATGCTGACCACCTGATGATGGACGCATAGAAGCTGGTGTCCTAGAAACGTGGAAAAAGACAAACAGACATACGCATTCATACGTATGAACACAAATACACAAATGAGATACAGTGAGATACGCACATGAAACAAGCAAGTAATGTTGTCAACCTCTGTGTGGTGAGCCGTGTGAACTGATTTCTGTCTGTTGAATGACCACAACTGAGATAACAAGCAACACACCTCTAGAAATTTATGTTAGAGACTTTTCGGTTTGATTGTATTTTTGGTCCCTGTTCACCATTTTGGGGTACCAAGGCTTGAATGGCTGTAGTTGAATGGAATTGTACATGGTTTCAACTACACGTATAGCGGAGCCCATACATAAAAACCACTTAAAAGGTAAAAAAGAAACATAGTCTCTATATGGAGGTGGTCTTAAATGGAGTGGGTCGTTGGTTTCCATGTGCAGAAGGACACAATTCGCTGACACCAGACTTGGTGGAAATACCATAAATATAATGGGTGTACAAATCTGCACACAGCAAATATGTAGGCCTGTTAAGAAATACCCCCTAGTCTCTCGGAGAGCCTTTGGGTGAGGGAAAAGTCAAAGCATTACATAAGGCCTGTTGGTCCTCAAACCGAAGGCTAATCCTGGTGATTGACAACACCTGAATTGGGTAAACACCTGAAAGGTGTCTATTTCCCCATGAGAGCCCACTCCTATGCATCTTTAACGTCCAAGTTTCTTGAAGACAACAGGCCAGTCTAATTCAAATAAATAATTCCTTTTAAGAGAAGCAACTACTGTCACGTGATATTTCTGGACAGGTGGTATCTCTGCAGGAACATGGATGCAGCCATTACCTAGGTTTGGGTGATTTGCCACTGAGTACACCAAAGACACCCTCATCATACTCCTCACACAGGTAGTCTATATCATCCGGTTTGGGGAGGGAGTGGTCCGAGGATATGTGACGCAGCAGGGCGTGTCTGCTCATCACCTGTGGGCAGCACTTGACTAGGGTGGGAAGGGCGTCTCCATTCTGAGATGTGTATATCTTGGATGAAATGGAGTGGCGACAGAATAGAAAGTGATTAGTTATTAAAATTACATTTCATGGATCTTATCCTTTTCTATGTGTATTCATCTAGAGGCATTGGAAATACATGTATCTGATGTGTTTAAAAAAACAAAAAAACAATCTCTGCAGCACTTTTTACACACCTACTTTTTTTTCTATCAGGAAAATTCATTAGTATTATTTTTGAGAATAAAAAATTTGATCTCAATACACACAAAGTGTGACCAAAAGTTTAATTCTCAAACGAAAGTAATTGTTTATTTCATTACAAACCCTGTATCAATATCATAAATGAAAATTTCAATAATAATAATACAAGAAGGCATGGCATTATGCATTCTAAGAAAAGCACTAAATCAAACAATCTTGATGATGATCAAGTTATCAAAAAAATAATTCTCTTCTTCTTTCTAATTTTGTCCAACATGATTTCACATCCCTAGGAGTGATTAAACAGGCAGGGTAAGATGTGATTGTTGATATTTGGGCAGAGAGAGAGAGAGAAAGAGAGAGGGGTAGGGAGGAAAAGGGAGAGAGAGGGAGAGAAATAACAGCCTTTTTTTTCTTTTGCTCGAAAAAGATGATGGTGGATTTCTATTTTTAAACTTATCTCTCTCATAACGCTATCATAACGCATCACATAAATTTACCTTCTCTGCTAGCTTGATTCTTGGTTTGAATTTATCATTAATGCCATGTACCCCCTCTTTGGTGTAGAAGCTGTAGTTGAGCCAGTGAGGGATGTTGTAGTCTCCTCTCTGGACATGCACGTCTTTGGTCTTGTTATGGAACTGCAAAAGAAGGACATTATTATTCCACTACTTGCAGAATCAAACAGAGAATAACACAGCATTCATAATGTATTCCAGATAAATGATGATCTCTCAGTATGACATTTTACATTATGAATGGAGATTTGTCTTAGGAACAGTTCGATACAGTCGATTCAAATATTGCATATAAATCAATAAAAGTAATTTGATTTAACCCAAATAAAAAGTTTCATAATTCATCATTAAAATTGTCACAAAATTGCTATATACTGTATAAAGCCATTGAAAAAAAAAGTAACTTTTTAGAGTATCATACTTTTCTTAGTCTTTTCCACAAACAGATACCAAAAGAAACCAACTTTGTAACTTTGACCGACTGCTCTATTAACTTGTGAACTAAAAATTGTAATATTTTGTATATGTACTTACCCTAAACAGAGGCACTGCATGTAGAGGCTGTTCAGCTAGACATACTAGATCACTGCCTATACCTGATACAAAAAGAAACAAAAATAAGAAACAAATGTTAGAGGGAAACACGCACACGAAATAGAGATGAAAATGAAGAACAATTAATATACTTCTAACTAAAATATGCTGGTCTTTTTCTTGAAAGTTTAGAATATTTTTACGAATGTGAATAGATTCATAGATTGTGAAGTAGCTTGAAGATGCTTCATAGTAGATACAATACAGTGCATGCTTCACGGTTTGAGTCCTGACACAGCACTATTGTCATCTGGCTAGATGTTACTCTACATTTGCCACTCTCTACCCAGGGGGGGGGGGGGGGGTCATATAGCTGTTTGTAAAGTTATGCATGACTTTACGAAGGACTGTATATGAAGTGCCAGATAGAATGCCCAAAGTTTTTTCTGATATTTTCAATAACCTCAATTAAATTATGGCAGAAAAATTAACTTGCATTACAAATGTTTGTTATCATAAGAACGTTAATCTACATCTGCACAGTTCAACTTTCGTTGATGTATTTAATAATGATTGAGCATCCCATTTGGCTTTTCATATACAAGTCGTTTGTAAAGTCATGCGTAGCTTTACGAACAGCTTTATGAAACACCTCCCAGGTGTACTAAATGTGTAACTGGTAGAAAGACATTCCTTGAATGCTTGTTGCACCATACGGCAGCTGGGCAAAACCCAAGGTAGTATTATGTTGCTTTGTATATGCCTTGAGCATCCCTTGAGATGGATATGTGTGCAATATAGATGTAGCAACAAATGTACACTGCTTATATCAACATTTTATCAAACACTAGAAAATGGACTGCAACAAATTCTTGTCTCATGAAATTGTATTAGATTCAATAATTAATTAACTGTCATTTTGAAAATTTAGTGGCACAGCTAAATCCTTCCTTACCATTATCAATCATTCTCTGTCTGGTGATTTTGCACATTTCCCTGTCGACATCAAAGACTCCAGCTCCCGGGGTCAGTAACACGACCAGCTGACCGGTGCGCTCAAAGTTACGGTCAACATAATGCTTGTCAAACACTGGATAGGAGGTACAAAAAAGAAAACTGGACATTAAGCCTTGTTCAATATTGACACAGTATAATGTCTTCAAAAGTGACCAAAGAAAAAAAGAAATCATAGTGCATTTCATAATTCTGTACCTCATTACGTACAGATACGCCAATGCACTTGGGGGCGTTTGTTGTGCGCACCTACCGTTTTTTTAAATTTCAACTTGCCATTCATTTCAATGTAAAATGTTTTACATTTGCAACTGCAGTCTTTTGAGGCAGTTTACCTACTTAAGACTGAAAATAGCTTTACACTGCCATTACGATAATATCCTCAATGCACATTCTGAAGCAGTATATCATATAAAGGTTCATTTCAATGGGCATTAAGTTCATGTAAAAAGTAAATAAGTTAATATCTTCTGGCTGTCAGCAGACAATATATTTGCAAAATACTAAACGTATTGAATGCTGCATAATTATGATCATCTATTCCTCACCATTGAGAGTCATGTTTAGAGTTTCCAAGAAGTTTCCTTCTGCAGCTGATGAGTTGTAGCCTGGGGGTATTTGTCCACCTAGATGGAGAAAACAAAAAATGGTGGAGAAACACTTAATCTCTCAAGCTTACTATTATAATGATGACTCAACAGTTTTCCAAAGTGAATGTTATGACATTCAAGAAAAAGGGCCCATGCACAATTGGATCTGAATGAAAGACAATGTTTACACATGTACTCTTTATCATATATACGTACATTAAAATGTTTCTGGGTTTCACATAAAAGACTCCTTTAGAGAGTTCAATGAGTCTTGAGGGCACTTAACTTGTGTTTCGTATAAGACTCGATTATAGTATACAATTATTATAAGTGAGCATTAAGCGTGCTTACCTCCTAGAGTTTCACAGAAGACTTCTTTGAATTACACTTGAAATAAGTTGTAAAAAGTGTAACTTTTTTCATATTATTTAATTTCCATATTGGAATAGTAAATAAAGTAGACTGCATTTGAGGTAGCGAGTCTTGAGAGTGCCTACCTTCTTGAGTTTCACATAAGATATATTTGAGGTAGACTGTAAATCAGGTGTATGTGTACATTCTTTCATCTTACTTGTCTTACAAATAAGATTCCCATTCAATTTTTCTTTGAGGCAGCGAGACTTGAGAATGCTAACTTTCCTGAGTTTCACATAAGACTTTTTTTTAGTTACACTGTACATAAGGTACACTGCATTTGAGGTAGTGAGTCTAGGGAGTGCTTACTTTCTTGAGTTTCACATAAGACTTCTTTGAGTTAAACTGTAAATAAGGTACACTGCATTTGAAGTAGTGGGTCTTGAGAGTGCTTACTTTCTTGAGTTTCACATAAGACTTCTTTGAGGTAGACGATAAAGTGAGCCTTGAGTGTCTGGAGTAGCCCATGCCATTCATCTCTTCTCTCGTGATGGACGACGGCACGATAGAAATCTTGGTAGAACCGACCGGCGTAGTCAACCTTCACATTGTCTCGCATCCACTTGGGGAACTGGTCTGCTTGAACAGAGATAAATGACAACTCACTGAAAGGGAACACTTGATCAATAGGGAATATACAGATCTTAAATGATTTCAGACATTCATATTTAAGTGTTATGGGCAACAATACAACCCTCCCCCAAAAAAAAATTTCCACAGAAATACCTTCTTTAAAAAAGTTTTGTGAATAACGCAGTTACTGAATGTTACTGGATGTCATCAACAAAAATGAGGGGAAAAGGGTGGGCAAATTCTTCTTTTCACAAGGTAATGGACTTTAATAGAGATAGGTCGAGATCAATGTTGCTGTATATGATAAATCATGTAAATTAATGGACAAATTTAACCACAGAAGAAACTTGAAAGATGACCATTTGCTTTAACTTTTAAAAAATAATGGGCGCTTTGCTTTCATATCAGATAAAGTTAGTGTAATCAATACAAGACAGGAAATAATATTAAAGTCAAGTATGAACTCACCAAGTGACTTAGCTTTGAAGAATGTACGAGAGAAGAGAACCACAGTGGCCTCATTGTTGACCCCTTTATCTCTCCATTTGTTAAAGAGATCTGTCAGAAATCCACCGACAGCCTTCTCCCAGTAAAGGTCACCTATAGGAAACAGTATAAGATAACAGATAAAGTTTTTGAACACATTAAAAAAGAAAATTTATTAGGATCGCTGTATACAAGTAGGAGAGAAGTACAGTGACCTCATAGTTGACCCTTTATCTCTTTATTGCTGAAGAGTAAATAATCTGCCAACAGCCTTCTCCCAGTAAAGGTCACCTGTGGTACATATTAAACGTTTGAAGACTGATTGATCAAAATAATTATTTTTTTAATTAGATATTTCACCATAGGGTCCATGTTAGGCACCATAGTAATACTAGTAAACTTTACTGCAGAACTTGTTAGTACGATGCTAATCTGCCACACGATCAAATCTACACATTGACCAACACAACCTTGACAATTGCCATTACCTTACAAGTTCAGTTTTTAGGCAGTTTATCACACCATGTCTAAACAGGTTTAACTGTTCACAAAATCTTGAACCATTGAATTTGCAATTTTAATCTTACCACATGTATCAAAGTCCCACATCTCTGAGCTCATCTGAATGAAGAGATAGACCATGGCTGTAGCTGATCTAAAGGCTACCCTTGTATCGTTGGTGATGGCTCCGCAGGACACCCTCTCCCAACGAGACCAGAGTTCCTGGACCTGGGCACGGATCCCACTCAGTTCTAACTTCTGCTGAATGTGAATACATGTGTCCACCTAAAATATGGAGATGACAATCAATAAGGTTTGGGACCTGTCTTATAAAGAGCTGTGATTGATCCAGAAGGATGGCATTCCCCCCATCGATGCGAACTTACAAATTCCTATCTCTTTGGTATAGAGTTCACATTGATTTCAGGTTGCAATCAATTTTTAACCAAATACCTTGGACTCACACAAATATAAAGTATTTATGTCTGCGATTTTACCATACTGTGTTTTGATGGTTGATGTTTATTTTTCCTAACTGCTAGCTAAGAAAGCATGTGTAACTTGTAAGTAAGCAGCCAGGGGACCGACAGCTTTAAGTCCTCCCTGAGGGACTTGGTAATAAAGATTAATGATTTACCAAAGGGAACGAGTGCATTGACTTGGTTTCAAACCTGGGACCTCTCAGTTACGAGGCCACTGCTCTACTACATGTACAGAGCCATCATGCCTCCTCCTTTTTTAAGTCTCTACATATCATTTGTGCTGCTACTGGTGAACTTGTGTACAACTTCTGCAGGCTGGACCTTTATAACTGAGACTTTCGATTTGACATCCTATCTGAGGAACAGTGTACTCACCAGGCTGTTCTTGAGTCTCCACATGTCGATCATGCTGATGTACTGTTCCTTGAAGACCAACTCCACCAGGTCTAAGGCCACATCTTCAGGCTAGACCTTAGTGATCCTGACATTTTATTACAAATGGTCTCGGGGTGACCCTCTATTTAACATCCTATCTGAGGAACAGTGTACTCACCAGGCTGTTCTTGAGTCTCCACATGTCACTCCTGCTGATGTACTGTTCCTTGAAGACCAACTCGACCAGGTCTAAGGCCACATCTCCAGGCTGAACCTTGGTCACCTTGACATTCTTGTAAGCCCTCAGCTGAAACAGGGACGCCACTCCCTGCTCTACACTTATGATTTCTGTGGGGAAATGCAATATTTGTTAGCAATGAAGAGATAATCTAATAATTCAATTATATTACTTGGCTAAAAACATACAGTGTAGCTTTGGATATTTTATCTGGAATTGACAGGGTCATGACTGAAGAATTATTAACCAATGCATTTACACATTTAAAGGTTACACAGATAATGCACATAGGCATCTAGAATATAATGGCATCACATTACCTAGACAGGTATTATCACAGTTCCAAATGAACTCCGGTACAGATTTGAAGATTATTCATTATATTGATGAATGATTGTACCATCTGTTTGGAGCCAGAAGTACATTAACTTCTGTATAACACAGAGTTAACAGCCTTCTGGCTCTGTACAGATGATTTGTAATGATGCTAAAGATACATTTTATTCACCTTTACTGTTCTGTTGAAGCTCATCTTTGAAGGATTTGACTTGCAACAGCAAGTGACTGAAAGACAAAATGAACGAAATATGACTTTCTTATGTGTGACTGCTAGAATTGGACAAGGGTCAGAGTATTGCATGTACTATGAACATACCAAGATCAAAGAGGGATCTATCAAAAGTTGTGAAATGATTCTTCTAAAATTTGTCAGAGTGAACACAATGAATCCTCTGGATGAAAAACTAAAAATTGAAAACTTGTATCAAAACATATTAAACAATACAAACCTTTATTTAAACAATTAGATTTCAGGAAATCTATTTGTCCTTTATATCAATTTGCGAGCATTGCATAATAATATTCTGACTTCTAGAGTAGACTTCAATCACATGGTTAGATTTTTATTTTTATTTCGGGCTTACACCTTCAGATACAACATTTATCTTCAGTTGCAATCACCCCAAGTCAGTTATCCAAAAACAAATAAAAAAATTATGAGATGATATATGAATTGAAATCCTGTAATTGGTCCAATAGGTCATTTGAATTTCTTTTATCCCTTTGATAAATACATCTTCAATGTTTATGTGGGTGGGAAAGTGGATTCTCTCTAAGGGCTTCACAGGGTGCTATCTTACCTGCTTTCTTCATCAGGATGATAAATTTCCAGGATATCACCAATCTTGACATCAGGGAACTCTTTCGGGTTGATCAGTAATTCATTTTCTGTATCAAGAAGAACAAAATATTATAGCTTCAGTCCATTGTAAGGTGAAGAAAAAATGGGGAATTTCAATCCTACACTTCAGTTCATTTGCAAGTAAATTATATATTCATATTATAATAGAGAGGCTGTGCCCTCATTTGCACACCGCAAAAGCTATCAAGGTCTAGATCTCAATGCAAACAGCAATACTTGATGTGACCTGAAAGACACCCACAAACAGCCCTGAGTCTGAAATCACTGTGACCAAAAATATAAAGCACATGGAGATTTGACAGTAGTTTTTTAGTTGGTTTTCTACCTAATTATTCACATCTGAAGTGAAAAACCATGCATGGCACGTTTTTGTTAAAAACACGTTAGCCATAAATGAATGGCAACTTGTTAAAGATAAACTCAAGTTTTAAAAAAAAGAAAATTTATTCTCACAGAATCAAACGAAACTTACACTGAATGTTCAAGATTACAAATAAATGACATGTGCTAAACAATTTTGGAAGATAATGTATACTGGCTGTCTGGCTGAGTAATGAGCATAGAAAGACAAGGAAATCAAGGTAGTACTAGCCCCTACACCATGTGTGTTGTCCCATATATAGCTTTCTGTGTACAGTGCTTGTTACTTTACCAAGACTCGGTCAAATTTATTATGATTTTGATGACTCCAGAACCTTGCAGTGTACACCAATACAATGTACTTACATGCTACATGATCAACTGTTTCTGATCCTTCCACACCTTTTCTTTCACAATATCGCATTACCAGTACTAAAGTTTATCTTAAATCTTTAATGTGCGTAACATATTCGCATATTCACTGAGCTGTGTGTGATCAGAGTTGGAAAATATGAAGCTTCTTGCACACGTCTCATGTTTAAGATCATTCCCCGGATCGGAATAGACCTACTACAATTTATATGTTTGTAAAAAGACTAAAAACTAAAAGTAAAAGCCTACACTCACAAACACACACACATATTCACACTAGGCCTACTGTCGAGCCGTGTCGACGCAACATATTTGTTAGAGGATGCATGAAAACTGTTATAGAGTTGGATAATTGATCATCGATCATGAAGCCGGGACAACCAACCTGTTCGGACTAGCTATGCCGCATTATTGGCTATGGAATTGTGGCCTGTTTATTTCACAACCCATCTTGGCAAGCATGACATTGACAAGATCTAACTTTATTAGACCTGTTTGCAGAGATTATATTATTATTTGTAAAATCAGTAATCAATATGAATCATATTAGGGTCCAAAATGGTAGACGTCGTTTGAAAGTTTTGTCTGACTAAACACAAAATGCAGTGATGACAGACAGCTGACAGAAAACCAAACAGCTGGGACGCACGTTCCCACGGATTCTCGTTAAATTTCTACGGGAAACGAGCGGCGCAGTGTTTTGAGCTCTCGATGAATCTCAAGGCTAGTCGCGTGACTCTGAGCTGAAGATGGCGAGTTTCTGCGCTTTTACTTACCACTAAATGCCTTTTGATGAACCCACAGCTTGAAATTCTTCATCTTGAAAGAGTCTGTCAGACGTCATCTGAATCACTTACCACCAATGTATTATAATTATCGAATAAAAAAACATGTTTTTCGTTGTTTTGATAAATGACTTGCGATCAGCTCTTTGTCGAGATCGATACCGATCGCATTGATTTTATGGTGATCGGATTTTTCTCTTTCTGATTAAATTCTTCTTCTTCTTCTTCTTTTTTACCCTAGCTAAAGTGCAAATGCAAAAATTATCGAAATCATTTCGCCTTTTCACCAAAATCTTAATAGTGGGTACCTTTTTCTCTTCCAAAGAATATATAAGCCTCTATCACTTCCAAGTTCTAAACCAAATCTGACTAGCCCCCCCCCCCCCCCCCCAACCCCCACCACCACCACCACTACCAGTAGAGTACGCAGGATTTTTTCAAGGGGGGGGGGGAGCGGGGGTTGAAAATAGCGCTGAAAATTTTGCAACGACTCAGCCAGCCGCTGAATAAGCGGGGGGGGGGGGGGGGGGGGGGGGGGAATGAGCACAATTTTTTTTTTTTGGGGGGGGGGGGTGTCCAGTTTTTGAGGGGAAATTTCGCAACAACTCAGCCGGTCGCTGAATAAGCAGGGGGGGGGGGGGGGGGGACGGGGTTGGTTATAGCACACTTTTTTTGTCCCGAAAATTTGAATTTTTTAAACAATTTATTTTATTTGACAAAAAGTGAGGGGGAGGGGGATATCCTCCGATACCAACACATTAAACAAATTTGAGGGGGTTAACTCCACCCCCCCCCCCCACCCGTCTGCGTACGCGCCTGACAACCACACCCCGGTTTTCGGTGGGGAGTATAGGCAGTGTCTACAGTCTGGGATTCTATTGGCTAAGTTTTGAAATTGGCGAGATGCATTATGCAGTTTGAATGAAGGAATATAAATCAGCAAAAAAAATATGTTAAAGCATTTGCAGATCTCATGGGGGGTGGGAATTTGTACCCAACTGAGGCAATTATTTCTTTGCAGTTTTTACTGCTGGTAGAGACAAATGAAAATAATAAAAACAAAATAAGAGTAATTAAAATCCTCATTATAGTTTTGGCAAAATGTGAGATTTCTTTACTTTTTCTGTGCCTCTCTTTTTTTCTTCTCCTGGCTCTTTAATTATTTATCTCACGAGGCTTATTTAGATTTCTCCTTTTTTTTATATTTCATGTTTTATGGATCCTTTTTATTTCAGATGAAACATCAAATCATTATAAATTATGGTGCATCGTAAAAATTTAAATATAAATGACGTGTATAACAATCATCATACAAACCTAACAAAAAACAACTAGGTCTAGTTGTCGAATTTCATATTTCTTTCTTGCTTGTCAGACATTTTGTCTCACATATACACATTGATCTTACCATCAGTGGCGTAATGAGTGGAGCCAATAAGCGGCCAATAAGACTTTGGATAGGCCTATTATAAATAAGCATGGTACCGTGAGAATAACAAAGGCAAATACTTCTTCTTCTTCTTATTATTATTATTATTATTTGATCTCCTTCATCTTTTTTTGTTTCATCCTCCGATAGTTTCGAAGAATATCCAAAGCTTATCTAGGCCTAACGATTTACGATAATAATTATTATATTCCACATACTAAGAATCTTGCTCTACGATTGGTCAAAAGTAAATCACGTGATGAAAGATAGTTCGCCCATTATTGATGGGAGAAGCAAAAAGTTCGTTACACTGTGTAGATAGTATTACTATCTACACAGTGCAACGCACTTTCACTGAAGTTAGAGGTACTATCTACACAGGGCAATCTATTTTTTCCGACAAAAGTACAGAAAATTTGCATAATGGTCTTTTTATATAATTATACTTTATAAAATGTTACCCGAGTGATGCTCCCGGGTACCCCAATGCTGGGAAGAAACGCACATTTTAGAAAACTTCACTTTTTCATAGAAAAATGCTTATTTTGTTTTATGCACGCAAGTCAGATTGATTGGATGATACAACGTTTCCATATGAGAGGACAACGATTACCGACAAAACTAGCCACAAATTAAATGTCCCAATATTTACAAATTTAACCTTATCTATAGTATACTTGCGTATGCGCAAATGGTCATTTTCCTCGACAACATAAATATACGAATTATTTCGTCAACTTAGTCAGCATCATAGCTATATATTTTAATGGAGGCGCGGAGCGAGGATCTTTTTAGGGAGGGGCGCGGTATAGTGATCAAGCGAATCACTTGGGGTGGGTAATAATTATGCCTCCCGCGCAAAGCGCGAAGCTTAAGACGTTTCCTTAAATTAATAGGAAAAGAAGACGATTTATTGTACCGTTCTCGACTGTTAATCCTTGTCTGAATAAAGTTCCCCCCCCCCCTCACGCGCGAAGCGCGGAAGTTTGGCGTTTCATTGATTATTAGATAAAGTAGACGATTCGTTAAACCATGCTTGACTCTTAACCCTAGGCTTGTCTGAATTCAGTTTCTCCCCCTCCCGCGCAAATCGCGGAAGCTTTTACGTTTCATTAAATTATGAGAAAAGAAGACGATTCGTTGTACCGTTCTCGACTCGTCTAAATGAAATTTTCCCCTCCCGCGCGAAATTTTGGGCGTTTCATCAAATATATAGAGAAAAGAAGACGATTCGTCGTACCGTTGTTGACTCTTAATCCTTCAAGTTCTTTGAATTTAGTTTCCCTGAAAAAAATTAAACCTCTGATTTCTTTAGCTGATATTATAGAAAAGTGAAACTTCGAGAAAATACAAGTATTGTAGTCGTAGTCACTCTCGAAGTCGTCACAGTTCGTAGGGAAAAAAAACTTGTCGGCAAACGGACAATATACATCTCACCGACTTCAAACTTCTGCATTGATATAGTACTCGAGGATCGAGCAAGAATACCGACACAGCTGACCCGACACAGTAACATATTTACCCGTGTCTTTCTCGCTCCCTCGACGAGGCGACTCCACCCAACAACCCCCTCTCTCTTTTACTCCCACTCCTCCTCTCTCAGACTCTTACCAGGGGTACCTCCCCTCTCTCTCCTCTCTTTTACCCTCTTTCTTTTGTTATCCTTTTCTTTCTTTTCTTTTTTCCCTTTCTTTCCTCTCCTCTCCCCCCCCCCCCTTTCCCTTCTTATTTTCCCTCCGCCCCTCTTCTCTTTTTTCCCGACGGCAGCGCAATTTTACCGACAATATCCTGACAGGTGCCGGGGGGGGGGGGGGTGTCGCACCCCCACACCCCCTTTGGAGACGCCCCTGCTGGCACCTGCCAATCTGCTTTGAAAAGAAAAAGAAGAAGACAAAAAGGGGTATCGACCGAAATTAAAGGTGGAAATGATTACCCCAAAAAAGAAGAAGAAGAGAAAGAAAAAGATCGAAGAAGCTAGAAGACCGAAAAAGGTGGAAAAGATTACACAAAGAAGAAAAAGTAGAAGAAGAAGACGAGAAGAGGAAACAAGAATACGAATACACCAAAGGAGGAGGAGGAGGAGGGGTGGCCGGGATGATTACTAAAACAAAAACAAATTTGTGAAATAAAGAATGAGCAATTATTTAGCACTTCTGTATATAGCACTCGAAACGTACGTACGTTTTAGGCGAATCGGTTATCACGCACATCCTCAACGTGTGCGTACACATCAGGAGCGAAAAGCTGACTGCTACAGCTTCATTTATCCGAAAACACACTCAAGGAGGGAGGATTGATAGCTGGCATTTGTTGAACAAATTCATGAGTTGGACAGAGACTGATACTAGGTAAGAGTACATTTATATCAATTAGAGTAATGTGTAGAATGTATCCTGTATGTATGATCAAACAACAGCTGGTTGGCGTTTATTCGCCTCTAGCTCAGGTAGTTAGCGCTACATGCAGTTTTCGTGCGGCACTCCCTTGGGCGCGATTCGCTGTACTATAGCTACTGTACTAGCACAGGTAAGGGCTCGGGCTCATCATATTACGTTCAAAGGGATGCACATTGGCTCCGCGATCTACCAGCATCGGCACCACCACCTTGCAGGCTTGCATCGATGTCGGGTGTGCGGCATCCTCTATGCCCGCCCAAAAGGACAATTACGGAAATAACACATAGGCCTACTCTTCTTCAGCATATTATAAAAATAGGGGATTATAGGATCAAGGTATTGCAACATTTACAAGTAAATACATGCATTTTGATTTGATGATGATGATGATGATTATGGTGCTGATATTAATAATGATGATAATGATATGATGATGATGATGATGATGATGATGATGATGATGATGATGATGATGATGATGATGATGATGATGATGATGATGATGACTAGTGATGATATTATGATGATGATGATGATGATGATGATGATAATGATGATGATGATGATGGTAATGATAATGACATTAATATACAAGATGATGTTGAAATTGATAATAATAAATATATAATTATGATGGATGATGATGATAATGATAATGATTATAATATAAACAATTACTATCTGGATTTTAAAAAAGTAAGTAAGAAAGAGAAATGTGATATAATTTTATGGCAAAATTAAATAAGTTAAAGAAGAGCTGAATTATTATTATTGTTATTATTATTAGTAGTATTATTTCCATGATTTGAAGTATTATTATTATTACCATTATCATTATTATTATTATCATTATTGTTATTATCTATATTATCTATATTTATTTTGAATAGTGAACTTCAATTTGTAACTGATACCGGTATCTATAAATGTATTTTCTTATCATATTTTGAATGGCCAGGAATATTATTTTGAATTTCTGCATGTAAAAACCAATTCTTGTATACATAATAATGTGAACGATATTATTTAATAAAGGATCCCTGTGGAAGGGAAAAAAAAAAAAAAAAAAAAAAAATTATTGTTATTATCATCATATGTATTATTATTATTATTGTCATTATCATTACTATTATTGCTATTATTGTTATTATTATTTTTATTTTCATTGCTGTGGAATTGCTTGCCAATTACATTTGGTGGAAAGTCTGTAGTTACAGTATTATGTGTGAAGCAGATTTATTTACTTTTTTTATTGCTGTCAAATTTATAAATGATTATTCTTTCTCTTGTCTAATAATTTCAACAGTAGCTCTATTTACAAGATTCAAAATCAGTCTAATTCTACCGAATTACATCAACCAAATACATGTACTTTAAATGATAAATATTTTACAATTATATACTGTTTTTCTCACTGCATGTATACTGGTAGAGAGATAGGCCTGTACATTTAACTGAAAGTATTATCATATTAAACATGAAATGTTATGTACGTGTTACACCATGTTTTTTTCCAGTGGAATGAAAATGGCAAATGCATAACATTTTAATCATAATATCATGATGTACATGTATTGCTTTAGATTATACATCAATTACTAAATGTTGTGTGTGATACAGTTATATAGGCCATAGTGTGCCAAGTTGAGAGTCAATAAAATAGGAGGTATTATACTTTCATGTACCGGTTATGTGGAAATTGAACGTAAACAATACCTATAAAAGTATCACAATTTTTTAATTTGCAAAACTTGAAAAAAGGGTGTTTGTGTTAAGGTAGTGAATTATTCCCTTTCCAGGATAATTGATGCTTGACAATTGATATTCCTCATGATTGTGTTCTCTTTGTGAGCTGCATGTATTTCAGGATTTTGTCAATATGAGTGTGAATGATCATAAAATGATCACACAAAATAGATTACCTGGGAAAGTCATTGAGGGCCATGTTCTCTATGCGCTTCCTGGTTCCGCCACCGCTCGAAAAGAAAGACCATTTTTTTCTTAACAAATATTGCAGACAATAATAAACTTTTGATAATTAAAACCACTTACATGTATATGTCACTTAAAGGTAATAAAAAGTTTTGGGAAATTTTGAAAATTGGGTGGATAGTGAATCTTTAAAATTTGGATATATTTGGATGCCCCTGTGGATGTATTATAAGCACTACAAAAATTAGCCCTAAAACACTTCTGTTTTCGAGAAAAATTGAATATAAAAATTTACTGGTGCTCCCTGTAAATTTTGATAAATTTCAAATAGCGCCTACGGCCGTACAGTGGTAGGTGTGACCATGAAATTCACAGAATATGTAGTTGTTATATATAATTTCCAAACGGGAATAGCTCAAGAAATATTGTTTCGTAGCTAAATTAATATCTTGACCTTGAGAGGGAGCTATACAACATAAAGAGTTTATTATTTATAATTTCATAAATTTAGACTCGATTTCAACCGCGACAACGATCAATCAATATTTTAGGAACGCATATGCTTCGAATATGTTAATTTGAACCAAATTCATGACCCCATGCCAACACTTTGTAATACCTTTAAATCTTTATATGCCACAAAAGTATTATCCTTGTTCTCCATTAAATTTGATATACCAAATGCTTACAAGTCTAGTCTAAAGATACCGATGTGAATGGGTTGTCATGGAGCTAATCAAGACCGGAAATGGGTAATTGCAAAAAGCAATCCTTCTATCTCTTGGTACCCATTATTTGTTTTTGTGCGAATGCTCATGTTTGGTAAACAAGCCACTGTGCAGAGAGGTGGATAAAGCACCCAAAGTGTTTTAAGGGTTAAAGGCTGCGAACTCATCTGAAGGCTTTGCAACAGCCAGTACCTTACTCGATCTGTCTCACCACTAATCAGCCTATCTTTGTTTTCTGCTGGTACATGCATCATAGTAAATGTACATGCCCATATGTATTAAAAAGAGATACCAGTATATTATTCTAGATCCTGTTTCACATTTTACACCTTCCCTGTTAAAGAGGATTTATGACCTTGACATTGGAATAAATGTGTTTTTATGGACGTGATCTTTAATAGATGTATATTCAGCTTGTATTGGAAAATGTATTGAAGTCTTAAAAGCAATCAAATTTCATGTTCAGATTTAAGAAGTTGTATACTTTTATGACAGTGATGGTGATGAGAACGGGACGAAAAAAGTTAAAAAAAAATCCCTCCATTATGTTTTTTTTCTTTTCCTCTTTCCTAAGTTCCTCTTTTTTCATTTTTGTGTATCTTCATTTTTTATCACTGTTTTGTTGTTGCTTTATTCGCCTCTCTGTGGTTCGTTTGCCACACGTGCAATTTTGTAGGCCTATACAACAATGGACGGAAGGATTGCTTTGTGCGACACAATGGCTTTGGAAAATTACCCTTTTCCTTAACTTGATTGGCTCCAAGACAACCACTTTAGTTAGGTAGCTTAATTAGTGAATGAATTGTATAAGGCACTTATAACAAAACGTGTCCGGAACTGCAAAATGCATATTTTGTTAAAAATCATAATTTTTTCACACTAAGGGGAGAACCACATCTTTATGATAATTTTGGAGCAGGTAACACCATACACCATGTCAATGAGGTATAATGTTAGATAAACTTTGACTCGGATATATGTCATAAAAGAACTTTTGATTAAAATAACATCACTGGCTACTATGTATTTTGTGTTCCAGATGCATCTTTTTGTGACAATAAATTTAGCTAAACTACCTAAAAAACCGGTATAGATTGATCTTACACTGGAAACAGTTAAATAATATTGAAGCCTTCGGTAAACTTCCATGCTAAATACAATGTTTCACAGAGATATTATTTGTATGACATATAAAGTTTTACCCTTCCCACTTTGGCAGAACGAGAATCATAAATGTTCATTTTGTATTTCTCTCTGGCAAATCAGATCCATCAAAAATAATGTTTACCTGTATCTGCAATCTGCATGCATATTTAAAGGGGAGGGGAGCTAGGGGCATGACAGATATAATACTCTTCATGTATTAATGCCTTGCTTGATTTATTTCCCAGCCTCTCAGGTTTCCTCATTTCCCAGCACGGTATTTCAATTGAGACATGACATTTATTTCAAACCATCAAATCCGATCCCTCCATACAGTAGGCCTGTTTTCATCATCTCGAGATTGCCAAATAGCACGCTATTTCTGATTTGGCAAATAATCCCAAAGTTACAAATAGTGTCCTCACACTATGAAGATGACTGACAAAGAAAGCGTACAAAATGTACAGTTCCTCAGGTAGACAAAAGAACATCCCTTCACTGCTATTATGTAAAAATGTGTAGAACAGGTGTCACATGCATATTCACCTTTTTACATAATAGCAGTGAAGGGATGTTCCTTTGTCTACCTAAGGAACTGTATATTTTGTCCGCTTTCTTTGTCTGTCATGTTCATAGTGTCATCAGCTTGAGATATGACCTTAAAACTTGAGACTCGAGCTCGAGATATTTTGCTCAGCGTTCGCGCATAGTGCAAGTCTTAGGGCTGGTGAAGGCGCATCCGATAAATAGTTGGATATTTTGCAAACTAGCCCAAGATAAATTATACCGGAGTGTTGGCTCAGTCAGAAGAGCATCCGCCTCACAACCGGGAGGTCGTGGGTTCGAACCCCGGCCGCGTCATACCAAAAGACGTTAAAAGATGGGAGTTGTTGCTACCTTGTTTGGCGTTCAACAATAAAGGATAGAGCAATGTCGGTCTGGCGCTGCTCAGTGGCTGCTGGGCTCACGATCAATTGGGCAAAAAGAATTTCTGTTTCGATGTACTAAAATTTAGAGTGGACTATTAGGCTATTATTATTATCTCGACCAAATATCCCGCTAATTGCAACTTCGGGCTGATGGAGACGCATATTAAATGGATAATTTGCGATCGGGATGTTTCAAATAGCGGGATATTTGGCAATCTCGAGCTGATGAAAACAGGCCTAATGCCCTCAAAATATCCCTCCACTCCCATCTTAACGAGTCCTCCTGATCTTGAACAGAGCAATCTGGGATGTAATAATCCCGCCATTTTGTAATGTCATCATCAATCTAATTAAATTGGTTCTCCAATAATATGCCGAGCCCCTCCTTTGTGAGGGGTATGGAAATCGTGCATGTGTGTGTGTGCAGTGGCTCGTTATAGGGGAACGTACTCAGGAAAGGTCAGTCCGATAATGCAGTGGCAATGAATGTCGATAAAATATCTATAGATTCTTGAGCATGCATGAACATGTATGCCAAGTCCGCAGGGGATTTCATTTGCGTCAAACTTTATGGAAAGGAAAATCAATGCAGATAGGAAAATCAATGCAGGAAGGAGCCATTTGAAGGGGGATTTAAAGTAACTTACCTATTTTAAGTTATTGGTTGTATGAAAGAGTTGATCTGTCCCACCATGTGCCGGTTTCTACAAATAAAATATTTATTACTAGCATATAGACAAAAATTAACTAGAAATGAGTTCACCTTAATAAAGGTATGAGACAGCTCAAAGCAAGCAAGCTCTCAGTGTACAATAACAACACTGCAAAAATTTACTCTTCAATGAGTGTGAGTGGTGTGGGAAGCGTGCGTGTAGTGGCTTGTTATATGGAAACATACTCTAAAAAGGTTGGGTTACAGTAATGCAATAGCAATGAATTGTGATAGCCATGGACTATTAAGACTGTAAATGTGCTCGAGGGATTTCGGTTTGCGTCAAAAACTTCCTGGAAAAAGAAAATCAATACTGTGGGGAGCCGTATGAAGAGGGGATGCATCTTTATTTCCTTGTGTAGTTTGTTCTAGCTGAATGCATATCAAAAATTGGATACACTGAAAGTTATCCAGTTCGCACTTGATTTCAACAGATGTATGTTTACATACTTTATAGAAGAAAAAAAAACAAGAAAAAATAGTTTTTAATTACATTAATTTCTGAGAGCACTTTTAATTTTGCTTTTAAAATATCAAAATCAGCTTTGGATAACAAAAAACATGTTTGGAGAAACCTTGTCTTTTAAAAGAAATATCAAAGGAGCTCCTGTTTCACTGAAATTGAACTGTGATTTTCACTACAATACAGGGAAAAAATATTTAAATCTTTTCGGGGGCTACTTTTCAAGCTTGCTTGCATGAAAATAACACTCTTTAATTTGTTTTGCATTGAACTCTATGCAAATTTTAGGGGGCTCTTTTATGACTTTCAGGGGCTCTTTTGGGCATTTCGGGGCAGATTTGCCCAAGCCCCTGTGTTTTTTTCCCCTGCTACAATATTATTTTGTATCCATTGTAATTCATTGTATGGCTTACATGTCAATGAGTAAGATTCCCGGCCCCCCCCCACTCAGAGGTCGGAATGACCGCATGCGTGTTGCCAAAATGTCCGGTAAAGGGGTACTTTTCGTGCGACAAAGTCCGGCCCGAGAATTGTAAAAAAAGGGGTGTATTTGACTTTTCACCCGGAGATTTCTTTAAAAAGGGGGTGTTTTTCTTTTTTTCTCTCATCTCTTTGGACTCCTGAGAAATTATTCCGAATTTAGGGGGGTACATTGAGCATTTTTCCTGATTTAGGGGGGTCTCCAAGGCAGGAAAAGCCCGCGAAAAGCCCGCGAAAGGGGGGTTCGGAAATGTTGGCAGTCCTCAGATAGGGGGTGCTTTCAAAAAGAGGGTACGAGCATATGCGTACCCTAAATAACACTGAGTGGGGGGGCCGGGGTAAGATTATAACACAGACTACACTGTACTCCTACATGTGTACATACATGTTAAAATAGATAAAGAATTCCTAACAAAGTAAACAAACACATAGCAGTTTTTTTTATTAAACATGAATGTAAATCTAAGCCTGTACAATTGAATCGTATCATTTGCTGCCCATCATACAAACATCAGTGACACTGTATTTTGTGCATATAATTGCACATTCAGTCACTTAGACTCAGCCTTCAATCAATAACCAGAGCATCAATTAATGATTCATCACGAGGCAAACACATACTGTGGGTACACACATACATGTAAGTACGGTAAATCTCTCCATCCATATACCCTTGCCTTTCATTATGATTTTCATGCGCTTTTATTAAAGGTAATACAAAGTTTTGGGAAATTTTGAAAATTGGGTGGATAGTGATTCTTTACAATTTGGATATATTTGGATGCCCCTGTGGATGTATTATAAGCACTAGAAGATTTAGCCTCTAAAACACTTCTGCTTTCAAGAAAAATTGAATATAAAAATTTTCCGGTGCTCCCGGTAAACTTTGATGAATTTCAAATAGCGCCTATGGCCGTACAATGGTAGCTGCGACCATGACAATCTCAGAATATGTAGATGTGATATATAACTTCCAAACGAGAATAGCAAATTGGTCGATTTTAGTCAAGAAACACTGTTTTATAGCTTAATTGATATCTTGACCTTGAGAGGGAGCTATAAAACAAAAAGAGTCTATTATTTACAATTTCATAAATTACTTACGACTCGATTTTAACTGCGACAATGATCACTTTAAGGAAACTATAGAAAGCTACATGTTTGTTGGCATTAATTGGGCAAAAAGAATTTCCGTTTCGGTTTAATAAAATTTGGAGTGGACTATTAGGCTATTATTATTATTATTATTATTATTAAAATGAATCTACCTGTATGCATTGTGGAAAGGTCATTAGTTTAATGATTTTTTGTGTCGTTTTGTTAGTTTTGTTAAAAAAAAATAGCTGACAACTTATTATTGTGTATGTGAAATGTACATGTTTATGTGTATGCACAGGTGATGGGGTTGTTCAGATATGAAAAAAAAGTCTTAACATTTTGTTTAATGTGTAAAATAAATGGCAACTGCGCAACAAAGCACTGAGCCCCAAGCAAATATACTTTATATCATCATTGAAAAAACGCTGATGTTTTGCTGCGTCATATCTCACTGGGCCTTTAATGATCTAAAAAATGTTTGACATTACAGCTATCACCAGCTTTGCAAAGTCATATTGAAAAAGAATGACTCATTATTTATTACCTGATTTGAATTATCAATATAATTTAACAACAACAACCACATTAGGGAATCTAAACCGTTCTCTATTCAAACTGCACCATTTCTCATCTCTCCGTCGCATGATGATGATGAATGCCATATTTCCCTTTGAGCGATTGACCTTCGGGAGCTCCGTTCAATCCACTTGGTAAATTATAAATCTATCGCCCTTTATCGGGATACGGTCATCCATTACAGGTGCTCAATCTAAACCGTTGATACCATTTGCTTGAAAGGTTTCCAGGTACATGTGTGTTGGTTGAATTGTTAATGGAGTGATATCTAAAGTAGATATGGGATTAGTACATGTCATACAGTAATTTATTAATTTGAAATTGTTTATCATAAAAATCATTAATGAACAGTAAACTGCATTCATGCTTTATTTTACAAAGTATATGCTTACAAAAATATATTAAAAGATGTACCATAAACAGTAATTATGGTAATGTTTTATGTACATTGATCATGACAAATATTGGAATGTAATTCTGCATTGCTGTATATTTTCAACAGGAAATAATTTCCATTTGTAATATTTTGCAGTCAGTGTAGGTTACTTTAAAAAAGGAAAATACCTATTTAAAGCCCCACTGTCCTACTTGTAGCTACTTGCTCCCTCTATATAGAAAACTTCCCCAATCGGTGCCTGTTGGTCCCCCATGATCCTCTTTTTCTTATGTTAGTTGAGAGCTGAGTTATTGAGATAGCCACCTGTCAGTGACCTCGCTGTGTGGTCTAATCCCTTCTGGCCCAGTAGTATTGATAATCTTTAAGTTAAATTTCCTCCTTTAAATTATTTTTTCAGAGCTCACGATTACATGAGCACAATATAGAAATTGTCACTTTTATTCATCACATACATTTATTTCTTTTTTGGGGTTCCATCCTGAGTTAACTCATGCTTAGTATCTGTTTGAACTATTTATAGGAATTGTCTACTCTCATACGGTTTATCTAAAAGTCAGAAAATATGAGAAATTAGCCTTTTACCATTTTGAATAGCTTGTGCTTAAACTTTAAATTTACATCAACTTATTTAAATTCCTATATGGTTTTGATTATGAGCTAATGATGATTTTTACAAATATTTTGAAATTTTAAAAGGAAATATTAATAACATTAGTATATTCTCGTAAGTGCATGCTGAATGGATTTTATACGTTTCAAGAGAAATTTGCAATTAATTATAATCAAAGAAATTGAAAAAGGTTTGTAAGGTTCAATACTGTAGAATTTAACCTCATCAAATACTATGCTTGGGGATATATTTTACAAATTTTGTAAATTCTACATACATGTGTTCTCAAGGTTTGTACATGTACATGTGCCTGTATTGAAGACAGACATTCATTCATTCTTTCAATATCTTTCTTGTAAATGTACACGATTCTTTGTCAATGATATGTGTTTCCTAATATTTTGAAGCGCATTGAGCATTTAATTAAAATGGATAATGGCGCTATATAAATCTCATGTATTATTATAATTATTACACTAAGTAGTACAGCATGCAGTAAATGTACAGGCACATTTAGGTCATATTCTGTGTAGATTTGAAGGTTACAAATCTTAAGCTCTGCCTTCAAGCCGAACCCGACCGATCGCAGATGTGTCCATAATAATCAGTGCCTGTGTCTTAACCGTCACTGCGCCCGCACAGTGCCCGCACCGCTCCAGACGTTGCCAATTAAGCCTCGCATAAATTACCCATCTCCCCACTGCCAGCGCTAGCTGACAGCTCGATCTGCTCCCTAGCTCTCTCTCTATCATGCGCTGGGTACATAATCACAACCACCATCGCGATCAGCAGAGCGTGTACATGCTGGGTGCATGTTATGATCCAGTGCTGTTTATGAATATGCTTTGACCGTCCGTCCGGTAGCGTGCATCTTCTTAACGAGCGTATAAGGATTGATCTAGGGCAGGTGGATGATTATTAGATATACTGTGATATTGGAGTACCAAATTGGTACATGCACGTACATGAAGAGGTTCTCCATGTATTAAACCAATTGTTTTAGGATAAAGGTGATATAGAAAGAGTGATATTTGGTGAGTAGACCTGTTTTTGTGGAGGTTTGGGATTTTATTTGATTCTGTTTGATGATTTGTAATGCATCCGAGGATATACATGTAATTGTACAAGAATGTTGTTCCTGGATATATTAGTACAGTGTTTTACTTGTTCCAAAAATTTACTCAAATTCATTAGTATATTGAATCTAGGTTTGCAAGCCCATATACATGTACATGTACATTTACTGAGTGAAGATGGTTGTTCAGTATTTTTATCTGGGTTTGTGAAAAATATCAGATTTCAAATGAGCAGTTCAATCAACCAAAGTGATATATAAAAAAAAGTTTATTGAAATCACTAATCATAAAAAGGGATGACTGAATAAGTGATATAGATGAGTGTTGACGTTTTATGCCTGTTTTTGTGTTGCATTTCATGATATAACTTCCTGTATGTTAATGAAAATTAATTTGAAATGCAATAACATTATGTATATTTTGCTAAATTGATATCTGAAATAATCATTCTCCAATGAATGGTTGTTAAATAGATTGATTATGAATTATTAATGTTTGGTTTCCCTTCCTCATTTATATTATTTGTAAGTCAAAGAAAGAATAAAGACCAACCTACTGAGAGATAAATCCCTGAAAATCAAAGATAGGAAAATAATCAAATCTGGTGACCTTTTTCCTGTGATCGATCATTGTCCTTGATATGGAAAATCTGATATTTCCTAGTATACCAGCACAATAAACAGAATTCAACCCACATTGGTCTCACTTTTCACTGGCAAAGGTTAAATTTCAGGTCTTTTTGTAGGCAAATCATACATGTATATACATGTATCCTTCTTCTAATTTATGGTGGCCATACTTCGTTCCCTTTCATTATCTTTTGGACCCAT
The DNA here is from genome assembly GCF_000002235.5 of Strongylocentrotus purpuratus. Classification (NCBI taxonomy): domain Eukaryota; kingdom Metazoa; phylum Echinodermata; class Echinoidea; order Camarodonta; family Strongylocentrotidae; genus Strongylocentrotus; species Strongylocentrotus purpuratus. The sequence goes on along the minus strand of NW_022145605.1, from coordinate 29,940,130 downwards.
TTTCAGCATGTATTTTGGGTTTATTTTATATTAAGAATAGCAGTTCTGCTGAAGCGTTAAAAAACAATCTTAAGAAATATCTGCTTAATTTAGCTTATAATTGATTACCATTACCTTTCATGTCTGTACCTTTCCTATTGCACTTTTGTATATCATGTATTTCATCTTTTGCACAAGCTGCGCCTTGAGCATTTGACTGTCAAGTGGATTTGGCGCCTTATAAATATTTTGTATTATTATTATTATTATTATTATGAGATTTGGAGGTTTAAATGATCGATAAGCCTGTACTTTATATACCTCACTTATTTAGACAGAAGAAACTGCTCTTCCAGGACATGTTTGTATTCGTATAGTGTACATGTACATGTAGGCATGTAATTCTTTAAAATATACCCGATGGAAACAAGATATTGGTTTCATTAAATGAACCTTGCAGCTTGTTAGGATGCATATTGATTATGCAGTTTACAAGTAATTATACGGGTTGACTGAGGTCGGGCAGGAATTAGATTTGCAAATGGCGATGTGTATGTATTTAAACTGTACATGTACATATAGGCTCATTGGAAAGGGGAGGGGGTTGCAATGGCTTTAGTTGCACTGGACCCCCCCCCCTTTTTTTTTCCGGGATTAAAACATACATGTACATGTATATCTGCCAAATGCTAATTAGTTGTTCATATTTTTTTTCTTTGAATTAAAAAATAAAATGTTTTGCTTCTGTAACAGGGAATTTCGAATAGTGTGCCCCTGTCACATCAAAAGATAGATTACCAGTCATGAAATATTTCTGTGAATGAAAACGTTCCCCCTTTTAAAAAAAAGGAGAAGCTTTGTATAAAAGTGGTTCATGTCCATGTAGGGCCTACATGCAGCTTTTGATATGTTCATCAGTGACTGTTAAAATATGCTGTGTGACTTGAAGGATATTATATTGATTTTATTAATGAGGCAATATATGGCAATGAGCTAATTGCTTAAACGATTATTCGTCCACTGTCATTGTTTGATGAATCATAATACGTCATATCCCAAAGTTTCATGACCCTCTTGTAAAACAGTGATGGAATCATATTCCGATGATCGCCACCCTCTTAAAATAAGACTAAATGAATGAATAAATAAATAAATATTGAGGTTATCAATCAGTTTACAGAATCTGATGCGCTGGTCACTCATCACCATTAACGACAACTATAACTGTAAAATCAGACTATGCAAAAAATGTATTGTATATCTGTGTTGCTCATGGATGTGAGGTAATGAGCCTTTTTTTTTCTTTTACAGATTTTCTCTTATCCAATACCTGTCCAAATAGACTGATGCAATACACATTTTTATTGGTGATATGGGACCATGCAGTCCTTTTGGAAACTTTTTATCCAGTGACTTGAGAGAGAGAGAGACAAAGAAGTGGATGTAAAACCATAGATTTTAAATAACACAGGCATGCAAATATGAAAGCATAATCTGATGAAAATTCTAACATTTTTATCATGTAATTTCTGATACCCTTGGTCTACATGTACGTATGTGTACGTATAGATAACATGGACCCTGTTATACCAAACCCCCTGGCCTGGGAAGCTGAAGAAATTACTTCGCTGTGTACTGAAACTATAATTATAAATTTATTAAAATAAATTACTTGATGGTTCATTCAATATACATATACATGTAGCACTAAATTTGATACTGTTTTTGTGTATTTACAAAGATTTAAACAGCCAAAAAATTATATTCATAACACAGAGAAGCAAATTATTCTATGTTTGTGCAAACTTTATATTTTTTTAATTATACTGATCAGGTTCCCTGTACATCATTGTGCATGAAATTAGCTTGATGATGTTCTCTAAATACATTTGGGACATATACTAATACATGTATTAACTTACAATTAAACCCAGGCATGGGATTGTTGTATACACGTGCAGGAACAAGCTATTAGAATCTTTCTTGTTGACACAGTGTCAGTGCAAATATTGACAGCTGGAAATGGGGAACCATCCTGGTGGCAAACAGTCGTAATGGTTGTAAACAACAAAGGAAAATTACTAATTTAAATCAAATTAATATTCCAGCCCAATCGATTATTGAATAGACATTTGCATATTTATACATTATAAAAGGTTACTTACTGCAGTTACTTGAAATGAAATGAAATGAAATTTAATAGGGGTTGAGAATTTATAATTATACTATACTGTAATAATGGTTTGTTTATTCAGAAATATACAGTACAGCTCGGGGCTGAATTGTACAACATTTTTACAAGAATATTTACATGATATACCATTGACTAATTTGCAATTTTTAACTGTACAGTTGAAATGTCAAAAAAAGTGTTTGCAAAGGATGACTGTACTAGAAAAAAAAGTGATATGGTACATGCTCCATCATGAGAGTGAGAGAGAGAGAGAGAGAGAGAGAGGAAGAGAGAGAGAGAGAGAGAGAGAGAGGGGGGGGGGGGACTGTGAGTAATTAGAAAGAGCTTGATATTAAGGTTTAAAATGAATCTACAAATATAATCAATCACAAGCAGAACTTGATTAACAGTATGCAATAGACTGATAATGGAAAGACTCGCCATCACTTAATTTCCAATCTGTCTCTTTAATATCTATTAGTGTTTTTACCTCTTTCTCATTTTTGAAGCAAAAGTATCTTTAATTCTTGATCTACAGGGCATGGCTATAACACTGAAGTCTATTCCCTCTGATAATTATATATATATACAACAATTATTGTTGGTGCAATTAAAAGTCACACGCTAGATAGATTCGTATGTTATCTTGTCTCTAAATCTTAGATATACATCTGTAGAAACAAGATAACATACAATTCCATTTGCAAATTTCAACACCCTCCAAGGTTTATGCACCTTCTGCAGCACTGTAAATGTCAATATGATAAATCATAGGACAAGTATAATTTCTAAATGTCAAGTGAGGTAAACACTTCATATTCATCATTATGGACATTATTGTTAGATGAGTGGATAAAATCACACCTTACCGTAGTGGTGTAGCCTAGCTGCATGTCTCCATGACAAATATGCACAGGTGCCAGAGAGCAATTTGGGACTGGAAATTATAAGGTCCAGAAGAATTGTGCAAACTCAACAGAGTGGTTTGAAAAACAAAAGATATTAAATAAAAAGTGCAAGGATGCCTCATTTCCTCCCCCCCCCCTTCTATGTTGTACCTACATGTAGGCCTATAATCTGTAATTCTCGAACATTTGAATGGGTTGCAACGACACATGCTTCAGTGATGATTAGTTCATCAGCAATTTTGTACACTTACCAAATTCCTGACTGTACCCTGGACCAAACTTTATACCTAACCTTAATCCTAGTTGGCCCTAACCTATAACTTTAACCCCGAACTAAACTGAACCTAAAACCCAATTACAATTATAAAACCTTAATCCTTAGATTACCCTTTGTAGTTGTCCCTCTTTTCCAAAAAAGTGCCCTTTATTTTGTTGGTTCCCTTCCCCCACTTTAAAAGATGCTCCCCCACCCCTGCTCAGATAAACTTTTTTTTTTTTCTTGTTTATATTAATGTTCGATGTTGATATTTTTTAGTATAATTAATGTTGATCTTTTTATGTATTGGTGGCCCCTTTTTATAAGCTCTGCTTTCTCCGGGGTCACCAAACCATCATTGCGTTATTCTAAATCTTGATGTAACTTATTTTGATTGTATATATATTTTGATGGTTGAACAATAAATGAAATTTAAATTGAAAAAAAATTCAGGATTTTAAAAAGTATAATTGAGGCTAAAAAATCAAACAGACACCCATATGTCCATCAACTTGGGGTGTGTTATGATTAAATCAAATCAAGGGAAGTAAAAATCACTGAATTCCTCTAAAAGCAAGGCTTGCATCCTTTGAGTTTATTACAGGTCGTAGCAACACCTCAACATGTACATGTATACCATGGCTATTCCTTAGATTACACAGTTGACATTTCAGCGGAGGGTAAACTTGTGGTCCATCATGCATATTTATACCCCACTGCCTGATGTACCATGTGAAATGATCAATTTAACGTAGGCCTGTTTTCACTATCTCGAGATTGCCAAATATCCAGCTATTTGAACTATCCCGACACAAACTATCCAGCTAATTTGTGTCTCCATCAGACCGAAGTGGCAATTAGAAGGATATTTGGTCAGGATTGTCATCCCAAGATATCTTGGGATAGTTTGCAAAATATCCCACTATTTGGCAAAATATCCAGCTATTTGTCCCGTGCGTCTTCACTAGACCGAAGATTCGCAATACGCGCTAACGCTGAGCAAAATATCTTGAGCTAATTTCTCAAGGTCGAGTTTCAAGTTTCGAGGTCGAATCTCGAGATAGTGAAGACGCGATTTGTTACTTCGGGATTATTTCCCAAATCAGAAATAGCGGGCTATTTGGCAATCTCGAGATGATGAAGACGCGCCTAGTGTGAGGGTTCATGCTCTGTACGTGGCTGCATGCAAAATGGTGATTTATTACGAGGATGACATCATGCTTTCTGTGACACTGAGAGTCAAATTTTACTGTTATGGGTTGAATGAGGTGTAGTCCATAAATTGGTTAAGGTTTCCGAACTTTGTATTGTTGGATTGAATTGGTATAATAATCTTCTTAAAAGGTAATGAGTAATTAGCTGAAAGAAAAATATAAGAAGATTTACGATAAATTTCTCACCTTATTTTTGTTTGGATGACAAGAATTGTGATTAATTTAGTTCTGTCCAAGGAGCTAAGTAAATAAATAGTTTAATCTGCCTAGAATTTGTTTAATTTGAAATTTAATACATATATATAGATAATAATCTTTCTAATGGATGAATAATGGACTAATGCAAAATTCATTGAAAAGGTCACAGAATTTATTCTTTGAAGGACTCCATGCAGGCCGAATCCTTACAACTCGGGAATAGACTCTATCTCATTTCATGATGGGAGAATAACCGTGAGAATCCATGAGAATATATAGTGCTATATGTTTACCTCCTTCAATACCACAGGTACATTCTAATATACACTAAAGTGCTCTTGTGGTGTCTTAGATTGCAAAAGTACATATACTTGTAGATTTGGTTTCTCTGTGGTTGCTGTGAAGCATTGATATGGTCTTTATCAGTATATGCAAACAAGATTATCAACAAGTGGGAAATTGCCCCGCAGCTGATGGCACTGTTCTTCTATTCCAGCCTTTATTTACAACTACAAAACTTGACATAACTTTAACACCCTCGCATTTTGTCTCTTTTTCTCCATTCTGTTTTTCTTTTGCTTGGGAGCCAGGGTTTAGAGCGTATTTCCTAGTTAGAGCTCTGAGATAAAGAATTTATGTTTTTACCCATTGACTTCTGAAATCTCTCATTCCTATATAGGCTCAATTATTTGCTGATGTCTTAAAAGTCACCAAATCCTCTTTTGGTGTTGTATGTTTCATCAATTTGATTTGAAAACCTGGGCCCCGTATTGTATGAAGAGTTACGATTGATCCAAATCGTTAGTCCTCCAATCAATCGCAAGTTTGCATATCAATTGCAAATAAGTTACGATTGATATCAACTCTTTATAAGACGGGGGCCCTGATCAATTTGAACTGAAACCTTTAATGTTTACTCCTGTGAAATAGAATTTGATTTCTTTATTTTTTCTCCAGTTCGGCATCCTGAACAACCTCACCCTGGGCTGAGAGGCGCAACGAGAGGTCCTCCACTGTATCACCTTGATGGACCGCCCTCTCTTATCCGTTACCAAGGCAACCGCTTCCAAGCAGGGTTACTGATCAGAGCCAACAGGAACAAATAAGTATTTGATAACCTTGGCAAGATTCCTGACACACTACTCCACAGTGGACCCTTAGACGACTCGAGGGAGAGATATTTCAACGGCCTGTACTGTCACTACTGCCACTACTATCACTTCCACCACAATAAGGATGGGGGAGTTTGCAGGGGGAAATGCTGTGGATAGATGGACCTGTCCGAATGATAGACAGCTGGCTCTAAGAGCAAAGTAAGTATATACAACACTAACCCTAGCCTATCCGATAGGCGTCGGGCTAAAAGACAAGTGTACTAATCGCGTTATGGAGACGCGGGCGTCAGCACAAGCGCCTATCATCACTGGTGAACTCATCATTATTCATATACGTGTATCGTATGTGTGATGAGCGTATTGTCATGCATGATTCATAAGACTAGCCTTATTTGGCGATTGATCACTTTGATTTATATCATCTCCAGGTTCCCCATCGCTCATTTGCCTATTTTGGTCCATGCTACATAAATATTCATGAAAGAGCTTTACAGGGGGTTCGTAGATTTTCTACGAAACGAAACATGGTACATAAAAGAAAATAAAACTTTTCGCATGCACCAGTGATGATAGGCGCTCGGGCTGATGCCTGCGCTGATGTCACTCTCCATATTAAACGCGATTAGAATACTTGTAAAGCCCGTTGCATATCGGATAGGCTACACTAACCCTTGAGGAATCCAAGGGTATATGGAGACACACTCTCCCCTCTAAACAAAACAAAACAAAACAAAACAATACAACACGAAAACAAAGCATAACCAGCAGATGTTTTAGATAAATACCATGATTTATAGGATTATAACACCCTTCTCGCTCTCAGTTACTGAAATGGAAATTATAGGGGGACAAGTGGAGAAAGTTTAAGTGAGATAACAGAGAGAAGAGAGACAAAATGATAGGTCCAGCTAACAACTAAATTATTAATATTTTGTAAAATTAATGTTGTTTTTTCCTCCCCGTAATTTAAGAAAGAAAATTGGACTGGTTGAATTAAGACCTTTGTTAAATACTTTAAGATATAGAAAGCTTTGATATAAAAACATAAACCAAGCGACGAATTGATTTTTCACACACTTAAAAATCGACCTAACTTAATGAGAGTATAAATAAAGAAGAAAGACAGAGAGAGAGAGAGACAGAGACAGAGAGATACAGACATAGAAAGAGAGGGAGAGAGAGAGAGATAGAGATAGAGAGAGAGAAAACAATTTACAACAAATACACATACATGTTATATATCATGATGATATACCAGTACACGTAAATCTGTACCTCCTTTCTGTCTTTCTAACCCTCTTTAGACTAGGGACAGGTTGGTCTTTCCATACTAACTCTGCTAAAAAGTTTCAGAAGAGCGAAGGATTGAATCGAGATGAACAAGACACCATCCTGAAGGTGATAGAGAAGGCTGAAAAACTGGAGGTCTCAGAACAGGAGAGAATAGGGTAAGTTTTGTGAAAATATTGATTGATTGATTGGCTCATTGACTTATTGATTGATTCATTCGTTCATGAACTTTTAGATACATCAATTATAGATTGAACATTTGATTGATGGAATGATTGATTGATTAATTGATTGACTGATGATTGATTCATTTGTTCATTGAATTTCAAAAAGATCAGTTGATAGATTGAACGTTTGATAGATAGAATGATTGATTCATTGATTCATTCATTGATTCATAGAATTTCAGATAGATCAGTTGATAGATTGAACGTTTGATTGATAAAATGATTGATTGATTGATTAATTGATTGCATGATTCATTAATTGATTCATTGATTGATTTAATGGAATTTCATAAAGACCAGTTGATAGATTGAACATTTGATTGATAGAATGATTGATTGATTGATTGATTAATTGATTGATTGATTTGATTGAAAGATTAGAGTGTTTGACTGATTTGGGAATTTGATTGATGAATTGATGTTTAGATGGATCAGCAATTGATCAATTGAATCTAAGATTGATTGTGACTTATTTGATTGGTTGATCGATGTGATCTAAGATTGATTGTGGCTTATTTGATTGGTTGATCGATGTGATCTAAGCTTGATTATGACTTATTTGATTGGTTGATCACTGGAATCTAAGATTGATTATCACTTATTCGATTGGTTGATCAATTGAATCTAAGATTGATTATCACTCTTTCGATTGGTTGATCAATTGAATCAAAGATTGATTATCACTTATTTGATTGGTTGATTAATAGAATCTAAGATTGATTATCACTCATTTGATTGGTTGATCAATTGAATCTAAGATTGATTATCACTTATTTGATTGGTTGATCAATTAAATCTAAAATTAAAAATCACTCAGTTGATTGGTTGATACATATTTTTGCAGCTCAGCAAATTGTTTGATTGATTATTGTATTGATCGATAGACCAATTCCTAAAGTGAATCACAGTATTGATTGATTGCTTGAATGATAGCGTGATTGAATGAATGATTAAATGAGTGATGGGTGGATTTATAGAGTGCCTGATTGATAGACCAGTAGATTAATGAATAGACTGGGCAATCAATACTCGATTAATGGATCAATACAGCTCTGCAAGTCCTGTCTTCTTGCCTTATCAAATACATTACATGTTATGTTCTAGCTCAGTGTCAAATCCTGGATCAATGGAAACTGTTGTTTTCTTTGAATAAAGTAACACTAGTTGGCTCTGCATAGTTTTGGAATTTCTCATACTTCAAAAAATAAATAAATACATTTATATTTTCATCATATTCTTTCCCTCCGGTAATATGTTGAACAGTTGTGTGGTCACGTGATTTCAGAAATAAATTGTAACTTTCTGTATCACAGAATGTACTATATTCAAGAACTACAACATCCATAGGGCTTAATTGATTTGAAGTAGATAATCCAGGAAATAGAATTCTCCCCAGTGTGATCTTTACAAGTACTGCGTCTTAACTTTCTTCTTGAGTGTCGTCAGTGCAATTGTGTTATTGCTACCTTTGTACTTAAATGCTGCTGGGGTGGAATATATTCATATCCTGTTCAGAATAGAGAAAATTTAAACAAACTCATTGAAAAACATTCTATAAAAATCACTGTACATGTAAAGCTAAAGGGCAAAGGCACAGCGGATATTAAACAACATTGTATATCGGAACCTTGTATGAAGAAAATAGTCTAGAAAATGTCAGTTGACAGGACCGCCAATCATCAGTGCGTGCTCACATAAAGCCTGCCAATAAATAGTACAGTTTTAATATGACATTTATAGGTGAGAGCGAGAATTTGATTCTTATTTAAGTAAGTTTCCTTCGTTCAAAACGATGCTCAAAATGCGTTTTGCTGCTCATAATATTTTGTTACATGATGTCCAGACTAGAAAAAATTAATTCAGCATTGTATAGCTATACGTTTTTTGTAACGCTATACATTTTTGGAAGTCTAAACAGTCTGGAACTTTATACCAGTTGGATCCATGTATTTAGGTTATAAACCCTATTTCTTGTTGATGAGTGTGTAATATTGTTCAGGTTTAGGAGGGAGAGGAATTGGTGATGATGGCTTGTATCAGTGCAGACTGTAGAGCCAGAAACACAATGAATATTTTATTGATGAACTTTCAAATGCATCCTGTTTCTTAATCTGTTTGTAAGGTCTATGCTATTTCTGGGGCAAATCCACTTAAACAGAAATGCATTAAACTGTCAAAATGGAGGCGGTTGAATGATAGTGGGATTACTTAACGTGACGTGCTTGTTTTATTTCTTTCACCAAAGTCCATTTAGAAATTTCTTTAATATGAAATAAAGTGAGAATTACATATTTAGATGGTGCCAAAGAAAAGGAGACGATGAGAGAGACAGAGAGACAGAGAGAGAGGGGTGGGGAGCTATTGTGAAAGAGTTGGAGAGGGAGGAGCAAGGGAGGTAGAGAATGAGAAAAATAAATACATGTATAGAGAGAGAGAGAGAGAGAGAGAGAGAGAGAGAGAGAGAAAGAGAGAGAGAAGAGAGAATGAGAGAGAGAATGAGAGAGAGAGGGAGACAGAGAGAGAGAGAGAGAGAGATAGAGAGAGAATCTGAGAGAAAGAAGGGAAGGGGAGGGGATGTACAGGAGATTTAAGTATGGGCATGACAGCTTTAGAACTACTTGTTTTGTCTTTTGCCTGTAGATATACAAATATGGTTACTTTTACTTCTTGTATATCTTCATTGTGAACAAATTGTTTAAAATAAAATATTATCGTCACCCTCTACCTCATAAGGGGACAAAAGCCTAAAAATCATATGTTCAAATTCTTTCTGCTTTGTTTAAAATGAATCAATCTTTTAAATAGAGGGGAACTAAAGAGTGATGCGAGAGAATATGGACATTTTTTTTCTTGAAAGGTTTAAACCATATTATTTACAAATATTAAGCATGGCCAGAAGGACTATAACATGTATCATTTTACATATTACACTCCACTGGCTCACAACAGATGATTTAGGTAAATACCGCCATTCCTTTTTGTTTCACAACATCTTGAATTGCCATCAGGGATTGTTTCTCCTCTTTATTTGAAGCACTTAATGTTATGCCATAAATGGAAGCACAATCTCTTAATTCTTCCCAAGGGAAGGCGAAACCTACTTTTTGGTTGAACCCAGAGCTGTCGAAACAGAGTGAAACAAAATGTCCGTAAAATGCCCAGATAGGCAATTATTCATGAGGTGTTATTACGTGACAGAGAAATCTTTTTTGTAAAGCAGGCTTTGGTGTGGAGCTCCTTTTAATAGATGTTCTCTCGATGGTAGGGCCCAGGAATAGAATCAATTTATATTATCCTGGGGACATTTTAAGTTGAGAAGGAAGCATGATAGATACAAGAAAACTGAAAATGACATTTACCGCTTATGACATCTTGCGTTCTTAACTAGCTGATTCTTTTGATTCTGCAGTATAAATTCATGATGGTAATTTGTGAATTACTTTTTGTGGGTGCTGGTAAAATGCAAATTCCTTTTATTTCAAGAAATTCAATGGGGAAATGCTCTGTAAGAGTTTGAACTGTATTCGTTTGTGATCTTTCTCAGTTTTCTTTTGTTTCTTGGTATATGCGTGTGGGTTTCCAATTACAGTTGTGAATTGATTTAAATGGGAATAAAATAATGACTTGAGTATTTGTGATATAGCTCTCTTCATCTTATAGAAAAGTTATTACTATATATTTTTATATATAAATTATATATTATTAAATTTATGAAGATGATAAAATTGGTTTTGATTCTGTTGTGTGGTTTTAAATCATTTATTATACAAGGTGATGTTGTACCCAAATATCAGAACTTTAACAATTCTTGTCAGCAGGGGAGGGAGGAGGGGGAGGGGGGGGGAGGATTAAAGCCCCTTTCTTCTTACTCCCATTTACTTACAGAGCATGCTTAAAAGATAATATATGGCATTTCATGTGACAGGTTTTCAATCGCAGGGCTTGCCTGTCTTTTGAATAACTTTAATTGTTTATCTTATGATCAACTGTACGTCCACACAAGAAGGCATACATGTAAAATGCTCTTGACAAGACATAACTTTTTTCTGTCTTCCGTCTTGCAGGAGGTTGACCTTTAAAATACAAATTATTTCATGATAGTTATCTTTACAATTCATGAAGCTGTTTGAATTGCAACAAGAATGATATGACTTTCTTTGTCTGAAAATAGAATATTTATTTCTACTATTATTCTTAGTCGAAATTGACAAACTTCACAAATCATTTCCGTACATGTACATATTTTGAATTCCATGAAAAATGACCAGATTTTCTTTGTCCAAAAATACCAAATGCAATACAAAACAAAACTGCAATGTAAACCCCCTGTAGCAGTGAAAATGTTAATGGACAAAGAAAGCCAATAAAGCCTCTTGGTTTGATATAGAACAAGGAGGCAAAATGATGCTAAAAGCTTTTCCTCATGAACATCAATCTTTTCAAGTCCTCTTGGTTTTTTCTCTCGATCACCCTATTTTTTCATTATTTTGACTGCACATACTTAAAAGAAATGTGAGTGGAATAAATCCATTTGCAAGCAATGATGAAAGGCTTAGATATTCATCTGAGAGTATGTTATGACATTTTTTTTAAAATCCTGTTTTCCTTTCAGCTGACATTTAAAAGTGAGTCTGCATTTAGATCAACAGTACTCGATTGCTCTTACGTGGCTTGCTTAGCAACAGGTTGAAATCAATTAAAACTGTTGTTTTGTAACACTCTCAATTGCGTAAATTGCGAACACATTTGGATTAGTAATTTTCCATAAATAGTGTCGTGATCAGTTGGTTTCAAAGTTCACTTTTTTATCAGAGTTTGAAATGTTATTCCTCAATCTGTCATGTGGGTTGATGAAAAATTATAAATAAAAGACGAAGAGAGTTTTTCTAGTTAACCAACATCCGGAACTTTTTCAAAATGATTTCAAATGTTGATGCAGGATTCGAGGTAAACAAGTAGTCATATTTATAGATTCAAACACAAATAATTCACTTATGTGGGCATAGAATGTAGTTGTGTTTTTGGATTTGAACACAAATAAAGCACTTACATCCTTTGAATTTCCATGAGGACAGTCTATCCCTAATGGTTTTTAACTTTTAAAGCTGTCAGTCTGACGTTGAGAGCACAGCCCCAGGCGGTGACGGCACAGACGGTTTTTGAAGAGGAGAAACATTTACTTTAGGGGGCCGGAGTAGACGTAGTCACTGCTAACGTATAATCTGTGCACACACTTGAGTCTAACCAGCAACCTTTATTGGACCCCCATCAAATAGCTTGCAAACCTCATCCTGGTTCTGTTGGAAATTTTAAGTTCATTTTTCTTTTCTCCAATATTTAGATTCACAAACACATTTTGATTAGGGATGATTACTAAAAACACACCACTTTGAATTCATTTTCTTAAAGTGTTTGTTTAAAAGCTGTTGTTTGGATAGATCATTTTAAAGAAAAATTACAAAATTTGTCTTTTACAGGATATTAAGTGAAATGTATAGCAATATCCATTTATGTCGATATTAAGTTGTCACTTTTATTTGAGCAAAAGCATACAACTGATACATCAAAATAGCAAAACTTGGGGTGAGTAGACAACCAAAAGTTCAATCCTGAATTGAAAAAATACGTAGACCACGCATTTTCTGGGTATAGTTTGACAAAGGTTTAGTTTTGCTCGGCCCATGCCTTAATGCATTCACATCTTTGGTAGATTTCAGGTATATGTAAATAACCCAAGGTAAATTGTTTTACAATTTTACATTTTCCTTGTTTTCATGATAGAGAGTATTTTTTTTAAATACAAAATAATGGTGCTCTGTGTATCAAATTAGGAGTACTTAGAAAAATCCTGGAATAGTCTGTTGTTGACTGCAACTTCTATTCTGAGTGAAATGCCCCATCTTGAACATCTTCCTTGCAATGGCTTGTGGAATACAGTAAAAACAAGCCAGAAATAACATCCCTCAGCGGCCGTGTAAACACTGGTCCATGCAACTCTATCTCTCTGTTGTTCAAGTGTGTTTGTCCATGTGCTTTGGGTTTTGAAAGGGAAGGAGTATTTGTACATGTAGTTAATGTTCAGTGCATGTGCCACCTGGATACAATTTTCCTCATAATTCCATTTTAGCAAGGCTCCACCACGATTTTATTCACAGGATGTCGGGCTTGACCCCCCCCCCCCTCCCTCCTTACACTTTTAGGGTTTGTTTGCTTTGTTTCCCTATTCAAATTTTCAAGTTTGGGAGCCTGGAGATTATTCTGAAGGCCAACAAGGTCCTGTGTTGAGCAATACTAGATGTTTCATCATGCTGTAGACAAGTTGAAACATTAATACTTTATTTTCCTGAGAGAAGATTGACAAGTGACTGTATGACAGTAGCAGTTGTTCTCTCATTACTTTCTAAGATAATTAATAATTGGTTGAATCCTTAGACCTAACTCTATCTATCTGTATCTTCTCCCGGTTTCGAGGTTGATTGCAACATCTCCAATTTCACTCTATCTTCTGCCATTCTGGTGCACTCTTGAAGTTTTAGTCCACTCCAGTTCTTGACATTCTCTTCCCAGTTGATTCTGGGACTCCCTCTCGGTACAGTTTTCTGAAACTATACCTGCACCTACCCATGACCTTAATCTAAATCTTAAAGCCTAGCCTTAATTCTAACCTTAAATCCATTTGCAATCCATATACCATATATGATATCTTTGATGAAATACAGTCTAGAGTGAACTGCAGCCAGGAACACTGGATCTTCAAACAAATTAAATCAAAATAAAAGTGGGTAAAACTTCAAATGAAATGTTGTTTACAAGTTGTAAACAATACTGTAATATCCTGAGAGACAATAATCTGTTCATGCGCATTTCAAAGCCCCGTCAATCAATGATTGTCAGATGCCAAAAAGCACTTCTCTCTCAGCTTTTTCCAATCAAATAAATAAAATCCCTGTTCATCCTGGTTTGATCCATGTCTGGGCCCTCTAAATTCTCTTGAATCCTAATCTATACTTTCATCCCTTCTCATTTGTCAGTCCCACATCTTGAGGTTGATGTCAAGAACGAGAGAAAGCGGAGTGATGCTAGATCTAACCGTCTTGTGTATTTCCCACAGGTTATAAGAATCAAATGTCAAAAGAATTTATGATAACAGAGGTACTTGTCAATGTCTCCTCTTAAAAAGCCATTACAGTGTAACTTTATCGTACATAATAATAATAATAATAAGAATAGCCTAATAGTCCACTCCAAATTTTATTAAACCAAAACAGAAATTCTCTTTGCCCAATTGATCGTGAGCCCGGCAGCCACTGAGCAGCGCCAGATCGAAGTTGCTCTATCCTTTATTGTTAAACGCCAAACAAGGTAGCAACAACTCCCATCTTTTAATGTCTTTTGGTATGACGCGGCCGGGGTTCGAACCCACGACCTCCCGGTTGTGAGGCGGACGCTCTACTGACTGAGCCAACACTCCGGTAACATATAGGTGAAAATGTCAACAATTTGTGTGATCAGCATTGTCCAATAAAAAGAAAGAAAATCTTGGTGCATCCCAGTTTGAAATGATTTCACGAAATGTTAAGCTTACTCTATTCTCTCGACACTGCACCTTTCTTGTGTGTCCTCCATTGCTTATTGGAGCTTGATACATGTACAGCAGACCTGCCAACCAGTACGATTTAGTCGTATTTAGTATGATTTTTAGAAGCAAATACGACAGTACGATTTTCCTCAATAAAATATGATTTTCAATTTTTTAATTTTTTTATTTATTATTTTTTTTAATAATTTTTTTTGTTGTTGGTATTTTGTGTGTGTGTGTACCATTTTCAATGGCAAAATGCCCATTCTGTCCTATAAAGCATCTCACATCGGCAATTTGGGGATGTTCATTGGTTCATCGAACACACCAGTCGTGACGAAATCATGCATATTCAACCAATGATCCATAAAAAAATTCTTCCTGTATGTAGGAACTGTAAGAGGCATTGATCCGCGTAACAGTCCGTGTTTATTTTTAAGAATACAACTTTTGTCAGCAAAATACAACTTTGGGGATTAAAGAATACAATTTTTGAACTCCAGAGGTTGGCAGGTCTGGTACAGTAGTATAGGTAATGAATTTATGATGATTTATGAAGCAACTGTTAGCGACTATAGTGCAACTTGATATTACATGTTGATGACAAAATATATATTGACAGCTATCTTCGATATCCATTTATAAAGCTGATTTAAGAAAGGGGTGATTTTTAAAGAGGGAGGGTGTGGCTGCAAAAACAATGTCTTCATAATTTGCCCAAACCCCTGATTATCTAGTTATTACAATATTAAGATTTTTTTTTTTAAAGTGAATTTTGGCCTGCTGATTATTCTGTTCAAAGAAACCAAAGTACATTTTTGAAAATTCAATTTTGAATACAGATAAAGATTTTTTCACTTTTCATTCTGCATTTTTTCCATTTTGAGGCTCTCTTTTCAATGGTATAAAAATCATGTACACAACAATGCATGTCATAAGTCCATTCATCTCTTGAACATAATACTTAGTAGATACAATCTGTGCACGAGCGGATACAGCTCATTTGCACCAAGTGGTAAAACCTATTGAGACACATAATCATCGATCATTTATTCAACAAAGTGAATTCCATGATATATGGGTAGAAGTATGATTTCAAAGGTAGAAACAAAAATATTGATAGAGCAAATTCATTGCTTTGGGTGTGGTTCTTCTTAAATATGCAAATTAGCACCTCTCCATGTTTTTAAATATATAATCTACATTTATATGAACCAGGGAATCCATCATAGAATTATCTGTACGGATTTGTGAGTTCTTAGTAATGCCAACGATATGTGAATCCTATGGCTGATTTGTTGTTCCATATAAGCATTGACACTACTGGGCTCTGTTTCACAAAACTTGTTATAATAAATGCTCAAGTTCTATGACAAATTTGCAATGAAATGCCCTGATTTCAGTAGCTTATTAATCTACTGTGTAAAAATAATACAACAAATTATAAATTGCCCTTGATGAGTTGAATTAGATCCCTATTTGTGATATTCTAATTGGATATTAGTCAATGCTTGAACAGAACCTTAGACGAGCATCTGGGAACTAGAGTATCATACTCTGGACTTGTGTCACATACTTACATGTATTATTCATTACTGGAACCTCATTTTTAAATGGGTTTTTAATACAGTAATTAGGCCACACGATGAATCTATTGGACTGGAGCTCAGAGCTGTGTTGAATAGTGAGTAGCCCAATTAGCTTTAGCAGGCTAATGAAGGAAATGAGGATCTCATATTTAACGAGAGAACATACGTGTGTGCACCTGTTTATTGATTTCAACGGCAAGATGCTGTACTCAGCATATAAGGTCTGCAAAACAGAAGTAGGAATGAAAGGGAAGTGAGATAAAAGGACTGAATCACTGTTGCTTGTAACTGAAGATTGTTAATCTGTGAAAATTCCAACATGCTACCATCTCACATTACATGTGCTGAGAGTATGAAGGGCATCAACTCATTCATGAAGTAATAAATAGATTCACCACCATTTTGGTTACCAGCAGTTACAACGTAGAACTGTACCGTATCATTAATTTTCGTCTTCGCAGCCTTTTTTTCTTCTGAAATGATTAAGTAACTATTCATGCAAATATACAGAATACAGAATATTAATGCAACATATACAGAAGAAGATTAAAAAAAAATCAGAAATAATACTATTATGTCCGAGAAATAATGAAATGCTGATTTAAAAATCTCATATTGTTGAGAGGCATTCAAAACAACATTTGAAAGCTACTTCGGTTGAATGCCAGATGTGACACAATCCTGATTTTAAAAATAATATGAGAAAACAAGTAATCCGGATAATGAAACATAAGCAATCAGCTCGCAGACCTGCCAACCAGTACGATTTAGTCCTCGTATTTAGTATGATTTTTAGAAGCAAATACAGGTGTATGACATTACAATTTTCCTCAATAAAATACGATTTTCAAAAAAAAAAAAAAAAAAAAAACGATTTATTTATTTATTTATTTTTTTTTAAATTTCAATTTTTTATGTGTGTGGGCCATATTCAATGGCGAAATGGCCATTCTCACATCAGCAATTTGGGGATGTTCAATGGTTCATCGAACACATCAGTCGTGACAAAATCCTGCATATTCAACCAATGATCCATACAAAAATGTCTTCCTGTATTTAGGAACTGTCATTAAGAGGTATTGATCCGCGTAACAGTCTGTGTTTATTTTTTAAGAATACAACTTTGGTCAGTAAAATACAACTTTTTGGGGATTAAAGAATACAGTTTTTGAACTCCAGAGGTTGACAGGTCTGAGCTTGGCAACAGACATTCATAAATGGTTGAGAACCAAATGCAATCTTGGGCTGATGTGGAAACAGGCTGATAGTGCACGTCACACTCGTACACATTCTGCATTCTGATAAGATGGAGAGGGGAACATATCATTACGATCTCATTTTATGACATGCATGCGTAGTGTTGGTAACAGTTCTTTTCAGGTTTCCACACTTGAATATTAGGTTTTTATAATAAATACAGTCCAGCCTGCTTTCGCGACCACCTGTATAGAAAGACCATCTGTCTTTAAAGACCACATTTCCCCCCCCCCCCTTGAAATGATGATTCGTCTTGAAACATTTTTTAAAGGGAACCTGTGTATAAAGACCACCTTGGTGTCTCCACTGGGAGGTCAGGTTAAACTTTACACATGTGTATAATTCACATATAATAACCCCTCCTTTTGTTCCATGGCCAGTGCATGTGTACCCGGTACGATAAATGTACATGCATTTAGTTTAAGAATGCCTGTTTTTCCCCTCAAACACAAATTATTGTAATTTTTGTCATGGGACATACAGGTCCTTTCACAATTTTATTGCCTGACCATAGTACTTACATGTTTGTTTATTTTTTTTAAAGGATTGGGTAACTTTTTCTCAGATTCTGAAACAAGATCCTGGATTTAGCTCATGCTACAATGATAACTGTAAACCTTTAGGTCAGTCAGGAACGCCATGACTTTTACAAGCCGAATCGCTTGTCTGATTATCAAGATCAAAGGGAAAAAGAGTAAGGTAAAACCGGTCACTCAAAGATTTTTACTTTTTGATGCACTTCTTGGTCATTTAGAAGAGCAATTTTTTTTAGGGCTTCAATATTACACCATATCACAGACACTGATAACACGTAAGGCCGTGCATCTCAGATTTAACGTTGTTAAATGATGCCTGTAAACAGAGTGGCCATATGTTTATTTGTAAAACAGAGTGGCCATGAGGATTGTTTTTGTTGAGTTGATGTCATAATTGCATTAGGGGATACTCAGGAGATAGATTTCACATTTATACCTAGTGTACTTCTAGTGTCACCCCTGGCAACATAATATCTTGTTTTGCTTTTTTTTAATATAGAGTGACTGTTTTTGCATCCTATAAAGTTACAGGCATGAGGCGACAAAGCTTTTGTTTTTCGAAAAGCTGAAAATAGTCACCCTGACAGACTTTTAATAGTTTTAGTCACTCAATGATAAATTACAGCATTCCATATGGATATTA
This sequence comes from Strongylocentrotus purpuratus, assembly GCF_000002235.5. Taxonomy (NCBI): domain Eukaryota; kingdom Metazoa; phylum Echinodermata; class Echinoidea; order Camarodonta; family Strongylocentrotidae; genus Strongylocentrotus; species Strongylocentrotus purpuratus. Next base: position 29,921,166 of record NW_022145605.1, on the reverse strand, counting down.
TTTCTTCTTACGTGGAGATGGATTTTATGGATTTACAATTTTGATTTTCAGATGGAAAAATAAATAGTTGATTAATATCTACATGTACAATGTAGTACCAGCAATTCTGAATGACTGCAATATTGTTATTTTTCCTTCTGAAGTGCAGTTTTATAAAGCAAATATGACATGTACAATGATTTATACTGCCTGAATGCACTTCATATAGAACTAGACTTTGTTTATCCTTTATGTAATTTTTTTCTCAATTTGTTTCATATGTAGTGAATGGGTTTTAGGTACATGTGTAAGTATGTTTATGAAGGTGGCTGCATTCAGTAAGTATTTTGTGTACGTCCCTTGATAAACCAATGCCAGGAATGGTTAGAGGAACTAGTGGCGCGAACGGCCTGCCATAGTTCAAGTTCAACTTAAGTCGATCTTAGTCTTTGTGAAACACCCCCGTAGACTCGATTTCATGAAAGTCTTTGTGAACGTGTGCATTGCAATTTTCCGGTCTGAATAATGATATTACGGAGCCACCCATTAGACTCAATTGATGATTGAGAATGACTTGTAGACAATATCTCTCCTTTTAATGTCCCATCCCTGCGGTTTTATGCTTCTATCACCGACGTCCCCCGAGTCGGCGGTTGCAATAATGGTTGCCAACCCATTTCATTTATTTTTCATTTTCAGACAATCCTCAGAAAGCATACATGTGACATTTTGGTTCGAGTGCATCAGGTACCTTAATGGGGCCCTCTCTAGTGCATTTAGAAGACTGTGTTTCATGTCATGTTGCAGTAATGAAGATGAAAGATGAGACAAATGAGTTCTGGCAGAATATGAGAGAGAGAGAGAGAGAGAGAGAGAGAGAGAGAGAGAGAGAGAGAAAGACCTATGTAGAGACTCTCAGGGATCGATGCTAAGGGGTGGAAAAGCAAGAGAGAAAGAGAGAGAAAGAGAAACAGTCACTAAGGCAGAGCATGAGAGAAAGAGAGAAAGAGAAAGAGAGAGAGAGAGAGAGAGAGAGAGAGAGAAAGAGAGAGAAAGAGAAAGAGAAAGAGACAGAAAAGAGACAGAAAGAGAAAAGAGACAGAAAGAGAGAAAGAAAGAATGAGAGAGAAGGGGGGGGGGGGGGAAGAAAGGGAACTACATGACATTATTGGAAGAGAAACACTGACAAAGTGAGAAAGATTGGAGCGCTGCTACAATTAAATAGAAGCAAACGTGTGGATGATTAATCAAGATGAGAGTAATGTCTTTTAAATTTGAAAGAGTGACAAAATTAGAAGAAGAAGTGAGTAACTCAATAGGAGATGGGGAGAAGAGATAGAGAGGCAGGTCTAAGAGATTTTACACAAACAGAACTAAACAAAAAAAAGAAAAAATCTTAAAGGTATAGACCAGTTTTTGAAATGCCACCCTTTCAAAAATAGATATGGAAGCTCTTATTACCAATCATGTGTAAGAATATGTTTTGACTAATACGTGATAATACAACTTTTGCTGGGAAATTGCCTACTAATTGATATATTTGATAAATTATTATATCTATCCGGACTGGATAGATATAGTGTATTCCCATGTACATCTTTCTGTGTACAGTGCTTGTAACTTTACCAAGACTGGGCCAAATTTCTTATCATTTTGATGATTCCAAAACCTTGCAGTACATGTACACACCAATACTTACATGCTAGATGATCAACCTTTTCTGATCGATTCCACAACGTTTCTTTCACAATGCAATCGCATAACCAGTCGTGGTCTATACATTTAAAGGAAAATTTCAAAGTAGATCGGCATGTACGCTCTATACACACAGATTCAAGTTTTCTATAAATGTACAGGTCAATTGTCACCCAATGAGCTGTGGCAAATAGCCACTCTATATATGAAGACATGTGGTAATGCCCTTCTGCCTTTCAGCAGATGATGGGATGTTTCCAAGGTGATGACACCCCAATTATCATGGTTGATACACCATCAGCAGACCTTAGCCCCACTTAATACCATAGACTCTCCAGAGCCAGAAGGGCATTAATTTACTATGATATTACCTCCTTCTTGCACTCTTAGCAGACAATATGAAATAATAAAGATTAGTGTTACATTAATAAACCTCCTTCATGAGCACCTTTTTCTTTCTTGCCTTCTTTTAGGGTCAGAAGGGCTCCAGTTCATATTGCATTGTAGAGTTAATACCCTTCTGGCTCTCAGCTGTATGTCTATTGAAGTAATGCCAAGCTCGAGGTCATCTCAAGATGGGTCACATGCCTGACTGAGATATCACATTCTCTTTGTAGCCATAAGGGCGTTAACTCATATCAATTTACACAGAGTAAACTCCCTTGTGGCTCCAACCGGACGGTATCATATTTGGTCCATTAGCTATATCTGAGAAGGAAGGTGATACAAAGTGCCCTCAATATTGCTACATAATTCTACTTTATGACACAGATGGGCAGTAGGAAATTCTTAGGTGTGTTCAAGCGACACTTTTTCACCCTAGATACACAGTTTTCAAAGACGTGTAGTTCAAAACATGGTTGCGTTCAAGCGATTTTTCGTCGGTCATGAAAATAAACGTTTTTCAAAACGCAAACGTCAACCTCTGAAGAAAAAAAGAAGTTTTGTATCATGATTCTGCAGAATCACGGTCGCTAAAAATCACTCGAACAGAGATCTCATTCTATGATGTCATTATCGTGGCTTTTTTCTGGTTTGGCCCACAGTCGACCGTAAACAAAATCAGAAAGCATGCAGCGAAGTTAACCTATACTTCCTGGGTCAAACTGCGCAGTGTGATGAGCAGTGGCTGGGCTTTAAATGAGCGAGAATCAGCATTGATGAAAAATTGCCTAAACGCTCTCCCGCAGTGACTGTGTTTATTAACATTGATTTGATTTTTGATTCAGGTTTGGATTCTAGCTTCAAAAAATTGCTTGAACGCACCTATAATAGAGGAAGCAGGGAGAAGAGATGAGAGTTTCATGTAGCTATAGGGAGTAACATATTAATGAAAAGCAGGAGCAGGGGAAATTAGGATTGGGCCGGGTCCTGAAATGAGAAAAAAGTAGGGATGAACCTAATTGACCAGTGCACTAATGTACTTTATTTTTTTAGTGTGCTTTTCCGCTATTGAATACTTGTGGTGACCCTGAAGCTTTTGAGCCGCTCTCCCGACATAGCAACAACCAACGTGTGCTATTTGCATTCTGCTAGTGCAAGTACCCATGCATGCTCTATAAGAAATAAATAATTTTTTACTTTGAATACTTTATATGATCCGCTCCATCGAAACAGAAAAAAGTAAGAAAAAATAGAAAAAGAGTGATACCGAAGATAAGAGAAGGGGAGGGTGGACAATGCAGGAAAGCTATAGAAGGTGCTGTGATTAAAAATGAAATCTCACGTAACTTCTTTATGATACATCCTTGTTACACTTCTGTAACATAATTGTTAATGTCTACTGCCTCGCTCGGGTGACCTCTTCAATGATCTCGTTTAATGACCTCAATATTTTAAAGTGACTATTGTCTCATTTCTTTGGTAACAAATTAATTTGCTTGCTTAATTTGCCATTTATGTTAAGGCTTCTTGCCCACCTATTATTACTGTTACGTCCTCTACCATTACAACTACTTCAACCAAATGTTAGTTTTATTTATGGGAACCTATAATCTACAAGCTGAGCTTTTTAATAGGTTCCTCACTCTGTATAACCTTCTATTCATTACAATTAATTTCGACGTCTTTTCAAAGAATTAATTATATAATGTGACACTTTTAGTATATTTCGTATTATGTTCTAATTTTGTCAATCATGTAAATTCCTTTTATTTGTGAAATGTGAAATAAACTTGAAAGTTGAAACTTGAAACTTGAAGAAATATGTGGCACTGCAAGAGTTAAATTGCCCTAAATGCCCCAAGGTCAATGCTAACCTTGCTTATAATTATTGACTTTTATTTAGGAGGAGATGAAGATGATTGATGAAATAAATTAAAAAGCTTGTAGCAATATGGCTCCTATTCCCGGGAAACTTCGAGGAAAAGGTCACGTCCCGTTGGCGTTGCATAGCTTTCTACATGACCGGTTCTGATGATTTGCACTCTGCTGTGGAATGCATCATTCTAATTAAACTGGAGCGGAGAGGTTGACGGCAGGCAGATTATTGAGGTTAAATAATACTCTTTTGAAGTCCACTCCAAATTTTATTAAGTTAAACCGAAAATGGAAATACTTTTTGCCCAATTGATCGTGAGCCTGGCAGCCACTGAGCAGCGCCAGATCGACTTTGCTCTATCCCTTATTGTTGAACGCCAAACAAGGTAGCAGCAACTCCCATCTTTTAACGTCTTTAGGTATGACGCGGCCGGGGTTCGAACCCACGACCTCCCAGTTGTGAGGCGGACGCTCTACTGACTGTTCTTAGCTTCATAAATATCCTTATACACATCACTCAAAAATTTATGTGGCCTTCTGTTGTTTGTCACTGGTTACATATTTGTTTTAATTTTCTGTCTGTCAAAATTTTGAGTGTTCAAACATTATTTGTATAGTAATATATTGAGAGAGAGAGTAAAGGGAACAAATAGATAGGAAGAGAGAAAGTGAGAGCAAACTTATCTGGAGCCAGAAAGGCATACTTGTATAGCACATATCACGTTATATAACGTCCCTATGCACTTCCAAAGAGCTTTGGAAATTATAACCCTAGCTTATAAACCCGGCAGCTGTTATCAGCGCACGCTGCATTTCAAGGAGTAATCCTACTACATGTAGGTACCCATTTACATGTACCTCACCTGGGTTGAGTGTGTGGCAAATGCAAATTAATGTCTTGCCAAAGTACATTGGTGCCGCGACGGGGCTCGAATCGCGGACCTTGTGATCAAAAGTCCGGTGGCGTATCCTCTCGACCACGGCACCTCTTACATCTTTCTGGCTCTGAAAGACAAAATAAGAGATCGGCGACTATGTTGTTTTATGATATGTTATGGTGTGGGAGCATTGTGGTTCATTCGCTTGACTCTCAATAAGAAGGTTGAGGGTTTGATTATCTGTCCGATTCTACCTGCTTAGACAAGGCATTTATGATCTACAATCATCTCGCTCCACCCAGGTCTTCAATGGGTTCCTGGCAGGTTTTTTGTCCTAAACATGCATTACATGCCTTGGAAGCACATCGGGATCATGATGTGATGTGTGCTAAACAAAAACGGTTTATCATCACAATAATACTTTTATTTCTTTTCTGTTCATTCTTTTTTTTTATCTTGATAAGTTTTTTATTTTTTATTCTGATGTGCTTGACAATCATTGACAAATTAGCACGATAGCATTAACAATTTAACATACGCTTTGAAGATGTCTCAGGCTTCATGTTTTACTCTGGAATTTGTTTTTTCTGTCATGCTTTTCAATTATTGATATCATCACAAACATTAAACGGAAAACCGGTCATATCCTGCGACTTGAGCTGAAACTGAGCTGGGTTGAAGCCAACATGTCCATAATATTCCGATCTCTGCAGTATTACCTTACATTGATGAAGGGTTCTTTGCACTTTACTTCCTCCGTCGTTGACAGTGTAGACATGGGTGGGGTGGGATTCGAGGGGAATTAAATGTTCGTGAGGGACATTTTGTCGAGCATCTTTGTTGTTATGAGGTTCCTTGTATGTTTTTCCTTCTGCTGGTTGGGTGGTCACGAGGGAAAAGTGCATTCTTGGAAGAATCTGTTTGATTTGGACCATCATGGGAACCTGGATATAGGTCAGGCATGCTGCTCATTTTGAGGGTAGCCGCATCAATCAAATCCAGGGATGTTCTCTCTGTTTAAAAGTTGTAATGTGCATGTGACTGTTCATGAATTTCAAAGTTTTTGTGCAGAAAATGAGTTCAGGTCATTGCGACTAACCTTACTAATATGTAGCATTGAAACAAATAAGATAATAGTTAAATTACCCCTATTGGCGCCTTTTTAAGAAGGTGCTGTGATAAAATACCCCTTGTATACCCACTTTCAAAAAGAAATTTGGAATGAATTTGAAAAATATGTTACCTTGAAAATATGTTTCTTATATAGTGGAAAAATGTGTTACCCTAATTAAGAAGGGCTACAGTTTTTACTTCTGTACATATATATAATCTGGGCCCTTTTGCACAAAACTTACCATTGATGGTAACTTTGCCATCAATGATATTACTACCATGGAAACCTTGATTTTGATTGACTGTTGAGGCCAGTTACCATGGTAGTTGCCATTGATGGCAAAGTTAGTTTTATGCAACAGGCCCCAGGTCACACCTTGACATGAATGAAATTTAATGTCATTAGAGCTATTTCTCTTCAAAATTTAGCAATGATGCAGACTATTAATACTCAAAATGTCTCTTCAAATCATGTTTTTTATATAAATAATTGCTCATAGAGTTGGTGGCATAGTAAGGGCTTAATTATACCCAGAGTAAATATGAACATAGATTTGTGGCCTATGTAAGTTTTCATTAAAAATGTTGCTTTCGATCTGTTATTCGTTCCTGTACTTGAATGTCTCCTTCAACATATATTGATCACACATAGACCTGTATTGGTCTGAATGTCAGGGACTTTGTCCACTCTTGATTCACTGCAATATCTTGCTATTGCAAGTTCAAAAAGGTGGAATTAATGAACATTGATCCAGTTTGCATCGATCAGAAGTACCCTGAACAACACGTTTTGTCACCAGCATACAAGAAGACGATCACTGCCATTGAAAATACATAACTGTTACAGCCTTTTTGCAGCCAGCCACATTATCTGTTTGGAGCGATATATATGATGGACTTGAAGACAGACTCAACGTCCTATTGGCTCTGGTAAATGCTCAGCAGAAGCTTTGCATTAAGCTATCCTGTGGTACCACATTTTGGGACAATTGTCATAAATGAAAGACCAAGAGTGATTTTGTTGTTGATGGAAGATGCTTGTTCCATTGTGAACTTAGGAATGAGATATCTCCAGTTGATTTAAACTTCAAAAAAGAGATGTCTGGTTTTGTTTCTGGAAGGAGCACAGTGTTCATATCATTCTTTCATATATATATATATAATTTGTTTTTTGTTGGGGGCGGGGGGGGGGGGGGGGGGGGGGAGGGGGATACAGAAGAGGTTACAATTCTGATTTAAAGTTTGAGGTTATGATGACAAATCCAGACTATCTCTCTATTTTGAGATCAGAAAGGCAGAAGTAACGAGTATTGATCCAGTTTGCATAGATTAGAAGCAACCAGCAAGGGCAGTAATGGCCTTCTTGCTGGCACCCGACAATTCCCTGGAGAGAACTTATGCCAGAAGTTGTGGACTTGCCCTTTAAGTGACTTGCCCTTTTATAAACGCATCGTTTAACAATGTTAAATCTGAGATGCCCTACGTGTTATCAGTGTCTGTGATTTGATGTAATATTGAAGCCCTAAAAAGAATTGCGCTTCAAAATGATCAAGAAGTGCCTCAACAAAATAAAAATCTTTGAGTGACCGTTTTTTTACGTACATGTACATGTACCATACTTGTTTTCCCCAATAGACTGTAGTGTTATGAAACCATTAGGAAAACGTAAAATTTGATTTTGATTTCCAATCATAAATATCTTGATAATCAGACAGGCGATTGGGTTGTAAAAGTCATGGGGTTCCTGACTGACCTAAAGGTTTATAATTATCATTGCAGCATGAGCTAAATCCAGGATTTTGTTTCAGAATCTGAGACAAAGTTACCCAATCCCTTTAAGTTTTAGCCTGGTGCAGAGAGAGTACTATCATTTTCCTCTTGTGGTGGGTATATAAGGCCTGTTTTGCGAGCGTTGCCAGGCTGTGACATTTTGCTGTATCATCACGTATGCATACCTCGTGTGGTCTTCCAAGTACCTGTCTGATTGCAGCGCCCTGTGAATTCAAATTTATTCGTTTGTTAGGAATCCTCTGATTTCATCTTACATGCAGAGAGTGAGTGAAGTAGATGACGAAAGTGCCTTGTATAAGGTAGACAGGACAGGACATTTTTTCAAGCTCTTAAAGAGAAGGTTGAGTATTGGGAAGAGGTGAAAAATAATTTGTGAGCGTTATCATTCTTATTATGCAAGTGTGGAAGAATATCAGATAAGACATGTTCTCTGAAAAGCATGGCTCTTCAAATGCCTTCATATTCTAAATATGTAACATCGTAAAAATCCAGGGTAGGATTTTTACGCCACATGTTCGTGTAGTCCCATATACATCTTTCTGTGTACAGTGTTTGTAACTTTACCAAGACTTGGCCAAATTTCTTATCATTGTGATGATTCCAGAACCTTGCAATACACACAAATTCTTATATGCTAGATGATCAACCTTTTCTGGTTGATTCCACACCGTTTCTTTCCCAATGCAATCGCATGATCAGAACTCAACTTCATCTTTAAAGGGATTGGGCGACTTTGTCTCAGATTCTGAAACAAAATCCTGGATGTAGCTCACGCTGCAATGATAATTATAAACCTTTAGGTCAGCCAGGAACCCCATGACTTTTACAAGCCGATCGCCTGTCTTATTATCAAGATATCTATGATGGGAAATCCAAATTTCATTTTTCGTTTTCCTAACGGTTTTATAACACTACAGTCAAAGATTTTAATTTTTTTGAGGCCCTTCATGATCATTTTGAAGCGCAATGTTTTAGGGTTTCAATATTACACCATATCACAGACACTAGGGCCATGCATCTCAGATTCTAATGTTAAACAATGCCCTTTTAAGCTAATCTTGAGCTCTGGTATGGGAATCGTATGTTGAGAGAACATGGCTATAATTCGTTCCTGTTTTCACAAAGTGACGGTAATGAGGAAAATCTGCACGCAAATTGTATGCGATTTTCATTCACTACCGTCACTTCGTGAAAATAGGGACGAATTCACTCCTGATCGTTTATTCTGCAGTAGATTGACTGTTTGAACCAGTCAAATAAAAACAAACTCACAAAAACTTTTGCTATTCTGTTTTTCTCATTTTCTGATTTCATACAAGTGAGATTCTTACAAGGGTTGGATTGTCCTTTAAGCACTTGTTTTCCTGTGTCTCTGGCACCTGAAATCGAGTGCAAGCAAATTAAACCACTTCACCTGACGATCAATAATCCACTTTTAGAAACCGACTGTCACCAGAACAAATCAGATGAGAACTTTTTTCTTCTTTCTCTAACTACTTTTCACTTATTTCAATGTGTGATAATCTTAACACTCTCAGATAAAGAACTTGTTCAGACAGTACAAAGAATTCATGAGACTCTAAGGGTTAACAGCTTGTCTTCCCATGTCTCGAGCACCTGAAAGGATTGCAGCAAATTAAACCACTTCACCTGACGATCAATAATCCACTTTTAGAAACAGACTGTCACCAGAACAAATTGGAGGAGACTGTTTTGCTGTTGTTGTTGTTGTTGTTCTCCTTCCACATCTTTGACAGCTATACCCAAGGAATAAGTGTATACATCTTTTTCTTTTCGAGACAAAAGTTGATTATGTAATATTTAATATATTTCAGGAGATAAATACTTATCTCCTCCTTTTGCCTTCATCATGTTTTCGAGCAATTATCAAACTTCCAGTTTTAGGAATTATATGAATTATTTGAAATGCTCAGTGTATTTGCTTTCAAAATCGGAAATAGGATGTTTAATGAAGTTACTTGCTTCTGTTTTAATGAAGAAAAAGCCAAAAAGAGTCAAAACTAATCGTTCAACTCTCAAAATATTGGGCAAAGTTTGCCCCTTCCTCCCTGGCACAGATAGAGTTGTTAAAGATGTTCATGTGTGGGTATATAGTCGTTAGTGAAGTAGGCAACTTGTCGAACACTACATAACACTAAGCTAGCGGGTATTACGCTTCCGTGCATACATCCGTGTGCTGCCCTATGTTTACCCATGCTTATGCAACTTTAAGCAATGAATATACGTGCACAGCTCAAGCACAGTTGGTAATATACTGTATGAAGTTGTACCTTGTTTTGTGTAGCGCTTAGAAACATTGTTTAAAGCGCTTTATAAATGTAATTTATTATTATTTCATTATTATAAGATATCCTGTAATATTAAATAGAGCCTTTAAGTATAACGTCATTGCTGAACATATCAACTTTCTGGATTGTCAATATCTGTTTTGACATACTGCCGTGAATTTTGGGATATACAAAAATATATACCGTAAAAACAAGGGGCTCACATGAATGAAATTGGAAAATAATCTTGAGCTAGAATTTATATCAAGATTTACTATCTGGATTAATCAAGTACGGCATGCGATCATGTGTAAAATTAGCATGACGGTCTGGTTCAGCAGTTTGGCAATTAAGGAACTTGGTAATGATAATTGATTGCAGGAAACATCAATCAAGGGCTTGAGAGTTAATTAAAAGATGCGGCAAAGGCTAGCTCTATCAGATGAGCTTGGAAGTATGTTCTATGAGGGTTTTGTATTGGGGATCGTAAAGTGCATGCATGACTAACAATTTACTCTTCTTGTTAAACAAATATTTGTTTATTTCAAAAAAACTGCACTACTTGCTATTTGGTTGAATTTCAAGTCATGATACAGTGTACAGATCACACCGTATTTGTTTATTTTATTTTAAGAACCTAACCTGCAGATTTTGTTATGATTTGTGTTTTTTGCATTGTTGATTTGTAAGAACCAAGGGGTTATAGGCACAATTTTGCCAGGGGAAAAATGAAGTGACCCTTGCTAAAAAAAGTGAAAATCCCTGCATTCCTTCAGGGGAGAGGGCTGCAGCCCCCTCTTCCACATGCTTCATTTACCTGTAAATGCCAAGGACACCATAAATACCAGGCTTTTTGAAATTCTGCTGAAACAGTCTTCATCCCCCACCCCCCCCCCCCACTCATTGTTATTTAGGGTACGCATATGCATGTTTCCTCCTTTTGACAACACCCCCTTAGTCCGGTGTTGTAAATTCAGTACGGGCCAGATTTTTGTGTACTGCGAGTCAGACTTTGGTGCGTGAAAAGTACCCCTTTACCGGACATTTTGGTAACACGCATGGTATCCCTCCATCCACGGAGTGGGGGGGGGGGGAGGGGGTGGGGGGCTGGGCTTCATCCTTTTAACTGAAAACTTATTATGTTGTCATATTTTTTCATGACAGTAATACAAACAAACAATCACAAAACAACTGTGATAGCAGCATGGATGCTCGTAAGGATAAAAACAACCAACCTCGGTTGAGACGTGGTTTATATGACAGACAGACCTTCGGATGCCTTTAGGCAACTTCTCCAATTCCTCATGGCAGGGTTTGTAGGCCCGAGAGATGCAACCGCACTACATTCAACACATTATTCATTCAGCCTTTTCAAACGTCAAATCCGAGAATTAATGCACCGGCAGTAAACAATTTAGAAAGAAGTAGGAGGCCGTGAGACAGGGTGAATTTGCAGTAGAGGATTTATTCCTTCGGTTCACTAAAAAACACCTCGGTGATATCATTGCATGCAGCCAAAGCTTTCTATTTGCTCTTTGAACCTAGTGTGATTATCGTTTATCCTTGATTGTTTTCTCCTTCAGTTTTAGAAACACAGTATACACACAGTGCTTACTATAATGCTTTGTATGAAATTAAATGTTTTCACATTAGGGTTAGGTATAATTTGATAATCGTTTTATCTTGAGTGTTAACTCTTCTTCATGTTTTGACACCCAGTGCTTTTAATAGTGAGGCTGCATATGGGATTTCAAGTGCTCACATATAAGGTGTAGATCAAATTTGATTATCATAACACCTTAAATGTTATTACACCTTTGGTGTTAAATACCCAGTGCTTAGTTATGCACTTTATGATATTTAATATGTTCACATCAGGTGTAGATCAAGAGTGATTATCATAACACCTTAAGTCTAATAGCCTCTTTGATGTGTGACACCCAGTGCTTAATGATGCATTATATATGATAAAACATGTTTCACGTCAGGTGTATATTCAGTGGAATTAGTATTATTTTCTTATTTTTATCTCTCTTCCGATGTTAACAACCTAGTGCTTTATGATATAGGATGCAGCATGTTCATATCAGGTGTAGATCTATACATTTTGAGTATCAGCTATCATTACTTTTGTGTTATCTTGATGTTTGACACCAAATGCTCACTGATGCATCATATGGGATTAAATGTGTTCATATCAGGTGTAGATCTATACATTTTGAGTATTATCTCCTTTTCATTGTTTCACACCTTGTGCTTATCTTTTTGTAAATCATATAAAACCAAATGTTAATATCGGATACAGATCTACTTTAATCATCATAACACCTTGACTAATATCTCTTCTTCAGTGTTTGCAATCCTTGTATAACCAGTGAAAGTCTTCTCACTATTTGTGCATATCCTACTTATATCATGCCAGTATAGCCTGAAGGACATGCATGTACTTGTTTGCATCGATTTTTGGATCACACCAATCGGAAAACAAACCGAAGCTGGTTTGTTTTCCAGATATAATGTTCCATCAGACATATTGATCCCCGCATTCTTATTGGACTAGCGTATTATCCTTACTCATCCGGGGATCGTATCGGTAAACAGATCGGGGCTTCTAATGCGTTATCCCTTCCATTTGAAGTTATATGCGGAACATTAGTGTGTGTCAACAAACTGTGTATTTGAAAGTAATGCAATTTGTTTAAGAGATGAACAAAAAATTAGGACAAGGGTTAAGAGGGATTCATGTGAAAGAGGGGAAAAGAGAGATTACATTAATTAATACAGATGAGAGAGAAAGAGGGAGAGAGAGAAGAGAGAGAGAGAGAGAGAGAGAGAGAAAGAGAGAAAAGAGAGAGATAGGGAGGAGAGGAGAAAGAGAGAGAGAGAAAGAGAGAGGGATAGGGAGGAGAGGAGAAAGAGAGAGAGAGAGAGAGAGAGAGAGAGAGAGCAAGTGCAAGTGGAAGAGCAAAAGAGAGGACAGGAAAGCCAGCAAACAGGAGAGACAAAGAGGAAAGGGGTAGAGAGAAGGAGAAAGATAGAGAAAGAAGTAGAGGGAGATGGAGAGTGGAATAGAGGGAGGTAGAGAAAGACAAGGGCAGAGAGATGTGGGTAGATATCATAGAAAATGGAGGGGGAAAATGTGGCATTGAAACAAGAAAAAAATAGGAAGGAGAAAAAGTTAACATGAGAAAAGCAGAGGTGCAATACCCCAAAAACGAAATGAGGGGGACTTTAATTGTTCAAATTTTATAAGAAATATACAGTGGTACTGAAACGGCCAAATGATTGACATAGCTTTTTCTCAGCGAAATATAAAATTATTAAAGTCTACTTGAAATAAGCCTGCACATTTACAGCAGCATTTGATGTACAATTTAAGAATTTTGCATTAGAGAAAATCAAAGGGGCAATATTCAAAACAAACTGAGGGGGATTTTAATTGACTTTTTGGAGAATTATACAGTCTTACTGAAAACGTCACAATTGACGTAGCTTTTCAATATGTAAAAATAGCAAAAATATTGAAGTCTACTTGAAAAAAGCTTTAACGAAAAGTTAATAATGTATGCAGGTGAGAAAAGTGAAGGGGCAAAATAAAAAATAAAAAAAAATGAGGGGGATATTAATTGACTTTTCAGATAAGTACACAATCTTACTGAAAATGTCACAATTGACTTACCTTTTCATCAGCAAACAAAAACAAAATATTAAAATGTCTCCTTAAAATAAACCTGCACAATTACAGCAGCGTGAGGGATTTATGCAATGTCTATAAACATTTAACAACGTATGGAGGTGAGTGTCTCGGTGCAGCTAGTTACCAATGGAGGCGTTTGGGATCAATTTATTCAACGAGATTTGCAGCTGAGCCTTGTGCAAACAAGGCCTGTCTGGCCCCCTCCTACACGTTCTTTATATTATGTAGTACCTTACATCATCACATGGGGTGGCAGACAAACCGAAAGTAAAGGAAATGTGTGTGCTAGCTGAGAGCCGGAAGGTTGTTGATGAAAATACTCAGACAGAGTGTCAATGCCTTTCTGGCACTCAAAAGATGATATAAGCGTTACTATAATACCACCCAGACAAACAGAAAGAAGAGGAAATATGGGTGCTAGCTGAGAGCCGGAAGGTTGTTGATGAAAAACTTAAACAGGGTGTCAATGCCTTTCTGGCCCTCAAAAGATGATATAAGCATTACTATAATACCACCCAGACAAACTGAAAGAAGAGGAAATGTGTGTGCTAGCTGAGAGCCGGAAGGTTGTTGATGAAAATACTCAAACAGAGTGTCAATGTCTTTTTGACACTTAAAAGGTGGCATGAGCTACATTATAATATATTCTAGATAAAACAATCTATTAGAAAATGGTCAATAATGAAAATCAAATAAGATAAACCAACGTGCCGAATATATATATATTTTTTAAAAGCAGATGTTTCTGCATTTTTTGACAAGTCTAATACAAAATATTCAAATAACAATTATGATATATAACATAATTGATTCACATAAAATTATAATAATATTGGATTCTTATATAGCGCACGTATCGACCTTTTAAGGTCCTCAAGGCGCTCCAACATTACCCGGCTATGCTAGGCTGCCGATTTTGACGCTCACAGCATTTAAAGGAATTCCTTCCTACCAGTACCCATTTAACACCTGGGTGGAGAGTGGCAAATGTAGATCAATGTCTTGCCAAAGGACATTAATGTCGCGGCAGGACTCGAACCGCGGACCTTGAGATCAACAGTTCGGCGACGTATCCACTCATCCACAACACCTCTACATAAAATTATGAAAAGTAAATTACAGAAAAAATAAATAAATACCGCTATATATATATATGATTCAAAACTTAAAAATATGAAGGTAAATCAAAGAATCAAAATAAATGCAGAGGCCAACTATCAAAAGCATGAATGCTTGAGTCGATAGCAGCCAGGGGAGGGGGGGGGGGCACATGACACTGTTATAGGAGTTGTTATATACAAGAGCACCCTAGTTAGCAGGTATTAGTGCTATAGAGTGGTGCAGCGTGTACTAGTAGACAAAAGAAATCAACAACCTTGAATATTAATGAATTTTCAGAGCGTTGCAGTTTTAATGGTCATTATTCAAGGCACTACATATAATTACAAAATTGAACGATAAATAATTAATCATTTTCCTCCTTTGTGCAGCAAAATAGATTGCAAGCTGTATTCTCTTCATCTTAATTGTTAGTTAAGTGCCATAAGGTTGTTAAGCGTGTGCTCAGGTTAATGAGTTAATGCCCTCCTGGCTCCAGGGAGATGTATGTGGACTTTAATAAGAGAAGAGATGTGTCTGTTGATTTACCAAGAATGAATCTGAAATTCATAATACAAATTTCTGGAAGGTGATTAAATTCCATTACAGTATTGTAGATATATTATGTAGGATATTTATGCTAGCAGATTGGTAACGATTCATTCTCAATTGGTGTCAGAATTAAGGAAAAGTTTAATTCTTGAAGCACAAAAGCTTTTTTAGTTGTAAACAAATAATGTCTACATTTATGCTAAATTACTGACTGCCAAGTTCTCTAATAGTACCTCATTCAAAAAAACAATTTGGACAGAATTTTCTTAGTATGTTTTTCTAACAATTCAAAATCTAATATAAGATCTTTGTACCAATCAGTAAAAGTAGAAGAAAAATGAACACTTTCAAAGTGACAAGATATGCAGTTTCAAATGGTTTCGATGTAAATGAAATGTTACATTTTTAATGAACAATTTGTGAAATTACTACATTGCAAATACACACATGTCCATTAATTCAGTGTTTTAATAGTGGTTGGAAAATGAAAGCTTGTTTGCACCAGGCCTGCTCAATTTTGCAGGAAATACATATTATAATGGGAGTAGTGGAGAGTTCAATCTGTGAATTACTCTCCATGCAATCTGGTAATTTCACATTTCCACAGGCAGACGAGCTCGTACCAAACCATTTCCTCTCGTCATGGTGCAGCCTGACCCTTGGCCTGCGTGGAATCGATCCCATCTCTAGATTAAATGGCATGATTCCACCTGCTTGGGTGATGAAAAAAGGTGTTCCAGTCTAGAATGAAAAAGAGGGGGGGGGGGGGGGGGGACCCACTTCATATGTTGAAAGCATACCTTGATTTTAGATGTTTTATGATAAGAAGGGGTGTGTAATTATATATTTAAAAAAAATCTCTTCCATGTCATTACAAGCACATTATGATTCTTATGTGTTATTGATAAATGTAGAGGATTCTTCAGACTTGAATTAAAAAAGAAAGAAATATGTATAGTTCTTAACCATGTCATGTTAAAAGTACAATTAGACTATTAGGTAGTTTTTGTGATAAGAAGTAGTGTTTCAGTAACAAAAACCTACATCATTCTTTCCAATCTCTGAATTACATACCTTGAAATCTGGCAATTCAAAAATTTCCTCCGGCAGACAAGCACGAAGCCATTTCCTCCTGTCATTGTGTAGCCTGACCCTGGGCGAGAGGCGGAATCGATCCTATCTCTAGATTAAACGGCATGATTCCACCTGCTTAGGTGATAAAAAAGGTGTTCCAGTCTTGAATTAGTGAAAATAGAAATGCTGTGTTGTTCTTTTCCACTTCATTATGCTAAAAGCACACCTTGCTTGTTAGTTGTTTCATAATGACAAAAAGGTATTCAAGTCTAAAGTAATCACTTTAAAAAAAAAAATATTGTGAAATTCTCCCATTTTATTATGCTAAAACTACACCTTGATTAAACCCATTGCTTATTGGAACTGAATGGTCCCTGTGAAGCCTATGTGAATTAGATAATCTAGTAGTCAGCATGTTTTTTTAAAAATCTGTATCAGTGTGTAACTGAATTATTTCTATTCTATTCATTAATTTAAATGCATAAATCTATATCCATATCATGGTAACTAAATTGAAACATAGTAATTTATGAGGCAATTCTTTTTTAATCAATTTGATTCTTGCATACATTCTGAGTGAGTTTAAGTGGAAGTGCTTATAGTTTTAAATGCCCTTTTGGATCTCAGAAGATTATAACGTGCATTTTCAGTGCTTGAATCCTTGTATTATCTCAACTGGTCATCATGTATGAATGCCGGTTTTATATAATCTTCATATAAGTGATCATATTAGTTGACAATTATTCTGTTTTTCAAAATATGGTTTACAGAGGTGGAAATCATCAGGGATTAAATTTGTTTTATGGTACACAAATAATCTCACTGTGTCACATTTGTGTATCATGGGATATATATCATAAAAGGCTTCAAGATTATCTAATGATTTCCAGTGCAAGATTTAACATAAATTGACATACTGGAGCTAATTAAAGATAAACTTGAGTTCTGGTAAAAAAAGAAAATGAATTCTCACAGAATCTAACGAAACTTACACTGAATGTTCAAGATTACACATAAATGTCATGTGCCAAACAATTTTGGAAGAAAATGTATACTGGCTGAGTAATGAGCATAGAAAGATAAGGAAATCAGGGTAGTACTAGCCCCGACACCATGTGTGTTGTCCCATATACATCTTTCTGTGTAAGTGATTGTTACTTTACCAAGACTCTGCCAAATTTATGATGATTTTGATGACTCCAGAACCTTGCATTACACACCATTACTTACATGCTATATGATCAACTTTTCTGATCCATTCCACATTTTTTCTTTCACAATGCAATCGCATGCATATTACCAGAACTCAAGTATATCTTTAAGACCAGAAATTGGTCATTTTGCAAGGCCAAAACAGAGTTCAAAGGTTGTCTTTTGTTAAATTCATGCTTATCATCTGTTATATACATTAGAAACGCCAAAGCATTTCTTATAACAAAAAAGTGTAAATGAAGAATATAAAATCAGTAATTCAAGATGTCCAAGGACAAGTCATAAGAATTGTGATGCAAGCTTCACTAATTCAAGATAATGTCACCAACAGCCTCTGTCCTCATCAAATTATCAGGTGAATTTAAATCCTGAACACCCTACAAAGTGCTTTCAGGGAAAGAGCTTAATGTAATGGAGCCTGGATTTAAGAGATAATACCATCCCCTCCTTCTCGAGAGGGGTCTCGTTTAACCCTGTGGATATGAGTACGGTTCTACGATATGTGTTGCGGTGACAATTGCTTGAACCCTGTTGATATTCTACACTCGCCAACGTTCTAACTTCAACTGTGGAAAAAATTTAAACAAAGTACAGAACCATATCTTTTATGATTTCCCAAAGATCTAGGCACAAAAATTCAAATTAGAATGAGCATATTAGCTTTTCATTGATATGTAATTTTCATCTATTTCACTTTTAATTTTTGACAGGGTCTTTAAACAAAAAACAGTGCCATAAGTATCCAACAAAAGCCATATACCTGATGTAAAGCCACAAATTAGCAATGCACTCGCCCCTTTTGAGCTTTGTAAAATTTGCTGTATCTGACATGTAATGTCATTTAAACTCTAAGTCAAATGACATACATAATGCTGCATAAATGCATTATAAAATCACATAACTCCTCATGCAAGTACATGTAGCGCCATATAGGCCCAGCAGCAATGTTTGGGATTAACTTTATATGGTAAAATAATATGAAATTTAAAAACTGGTGTCGATATTTGAAGCAGGCTCCACCAAGATCCTGTATAAGTTGTAGATCCGAAAGTCTCACATAAATTATGTTATTGCAACGTGATAACCGTGTCCCACCTGTATCACGTGAATGGCGTTATTTGGCTCTTACCACTAGGTCTTTTTTGAAAGCATGTGTCTTTTCAATTGGCCATGCCTGAAGTTATTTAGGGCTTGGTGTACAAGGGGTTAAGATTCCTTTCCGATCCTCTTACTGACGGGAAGGAGCTTTTAACGGCTTAATGCAGTCAGAGATTGACTCATCAGTTCTTCAAGATGACAGCTAGCTAGGATTGGAAGACACGATTTAAAGAGAAGGTGGAGTTCTGGTAAAAGATCAGAAGTACTTGTGAGCTTTTTAATTCTTTTTTTT
This sequence comes from Strongylocentrotus purpuratus, assembly GCF_000002235.5. Taxonomy (NCBI): domain Eukaryota; kingdom Metazoa; phylum Echinodermata; class Echinoidea; order Camarodonta; family Strongylocentrotidae; genus Strongylocentrotus; species Strongylocentrotus purpuratus. Next base: position 29,902,140 of record NW_022145605.1, on the reverse strand, counting down.
ATCCCTGCTTGAAAAAAATATCATTGTCACATGCAAATGACGGCTATTGAAATGCTCTCATATTTAAAAAAAAGTAATAGAAACTGCATAATTATACTAATGGAGCTAATTTTGATGCCACACACGCATGTAGTCCCACCCACCTACGCATCTCTGTGTTAGGCATTTCTTTGTAAAGTACTTTAAGAGGGCCTGCGGTCCTGAAAAGCGCTTTATAATTGAACAAAACTATTATTATTACTATGATTTACACCATCAGTGACATTTCAGGAGGATTTAGTCAATTTCTTATGATTGATTCCAAACCCTCAGAATACAAAAGTTATTCCTATGCAATACATCTCCCTGTTTAGTACAGTAAGTAACTAGGTTATCCATACTCCTTTGTATTGTGATGATTTTCTTCTGCTTTGCAAATCCAGAATAAAAGGTGGACTGGTTGAATTCTAAAAGGGCCTTTGTTGAATACTTTTAGATGTAAGCTTTCATATGTCATATTCTCTAGAAACATAAATTGGGGCAAATCAATATTTTGCCTACCTACTTAAAAAAATGCAATACTAAGATAAGGGTATGAATAATTTAGTTGTTATCAGTATAAACATTTAATTGTCTAGTGATATGCAATATCCTTCATAATGCAATTTCATGACCAGGGGGGTGTTTCACAAAGATCCTAAGTTGGACTTATCTCTAAGATGGACTTAAAAATTATGGAAAGCCATTAGCATCTTTGAAAATATTTTGTAAAAGTTATTTTAAAAGGCATAAAATGTTGATTCAAATCATTCATGTTTTCTATGATCATGGGAGATTTCATGTTCTTGATATAGAATTTATGAAAAGTCTAAATTACTTGAATTTTTACTTTTTAATATATTTCATTTTTAGGCTACAAATGGCTCTCCATAATTGTTTAGTCCAACTTAGAGATAAGTTCAACTTAGGATCTTTGTGAAACACCCCCCTGTACTCAACATCATATCAATGTAAGCTCTGGTCACGTTTTATTTTTTTAAAATTTATTTATTTTATTTCCAGGCAAGACGATAACTTTCAAAACATCACAAGGTTGACAAAATGATATAACACAAACATAATGATATTCAGCATCACCTAAAGGATCACCCAAAAGAATTTAAAATACTGTCTAGAGGCTCTTCACATTGGCTGATGCATACAGAAAACAAAATATAAAGATAAGGTCAACATAATTTATAAATGAATGTGTAACTCAAATTAAGTTAAGATTATTATCAAAAAGGATTGAAAAATGTGATTGCATTGTGAAAGAAACTGAGAAATGGTGAATGTGTAGTACATGTACATAGGAACTAATTAATTGTGCGTAATATTTGATGTTTGGTCCAAACTTTACTTTCTCATCATATTTATTATAGTTATTACCATAATAAACCATGAATATTATGTTCCATCTTCGATAAAGTGAAAACAAATAAAAAAAGAATTTGGAATATAAGGGCATTGATGATTAATTTTCAGTAAGGAGACATTTTTAGTAATGATATTCTTCCTAACTGACATACCAAAACTGAAACAGCTCAGAAATTACTTTTCATCTTGACCAGAACCACGGATCTTCTCTTTAATACTGGAGTGATAAGACCCGATCCAATAGATTACTTCAGCTCCAGTGGCCTGAGTTGATGAGGGTGCTAAGTCTGGCATATAGAAGATTTATTCTGATTAATTGCTCTTGAGGTTGAGTTGATAATTATAAGAAGGAGTAACCCTTAATGGACGCTCCACGTTTACTGGATCTTCAGTTCTCCTTTTTGTCTTTTGTTCACCCCTTCTGTCTGTCTGGCTGTCTGTTTGTATGTCTCTCTCTCTCTCTCTTTGTGTCTCTTTCCGTCTATCTCTGTTTTAACTATCTGTCTGTTTCTGTATTTCTCACTCCTTCTCAATCTCACCCTTGCTCTCTCTCTCTCTCTCTCTCTCTCTCTCTCTCTCTCTCTCTCTCTCTCCTCTCTTTCTCTCTCTCTCCCCCCCCCTCTCTCTCCCCTCTCTCTACATCTTTCTTTCTCTCTCTCATTGCTCTTTTCTCCTCTCATTTGCTTTATCTGCATCTCTTCCTGTTAATATGTCCCTTACGTTCTTAATATTTTTGTTTTATTTATTTTTTGTGTACATACATATACAAACATTTTTTTTTTATAATGGGGTTTGCTGTTGATAGGCCTCTGTGGCCTTTGAATATCCCATCATATTTGAATTTAGTTGTGTTTTATACTGGTTATATTCTCTTTTAAATATATGTTCTTGGCATTCTGATCGTTCCTTTCATTCAAATGTGAAAATAATATGAAATGAATTGAATTGAATCGTCAAGTTTTGCAAATCAGGAAAGTGTTTCCTTTTCAACCATTCCCCAAAGACTGGTTATACCGTAGTAATCGTCTTCGACCTGTAGCCTGAGCGTGGGATAATCCAGCATAGATACCTAGCTGCCTGACCAAAATGTATCCGCATCACACTCTTTCTATCTCTCTCTCTCTCTTTCTCTATGCTGTGAACTGGTTTTGGGTGGATATTATATCCTTGTCTGGTGATTTGGGTTAATCGGGTGAAAGAGGCCTGGATTTGCTTTTTTTTCTCTCGCTTAATATTGTTGTCACTTCGACCCATTTGAAACCTTATTGGCAGATCTGGGTTCGCAAGCCATGGGGATAGGGTAGAAAAGCCTGGAAACCTCTGTCAAGCACCAGAAATAATGAAAAGGGTCATCAGTTTTGGAGGTGTGTTTTCATCCTCCTTGATTAATGTCATGAGTATTTTTTTTTTGCAGGGGTTCCTAGCTCTAAACTTCACATAGTTGTGTAGATCCTTGCTAGGCATTTGTATGCCATCCTATCAAAAACATGAAATAAAGAAGTACAAATTCTGAAGGACATGGTTTTATCCTTATTACTTGCATGAAAATGCAACAGTGTATAGTGGGACTCTCCCTCACTGCCTTATTGATTGAATGCCGTATTGATTGAATGCATTATTGATTGAATGCATTATTGATTGAATGCCTTATTGATTGAATGCATTATTGATTGAATGCCTTTGCTATTTGCTCACACCAATCATCCTTAACCTCTCATTATCTTGTTAGCTTTTTTTTGCATCTTCTCCAAGACATGATAAGGAAAACAGAGAAAATGCTGAATTACAGCCAAACCTGCTTTAGTGACCACCTGTCTACAAAGACCACATTTTTAGTTTCTGTTGAAAAAGTTTTCTCATTGAAACATGTACTAAAGGAACCTGTAGTACATAAAGACCACCTGCCTATACAGACCACTTTCTTGTCTCACTTGAGTGGTCTTTATATACAGGTTTCACTTTATCATCATGTGATTCTCTGCCTTGGTTCCATTGATGCCCTTGGCATTTGTATGTAGTGGTTAATCTATACCTCCCATAATCTTGTTAGGCTTATATCTGCCATCCTATCTACTCTCTGGCAGTCTGCCATTTTGAGCTTACAGACAGCATATCCTTTCCAATGTGTGTAAAATGCTTCAACATAATACATGTCAGTCTTGTAGTTGTACATGGTTATCCTCTATTTCAGCTTCATTGATTGAATCTTGATAGGCCTGTATCTGCCATCCAATCTACTCAATAAAAATCGACTACAGGAGCTCAAAAACAACATAACAAACAGAAAGTGTAAAAGAACATGCTACACGTACATACCCTCAACCATGTGGGTGAGAAAAGGGCGACAGAAAGTTCTTGAATGTAGTGCTTTTCTATTTCTGCTTTATTGATTGAATGTCTTTGGTATTTGCTCATGCAAGTTCTACTACACAACACTCAAAATCATGTTAGGATTATATCTTCATCCTACATGTATCTTCTTTGTGACAATCTGCCATTGGAACTCACAGAAATCATAAAACAGAAAGTGCAAAAGAACATGTACATACCCTTATACTATGTGTGTGAGAGTTAATACACTAACATAAAGTTCTTGTATGTGGTGCTTCTCTATTTCTGCTTCATTGATATCATACAAGTTTTCCTAAACCATATTTAATCTTGTTAGACTAATATCTTCATCCTATCTTCTCTATGGCAGTTTGTCATTGGAGGTCACAGAAAACATATAAAACAGAGAGTGCAAAAGGACATGTACACCATGCCCTTATTGCTTAACCATGTGTGTTTAATAGAATACACCAACGAAAAGTTCTTGAATGTGGGGATTCCCTATTTCAGCCTTATTGATTGAATGCCTTCAGTATTTGATCACTCCTACACCAAAATAATCTTGTTAGATGTCAGTCATTCTATCTCCTCCCTGGCAATCTGCCATTGGAACTTGCAGACAACATGAGAAACAGAAAAATGCAAAATCACATGCTTTTAATTTCTTAACTTATGCATGAGAATGCACCAATGGATACTCATAGTTCTTAAATGCTGTGGGTCTCTATTTTAGCTGTATTGATTGAACGTCTTCAGTATTTGCTCACACCAGTTCTCCTAAACCGTATCTAATCTTGTTAGACATGTGTCTAGAATCCCTACTCAATGACAATCCACTGTTGGAGCTCAGAGATAGAATGAACAAAAAAAGAGAATTGATGCCAAGGAGCATTGCTTACAACCCTTAACCACATGTTTGAGAATACACCAATATAGAGCTTTTGTATGTGGTGATCCTCTATTTCAGCTTTTTTGATATGTCTTTGGTATTTGCTCAAACCGTTTCTCGTAAACCCTACTCAATCTGTAAAGACCTATGTCTGCCATCCTATCTTCTCTCTGGCAATTTGTCACTGGAGCCATTGTCATAGGACAATTTGCTCAACCATTTCCTGTGTTTATGTCACATTGAATTGTTTTAAAATACTTGTTATGGTGTATTCATTTACAACATGAAAAATTACAGTTCTAAATCTATAGTAGATGTAAACCTGTCATTTGAGTAAATTTATAACTTGATGAAACCCTGTAATATTGAGATGTATTTCTAGCTAGTCTGGCACTAGCTAGACTTCTGCCATCTGTGTGCTAGTGTTGTGAATTGAACTTCAGAAAAGCAGCAGATGGTTTCATCTGCCCTTTACATTCTATTTTTTGTTGTTTTCCATTTAGTAAACATATATTCACTGTCTTATATTGTAAATGCACATTCTCTTTTATATTACACTCTACAGAAAAACATTAATACTACAGTTATTACTCTTCATTTTTTATCCTGTCAATACAGGCTTTATTTTAGCAAAATATTTTATATTAACTTGTAAAATGCAAAACATTATTCCACTATTTCTGTCTTTTCTACCAGCTCTTAAACATTTAGAAAAGATATAGAATGTATAATTGCCTTCATGAAAAATTGTCTCGATCTTCATAAAAAGAAATGCCAGATATTTGTTTAAGTATCTTTATTCGTGAGTTGGTTGGTGCATCATATTTGATTATATATTTTTTGTCAATACTAATATGTTATTATTATTTATAAGATTTGCTTTTATAAATACTTTGGAAAAAAAGGAAACAAAATACTAAAATTATTAAAGCACACAAACCTGACTTCAAATGTCGTGGCTCCATTAAACATCTCCATCATCAGTCAGGGTTGTCGTTGCTTGACAGTTATCTACTCTGAAATATAATATGTTTTGGGAAGTGCCCTCATTATTAGAAATGAAGATATACAGGTAGGCCCCCAAGCAAAAGATGTTTACGGGATGTACGCACCACCCCACTGCATATTGGATATAGGCAAGGTTAACATGACGGTTCGTTAACTTGAGTTAAAGATACTGTATGTCCCTTTTGCAGCCATCATCAAATTCTGTAGAACTTTGCAGGAATTATGAATATGTCATGTATGTACTTTCTGTAAAACTTAAACATTAGCAGTGTCCTATTATTTAAATTGTGCAAGGAAATGTGTTTACTTTCTAAACTTCACTGTCAGACACTATTGAGTGACTGACTGACTTTTTTTCTTCTTTGGTAATAACATACATAAAATGACCTGTAAAAGTACATACCGGTAAGCATTTGTTTACATCAATATCCTACTTTTTATATTGGCCAAAATTAAACTGATTGAATCTTTGTGCAGCACAAAACGTACAACCATTTGGTAAAAGGGTCTGAAAATCGTCTGAAAATCGGACGCACCCACACAAACTACAAAAAGTCAACTCAAAGTTACAAACCATGACAGATCTTAAGGTTTTTTTTGATAACTACTAGCAGCAGAAGAGTTCTTGCGTGGAGTTCTGTGCCATTTTGATGCAATTGACTTAATCAAGTTTAAAGGTAAAGACCAGTTATGGCCATGCGATTGCATTGTGAAAGAAACGTTGTGGAATCTATCAGAAAAGGTTGATCATCTAGCATCTAGCATCTGCAAGGTTCTGGAATCATCAAAATGATAAGAAATTTTGCCCATTCTTTGTAAAGTTACAAGCACTATACACAGAAAGATGTATATGGGACTACCCTATATCTCTCACAGACCATAAGAGAAACAAATTTACCAAATATATGAATTAGTAGGCGGTTTCCCGGCAAATTTTTTATCATCATGTATTAGTCAAAACATATTCTTTCACATGATTGGTAATGAGAGCTTCAATTTCATTTTTTTTAATTGGGGCGTTTCCAATACTGGTCTTTACCTTTAAGACAGCTTGTAGTTGAAATAAATGCTTTCCCCTGCATGCAGTTAACTTTGAAAATACTCCTTTTTCGGTACCGTGTGAACCCTTGTTGTGGTAAGTGGATCATTGTTTATAATTTTGACGTTTCACAAATGTTAAGTTTAAAGCCGTGATGGTACCGTGTGAATGCAACTATTCCTATGCATTTCCATAATGGGATAATTGCTCGTGGCCTGGGGATGTTTTGCTATTCTTCGTGAGACGTGCAATCAATTAAATGCTCATTTGGATACAGCGCTCGCTTGGAGGAGAAGGAGGCAGCAACTTGTCTTAAAGTGAACCAACATCTGATGATGTATCTTTGGAGCCCCTTTTAGACATAATGCCGTAAACTGCGTAAGAAATAACAACCTCATAAAACTCTGCAATTGAATGAATCTGGGGCAAGTGGCAATATTGTGGGGGTAAAACAACATCCATGTAATGTACCTGCTTGAAATAATAGCTCCAATGTGGACTCATTGATCTGGGTGTTTATTATGAAATACGAAAACGTGAAATGTACTACAGGATATGTTTATCTCGTTGGAATTTTGCTGTGGTGGGTGTTTGTGAGCAGTTAACCTTCCCAGGTCTGAATGGGACTCTAGGGTGAGAACACATGTAAATCCAATTTCATTAGTAACATGTACGCTGTACGTCATGTTGTGAAGCATTATATTAAGCTTTAAAGGGCAGTCGAGAAACTGAGGATGGAACTTTCAGAGGAAGTTTCAGCTGACTTACCCACTTATACTTCTGCTTTATTTGGGTTTTCAAAAATAGATGTTTTAACATTCAGTCAGTGTTGTCAGATATGTTCAATTCGTTAGTTAGAGAAATTAATTTTTTGTTAAATATATTACTCATTGCGGATGTAGTATGGAAAACGTTGTAATCTTTTAGATCCCTTGTTGACCATACATTGTGAGACAAACAAATTTCACTGGCGATATTATTGTCTTTAATTTGTTGTTGTTGATTGAATCATTAGAAAGAAACAAATACTCTACTCATGCGAAATATCCTTTGTTTTTCCAAATCTATCTATGATTAGCATGATTTGCATTAAACATTTAACAAATACACATATTCATCTTTAGAGTTTTTTTAGACCATTTAAAATATAGAAGAAATTGCCTTTCCACCTACAGGTTGATTTAAAAGCAGGTTAATTTCTTTTCGTCTTCAGCTAATTGATGCCTCTAGATGTATCTTGTCATATGTCTAGTCCGTGAAAACACATCTGTGTACCTGTGTGCCAGGGGCAGACTCATTAAATTGATTGATTTTGTCTTAGGTTAATATGGCATACCCTGCAGAAATGTCAGTTTTACTTTCCTTTTCAAAATATTGTTTTAAAATGGATATTTATTATTTTCCAGGTAGAAAACAAGTTATTTCATTTTCATGTTTGATACGGTTCCAATTAGTGATAGCTCATTCTCATCATAAGGCTGCCAATTTGGGATTACTATATGTTTTAAAGATCTTCAAAACTCTCATATTTATAAATGTAAGTTGTCTGCTTCTCACAAATTTGGATTTTCGTCTGATTTTTTCCCCCACTTTGATTTCATTTAAGGCAACTTACTGTCAGGCTTTACAGCACACTGTCATCTATTTTTAGCTCTGTTTTTTTTTTGTTGAACTTCCTATTTCAGTACTATTTTGAAGTATATTCCATCATCTTCAGTTCGTGCCGTCATTGATTTGTTTGTTTGTGTGCGCTATTCCGGGATCAAGACCGATATATATATACCGTCTAGCCGTGTTTACCCACTTATTCCATTCCATCTCATCTCATCATCATCCATGAGGTGTTGGTGATGGCATGCATTATCAGTTTCCATGGCAACCGTCTCCCTCGTCGAGGTCTCAAGGGAAATCAGAAGGGTATATGGAGATTGTCGGGATATTAGGGAATACTCGGCTGAATTGGTAGATGAGAATACGTTTAGCTCCTTTCATGGATCATAGCCACCATTACTAATAGGTTTTACACGTCTTTTGAGCAGATTTAGCTCTCGCTGCGCTGATGTCACGTATATGGCGCTTTCTATGCTAAAGTGTTTCAAAAGCTATTTTTATGTTGCTAGCATTCCCAATCTATTTCCAGCCTTGTTTCACCCAATAGATATGACTTTTATTAAGTTGACTTATTCTCAGGAATAAGTATGAGGCCGGAGGCTGAGTAAAACTTTGAAATTTTATTTCACATAGGCAAAAGTTGGACAATGCTCCTTTTCCTGATATTGCAAGCTATTATAATTTTTATTGATGTGTTCCTGACATTTAGATATTATACCAAAGGATTTTGTTATTCTCCATTAGAGAGAGAGAGAGAGAGAAAGAAAGAGAGAGAGAGTTATAATGGAAGAGCTGCAAAGAAAAGAAGTAAAATAATAAAGAAACTTTGGTCTATCACTATGAAGTTAATCTATTATTTTTAAGTTTAGAAGTAACTATGTATATGGATATGAGATATTATGTATAAGATGGAATAAAATAAGGAAACCACATTGATTTTTTTCAGTCTACGTACATGTAAAGCTCTTATCTGTTCATCACAGAGTAATTTATGAATGAATATTAGTTTATGCGCCTGTGTCTATTGATATGGAAACTAGTAATGGCAGTCCTCCGTCCAGTCTCCAGGGAAAACACATGATCGGTTGTCTCGTTAGTCATTAATTTGTGTGCGTGTGTTTGAATTTATTCATGAGAGAGAAAATTGGTTGTAGATGGGGAGACACGGAGAGAGACAGAGCAGGGTCGATAGAAAGAGGAAGGTAGAGAAATGATGTTTCACCGTATATTGATGAGATCTTATCAAACAATGAGATTTACTTTAGTAAATGGAACTTGCTACAACCTACGTAAGTCTACTATCTGTTCATCTAATGGTAACTTATGATTAAACACTTCAGGTAGTTTATGCATTTGATTCTCTACTGTCTGTTGATATGTAAACATGTCACGTCAGACTACACCTAGCCTCTAGGGAGGAGCATGGCCAGCATTCTCATTAGCAAAATAATTGTGCGCGCACGTCGTCGGTATTCATTCATGAGGGCCAAAAAATAGCGTTTTGGAGGAATAAAGCATTATTCAGATATGACACAGTAAACTGCTGCATTTTTTTTGGAACGGAGTAAGTGTTATTAGCTTCCATTTATGTACCTTATAACACAGTGCTCAGTGAATACGCTTAGGACTTGTTGTGATAGTTACCATTCGTTTACACAGTATACGAAAAAAAACGTTGTGGTTAACCGCTACTCAACAAGCATTTGGAGAGAAAGACAGACGGAAAGAGACAGAGAGGAGAGTGAAAGTAGAGAGTAAAAGAGAAAGAGAAAGATAAAGTATTTGAGATGGAAAGAAATTAGAAAAATGAATAAGGGATAGAAGGAGGTAGCAAGAAGACAAGAAATTTCCAGATTGGGGTAGGGGCTCTCCCTAAAATTCCTTTGAGCATTTAAAAAACAAATTCTCCTCATTTTATTATATTCGAGGTTTGCATTGTGAGTGAAGGAGAGAGGGATTAAAATCAGAGTTACAAACCATGACAGATCTTGAGAGAGAGAGAGAGAGAGAGAGAGGGGCCACCTGACTGATAGACAGAGAGAAACAAATACAGAGAAAGAGACAGACAGAGAGGCAGAGAGGGAGGGGGAGAGGAGGGAGAGGGGAGGAAGAAAGCACACAAAAGGGATCTACAGTTTGAAGGAAAAAAAGAAGAGATGTGCAGAGAATGATGGGAAAAGAGGGGAGAAAAGGGTGTAAGTAGATGCCAACTAGGATTTCAGAGATTTGTGAATCCTTGATCAATAATGGGACGGGTTTATGACCTTCTTGTGAGCCTCTGTGGCCCACAGCTAAGAGAACATTTTATGAATCAGTTATGACCTCGCACGTCACCTGCAAACTTCATACATTTACTATGTGAAGGGTATACCCACATCACACAGTGGTTGATCTGCATAAATAGCTAGCAGCCATAGGCCCCATTCACACCATAAGTAGATTGTATACCGACATGACACTGTGGTTGTTACATAGAGAAGCCTTAGGCCCCATTCACACCATAAGTAGATTGTATACCGACATGACACTGTGGTTGTTACATAGAGAAGCCTTAGGCCCCATTCACACCATAAGTAGATTGTATACCAACATGACACTGTGGTTGGTACATAGAGAAGCCTTAGGCCCCATTCACACCATAAGTAGATTGTATACAGACATGACACTGTGGTTGTTACATAGAGAAGCCTTAGGCCCATTCACACCATAAGTAGATTGTATACCGACATGACACTGTGGTTGTTACATAGAGAAGCTTTAGGCCCCATTCACACCATAAGTAGATTGTATACCGACATGACACTATGGTTGTTACATAGAGAAGCCTTAGGCCCCATTCACACCATAAGTAGATTGTATACCGACATGACACTATGGTTGTTACATAGAGAAGCCTTAGGCCCCATTCACACCATAAGTAGATTGTATACCGACATGACACTGTGGTTGTTACATAGAGAAGCCTTAGGCCCCATTCACACCATAAGTAGATTGTATACCGACATGACACTATGGTTGTTACATAGAGAAGCCTTAGGCCTCATTCACACAGGATACTGTGCATAATCTATACCAATTCACACCCTCTTGAAACCCTCACACATCACACTGTCGTTGTTCTACGTATAGCAGCAGTAGGCCTCATTCACATCAAACATGGATTGTATAGCCACATCACACTGTGGTTGTATAGCTGCCTTGGACCCTATTCACACAGAATACTGTAAATCATGTTTATATGCATGTAGACATTCATATATATTTTGTAGAATACCAGTCTTAAGCCCTGTTCATACGTGATGCAGTAAACTCCCCCCTCCCCACCACCATAAAAAAAAAGACTGTCGTTGCTAAACATCACATGTCAATGAGTGGCCTTAAATAGCATATCCGTAATTTAATCAATTATTGTTAAAGCAAGCAAGGACTCCCACATGCATTTACTGATCTGCATGTATGCATTAAAAGACGTAAACACCTGAGGCACAATTTGCTCAACTTGTTTTGATTTGGCTGTGTTTGTCTGAATGGCCTATACTGCTTCTTGATTATTTATGACATGAAAAGAGAAAACAGAGATTGAGTAAAAGCAAAGTGGAGAGAGTTGGGGGGAAAGGGATAAGAGAGAAGAGAGAGAGAGAGATAGAGGGAGGGAGGGAGGGAGAGAGAGAGAGAGAGAGAGAGAGAGAGAGAGAGACTTTGTATATACTGAAACATTTACATCTACACTCAAAACTCATCTTTTTAAATTAGCATATCAATAGTACTAAAGGAGATCAATGTAATGTTGTAACTTTTCTCTTCGTAAAAACTTCACTGTTTTCTATATATGTTTCTGTTTCATTTTCCTTTTAAGATCATGTAATACTTTATGTATAAGTATCTTGTAGAGCGCACTAAAATATCAACAGATATGAAATACGCTATAAAAGAACAAAGTATTATTATTATTATATATACACAAGTAGCGAGAGAGAAAGAGAGAGAGAGAGAGAGAGACCAGCTAATTGACAGACAGAAAGAAGCAAAGACACAAAGTATAAATATATATATATCTATACTAAAATGTTAGAGACAAGTTCTTTTTAAAACAACAGATCTACCGCTTGCGTCTACTTAACAAACCAACAGTATTCCTTTGAGCCATGCAGGACATTGACATTTTAACCATCCTTTTACAATTATGTAGATTGACAAAAAAACATTCCCCTTGAGGCAGTTTAAATGAGTACCGTAACCAAACCGATGTTTGTGCTATAACTGCTAACAGCCTTAAGGCATAGAGTGCATTTTTATGAATAAAATATTCAAAAATACAGTCAATTCCACCCCCTCAGTAATTCAAAACCACCAGGCACTGCTATTTGTTATTTTATTGACACATGTTCTGATCAACAGTTAGCAGTCACTATTTTAGACACCCGTTCTAACTATTTTATTCATGTTTCTCCCACTCGTGTCCCCTAACTATATCTCTTTATATCTCTATCTACGTCAGTATTAATATCTTTATCTTTATTTGTAAAGATCTATTTTTATTTTTATATTACACCTTAGCATCTCCCCCATATATCAATATTTTATCTGTTTATCTCCCCCTTGTCAGTATTCTCTCTGACAAAAAAATGTGCATCTATATTTACCCTCCTCTCTCTCTCTCTCTTTCTCTCTCTCCCTCTCTCTCCTCTCTCTCTCTCTCTCTTTCTCTCTCTCTCTTTCTTTCTCTTTCTCTCTCTCTCTTTCTCTCTCTCTTCCCCCCCCTCTCTCTCTCTCTCTCTCTCTCTCTCTCTATATATATAAATATACATATGTATCTCATCCTCTCTCAAAATTTAAGTTCTCTCTCTCTCTCTCTCTCTCTCTCTCTCTCTCTCTCTCTCTCTCTCTCTATATATATATATATATATATTTCTCTCTCTATGTTTCTCTTCCTCTCTCAAAATTTAAGTTGCACCTACCATCATTTTTGTAAGATGCACGTTGGAAAGAAGACAATGAAATGTCAATACATCACAGACAAAAGTGAAAGGTCCACATCCACTATAGATCATACTCAGGTCGACATTTGACAGTCTAATTGAATGCATTGATTTCAGATTTTGAATATTATTTCTGCAGTAGAATATAGTACAGAAGAGATCATAGATTAAAGAATAGGTCTACATCTAACTTAGATCACAATACAAGATAATACATTTTTTCGACACCTAATCAAATACTTTGATTCAAACCCTTTTAACAATCATTTCTATTTTTTAAATTTAAAACAAAAATTTAAAAAATGTACAAATGGACGATAGATTTACAAAAATACATTTCCATCTACCGTCAATGAAACTAAAAGGCAATTGGTTAAACATTCAATAGCTTGTCAAACACACTGATTTCACAACTGTAATAAATTATTGTATACTACTAAATCAAGAACAATGTTGTAATAGATCCTGGCTGAATTGAGAGTTCTACATCTACTGTAGATCACACTACAGAATAAGACGTTTGTTGGCAACCTGTCATATGGACTGCTTGTACATGTGGTACTTCTTCTATCATTAGTGTCAGTTGTTTAGTGAAAAGGGTTATACTGTACAAATAGGTCATAGATCAAAATGACAGTCCCGCATATACTTTAGATTATACATCATTCCGAATTCCTATTCAAAGGTGGAAAAAGTTAAATAATTGTATATTGCTAATACAAAACTGTGTATGTGAGCATGGTAGTTCATGATATGGGTATTTAAATTATGCCATCAAATCTACTATTCTTTATTCTTAATGATTCATAGTCGGGTGTCGTTCAGTTATAATTTACATCAATGTGTATCAACGTGTAATTACAATCCGAAGGAATGCAATTTTTAATGCATTGAATTTGTAATCAAACAGATTGCATCTCTCATGAATATTAGATTTGTTTTCCTGATTGAACCTATAGCTTTCTAACATAATTCACCTGTATACATTTGCTAATTCAAAATACATATTTGATATGAGATGGAGAGAGAAAAGGAGAGAGAGAGAGAATGAAATGTAAAGAAAGAAAGAGATGAATTGATGTACATATAATTATATGAAACAAGTGGAGCACAACATGCATTTATAATTATGTACCAGGGGCACCAGGATGGGGATGGGGGAGGGGGTGGGTGAAGAGAGTGGGGTTGGCACCTACTTGCGAAGATCCTTTTAACCATTTCCATGGCAAAGGTTGCCATTTCTGCCTATTGATTTTAGTTTTGAATAATCTATTTTGACATATATATCAAAATACATTATTCAAAACAATGGTTATGGGTGTCTTTCTTAGATATTCTCTCCCTATCTGGATGTGGGGGATAGGATGGATGGGGGGGGGGGGCGGGGGAAAATCACCCTCAGATTTACCCCCCAAAGCCTCCCCTGCGATACAAATGCATTTACAACAACAATCTGTGACCTAATTTAATGAAGTTCCACTTGCATTCTGAGGTAATTCAATAATATGTAGAAGGAAAGTGGTTAGCCTCTCCTCCAGTCTTTCTTTTCAAAGGAGTGATTAAAATATGCAGTCATGCTGGTAAAACTTGTAGATAGAATCCAATTTTTAGTGAAAATTGCAAGTGGTTTACTTGTCCTAAAATCCTTCTGATTTTTGGGACAAAATAGAGCCAAGAAGTTCACCTTTCACCTCTCTCTCTCTCTCACCAACTTTCCATCCACTCTCTACCTCTTATTCAGTCATTCTCCTTCCCTCCTCTCCCCACCCAAAACTCTCTTCCCCCTCATTTATGCAGAACTGTTCGATTAGAGAGTAAACCAGCTCAGGTAAATGTAGTGGCACGAAAAGCGCATCTGAAACTTTAATTGTGTAACTGCTGAAAATCTTAACTTCATCACAGAGAGGTGGAACCACGTTGTAGGGATATGGAGCTGGCAAATAAATGTACTACAGTCAAACCTGCCTTAGTGACCACCTGTCTTCAAAGACCACATTCTTTTGTTCCCCTTGAAAATGGTTTCTCATTGAAACATGTACTAAAGGCACCTGGCTTCAAAGACCACCTGCCTGTAAAGACTACTTTTCTTATCTCCCTTGTGTGGTCTTTATAGACAGGTTTCACTGTATCTTGCTTATGCTAAAAGTTACCTAAAATGAAATTCAGATGTCAAAAAATAACTTTTGAGTAACAGACATCACTTGCTAGTATGCCTTTTGCATTCCAGACACGTTTGTTCGTTCCACTACATTTCTCTAAGCTCCCTTATGTGCAATACATTATTCCAGATGATTAAAGATAAACTTCAGTACTGGTAAAAAAAAAAAAATTCTAACAGAATCAAACGAAACTTACACTGAATGTTCAAGATTACAAATAAATGACATGTGCCAAACAATTTTGGAAGAAAATGTATACTGGCTGAGTAATGAGCATAGAAAGACAAGGAAATCAAGGTAGTACTAGCCCCGACACCATGTGTGTTGTCCCATATATAGCTTTCTATGTGAGTGCTTGTTACTTTACCAAGACTCAGTCAAATTTATTATGATTTTGATGACTCCAGAACCTTGCAGTGCACACCAATACTTACATGCTACATGATCAACTGTTTCTGATCCTTTCCACACCTTTTCTTTCACAATGCAATCGCATTACCAGTACTAAAGTTTATCTTTAAGATAGTAGGTACAAATACAATGTGGTTTATGAATGCCTCTCCTCCTCGTCACGAGACTAGAGCCTATCCCACCTTCAGGCTCTCTCGGTGAGGTGGCGTATCCTGGGCACCTCGGGGACACGTTTTTCCCTCGGCGGGTAGATCTAATAAATCAAATTTATCATAATTGATGACGTTTCTCCCGGCGCTGCTGTAGGGTGCCGTGTGAATGGCGTGACGGGAACGACTTGCTTGATCAACGTCAGTCTCGGATAGATTTCAAAGCCATAAGATGCTGCTTTGGTATTCATTCCTTGATTCAATAGTTTAATTATTTAAGTGCCTCAATTGCCTCAGACCTTCTTTCCTTGCTTTAAATAGTTTGTGGAAATTACTGAAGTCATTAGGAAGATGACTCTCTTTTCATATAGTTGAATACTTTATGATTGGGATCAGTGACATAGCTTTGAGGGGCAATCAATTTGCAAAAGGATGAAAGAGGACAATTTTGAAGCATGAGAGGGAGAGAGAGAGAGAGAGAGAGAGAGAAAAGAGACAGACAGAGGCAGACAGAAAGACAGACAGATAGACATACAGACACACAGAAAGACAGACATAGAGAGAGACAGACACAGAAAGACATTGAGAGAGAGAGAGAATCATATGTTGAGAATCATGAAAACAAGTTGACCAGACCTCTCCTGCACCCCCCTCATTTGACAGCCTTTTTCTCTCATTAGTAAGACCTGTGCCCCCCCCTCCCCCCCTCCTCCTCCCACTCATACAACCCATAACTTCATCAACAGTTGAACCAATGCCATGCCTCTGTTTGTGAAGATGGATTAAATATTTATAGTTAAAATATAGGCAACAAATTATGTCATGGGATGTATATTTATGTAAGACAAAACAAGTGAGACCGGATATCAAAGGAAGACATGAAAAAAGTCATATATAAATATATACAAACCATAACTTCATCAACAGTTGAACCAATGCCATGCCTCTGTTTGTGAAGATGGATTAAATATTCATAGTTAAAATATAGACAACAAATTATGTCATGTGATATATATTTATGTAAGACAAAACAGGTGAGACAGGATATCAAAGGAAGACATGAAAAAAGTCATATATAAATATATACAAAAACTTGTCTATGACACAATATATGTGCCATGTGCTCGCCAACTTGATGGCACTTCCAGAGTTAGGCAAGCTTTGCAGTTTAATGAAATTCATGTAATTAAAAGGATGATTTATGCTTGCCATCTTGGGTGACATTCATGTCCATCAGTAAAAGTGGCTTTTTTGCTGAGGAATAATTGAAACAAGTCCTGGCTGAGTGGTTTTGTTACACAATGATAAATCAAATTCATCATCCATCCAGGCCTTGGGCTGTTCTGGCAAGGCTACATGATATCGTCGCTGTTTTCACGAAGTGACGGTAGTGAAAAAAAATTGCATTCACTTTGCGGTACTATTTTCCTCGCTACCGTCACTTCGTGAAAACAAGGACGATATGAGCTATGTTTACACATGCAGGACCACATTACTGCAGTGTGAAGGCCATTCATATCTAGACATCCGGTTATTCATGGTGTGTCTCTGTTACAAATGGGATTTTTGTTTCAATACGGTATGTGCATAGGAAGTGTCTAGACAGGCAATTATCATGAACGACTTTTACATTTGTCTTCATATGATTGCATTTGATTCATGCGACAAAACTTGTCTCAAACAAAATAACATTGTCTTTATTTTGCTTTTTCTTTGGGTGATTGTATTTGTCTTTATGAGACACAAAATTAATGATGTTCTATGAGCTTACTTTGTTTAATAAATCATTTTATTTGAAAAGTAAAATTTATTGATATATTTTTTTGTATTCATAAAACTTTAATTTCCATACAGTATAAATGGTGATATTTTTCTATACCCCCTTCTATATCACCAACAATTGGCAGTTCAAAATAAAGAATACATGAAATATTACATCTGATGAATATTTCTGATGTAAAGAATTTATGGTATTGAGATCAATTTCAGCTTTTGAATGTGCATGTAATACTGTTGCCGATATTCTTTTAAATTAAATAGTTTCATTTTATTCAAAATCTTTTCTCTTTTCTGCAGGCGACTGGTGGATAAGCTAGACAATATGAAGAAAAACTCCCTTGGTAATGGGACAACTCAGTGTATCCTCTGTGGGGATGAGTTTGGTCTCCTAGGAGCTTCACCTATGACCTGCTATGATTGTTACAAGGTAAGCTTTAGTTTAAAGGTGACCTTTGACCTCCTGTAACTTCTGTCAGGCAGGGTTGATAATGACCTTTGATCTGTAGTTACTATAATTGCTGCAAGGTATGCTATAAGGAATAACTTTTTTTACCTGTTATGATTGCTACAAGGTGAGTTTAAATATGACCTATGACCTGCTATGATTGTTACAAGGTAAGTTTATGGGTGACCTTTGACCTCGTGTAACTTCTGTAAGGCAGGGTTATTGGTAACTGGACCACTTTGTGACACCTCCTTGGGATGAGTTCAGTCTCCCAAAAGTTTAAGCTTGAATATGACCTTCGACCTGTAGTACTTATTACAAGGCGAGTTTCTGTAATATTGCTAGGAAATGTGAAAAATAAGCTTTTATTGATAATTTATTCCAGAACATCAAAGTTCACAAACGCATAAAATCAGTTGGAAGTAGATTGTTGAACAATTGTTCCAATTGAAATCTCTTGAGTTCAGTGAGGCAGCTAGGAATTTATATAAGAATCTATTGCATTTTGAAATATTCCCATATATTAATTTTTATGCTGTCTTTAAACATGTTTCTCATTCATGCTGTGTGACTTTGTTCTTTCTAGGCTGTGTGTTCCAAATGTGGTGTAGACACAACCAACAGCATCAAACAACCAATCATGCTTTGTAAACTATGTAGCGAGACGAGAGAGGTAAGAAATGAATTGACTTAAGGTACATGTTGCTTCATTGTTTTGGAAGATCTGCAATGTGAAACCCACAATATGATTTGTTTTTTTAATGCAAGAAAGAGTCAACTTGAGAGAGAGAGAGAGAGAGAGAGAGAGAGAGAGAGCGCGCGAGGGAGAGAGAGAGAGAGAGAGAGAGAGAGAGAGAGAGAGAGAAAGAAAGAGAGAGGGGGAAAGAGAGATGTACATGAGAAAGATTACAGGAGAACAAGAGAAAGCATTCCTTTTGTATGTCATTGCTATGTATCTTCTACTATTGTCAAAATTTCACCATCTTGGTAAAGATACATGTGAAAATTAAATGTATCAAAGCAGGAATATTTCATACATGTACATGTATATTTCTGTGCTTGCCCATCTATAATTATCATAATGAATCAAGTAGATGTACGTGTACATATACAGTAGGTTAACAAACTTATGGACCCTTCTCTGCGTAATCCTTGTCCATGCAGTTATGGAAGCGATCGGGAGCTTGGTTCTTCAAGGCTCTACCAAAGTACACAGTCCCTGAGAAAAAATCTGAGATGCATCACAATAGGTACCCCGGTAGCTTCAGGAGAACCGAGGCCAAGCCCATCAGGAGAAGGCGAGGTCAGTTGATCATAGGCGTGTGTTGAGCCATCATACACAAAGTTTGGCCAACTTGGTTTCACCGGGTCACAACATGGTGTATATTCTTATATGTTGTGTCCAACTTGAACCGTGTTGGCCATACTCTGTATATGGATGGCTCTGGGCGTGTGTTGATTTGGAAAGGGGTTAAGGGCGGGGTTATACATGTACTGTATGTAGGCATGATAGGTAGCCAGGGAACATTAGGAGACATAAGCCACGCCCATCAGGAGTAGGCGAGGTTGGTGTAACCCAGGGCTGTTATATGTGCTGGTGTGTATGTTTGAATATTAGGGGTAAGGGTGTGGTAATGTGTGCATGTGTCTTGCAGGTGTATAATAATGATATTGGATATTTATATAGCGCACGCATCCACCATGCATGGTGCTCAAGGCGCTCCAGCTATTACCCTGGCTCTGCTAGGCAGCCTATTTTGGCGCTCACAGCATTCCAGGAATTGCTTCCTACCGGTACCTATTTAACACCTGGGTGGAGAGTGGCAAATGTAGATAAATATCTTGCCAGAGGACTAGTGCCGCGGCGGGACTCGAACCGCGGACCCTGTGATCCACAGTCTGACGACTCATCCACTAGACTTCAACTCCTCCCAGCAGTGTCAGGAGAAATGAGGCCTCGCCCATCAGGAGTAAGTGAGGTCAATTTATCAAAGGGACTATCAGGTGTGTGTGTGTGTGTATGCATGATTAGGGTAAGGGTGTGATAAGTTTGGCGTGTGTGTATCAGAGGTGTATTCCTGCAGCTTCAAGAGGAAGAAGGTCATGCCCATCAGGAGGAGATAAGGTGGGATTATCACAGGGGTTTGTCTTGTCAGAGTGTGTGTGTAGGTGTTTGTGTGAGAGAGAGAGTTAGGGGTAAGGGTGTGGTAAAATTTGCAGGTGTATCACAGGTGTATCCCAGTAACTTCAGGGAAAACAATTAAGGCCATGTCCACCATGAGAAAAAGGAATTGGGTGTGTATGTGTGTAAGTAGGGGATGGGGTAAGGGCATTGTGTGTGAGAGAATGTTTGGGATAAGGGTGTGGTAAGATGTGCAGGTGTATCACAGGAGAAACAAGGCCACACCTACCAGAAGGAGGCAAGGTCAGTTTAAAATATGGGCGTGGGTGTGGGTGTGTATGCGTGTGAGTAGGGGATGGGGGTAAGGGCTTTGTTGTGTGCATCACAAGTGTCCTGGCAGCTTCAGGAGAAATGTTTATAAAGAAAAATTGAAATTGCAAGAGAGAGAGAGAGATTGGAAGGAGTGGAAGGAGTAATGATGTGGATGGAATAGCACAATATCAACAGGACCGGGGGGGGGGGGGGGGGGGGGGTGGAAGATTGGAAAGAAAGCCTTTAATGATAATGTCCACCAATATACTTATACAGATGTGAATATTGCTATTCAGTATACGCTTACTTGAGACCAGAAATATGTCCAGCTCAAGACTTGTCAAGGATTTTTGTTAGGGAGGAGTGGAGGACATTAATACGAAAAAACAGGAATAGTGTGTGACAACCAAAAAGAAGAAAAAAGATATCACAATCTAATGTGCTTTTGGGACCTAAACAAATGGTATGTTTAGTGGGGGGGGGGGGGGCTAGTGCAATAACACAATGAAGAAGGCATAGTTTGTTATGGCTTAGTAATGCCCAGTAAAAGTGGTTGCATGGTACAGTTTTGTCAATAATGAATCCTGGCACTGTTCCAGGAAACTTGTTTTGTGGGGGGGGGGGGGGGTAAGCTTTGCCCCCTTGTATCTTCTAATAAATGCAAGATGACTCTTCCTTCAGCCTAGCTGTATCAAATGTCCTGTGATCTTAAAATGGATCGTTTGTTTGTCTTTGCAGCTGACAGCGAGAGCTCAGACGCTTCTAGCTCTGATGATGACGTCAGTCTGGGTCGTAAGAGGAGAGCCAAGAGAGACGGAGGTTAGTTACCCAATTAATCTGTCAGGCCTAAGGAGAATTCCCAAAGTTGTTTTGGTTTCCTCTTGTACATCTCATGGATGTGCTTCGTAGTCATGCAGGAGAGAAGATTAAAGTCATTTAAAGAAAACAAAAAGATCTACATTCATGGAGTTTGCACTGTCCGTAGGGTAGGCTAGGCAAACGATTATTTAATTGGTTTAAACATTAAATAATGATTTATTGATAGAACAAAGATGAATCTTTGATTGCTGTTTAATATTGTGAAAATAATCTGTCTAATTCCAATGACCATGATGTAAATCATTTGTAACTTTGTGTGATGTTTTTTAATTGATGTGAAAGAAAAAAATAAACTTAGCTTAATTTAAGTTAACAGTAAAAAATATTGGACGTCACGGTCATTTAAGAGCACAGTTCACACAAGTTGGTATATGTACAAGACTATTAAAGCTGAAGTCTAGTCTACTCCACTTACTTGGCAGGTATCATTTGCTTCTCGTCATCGTTTCATAATTTGAGCACTGATTTTTCCATCATTAACAAAAACTGAACAGCACCTTTTAAAGGCATCGTTAAACAAGGTTAAATCTGAGATGCATGGCCCTACATGTTATCAGTGTCTGTGATATGGTGTGATATTGTGCTTCAAAAAAGTAAAAATCTTTGAGTGACCGGTTTACCATACTCATTTTCCCCTATAGACTGTTGTATTATAAAAACCGTTAGGAAAACATAAACAAGATTTTGATTTCCAATCATAAATATCTTGGTAATCAGACAGGCGATCGGCTTGTAAAAGTCACGGGGATCCTGACTGACCTAAAGGTTTATAATTGTGATTGCAGCATGAGCTAAATCCAGGATTTCGTTTCAGAATCTAAGACAAAGATACCCAGTCCCATTAAATGTGTTTAAATTATATTATTCATATTTCCATCATGTCCTCAGACCAAGACGACACAAGCATATCCAGTAGTGGGCTGAGCAGCGCAAACCTCCTGGGCGGCGGATCCAAGAACGATTACCCTGGGACCCTCTATTCGTCCAATCACATGGCCGGTAGCAGGACGAGTGTCGGTAGCGGGGGATGGTACGGCAGCGCAAACGACAGCAGCGTGGGGGACGCAGGGCACGATGACTCGGACAGCGAGAGGAGCACACCGGGAGGTCAGTAGGTCGATTGGCTAGTGTATGATATATAATGATACACGTTAATGATATGACTGCATAATGATGCATGTATGAATGTATGATAATGTTATTTGTGATCATAGTGGTAATAACGATTATAATAATATTGATAATGATAATGATATAATAATACTAATGATAATGACAATGATGATGATAATGATAATAATAATATTAATAATATTAATAATAAAAATGATAATAATAATAATAATAACAACAATAAGAAAATAAACATGATAATAATAACAATAGCAATAATAATAATAACAATAGCAGTAATAATGATAACAAGAATGATAATTATGATAATGATATGACAATATTGTAAGGTAGTAATATGAAAATATACTAATATAATCACATATAATAATTTAACATAATTGTACAATGTCTTTTCTGATACTTTATTGATAAAACAGACTCCTACATGTAATATCTCGCTTCTACATGTACTTTTAAGTGACTGTTTTATTTTACAATGAAGGCAGGTTTGATTGAATAAGAATAATTAAAGTTACATTCCTGTGCTGAATATGTAAGTCACATTATCATCCAATATTTGAAATACAATCTGTTTTCTGTTAAACAGCTACTCTCGGGAAGGACAGTAAGTCAAGACTAGTTTATTTCCACTGGTTCGATGCACTTTTATTCCTTTATCACCCTTCATTTTGTCACTCATGAGTGGGCCGAGGTACTCTCACTGCAGCTGTGTACACGTCTCACTGCCATGATGAACTTTGTAGCACAACATTTCATTATTTTTCTGCCTTTACACCGTATTTGCGAACGAATCTCAGCTTGCACAGCAATACCATACCATTGCCATATTTCTTTGTGGCTGTTTTATCTACTGCAAAATCATTTTGTTTTGTATTTTACTTCACTATGCATACCAAACAACACCACATTTTTGCATCAATTGCCACTGAAATATATATTGGTGATGGGTTGTGCACAGCATTGCTTTTAATTACAACACAAACTATCCATTACTGTGGAAACAGACCTCAATTGATTATCTGTATATATCACTGTTGCTAATTTAACAACATGGGGGGTGTTTCACAAAGATCCTAAGTTGAACTTATCTCTAAGTTGCACTTAACAGTTATGGAAAGCCGTTAGCATCTATAAAAGTATTTGTTAAAAGTTATTTTAGAAGGCATTAAATGTTGAAATAAATCTTTCTTATTTTATATTGTCAAGGACATTTCATGTTCTTGATGTGGAATTCATGAAAAGTCTAAAACACTTGAATTTTCGCTTTGAATAGGTATTTTATTTCAAGGCTACAAATGGCTCTCCATAACTTTTAAGTCCAACTTAGAATTAAGTTCGACTTAGGATCTTTGTGAAACACCCCTAGGGTCATGGATTTTGGGGGGTGGTCAATTCTGTCACATTCTCCTTCGCAATTCTGTATGAATGTATGTACAATAATGGCCAGCATAACGATTTGGAGATTGTTACAATAGAAAGAGGATTTGAAGTCATGATATGATTTAATTGTCCAGGAAATCATATTTCCCTTTCACCTACACTTTTATTCATGATTTTGTTTCCAAATTCAAAAATCGAACTTCAGTTTCATTTTATTATTGTTCATTCAATTATTTGCCTACATTTACAAATGCAATACCAATTTTGTGTACAACATGACGTGCAATGCAATTTAATGTGAGTTAGGTTGTCTGAATATTGGTAAATGGAAGAAAGATGAATATGTAGATATTAATTTGAAGTGATCTGTAAGGAGTTCTTACGAAGCTAACTATATTTTATACGGATAATTAATGAACCCTGTATTCTCTATCACCACTTTAAGATAATACCAGTCCTCATCCATTTTGAGTTAGTGATCTAGGTTAGATATTAACTTCTCTGTCAGGGTTCAAATAGCTAAGCGATAATAGTTAAGAGGAACGACAACATCCTTAGAGACTACAGTAGAGTGTCCACTCTTTAACAAGCAGTTTGTGGCAAGAAAAAGGCACATCGAGAGTAAGATAATAATAATAATAATGATAATAATAATAACAGGCTGATATAGTACATAATATGTTGCCATCTCAATGCACTTAACAAATAGCAAAAGAACAAACTTATATATCTTATATAACATTTGAAATAGCTACAGTATAACTTAATTACATCGGTTAGGAAACTATGTTTGGCAAGTCGATATGTTTGATTTAATGATATAATGCATGTTGCACTTAAATAAGAATATCAACTTTCGGAATTGGATGATAATCCATTATTATCACGAGCCAGGACTTGAATGACAGATATTCATATTTACCCCAAGAAACATCTTTTTCTTAATTTTCATATGCAGTTTATGATTAAAAACACTTTTGAAAATAAACTTAGGATGATTTCAAAAGCCTCTAACATATATCACCTAATGTAATAGACAATGTATACAGTGACAAATACTAGCTGTGTACATAATGATCAGGACATGAATACTAAAGGCAACATATTACCATAGAAAGGTTGCCCTTGAGTTGTATTTTGAAGGTCTTTGCAATTATGTCATACATGTATATGTACATATATTTATCTATTTATTTTCAAATCATCTGCCACTACTACTATTCATGACCATAAAGACTCACTAATACTAATCTCGTTAAATTGATAATCATCTCATTCCATTCCATCCTCTTTCCTTCCATTTCTTTCATGGTCCATGGTATCATCCTCATCCAGAGCTCTCCCGTACCAGCTCCACCCGTTCCACCGGTGGTGGTGGCTCCTCCGCCCCTCACCAGACCTCCTCTTCCCGCGGCGGCTCCCGGTATGAAGGCAACCCGCGACACTCCCTCGCCGACGCCGATGACGACATGGACCGCGCCTTTAGCCAGTACGGAGGAGGGGTGGCAAGCGGTGATGGGGATGATGGTTATACCGGTGGTGGAGGTGGTGGAGGGGGGCAGTATGCGGGTCACTACGGGGGCTCCGGTGGTGGAGGGTATGGTAACGGTGGTAAGGCGGGCTTGCAGGTGGCTGGTGGTGTTATGATGAGCGGTGGTGGTGGTGGTGGTAGCGGCAGCGAGGGGAACGGGTACGATCCCCAGGAGTATGTCGGCGATGCTATGGATAGCTCACCAGATGAAGGCAGTATGTATTGCATTCCCATAAACATGAATGAAAATTTCCATGATGAAAATCATGAGAAATACAGATCTTAAAGCCCCTTTGCACTAGTTTGGCCTGGAGGGATTAGACCTCCCTGCAAGGTAACTAGCAGATGGTTATCTTATCAAATCAGCTCTCAATTAACATAAGAAAAAGGGCATCATGGGGGATGAACAGGTACGCTTAGGCATTGTTGGCTGTATAGAGGGTGCAAGTAGCTACAAGTAGTGCATTGGGGCTTTAATGTATCTCTTCAATGTACTTTTGGTGGTTGGATGAAAGCATTTTAACTATCACTTTGACTCCTTAAATCATGCCATTTCAAATTTGCACCGTCAAACAAACATCCATTCTCAATCAAATATCCATCCTAACAAAGTATCCATTCTTAACCAAACATCATTCCTCTATTCCCAATGAAATATCCATGCGTTATCAACCAAATCACTTTTATATTCTCAACAAAATTTTCAATCTTCTCAGATATTTTCAGATTTCCTTTACATATGTTCATTAATATACATGATCTTGAATTATTGAGCATTCTGCTAGGCATGAGGTGCTTTATTTATTCATTTTGTAATTGCAATTGCATTATACATTAAACTTTTCTGAATGGAAAGCATGATTGATCGGTTCTTCCAAATTCTGATAATGAACTAGTATTTCAGTGAATATGTATTTCATCTCAAAATCTCAAAATAATTCAATGATGAATTCTCTCCAGAGATGTTATTCTATAGCTCTACTATAAATGTTTTAAACTATAAATAACATATCTTTCCTGTATTTGGCATGCATAGGTATGTATGCAGATTCATGGTCTGATCATTAAAAGGCAGTCATATATTCTGATATTTTTAATTTGAGAAGTTGTAGTTGAAAGGTTTTTGGGGCTTTCCACTAATCACTAAAATCTCATTGCTAGCACTAACCATTCTATCTATTATTTATCCTGATCTCTTACCCATTCCATCTCCCCTCTCTATCCGCCTTTCTATTTGTCTGTATGTTGTCTCTGTCTCTCTGTTTCTGTCTCTCTTTCTGTCTGTCTGTCTGTCTGTCTGTCTCTCTCTCTCTCTTTCCTCTCGCTCTCTATCTTGCCTTCTCTATCTGTGCTGTTATTCTCTCTATTTCTTTTCTTTCTTTTTTCCCTTTCTGTTCCTCACTCTCCTCTCCTTTAACTCTATTCTCTTGCTCACTCACTCTCTCATTTGCTATCTCTTTTCCTATCCATTGGTCTCTGTCATTCTCTCACTCACTCTCTACCTCTTGCTCTTTCTCTTACTCTGTCATCATCCATCCCTTTATTCTGTCATTCTCTCTTTTGTGTGTGTTTGTGCATTTGCCTCTCTCTCCCCCCTCGCCCCTTCTTCGCTCCCTCTCTATCTTATCTCTCTTCCCCTATCTCTATCTCTCTTTCTCTCCCTCTATTGCAATCTCTCTTTCCCTATCTCTCTGTCTGCCCCCTCTCTCTCTCTTCCTCCCTCCCTCCCTCCCTCCCACCCTCCCTCCCTCCCTCCCTCCCTCCCTCCCTCCCTCCCTCTCTCTATCTATCTTTTCCCATCCCCTCTTTGACTAACCCCAGGTTCTCTGGGCACTCTGGAGTTCTCTGTACTCTATGATGGTATTAACAATGCACTCCATTGCACTGTCACCAAGGCACGTGGTCTCAAAGCCATGGACTCTAACGGCCTATCAGATCCTTACGTCAAGCTACATTTGTTGCCCGGGGCAACCAAGGTAAACGGAGATAAAAAATGTAAGGCCAGGATTTTCTCCAGCCATGATGAAGTGAAGTATAAAAACAAAAAGAACAAATGAATTAAATCCTCTTTCAAATTGGTAACAAGCAGACTTAAAAAGGTCTTAAATAATTCTTTTTAAATTTGATTCATCATTTAACCTTATCTTCAATCATTGGTGAGCACCCATTTTCTTTTTAGTTATACTAACAGCTATGCTTGAGATGATGGGAATTCATTAAAGTTTAATTATTGTTATTATGTCTTTCTTTATTTCTTCTTGCTGAGTGGAGCATTAACCTTCATAATCCCAGTATATCAAAAAGAAAATGACACACACAGGGATGATTTTATATCATATACGACTGATTTCATGATCCTATATGATGTATGCAGCTTGTAGTTCCTGTCTGGCCACAGATACATGTATATAAACGATATATTTCAATTATAGAATTAAAATTGTTCACATGTATTGTACATGTCCTTTATAACATGTATCTTAATCCTTCAGGATGTAAATGGATCATTGTACCTTGTACTTCAATTCAAAAGATTTTTACTTGCAAGTACATGTTTGAGTGAATATTACTCTTTAAAAAAAACTCTTGTCTATATGCTTTGACGAATAATTATACCAATTTCTATGTATCTAAAGATCCATACATCATGTAGTTCAAATATGTTTCAAATAGTATTAAAAGTGCCCACTTTTAGAATGCAGATAATTTGTACATTATTGTTGTTTTTCAACTCTAGGCGACCATCACAGTAGAATTGTTACATGTGTATATAAAACTTTTCATGGAACAATATCTTTCCATGGTAATGAATTGCTGTATCTGTGTCCTATTTAACATCTAGTCTACCAAGCTCCGAACCAAGACCGTTGCCAAAACCCTGAATCCAGACTTCAACGAAACTCTGACTTACTATGGGGTTACAGAGGATGACCTCTCAAGAAAGATCCTCAGGTAATATCAAAAGTCAAAACCCTTCCCGTAAAATACTTTTAGGTTGTTTATTTTTATTCTTTATTCATAGAAATGATGCACATTTTTGTGTTGCCTTTTTTCCCCATCCAGCTCAGATATAGTGTGGATTCATTTGAAACATTTAGGTTTTTTTCCTTATCTATGTCGTGTACGTGTACTATATAAATGAATACATTTACATGTTGAGGTTATTTCTGTGAACATACTGAAAATCCATTAAGAGATGAAGATTACGCAGAATGGATAGGAACAATCTGAAATGAATCTCAATTTAATCCAGAAACAAAAAAGGAAATCCTTGAATTGCATACAATAAGCATTAATAGTTTGAAAGAGGGAAAAGAGGAGAAAGTTGAATAAGTATAGCCAAGTAGTTGCTGTAGACAGCAATAAGAATAAATCATTATTTTCATTGTTATTAGCATTTTTCTTATTCATGTACAAAGATGTTTATAAAGATATGGCTGTGCATGTGTACAGGTACATACTAAAATATTAACTACACCAACTTTGTATGAATATTGGCATATATGTAGTAGATAACAAAGTACTTTTTAAGTGTATTGCATCTCATTTAAATGAACATTGTATTTTGTTATCAGGTTATCAGTATTGGATGAGGATAGATTTGGTCACAATGATTTCATTGGAGAATACAGACTACCGCTCAGAAAGCTAACACCATACCAAACCAAGTCACTTAGTGTCTACCTAGAAAAACCTCTTCCAGTAAGTTCTCATACTCTCTCATTGGTATTACAATGCCGGAGAATATTCTACATAAAATTTCCAGGCGGAGTGGTATATCCATTGATCATATAAGACAGCTAGACTTAACGTTCCCAAGTTATGTCACCAATTCTTTTTTTATGAGGCCGCCATCCATCTCCAGCCTAACCGCTCACGATGGTGGTCTCCTGCGTTCTAAATTACTTCTCTAATTTATTGAAAATATTTCATATTTCTTATCTTATTTGTATGCTTTGTACATGTTTATCGTATGATATAATTGTACATGATTTTCCATTTAATTACTTTTGTACACACTTTATTCATTGTATTTGTTATTGTTCAAATTTTTGTACTTTGAATTTGAATTTGTATATTTTTGAACGCAGAAATAAAATCAATCAAAAAAACAAAAAAATAAATATGAAATGCCCAGGAAAGATTTGATTCTGAAAGCCGCATTTTACTAGAAGCACTACTGCAAATCCCTCTAGTGCCATCTCGGGTCAGCTGTAGCAGTATGGCCGCGTAACTTGCTGCCTTGTTGGTTCAGGCATTAAGCCCTCTGTCTGTGAAGCGAAAATTAGGCATTGAGTTAACAATATGCACTGTTGGCAAGTTGAGCATGAGATGGTGCCGTGCAATAAACAGTACACTCGGGCAGAAAGTTTATCAGTTCAGTATCACTTAAAGTGATAATTCAATAGAAAGTCACTTGCTAATTTATGCTCTTCGACCTTGCCAACTTTATCATGGTGCAGAATCACCCCTTAGCCAAACTGTTTTAATTTTCCTGCAAAGCTGTCAATATATAGATTCTAGATAAGGCCAGATGAATCCCTTCCTTTTGCAACTGAACCTCAATTGACATTGTGTTATTAATTAAGATACTATTTCATCACGTTATACTTTCTCCTTTAATCTGAAATTTTGAGTTATTTTCAATTAAGTATTGCATTTAGAATCTTCATGTATTTCCATACTTCCTAACTGATGTAGCTATTCCAAATGTAGTATAAAATATCTTCTTTTTTTTTTGGTGCTATTTATTAAGTGCATATATAAGCCTGACATTATTGTTTTTATCATTATTATAATTCATTTTATAAGCCATATATTCCTTCTCTCCAAATTGTGCTGTTTAGTTGGAGAAGGATGATGAGTTAGCTGGAGAGCGAGGCAAGCTGATGGTTGGTCTGAAGTACGTCAGCACCAGACAGTGCTTGGTAGTGAGTATTATCCGAGGGGCGGGGCTAGCTGCCATGGACTCCAACGGTTACTCAGATCCTTACGTTAAAGTGTGAGCATTCATTCTTCTTATTTTAATTGCCACAGTAAAAAATACAAATCGACCCAGGACCCGTTTCACAATGCCCTTTTGCAATGACAAAGATCAGTGACAAATCTGCTGATAACCAATCAGAAGCAAGGATTTCAGTAGCTTATAACATTTGTCACAGATGACAAGCTTTGTGAAATGGGGCCCTGTTTTACTAAAATGCATTCAAATTAAAAAACCCTTTGCGACAAGCAATTTATCTACGTAGCTACAAATTATATCATATTAAATCTGCTGAGTGCTGGAATGGTTGTTGATTGAGTCACTCAACATTGATTTAAAGCCTTTTTGTACCTTAGCAGATGATGTACAAATACAGATCTACATGCATATCTACATGTACATGCAAATGTAATAAAGATGGAAGTGTCCCTGTTTTGATACATTCACAAATGTGGGGTTGAAGATCATTGAGTTGGAAGACTTTACTATTGTAATGTTTAGCCTTTCTCGTTTTAATTTCATAATCTTCATGTTTAGGCTAGTGATCAATCTTTTTAAGGGATATTGGACTTGTTGATCTGCACACTTAGGAAATTGTATTGCTTCGATCTTTATTTATGTGTTATAATATTCTGTTGTTTAATGTTTTAAAGGGATTTTGGAAATTGTTGATCCACACATTTTGGAAATTGTACTGCTTCTTTATTTATCTGTTATAATATTCTGTTGTTTAATCTTTTAAAGGGATTTTTGAAATTGTCTATCTGCACATTTTGGAAAATGCATTGCTTCTTTATGTATTTGTAAAAATATTCTTTTGTACGTTTCATTCTTTATTTTGATGTTTTGACAGATACCTGAAGCCAGACGCAGGGAAGAGAACCAAGCATAAGACTGCAGTCAAGAAGAGGACCCTCAATCCTGAATTCAATGAGGTATCAAAAGAAAATAATTATTTACTTTCACACCTTACAACATACGGACATGGTTACCACGTTTCTCTGTACCATAGTTTAGTGTTACCATGGTTCTCCGTACCATGGTTACTATGGTTCTTTGTCCAAATGACCATCCACCATGAGAACCATGGTATCAAACCATGGTAGTTTCATGGTACTTTCTTATAAGGGTACACCTTACAATATGTCGACAAATTGCAGGCTTGGTGATGCCTTCGATGTTGTCTCATAGACGTATGAAACGTTTTAATAGTCATCCCTTGAGAATATAGAAATAGATTATTTCTCCTGGAAGTTCCTGTTTGTGTATTAAAGCGGGACTGCACTTCTTGTAGCCAACTATGCCTAAGCGGTACCTGTTGATCCCAAATGGTCCCCTTTTTCTTAAGTTAATTGAGAGCTGATTTGATGAGATAACCACCTGCCAGTGACCACATAGGGTGGTCTAATCCCCCCTGGCCAAACGAGTGCAGATAGGACTTTAAGCTAAGTGGTATTGTATGGGACAAACTATTATTATTAGATTTTTGCTTTGTTCTACCCGTGGATACAATTATAATATTTTTATTTTCATTTGTTTGAAGGAATTCTACTATGAGGTGAAGCACCCTGAGTTGGCCAAGAAGACTCTAGAGATCACAGTGTGGGATAAAGACATCGCCAAGGCAAATGATTATATTGGTAAGATGAAGTTATAACTCAGAGGAATCTATAGAACATTTATTTTGGAATTGCCCAATCATTAAAAAGGTTTTTTTGCGGATGCCCAACATTTCATTTCAGAGGATGAAGTTACTTTGAATAAAATTAATTTCTTATTTGGATTTTATGGAAAAGTTGGAGTTCAATTTAATTATATTCTTGTATATGCCAAATACTATGTATTTTCCAACAAATGCAAAACTAGCCTATTATCACTAAATTCTTTTAAACATTACATTTATGTTAAAGGGATCGTTTAACAATGTTAAATCTGAGATACACGGCCCTACGTGTTATCAGTGTCTGTGATATGGTGTGATATTGAAGCTCTAAAAAAAAATTGCGCTTCGAAATGATCAAGAAGTGCCTCAAAAAAGTAAAAATCTTTGAGTGACCGATTTTACCAAATTGTGAAATACACAGAGACAAAATACTGGGTACGTGCTCATGAAAGTTATGTTACTTTATGCACAAGCAGTGCACTCCATGATACACAGGTGGAAGTATTCTTTGAAAAGGGGAAACAAAGGCTATTTATGTAGCACCTCCATCGCTGTTGGAGAGATTGTTTCAAAATGTACAAAGTGGGACCTCTTCATTTTTTGAAGATCTGTTGATATTCGGGGTCATTTGGGACATGTGCTACTCATGAACTGATCTATTCAATAAAAATGAAAGAAAAGCAATCATGATAAAATGTCTATTAAAAAAATGACAGCTAATGTAATGTATGTTATCATTAATTTGTATCCTTCAGGTGGTGTGCAACTTGGGATCACCAGTAAGGGTGAGCGTCTACGTCACTGGTTTGAGACTCTCAAAGGAATCGACAAGAAGTACGAGAGATGGCACACTCTTTCTGATGAAAGCTTTGGAGATGAATAAAAAATATATGTTCTTTAATAGAGATGCAGTCAAACCTGTCTTAGTGGCCACTTGTCTAGAAAGGCCACCTGTGAACAGTGGCCATACATTTTTGTCTCTTACTTGAGACAGAAATGTATGTTGTAGAACCTGTCTAGAAAGGGCACAGTCAACAATTACCACACATTTTGTCTCAGCCTTTGAGAGAGAAATGTGTGATGTAGAACCTGTCTAGAAAGGCCACAGTCAACAATTACCACGCATTTTGTCTCTGCCTTTGAGAGAGAAATGTGTGATGTAGAACCTGTCTAGAAATTAGGCCACAGTCAACAATTACCGCGCATTTTGTCTCGGTCGTTGAGAGAGAAATGCATGTTGTAGAACCTGTCTATAAAGGCCACCTGTCAACAGTGGCCATGCATTTTTGTCTCTTACTGGAGACAGAGATGCATGTTGTAGAACCTGTCTAGAAAGGCCACCTGTCAACAGTGGCCATGCATTTTTGTCTCTTACTTGAGACAGAGATGTATGTTGTAGAACCTGTCTAGAAAGGCCACCTGTCAACAGTGGCCATGCATTTTTGTCTCTTACTTGAAACAGAGATGCATGTTGTAGAACCTGTCTAGAAAGGCCACCTGTCAACAGTGGCCATGCATTTTTGTCTCTTACTGGAGACAGAGATGTATGTTGTAGATCCTGTCTAGAGGGGCCACCTGTCAACAGTGGCCATGCATTTTTGTCTCTTACTTGAGACAGAGATGTATGTTGTAGAACCTGTCTAGAGGGGCCACCTGTCAACAGTGGCCATGCATTTTTGTCTCTTACTTGAGACAGAGATGTATGTTGTAGAACCTGTCTAGAGGGGCCACCTGTCAACAGTGGCCATGCGTTTTTGTCTCTTACTGGAGACAGAGATGTATGTTGTAGAACCTGTCTAGAGGGGCCACCTGTCAACAGTGGCCATGCATTTTTGTCTCTTACTGGAGACAGAGATGTATGTTTTAGAACCTGTCTATAAAGGCCACCTGTCAACAGTGGCCATGCATTTTTGTCTCTTACTTGAGACAGAGATGTATGTTGTAGAACCTGTCTAGAGGGGCCACCTGTCAACAGTGGCCATGCATTTTTGTCTTTTACTGGAGACAGAGATGTTGTAGAACCTGTCTAGAGGGGCCACCTGTCAACAGTGGCCATGCATTTTTGTCTCTTACTTGAGACAGAGATGTATGTTGTAGAACCTGTCTAGAGGGGCCACCTGTCAACAGTGGCCATGCATTTTTGTCTTTTACTTGAGACAGAGATGTATGTTGTAGAACCTGTCTAGAAAGGCCACCTGTCAACAGTGGCCATACATTTTTGTCTCTTACTTGAGACAGAGATGTATGTTGTAGAACCTGTCTAGAGGGGCCACCTGTCAACAGTGGCCATGCGTTTTTGTCTCTTACTTGAGACAGAGATGTATGTTGTGGAACCTGTCTAGAAAGGCCACCTGTCAACAGTCGCCACATTTTCTGTTTCCATTGGATGACCTTAATAGACAGGTTTGACTGTATACATGTAGGATTTTTGTTGTGAAATACAAATGTTTGTATTGTTTATTATGGAGGTACATCATGTACATGTGTAGCGCAAACTTATACATTACGTACATCAATACATGTATATCTGAATAAGATTCATGTAGATTGTAGATGTACATTATATGACTATTTGAGAGCTCTGATTTGAGGAAGATTGATGCCCCCCCCCCCCCACTCAGTGTTATTTAGGGTACGCATATGCATGTTCCCTCCTTTTGAAAACACCCCCTTATTTTTGTGTACTACGTACGAGCCGGACTTTGGTGCGTGAAAAGTACCCCTTTACCGGACATTTTGGGAACACGCATGCGGTCCCTCCGACCCCGGAGTGGGGGGGGGGGCCGGGGATTGATGCACTGATCTGTCTCCAAAGATCAGTCGAGACATATTTAAAAAAGCTACAGTGTAGTCTGTAGAAATCTTCATGACAGCGCATTTTGTTGTCAGTAGAGATCTTTTCCGCTAGATACATACGTACATGTATCTTTAGTAGATGTTAAGTAATAGTAAATGTACATCATTCTGTTCTGAATGAAGAACTCTTCCTGTAGGACTATTTGAATTAGAAAATAGATATACATCTACTTTTAGAACTAGAATTTGATATCAATCTATCATAGTTCTTAATTGAACATGTTTTTCCAAAGCTACATATATCTAACCCTAAATTCATCAGCTACATGAAAATACATGGCTATATGTATATGCATGTCATAGGATAAGGATTGGAACTTGATGAAGGAGGAGAAGGTAGAGAAAAAGTGAAAATTACTTGCATAAGAATAGGCCTACTTTACACACTATAGAAGTAAACAATCCTTTGAAATACTACATTCCATTTGACCAATGTGTTATCACATGAGGTTGTAGAAGCATCAAAATGCATACTAAAATCCTATATGAACAACAGGCCTATTGTAGTCTTGACTGATTATTTGGAACCTAGAACTTATACCTAGAACTTAGTATTCCAAGGTTCAGATATACAGTAACTAGACTAGGATCTTGAATCACCCTAGAACCTCAAATCTTATTGTACTTATACTAGGATATTTGTTTTCTAAAGGTCTAATGGTGGCGACCAGTATGTAGAAGCTATAGCCTTAAAATACCTAATGTCTGAGGATTAAAAATCTGATAATTCTCCTCGACTCTTTTGTTTCAATAATATCTTTTATCCAAATGCTATGACTGGACTACGAATCAGAAGAGATTTTATGAGTATAATACAGTGAAATGCAGTCATCGAATCTGGCATAGAAGGGAGCTAGTGCAATGAATGAGTTTACAGTCAATAGCTCGATTTTTAAGCAGTATTTTTGTGTTTAATACTGTAGATACCCTCGTACTCATTGATTTACATTGTTTTAATTTTTTTTTTTTTTTTTTGGGGGGGGGGGGAATACCCTAATTTTTTTAAATGATAATGTAGATGTTTTGTTTACAAGCTCATTTACTATTGAGATTTATATCTAATCATCATTTTTTTATCTTACACTTTCATTTCTTATATATTTTTTTTTTAAATTAACACTTTAAATTTCACTGAGATAAAATTTTTCAAATTGATGTTAATTTTCCTTTTACTCTGCCAGTATTATAGGGAAAAGGGGTAACTATGTATCTTAATTTATTATTTTGCCTACACCGTGCATGTAGGATTTTAAATGCAGTATTCCTATTTTACCTCATTTTTAGTGTGGCTATACCTGTATTTCAGTTTTAATAACAAAGTTTACATGTATATCCTTTAAAAAAATCAAACAAAATTTGATTTCATCCACAAATGGGAACTTTCAAATTATTTCCTCATCATCTTCAATATTGAAGCTATAGTGTTGGTTTAATAATTGAGATACAGTTGCCATTTTATGAAGAATTTGTTCTGAATAATGCATCGTAACAGCTGGAATGAAAAGACACTATGCACCTGTTTATGAAGTACATTTGGACTGGATTGAATTGGATAGAAAGTGGTTGCTTTATTGAATAGATGAACTTGAACTCGAACTTGATGGATTGGATTTTTTTTTTACATAGAACTTGACAATTGATTGTACATGGTCATGTTTTACCTAGCTGTCCATGCTCTATACTTACTGGAATTGGAATCCAATTTATTTATGCATCTGTTAGGAAACAGACATTTGATTTTTATCGGTGGATGAGACTTTTAACATAGAACTTTACAATTGATTGTACATGAGCATGGTTAGTCTGTCTGCATTCCATACTGACTGGAATAGGAATCCAATTTATTTATGCATGTGTTAGGAAACAGATCCTTGATTTCTATCGGTGGATGAGACTTTTAACATAAATTTTTTACAATTGATTGTATATGAACATGGTTAGCCTGTCTGCATTTCATACTGACTAGAATTGGAATTGAATTTATTTATGCATCTATTAGGAAACAGATCTTTGATTTCTATTGGTAGGCCTACATGACAGAACCATAGGTGTGTCACCAAATTCTATAAAAAAAACATATAATACATTACAATATGTGACAATTTATTGTTAATTGCATAGTTTTATTTATTTATTGTCTTTCTGAAATAGAGACATGAAGAACATAGTGATTTTCCCCAACATTAAAGTACATATATTATATATATATATATATATATATACATGTATTTGGCATCACCTGAGCCTGGGAGGAGAAAAGTGAGCAGAATCACTAGAACTGTTTGGGCTCTCCTCCCGGTATAACTGATTGGGATGTCCAGGTAGAAGGTATTATCAACTAAATTATTCATACCCTTGGCCAAATTTTGTACTTTTTTAAGTATATGTAAACTTTTATTTGTCCCAATTTATATTCCTTGAGAATGTATCATATTAAAACTTATCTTCACTAGTTTAGCCAGGAGGGATTAGACCTCCCTGCATTGTCACTGACAGGTGGTTATCTCATCAAATCAGCTCTCAATTAACACCAGAAAAAAGGGGACCATGGAGGACCATTGGTCACTGATTAGGCACGTAATAAGAAGTGCAGTGGGGCTTTAAAGCTTACATCTAAAAGTATTCAACAAAAGCCCAAATTCAACCAGTCCACCTCTTATTCTGGAGTTAAGAAAATCACAAAAAACATCAAATTTACAAGGGGTATGAATAATTTTGGTGTTACATGTATAATTAACTGTGTATTATCTATTCATTTTGAAAATGAGAGAGCTAGAGAAGAATCAATAGGAATCAACAAATAGGAATCAACGAAAGTTCATTTATAATAAGCGTTTGTAGACCAAGTGACATAGAAAGGGTGACATGGTATGGGGGAAAAGAATAGTCGTGCTGAAAATGTACATTTTTTAATGATGAACTAAAGGCTTCCAAATTGTAAAATGTTACGAAGGATGAATCTACTTTGGTTTATTACTTGTTGGTTGGCAGTTGGTCTTATTTGAGAGTGAATTGAGATCTAATTTTTAGCCAGATCGAGTAGCAGTAGATGCATGAATCATAGATTGGAATATTCATATACATTTAGAGAGATTTAAAAGCTTCATAGGAAAAAGATATGGCTAAAAGAAAATATGTAACATGTAGTAGACTTATACAAAGAGTGTAGATGTAGAATTGATATATAGAGATAAATTTTCTTTCATTAATAAATGTTCATAGTTAATGAAAGAGTTTTGTCCTTCTTTTTAATCACTTTTTTATTAATTATAATTGAAACAAAATTAGAATACCCCCCCCCCCCCTCCACACACACAAACACACTAATGAAGTTCAAGGGCTCAATATGTTCTACGGTATTTACAAAACAAAGTATTTGTAGTATTGGTAGTAGTAGTATGCTACCTTTGTGTCTTCATGTTACATTTCTAGCTTTCATTCCATAAGATAAAACTATAGAGATAGATAATCACATCTTATGTTCTTGTTTTTCGTAAAGGGACTTAACAAGAACAGAACAAAAGGATGTGCAAGAGGATTGAAACCATTCATGTAGTACTTTTTTTCAAACAGAACATGTCCATCTACAGGCTCTGGTATCCCAGCAAACATTTTGTTTTTGTTTTTAAATTTCTTGTTTCTCTTTTCTTTCTTTTTTCTTTTTTGGTAAAGTTTTGTGCCCTTGTAAAACCAAAATAAGTAGAAGAGTCATGTAGAAAAAGTAGAATGCCTTGGATAGTTTAGTAATTGAGAAAGTTTCAGAGATTTTGTGAAATGTGCAATTACAGTTGAAATTACATAATGTTACAAAAATGAATTACGGACCCTTAGTCTGGTGTAATTTAGTTGGTTGATTTTTTTATTAATAATTTGTATTTCTATGAAATGTAAATACTGTAAATAGATATGTAAGGTCAAATCTATATGAGGTCATAAAGTGCATTAATTGCCAAAGCACCATATTCTTCTTAGATGTATAAAATGAACAGAGGTATCTAAGAAAGTAGACAATAACATTATAATAATGATAGCATGATCATATTGGATATTTTTGATATTGTGCACGTATATACTCATCAGGCAAGGAGCTCAAGGGGCTCCAAAATTACCCCGGCTCTACTAGGCTACCGATTTCAGTGCTCACAGCATTGCAGGATTTCCTTCCTACCGGTGCCAATTCAACACCTGGGTGAAGAGCAGCAAACGTAGATTAATGTCTTGCCAGAGGACATTAGTGCTGCGGCAGGTCAAGCCATGTGATCCTCAGTCCGAGGAGGCATCCACTAGACCACGACACTTCTAAAACATGTCTTGGTGATTTTAGGGTTATTGAATGTAGACAAGTGAAGTAGTAATTTGACATATAAACACTAGTATGATTATATGTTCACTTTGTTTTATAGAGATGATTCTTTTCCATCAAAATGAAAGAATCACTCATGAAAGATGCACAGTAGATGGAGGTAGATATTTCTTCTCACTGTTCATGCAGGCGGTTCACTTTAATTGGAAGTAGCGCCAAACAGATTTGAAGTTTTATCTTATTAGAAAGCAGGATCTTTCTTTACAATTATCTTTTAACAGATATAGACATTTTATTTCCATAACATGATTATTTTTACTAGGGTTTATACTGGAGATACAATTTGTTTATTTTTTTTAATGAAATTTGGAAAGAAGTAGAATTGATGGTCAAAATTTGGAAAGAAGTAGACTTGATGGTCATGGAGGAAATTGTCTCAGTATTTGAATTTCTAAGACTATTTGCTCAATTTTCATTTAGGCCATTTTGGAAAGATAAAAAGAGATATTGATCACTACATGGTGCCCAATGGATATGAGAAAGTAAAGTTTGATGTAAAGAAGAAAAGCACTGATGTATTTCTTATTCAATAGGTATTCTCGATCCACAATTGCATAGATTTTAGAATCACAAATGAATCTATATCTTCACAGTACATCTATTTAATTCATGTGACATGCCAATTGTGTATAAAAAGTATTTTCATGCTCTAAGAACCATATTTTCAATGGACACATGTACTAATTACATTCCACTGATAAGTAGTGAAATGTACATTGCTACAAGCACTTGTATGTTACAACACTGTAATGTACCATGTATTTCTGTAACATAATACAAAATGTCTTGCCTCTATTACATATGTGATATTGTACATGTCAAAACAAAGTTATTCTTGCTCATTCAAAAGCAGATGATTTCCTCGGTTTTTTCAATCTTTTGAGATCTCAATAGTTACCCAGTTATATAATTATAGTGTATCATATTGTATCACGGTGTAGTACTAAAAGTGAAAGTGAATGTTCATAATGATTTTTATGTGCCTTGACGCTGTACAAAGAATAGAAATCCTTCTAAATGTTGCCATATTGTATCTTTGGTGTATTTATGTATTCTATTCTAAGAGAGAAAGTCGGTCTGTCATGATATATGTATAACTCTATATGGTAGATTCTATCGTTAGAAACGGAAACATGTTACATAGCTGTGCTATTGTCGGCAATTTTGTGCTCCAATATTTATAATAAAAAAGAACCTTCTGGTCTAAGATATGAAATTTTTCAAAGTTCTTTTACATTTTTTGACTGTGTGATGATTATAGATAGAATAACAAGTTTACGGTTTCACCATGTGGGTAGTCCTGAAAACGACTGTTGGATTTGAGATGGGATAGAAAATAAAAAAGAGTGAGAGAAAAATAATCTTTCAATTTTATTTTCTATGGAGGACTACTTGATATTGCAGGGAGAAAGGTAGAGAAAATCAAGAGAGGTTTTCTTTTGTGAGTAGAGACCCGAAAAAAGACAGGTGAAAACAGTTTATGAATGCGTAGAGAGAGAGACAGAGAGCGAGATAAAGAGAGAGAGACAGAGAGCGAGATAAAGAGAGAGAGAGAGAGAGAGAGAGAGACAGCAAAAGAGAGAGAGAGAGAGAGAGAGAGAGAGAGGGAGCAAAAGACAGAGAGAGCAAGTGAGCAAAGCTTGATGAGTGATCTGATATTGGGAGGGTGAGAGAGAGAGAGAAAAAGAGGGGGGGGGGGTATAAAAGTGATGATATTAAAAATGAGGAGAAAAGAGTAGAGAGTAAAATTGAAAGAAAGTATGATTTCACCCCAATTTCAAATGGGTACTTTTTTAAAATCTACACAATTGTGAGAACTAAACATTTGTTTCTAAATTTGGAAATGGAACAGAAATTGTATGGGGAGATAAAACAAAAGAAGAAAATAAGGCTCAAAGCACTAGCATTAAATTTGTATTTAATTTATTTTTAATATCTGGTTTGGTATATCACTTTTGTGTAGTACATCTGGATACTTACATGTACAACATTTTGACCATTACAATATATCTCTATCATTCATGACAATACATTATAGTATTCTACAGTATATTTACATTTGTAATCATTGATAACATATTTTGCTGTTTACATTTATATACATTTAAATCAAAATGACATTGTAATTCACACACTTAGGCTAGTTTTAAGAGACTAGTTTTGGTAAGCCCCAATTACTTTCTGTTTGATTTATTTGTGATATTTGTTGATAGAAAGCAAGAAAGCCATGATTTGTTTAAATAAAAAAGGTGAATAGAGGTAAAAGTTTACTTTTACACCCCTTGGTCATGATCTACATTAACACCACATCTGCTTAGAGCCAAAAGGGCATTATGATACTTTTAACATATATTGAATAACGCCCTTCTGGCTCTACACAGATGATAGGTTTCTTTATTTTATTTTGCAATTCCTTGGAGAATTTTTATCGAATGGATCTCAAAGAACAAGGAATATTTTGTTTAAAGTGTCTATATCCAAGAGGATCTTACTCATTTTCTATGCGTTTTCCTATTTAAATAATTATTTTTAAAAAGTATTAATGACAGGAGAATGAATTGTTTGTGTTTTGAAAACCACAGTATCAAAATAATGATTGTGCATAACACTAGTCTGAGTTTGATTTAAAAAAAACAATTTCAGCTGTACATGAAAACAAGACAACACACAAGTACATTGTTCTATTGCTACATACAATTAATAAAATATTGGCAAGAATTTAAAAATTAAGAGAAAAAAATTAGTAGCATCTTCTGATCTGATCATGTCACATGAATAAATGCATAATCCAACTTTAAAGAATAAAAATAGAAACTTTAAAAGCAGTT
The DNA here is from genome assembly GCF_000002235.5 of Strongylocentrotus purpuratus. Lineage (NCBI taxonomy): Eukaryota > Metazoa > Echinodermata > Echinoidea > Camarodonta > Strongylocentrotidae > Strongylocentrotus > Strongylocentrotus purpuratus. Next base: position 29,859,890 of record NW_022145605.1, on the reverse strand, counting down.
TAAATCATTTGTTGTAGGCTCAATTATAAGCTTTAACATTAAACCTGATTGTCTATACTCGTGGTATCCCCTATAAACAAGGAATTGGTGATACAGTAGTTATCCCCTATATCCATGTACTGTTTTACATTACGTCATGTCTAAATGGAATTCTAGAATTTTAACTAAATAGATAGAAAATATGAATTGGAATCACAATAATTTGTTTTCATAAGACAAATTGTGTTCAGAAAAAAAGGGGTAAAGATACATGTACAACAAACTTTCTGGAATGCAGAGCATTTTCACATGATTAATGTAATTCCTTCGAGCCTTCTTCACAATATTTTAGTTTCCTACTCTTACTTTGGTATGATTTCATTTCATGACATAGTGTAACAACATTCATAAAGGGTAAAGGTAAAGGGCTGTTCCAAAATTACCAGAAATGATGACTATATAACCAGATAACATTCCCAAATTGGGCTCCTGAGCATAAATCAGAGAGATGGGCCCTGCAACACTGTACATGTACCTCTACCAGATGAACTATAGTACATCGAATTGGGAATGATATATAAATATTAATATAGTTAACATCATCAAACATTTTGAGTAAAGTTTACACAAAAGCCATTCATTTTGTTCTTACTGTAACCAACTTGATCATTATCAGGGGTTTGGAGGATAAAAAATTGGAGAACCACTGTCAGGTGTATATTACAGTTCATCTTTAATAGAGATATAGATACCAGACAAAGATTTGATGAAAGATTTCAAGCTCTTTTGTCCAGCACTCTCTCTTGTGGTTGAATGGGTTAGGTTCACTGTTCTCGACATTCTAAAGACCATTCAAAGTTGTTCTAGAAAAACAAGGATTCCAGGAGAGATTTAAAGCTAGGTTTGTCCATCACTTTCTCTGCTCTGCAGTGGCATGTGTTCGTTTAATAGATCCATTGTTTTTGACATTATAAATATCATTCAAGGTAAATTTAGATATACATACTGTTCATGCATACACAGCATCTGTTTGGAGCCAGAAAGACGTTACCTCTATGTATAATGATAAAACTTGACACATTGCTGGCTCCACAACAGATGATATACCAGGCAAGGTTTAGACAAGATGTTTCAAGCAGGGTTTGTCCATCACTTCATCATGGCGGTTGTTGTACATCTGTTCATGTATCCACTGTTCAAGACATTCTTTAAAGATCATTCCAAGTCATTCTAGAGATTCAGAATCATACTCATGGAGAACATTTGATGAGAGAGAGTTCAAGGTGGGTTTACAAATCACTTTCTCTTGGGGGTAGTGGTATGTGTTAGATCCACTGTCCTTGACATTCTGAAGATCTGAGGTAGCATGGAGCTCAGCTGAGAGAACAGATCATCTGATATACCCTGGAGAATACAACAAAAAACATCAACAAATAAACCATTTATTCATTCATACAGGTCTGTGAAAAGTAAAGGTAAAAAAAAAGAAGATTTACAGGTGTTCAGGTCATCCCTGGTATCAACGTCTTAGTTCTTTATAATAAATTGTTGAAATATGTTTAAAGATAACCCTTTGGATGTCATGACAGGTTTGTTGCTGTTCATTAATCCATAAATAATATCCAAAATTGAAGACTGATGATAATACATGTAGTTTAATAATATCCCACAAAAATACACATGTTGTTTTGATTTCAAACAGTAAGCTCAAGAAGATTACGAGCAACATTTCGTAAATCTTTTAAAACTTATGTTGGAAAAAATGATTAAGACCCATTCTTTATCATGGTCAATGCTTTTGGAGGCATATTTTTTCATTAAATCCAAAGGAACAAAGGGACAGCTGGACCCACCCCCCCCCCCCCCCCCCCCCCCCCCATCATAAAAGTGGAAATGATTGCTACATGAGTCGTTGCAGTACTTACCTTTGGTACAACAAACTGAATGGTTCTCGATTCGTTCCCTCCCCATGTAGCCATCTCCATCATGAAACCTTTAACACACTTGAAGACTAGTTCAGCTCGCTTGATACACCAAGGTATTGTCATTTCCTGTATTAAACAGATAGCCAAACACACAAACATGAGTTGTCAGGCAAGAGCAAGTTAAAATGAGTGGGAACAGGATACAAAGTCTATGCACAGTACGAAAATAAATTCTTAGCTCAATATCGCTTTCTCCACTAGACTTTTATATTTCGTGTACTAGCTAGAGAAAGGCAGTAAAATAAACCTAGGTGGCTAGAAAATATTGGAAAATTTTGTATGCCAGTGCAGTTTTCACCTTCTCTTGTGGTTAATTTGAGCAAAACCTTGATTGCTTTTTTTCTATGTCACTCATTATATGCTAGTGTCATGTAACATGCAGATTAATGAAATACATACATGTATTATCATATACTTGTGTGCATTGTGGCTCATTTAGAACAACTGACTGTCAACAAAAAGGTCAAAGCTGTACCTTGTGTGTTAGCATGCTTACATTTGACTATAAACTTGTAAAAAAGGAAAATATTACAATCTTCGAGACTTCATTTTACAGTTTAAAGAATATTTACCACCCCAAGCATGAAACGTATTTCATTCATTCACAACTTCTACAAAATTAGCTCATAGCTGCCAACATCTGAAATTTTCAAATAGTAATGAGGGTAAAATGGCAATCATGTGTGGTACGATTATAAAACCGCAACCAAACAAGTATGCGATTGCGCAACTGTGTCCACTATTCAATGCATGCATCCTATATTTGCACCCATATTTGTAATTCTTGAAGGTGCATTTGTTAATTTGTACAAAAGGTCTGAAATTTGTAGTAATTTTGAATTTTTTGTAATAGCTGATAGCTATGTAAGCCTCGTCACAATTCATATTTGGGCCCAACAAAGATCTCAGATGTACGTAAACCCACCTCATACATCTCATACATGAGGAACAATGGAAGCGTGATGGAGAGGATATCAAACTGAACGGCGTACTTCAAGATGTTCCGCAGCGCGAGGATACAGCGGTGTCGGGAGTTGATGTCGCTGGATCGTAAGCTGTCGTCTGACACCAGATGAAAGATGATGTGACACTCGGCAAGATTGGAATGCCTTGTAACGTAGAAATCACCTGTAAGAAGAGAGGAAATAACATTCTCTTTATTCTGACATTACTCATTGATATTACTGTTTTACATTTGTAATGAGACAGAGCTATTTAAGTTGAAATATGCGTAAGAGCATTATTCCATCTCTATTTAAACCTTACAATTTCTTCAGATCCTTCTGCTAAATGTAACATTTGTGTGATACCAGTTGCTTATTATCATGACAACAACAACATCAACAAAAGATGGGAGTTGTTGCTACCTTGTTTGGCATTCAACAATAAGGGATAGAGCAACGTCGATCTGGCGCTGCTCAGTGGCTGCGGGGCTCACGATCAATTGGGCAAAAAGAATTTCCGTTTCGGTTTAATAAAATTTGGAGTGGACTATTAGGCTATTATTATTATTATTATCTTGTCGAAGGATATTAGTGCCGCAGCAGGACTCAACCCATGAACCATGTACTGCAAGGTATCCACTGGACCATGGCACCACTCCGTCTCTCCATTTACGCAATAATCTCATCAAATATCTGCTCAATGCACACTATGGCTATTCTAGAACTGTCGAACATATAAAAGAAAAGATCTGATTCCTGGGGGGTGTTTTACAAAGATCCTAAGTAGAACTTAACACTAAGTTTGACTTAAAAATTATGGACAGCCATTGGAGCCTTAAAATGAAATATACTCAAAAGCAGAAATTCAAGTATTTTAGACATTTCATAAATTCCACAACAAGAATATGAAATCTCCTTAATGATAGAAAATATGAATGATTTGAATAAACATTTTATGCCTTTCAAAAATATTTTTACCAAATATTTTCAAAGATGCTAATGGCTGTCCATAATTTTTAAGTCCAACTTAGAGTTAAGTTCTACTTAGGATCTTTGTGAAACACCCCCCTGAAGTTACAAGAAGGGGAGCATTATGACCAAAACTTCTCAGAAAAGGTAGTAATTAAGGCAACAGAAAAATGGGTAAGATCTATATATAATCAACTTATACAATTTTTTCCACTGTGTGCCATATTCATCAATCTGTTCAAACATCTATTTTTAAAGTCATACATCATTTCTCACCTGTTCTGAGGTTTGTGGTGAGTTCACCATCTTCGTGTAATGATGTTGGTCTGCTACTCTCAGACCCACTGCTTGAACTGCTGTCTGTGAACACAATCATAATAAACCAACATCTCTCAAATCAATGTTTGTACAGTGCTTCACTGAAGGACACAATTATTCAATCCTTTGTAAATTTGATGTGTTTTGTAACTCCAGAATGAAAGGTGGACTGGTCAAATAAGGGACTTTGTTGAATACTTTTAGATTGTAAGCTCTAATACATGTATGTCACATTCTCAAGAAACATAAATCAGGACGTCTCAATTTTTCACTTACTTTAAAAAAAAATCCCCAAACTTGGTTAGGGTATGATTACTTTAGTTTAAAGAGAAGGTTGAGTTCTGGGAAGAGGTGAAAAATAATTTGGGAGCGTTATCATTCTTATTATGCAAGTGTGGAAGAACATCAGATAAGACATGTTCCCTGAAAAGCATTGCTCTTCAAATGCCTTCATACTCTAAATATGGCATGTAACATCGTAAAACTCGGGGGTGGGATTTTTACGCCACGTGTTCGTGTAGTCCCATATACAAATTTCTGTGTACAGTGTTTGTAACTTTACCAAGACTTGGCCAAATTTCTTATCATTTTGATGATTCCAGAACCTTGCAAAGTTGCAATACAAACAAATTCTAATATGCTAGATGATCAACCTTTTCTGGTCGATTCCACACCGTTTCTTTCACAATGCAATCGCATGACCAGAACTCAACTTCATCTTTAAAGTGTCCATGTTCTTTCTCAGCAATCACCAAACTCATTGAATACAATTGGATTCTTGTTATTATTATTTTATGCTTAGTATGTTGGTTGGTCTGTTTGTTTACCTGACTGCTATCAGAGAAAGCAGCGTGTGCTTTTAAGTAAACAACCAGGGGACCAACGGCTTTATTCCTCTTCGAGGGTTTTGGTAATGAGAATTGATGCCTTACCAAAGGGCAATAGCGCATCGACTTGGTTTCAAACCCTTGACCTCCCAGGTACGAGACACTGCTCAACCACTGAGCGATCACGCCTTCTCAATTGGATTTTGGTATACATGTAAATGGCATCATCTGTAGACCCCAGCCAAAGTTATCTCAGACATAGTACTAAACAGGTTAAAAGAAACAATCAATACATTGAAACATCCAAGGTACATGTAGAAGAGAGAGTACTTACCTCCGCCACTTAATTTCTTTTTGTCCTTGCGCCTTGCGTTGACCCTGAGGGCGCCCTGATGGATCACTCTGAGCTGGGTCTCTAGGTCCGGGAAATGGAAGTCTGTCGACTGCTGACACACTGTGGCAAAATCTACAAACACAAATATATAGAAATGTATATCGTACTGAAGAACAGAACAATGTATATCATCTGTGTCATATTCAGCTTAAGGAGAGTAATAATAAATCTGAATGCTTCTATAGCATTACGGAAGCTAAATGGTGTGGCTGAAAATATTTATACAGTTATCTATCTGTCGATCTATCTATCTGTCTATATCTATATTTCTCTGTATTTCTGGTTTCGTCTTTCTCAATACATCTGTAGATATATATCTATTGACTTAAATTTTACCTAAAATTGACAAGAGACAAAATAGAGAACTAAAACTAAAACATAATCACCCCCGTCGTAGAACTTCATCTTATCTTTCAGTATACATATATACCCTGTATATCAATCAACATGTTTCTATCTTACAGTATCTATCCATTTATATCACCCTTTTAATACCAGCATACGAGCTGATTAAATCATCTACGATCAGAACTACACCAGGGGGGCATTTCACATAGTTTTTTTTCAATGACAAATGACAAAGAAGCAAGGATTTCAGTAGCTTATAACAAAAACTGTCATTTGTCGCTGATGACAAGTTTTGTTAAATGGGGCCCAGATAAACTGGTTGAGTAGAGTAAAAGAACTGTCTGAAATATAAATGTATAAATATATTTAACATACCTCTTTTAATACCGGTATAAGAGCTGACCCTATCATCCACCATGAGCACCACCCCTGACAGATTGGTTGAATAAAGTGAAAGAGCAGTCTGCAGTCGCTGGGGTTGAGGTATTAAAATTCCCCTGTAAAAGCACAACAAACACAGTAGTTTAGAGCTGTTCAAACAGTTGTTTTCTTTTCTCAGTGCAGGATTTGAATCTATTTGAATATGATTACATAAACAGGGATAACACATGCAAAGAAAGTTCATTACAAGTTGTTATGAATTTCAACATTTTACACATTGGGACAATTAAGTACAAATATCAAAAAATGTCAAACAAATAACAAAAGTAAAACAATTCTATATGGTGCTAGCAGAGGATGAGGGAGGGGTACAGCGGCAGAGAGGGGGAAAATAAAGAAAAAGATACATACATAGGAAGCATAAGAGGAAAAGACAGGGGGGGGGGGGGGGATTCAGAGTAAATACTGAAATATTTATCTTTTTTGCAGGAGGGGGGGGGGGGGAGGAGGGGGTACTTTGAAACATTTCAAAATTGATCAACTGGTACAGTAGATGAGAAGGAATAAAAGGAGTATTCCTAAAAGGCATTACAATTATTCTTTTTTTTTCTTTTTTTAAATTTTCATTTGGCATGACAGGCTTGATGAAGAATTGATGTATGAAACAGTTTAAAAAAAAAAACATAAACATCTAATAACAAAAATCCATGTCTTACCCTTCTCTGTTAGGTTTATGCCTACCCAGATCCAAGACATCTATACTCATCAGTCGCAGGTTGTGCATGGTCTTCATTTGGGCACCTGAAAACAAAATAAATGGATAGAAAGGCTTGAATGCAGGAGCTATCAATTTTCCAGGAAAATGTATGTGAAAGGAAGTGTATCAACATTGTTCTACAGATGCCATCAAATAGAACAGGTATAAGAACTCTGATACTGTGTAGGGTTGTTGGAATTTACAAGCAAAATATACACTAATGTGTAGATAATCCTACAATCTTAAAGCAAGGCTGCAATAGTTTGGCCAGGAGGGATAAGACATCCCTGCGTGGTCACCGGCAGGTGGTTATCTCATCAAATCAGCTCTCAATTAACATAAGAAAAATGGGATCATGGGGGACCAACGGTCACCGATTAGGCATTGTTTGCTATACAGAGGGCGCAAGAAGCTATAAGTAGTGCAGTGGGGCTTTAAGGGTTTTAATATCTTACCTAAATGAATGGTGTAGCTCTCCTCCATCTTGGGTTGATCAGGAACGTTTTCTTCAGGTTCCACCGGCATCGACTCTGACAATGCTCTGATCCTACGACTGTACAGAGAACATGCAACAATACCACGCTTTTAGTAAAACAACTTTGGGGGTCAAAATCTAACGTCAATGAATTAGAGAACCTATCACTGCATGTCCAGAATTTCTTTTTCTTTTCTGTTCAAATGAATAGCATTTAGAACAATGGTTTGTAAGATGCCTTTTTCTTCTGAAATTTGCGCCAAAAGAAAAGAAAACTACATCAATATTGACTGTGCAGATGAAATCCATTGTCTTAGCAGTACAAATCTAAGTATTTTCCATGTTGGGAACTAAGACAATTAACCTATTAGGAACAAGGGGGCATACCAGTTCTCTGACATTCATGAACCGCTGATTGCCAAAATGGCATCCTTTGGCTACTAGAAAATTGGCAACTAGCTTCAGTTTGCTAGTACAAGCCTGAGGAAGGTGTTTGCACACTGAAACCATCACACAGGTAACCTACTAATATTTGGATGTGGCACAGAACCGTTTTATGATTATCCACACCCCCCTAATGAAATTTTTCAGCAGTCGTTTAGGGGCTTTTTATCTACATTTCGGATGTTTTCCTGAAAATGTCTCAAAACTCTCCTCTTTGACCATGATCAATACCAGATTCTTTGATAATTTTTATGTAAAGCGCTGTGAAACAACAGTTGGTTTGTAAGAGCACTATAGAAATGACTTTATTGTATTGTATTGTACATTTACATTTGACTGTCTTTAGTTACCCAGGGTTAGTAATGTATAAGGAATGTCATGGGCTCTTACCTTACAGGTCCTTCTACACCGTTCCCCATGTCCTCATGTAAGTTCTTGATCCACTCATGAAACTCCTCACGCTGAGAATCTTGAAGGTTGCGCAACTCGTTGTCCCATCTCGACTCCTCTCTCTAACGTACAATCACACAAATTGAACAAACATACATTGACACCAAAATACTATGTGTCCAATCTTACCTACCCTCGCTAAAAGACAAAAATTCTGAACAAAGACACACATCAAATCATTCATTGCCACATCTAGCCTCCTCTTCCTAAAAGACACATCACATCAAACAAATAATCAACACAAAAATGAACCCCAAATAGCAACCTTACTCTTCTATTAATACAAATGTATAAATGTACTGGTCCTTTTAATAAATGGTGCATAAAAGACTCACAATTATTAAGATCTTAAAATAATCTTAAAATAACAAAAGTGCAATTTTATATTTCACATATAACCTGAATTGAATTACTGCAAACAAATTATTGAATAAAAATCAATTTTCAACGACTACTTACTTGAGTGTTTTCAAAGTGGATGGCTGCAAGACGGTTGACGTGTAGATCATCATGGGTGATATCTAGATTCTTGACAGCTCTCTCCATCTCCTTTGCTTGTCTGCAATAAGATAGAAGAATTTGATCAGTATTAGGACTAACATGGAAATCTTGTATTTATCTCTTGATGCCCATGGCTGATATTAGTGGTGTGCATAAAAGGATAAATGTATAAAAACAAAAGCCTGTTTCTAGTGAAAACATATCTTCAGCTTCAGTTTATAGTTTTTGTTAAACTTAGCAGGAATATTTCTTCTCCATTCTAAATAGTGGCAAAAAGACATTGTATGCATTTCCAGTGTGTTTTGCAACATTTCAATGATAATAATATTAATAATAATGTGAGCGTCAAGTAATGCCCGGCTGGAATGCTCCCCAGGGAGTGGAGATTGTGCACACAGTGTGTGCGGGCAAGCACTGAATCCAATGACCAGGGTAATAGTATATATTTGTAAAGCGCTTAGAGACATTTGTATTAAGCGCTATATAAAAATTAAATATTATTATTATTATTATTTAGATGTGATTAAATTGTGATTATCCCTTTTCACATCATGAGCAGAAAATTCACCAAATCTTGTAGAATTTAGCTGGTATACATACTTGTCTTGTAGCTTACGTAGAGCAGCATCTCTCTGCTTCACTATGTCTTCTACTGCCATGGAGTAAGTGTGTTCTAACTTAAAGATTGTCTCAAGAGCAGGAGAGTGTATGAGGGTATGAAACATCTCGCCAAACACCGCTTCATCTTTGGGTTTGGTGTTTGGTGCATGGCTTACACATTCCTATAAGAATACAAACACATGAAATATTGGTGTTTTAACAACACTACAGGAATAGCGTAGGTGAGTTCTAACTTAAAGATTGTCTCAAGAGCAGGAGAGTGTATGAGGGTATGAAACATCTCGCCAAACACTGCTTCATCTTTAGGTTTGGTGTTTGGTGCATGGCTTACACATTCCTATAAGAATACAAACACATGAAATATTGGTGTTTTAACAACACTACAGGAATAGCGTAGGTGAGTTCTAACTTAAAGATTGTCTCAAGAGCAGGAGAGTGTATGAGGGTATGAAACATCTCGCCAAACACTGCTTCATCTTTAGGTTTGGTGTTTGGTGCATGGCTTACACATTCCTATAAGAATACAATCACATGAAATATTGGTGTTTTAACAACACTACAGACATCGAGTAGGTGTGTTCTAACTTAAACTTCAAGATCGTCTCTAGAGCAGGAGAGTGTATGAGGGTATGAAACATCTCGCCAAACACAGCTTCATCTTTGGGTTTGGTGTTTGGTGCATGGCTTACACATTCCTATAAGAATACAAACACATGAAATATTGGTGTTTTAACTACACTACAGGAATAGCGTAGGTGTGTTCTAACTTAAAGATTGTCTCAAGAGCAGGAGAGTGTATGAGGGTATGAAACATCTCGCCAAACACCGCTTCATCTTTGGGTTTGGTGTTTGGTGCATGGCTTACACATTCCTATAAGAATACAAACACATGAAATATTGGTGTTTTAACAACACTACAGGAATAGCGTAGGTGTGTTCTAACTTAAAGATTGTCTCAAGAGCAGGAGAGTGTATGAGGGTATGAAACATCTCGCCGAACACCGCTTCATCTTTGGGTTTGGTGTTTGGTGCATGGCTTACACATTCCTATAAGAATACAAACACATGAAATATTTGTGTTTTAACTACACTACAGCCATTGAGTACGTGTGTTCTAACTTCAACTTCAAGATCGTCTCTAGAGCAGGAGAGTGTATGAGGGTATGAAACATCTCGCCGAACACCGCTTCATCTTTGGGTTTGGTGTTTGGTGCATGGCTTACACATTCCTATAAGAATACAAACACATAAAATATTGGTGTTTTAACTACACTACAGGAATAGCGTAGGTGTGTTCTAACTTAAAGATTGTCTCAAGAGCAGGAGAGTGTATGAGGGTATGAAACATCTCGCCAAACACAGCTTCATCTTTGGGTTTGGTGTTTGGTGCATGGTTTACACATTCCTATAAGAATACAAACACATGAAATATTGGTGTTTTAACAACACTACAGGAATAGCGTAGGTGTGTTCTAACTTAAAGATTGTCTCAAGAGCAGGAGAGTGGATGAGGGTATGAAACATCTCGCCGAACACCGCTTCATCTTTAGGTGTGGTGATTGGTGCATGGCTTAAACATTCCTATAAGAATACAAACACATAAAATATTTTTGTTTCAACTACACTACAGCCATTGAGTAGGTGTGTTCTAACTTCAACTTAAAGATTGTCTCAAGAGCAGGAGAGTGGATGAGGGTATGAAACATCTCGCCGAACACCGCTTCATCTTTAGGTGTGGTGATTGGTGCATGGCTTACACATTCCTATAAGAAAAAACAAATTAAATATTTGTGTTTTTAGCTACACTACAGACATGGAGTAGGTGTGTTCTAACTTCAACTTCAAGATCGTCTCTAAAGCAGGGAGTGTATGAGGATAAATGTATGGAACATCTCTCCAAACACTGATTCATCTTTAGGTTTGTTCTATAAAAAAAACAGCACATAGACTGGTGTCATAACACTGCGAGCATGAATAATATATGACACATGTATTCATGGGAAAGGTGTCTTGAGTTTAGCAGCAATGCCAAAGTTGAGGTAACATTATTGTGAAAGTTCTGCTCAATATCTTCATGTACCTCATTTACACTACACGCAATTAATAAATCAGTATGCAGGTAATAATTTTTCCTTAATTTTTTGATTATCAATTTCAGCCGATGGATAAATATTTCAAATGAAATTCTGTACATTTCTATGAAAGAAAACTGCTACACAAAAGATATTTTGTATAACAGTCATGCAAAAATGCATAGCAAATTGTGATGTGATACCAGGAAAATTATTCCCTGGTATGAATGTTTCATAGCCTTCTGTGTTAATTGGATTCATCTTCCTAAGACGTCATTTTACTAATGTTTGCTGATTATGATAACATACCTGTGTGAACGCCCTTGCCCATCTATCTGCAATGTTTCCTATCTCCTCATCACCACTGGACTGCAACACTCTGATAGCCTCCTCACCATTTTTATTGTGAAATGCTTCCGTTTCCTTGATAACAAATTTTTCCAGCTCTCGTGTTAGTTCTGAAATTATAATTATGAAAGGTTGATTAAAATATGAGGAATGTATCCAATATTCATGTCAAGCTAAACTTTAGATCTTACCCATTTCCTAATCAGTCTGTAACACAAGAAAACTATTTATTAATCATTTACAGTAAAAAATATTTAAACAAATTAAAAATGTATACGTTTCATTTTTGCCAATTTCTTGAATCTCTGTCTCTGTAGTGCATGGTTTCAAATTAAAATTTCAAGCCAAAGTCAGATGTAAATGAAAGTGTGCACATGCAGTTAGCGTAGATCTAGAGCTAGATGTACAGCCAGATCTAACATTACTCATGCCATGGCTCATAATATGCTAGATCTACTCTTTGTCAATCAACTTCACAACAAAACTTTTGATCAATTGGGCAAAAAGAATTTCCATTTTCGGTTTAATAAAATTTGGAGTGGACATTAAATGATTATTATTATTATTATTATTATTATCCTAATTTATAATAAAACCATCAAGACTATTATGGATTGCACTGAGTGACTAACCTGTACCTGTGCGGTCATTGATCTGCTCAACTAACTTACTATATGTATGGGAACAACTTTAGAATACCCCACCACTAAAATGGACAAAACGTTTGTAGGGTACCAAATACCAATGAAGCTAAATCTCGAGACTTAAGCTTGATAAGTGACCCTAAACCTAATCCTAACTCTAACCCCTAACCCTAGGTCTTTGACGTTTAGATCTATGTAGACTCATTAACCCTAAAAAAAGAAGAAAAAATAGGCCCAGAATTTCAACATTCAAAACGTCTCTATAACTTGAAGTCTAGCCCAGGCTACTCCTTTCCTTAGGGTCTAGATCTAGACATCAACATCATCATCAACAGTATACGGAAGAAAAGCTAGTCCTGTTGGTCTTCTGGTCGCTACTTCTTTATGAATTATGGTTCTGAATATAGTCTAGTACAGACGAAAACAACTTTGACTGAAAAGCATGGGCGCTTGTTCAGAAACCTATCCAAAATTTGACCCGTAACTCCAGCGTGGAGATACCCAACTAAAACATGCCCAAAATGAAGTAAATATTCATTAAATGTCCAAATAAAGATCATGAGTTAAAAGTCGTTAGACCTAGCTAGATCTAGACCTAGGCCTAGACTAGACTAGACCTAGACTGTCTAGATCTAGATCTATGTTTATTACCCGTTTCGTGTCAATTTTCTTGTACTAGACTAGATCTAGATCTAGACCCTAGTAGATCTAAATGTTATTTTTGGAGTATTTTTCAGATGCATAGGGTCTAGATCTAGATCTATGTAGCCTAGACCTACATGTTTATTTCCTGAACTCTATCTTAATGAAAAAATATCACACAAACTCCCACGGTGGCCTTTTGTATAGATAAGATTTAATTTCTAAACAAAATTTATGCAAGAAAATCACCAATCTTGACTTAGGTTCTATATTACTAACGCAGATTTGAGCTAGTGGGACTGGATTGGACATTGTTGGGTAAATCAACGATCAACTCACCTTCTTCGACGAAACAGGGAAGATTGTGTGCACTGATCAACCGTCCAACAAATTCTTCAGCTGAGATATTCAGAGGTATAGTTATTGGAACACCTAACTTTGTCAAATATTCCTTGGTTTTGAAGGAATACGTAAATTCTTTCTGGACGGAATCCATTTCAGTCGATTTTGTTTTCTTACCGGTATCGATAGACAGGGAATCGCGATACCGGTGGGTGTGTCCTCTTCATGTTTTTGTGTGTGTTTTTTTCCCTTCTTTTTCCGTATGTTCGTTTGTTTGTTAGTTTTTAGTCTGTCTTTAACATATGTTCCAATTCATGGGTGTTAGATGCTAAAGTGTTTATTTTCTTATATATATTCAATATGTTAATTTGAAGTAATATCTTAAAATACACTTAACTGTAATGATCTTGAATTTGTTTATATGAGTTGTATGTCACGTAGACCTACCTTCAATTACATTATATAATTATCAATGTTTGTTGAATGTTTACCAAATATTTATTGATGTAACACCTGTGAATGATGGAAATAAAAAATAAAAAATAATTATTAAAAAAAAAGGTCCCGGCCGGTGACTGAGCAATACGAAAATAAGTTGGTCAGTCATCCGGCTAACTGCGCTAAAGATTGTATACACTGATTTATTGTACCACTTGGACAATAATACATAATAATGTGCGTCTTTGTTTAAATTTTAAAACGAAGTGATTCTTTAGATGTTATCAATTTGCCTAATTTAAGCAAATTTACGTAATTTTTGTTCTTTTCAGAAATGAAATACTGTATGTTCGAGTGTTTAGTTTAGGGCCTGACCACTCTTTGCTGAGTTATGTGAACTCTGTCCTGAAAGGTTGTTCAAGATACATATTATGGTGATAAGAAGAAAAGAGGAAAAAAGAGAAGGAGGAAGAGGAAACTTACTTTATATAGGGAAGAGATTAAATATCACTTCCGTGCCAAAATATGTGTTTTTGTAAAACATTTTATTCAATACTTTAAAAAGGTGAATCAAATTTATATGATACACAAACATAATAAACCCGGTTACAAAAATTATTTGGTCAATCCTTTAGAAAATGGCATAAAACTGTATTAATATTGTTTTAATTTTTTAATCCAAATTTTAATTTTTTTACTTGTTTTGTGATTAACAAATTATCAGTAGGCCTACCATTTAAACAAAAATATGTTTCTTATCAATTTTGTGTAAAATCGAAATATTAAAGCTCTGTAATCGATTCCTAATATGTAACTGATAGATAAATAATAAGAGGAAGACAAAAATTCGACCTGGTCAAGATAATTCTCAAACTATGTTCATTAATCCGATTAAAGGTAAAGACCAGTATTGGCAACGCCCCAATTTCAAAAAATGAAATGGAAGCTCTCATTACCAATCATGTGAAAGAATATGTTTTGACTAATACATGATGATAAAAAATTTGCCGGGAAACCGCCTACTAATTCATATATTTGGTAAACTTATTTCTCTCATGGTCTGGTGAGAGAGATAGGGTAGTCCCATATACATCTTTCTGTGTATAGTGCTTGTAACTTTACGAAGAATGGGCCAAATTTCTTATCATTTTGATGATTCCAGAACCTTGCAGATGCTAGATGCTAGATGATCAACCTTTTCTGATCGATTCCACAACGTTTCTTTCACAATGCAATCGCATGACCATTACTGGTCTTTACCTTTAAACCTTTTGAAATTCTAGAAATTGTTCATAATTTGGATAGCAGTAAAAGTCCTGGAGACGACGATATAAACACACGTGTTATAAAAAAGGCGATTGTTTTTTGGGCACAGCCTTTATGTAATTTTTTTAATATGTCTATTCAAGCAGGTATATTTCCCAGTAGTATGAAAATCGCTAAAGTTATACCATTTTTAAGAAAGGAAAGAAAGAGCTTTTGACGAATTATCGACCAATATCAGTACTATCTATTTTCTCCAAAATATTCGAAAGTAAATGTACTGTCGTTTGGTAAATTTCTTGCATAAACATGATATTTTATATTCCAAGCAATTCGGATTTAGAAAAGGTTTTTCATCATATATGGCTTGACTTGAACTCACAAATAATATCTCTGAAGCTTTTGAAAGTAATGAGTGCATTATAGGTTTATTCTTAGAGTCGAAAGCATTCGATTATGTTGATCATCAAATTTTAATTCAAAAAATGAAACACTATGGTGTTCGTGGTACAGCTTTAAATTGGTTCGAGCGTTACATACATGACAGAGTGCCAGTGGCGTACGCAGGATTTTTTCAAGGGGGGGGGGGGGGGTGGGGGTTTAACATTTTGAAATCGGGCTAAAAAATTTGCAACGACTCAGCCTGCCGCTGAATAAGCGGGGGGGGGGGGGGGTAAGACAAAACAAAACAACACAAAAAATCCACAAAAAAGGGGGGGGTTGCTCAAAAATACACACATTAAAACAAATTAAAAAAGGGGGGGGGGGGGGGTTAACCCCCAACCCTCCCCCCCCCCCCTGCTTACGCGCCTGCAGAGTGCAATATTTTTCTATTAATAATAAATCCTCCGTTACCAAGTATATAAACATCGGTGTTCCACAAGGGTCTGCGTGAGGGCCTTTACTTTTTATTCTATACATAAATGATGTACAGTTTGTGAACAAAATTTTACATGCAATTATTTACGCCGATGATACTAGCTTATTTTTACCAGGAGACAATGTTGATTATTTATGTAACACTCTGAACACTGAGCTCAAAAAGTTTTCTGGTTGGTTTGCATCTAACAAATTGAAAATAATTTTGTCAAAACATGTTGGATGCTTTTTCAACTCAAGAATAAAAATATTAAAATAACTGATATAAATGTATTTATTGGCAATTGCCAAATTCCTTCTGTACCTTTTACTTATTTCTTAGGGGTTGTTTTGGATGATAAATTAAGTTGGACAAATCATATTACTGAGACAGCATGTAAAATATCAAAATTCATTGGGGCGTTAAATCGTTTAAAGAAGGTTTTACCTCACCATATTCTAATTGCTATTTATCGGTCTACGATTGTACCTCATTTGACATACTGTAACATTATTTGGGGTAGTTGTGCGTCAACTTATAAGTTTACAAAAAAGAGCAATACGAATTATTACCGGTTTAGCACACACGGATCCTCTATTTGTTAAGGCTAAACAGTTGAAAGTTCAAGATATATACACAAGTTGCAATTAGCCAGTTTTATGTTTTCCCGTAAATTGTTTTTTTGTACCATACTCTACTAGACAGTCCAACCACATTCGAATTCCAAAATATAAGTATGAATTTTCCCGTACCACAATAACATTTAGTGGTCATAAATAGTCTTGGATTGCAATAAAGAATCGCCCTTCCTTATCTAGTTTTGAAAGAATATATAAATATAATCTTATTAAACCTTACACCCTCTGAGTCTGCAAAGCGGTACGTTTGCCTTGTTTTTTTTGTCTTCCTGTTGTACCACCTAATTTATATTTAATTATTTATATAGTTTGGGGACAAGCCTTTGGAAGGCCTTTGGCCTTTGTTTGTCCCCCCCCCCCCCACATTTTGATACTTCCGTTCTGTTGTGCTATTTGTTTGAATTGACTTTGTATTGTAAATGTTTGTTATTGTGATTTTTATCGGATGTGAAAATAAAACAAATTGAAGATTAAAATTGGATATGTTTAATGATAAACAAGAAAAGAGGAGAAGAGAAGGGAATGAGGAGAAGAAGAAACTTTCTTTTTGACATGTGAATAAGAATTACGGAAGAGATCAAATATCGCTACCGTACCAAAATATATTTTTACTTTCGCGTGAAGTTTTAAACGACTTGTGAGAAGGTGAATTGATCTTATATAATACAAAAACATAATAAACCCGGTTACATAAATTATTAGGTCAAAGTTTTAGAAATGGAATAGAACTGTATTAATATTGTTTTAGGTTTTAATCCAAATTAAACAAGTGTTACTTGTGTTATGATCAGAAAATTATCAGTAGGTCTATCATTAAAAGAAATATGTTTCTTATCCATTTTGTGTAAAATCGAAGAAATATTAAAGCTCTGTAATCGATTCCTAATATGTAACCGATAGAGATGTACAAGTATAAATAATAAGAGGAAGAAAACAAAATGTTGATGATCAAGGAGAGCTAGAGAAAGGGAGAGGAGGAGGATTAGAATGAGCAAAGAAATGGACAGGAAAGGACAATACAAGGAGAGCAATCATGGCTACAGGCTACAGCTTATTTAGGTTTTCTTTTGATTATTAGTAAATTGTATAAATGTCTCTTCTTCTTCTTTCTTTCTTCCTTTCTCTTCTCTCTTCTTTCATGGTCGCCGTTGCGTAATAGCTATTCTATACTCAGATTATTGATTGTCTCCATCATCTCCATCCAGGCATTTCTATGCCGGAGCACTTCTCATGTTGATTGCAGTGTGTCCGTGTGTGTGTGTGTGTGTGTGTGTGTAGGGCGTCTTCAGCAAATAGATTTACAGTTTCTGATTGCTTGAAGGAATTTGATGAATATGTAAGTGAGATATCACTATATCCAGAAAAATTGATGTTATTAAGAGACTTGAATGTCCATTGGGAAGATATGACTAAAAATGATGTGCTCCAAGTGAAGAATATCATTACATCTGTTGGGTTTATCCAACATGTTCAAGGTTCAGCACATAACCTGGGTCACACTTTAGACTTAGAGGATTCAGTGATACTAGGCTGTCACACAGTCGATACATGCATTTCTGATCATTACAAGTCACGATCTGCTTTTCGCTGGCTAAACAAAAATCAGAGCCAATCTCTATTACTTTTTCCCTACGCAACTATCGCAAGATCGATACAGTTAAATTCACTAATGCTTTACATGAATTAGTGTCATCTCAACCTGCAGGATTAGATAGTGAATCCTTATTTGATTGGTATGTTTCTGGAGTCACTAAGGTACTTGATACATAATATGCTCCATCTGTAACCAAGTCTCGCCCTTTCGAAGTTACGTAGACCTTGGTTCAACGAGTCTGTGCTTGTGGCACGCCAACATCGCCGTAAAGCGGAACGGAAATGGCGAAAAACAAAACAAGTTCATAGAGGTTAATAAGAATGTATGCCAAGTCATTGATATCGCTAAAGAAGATTTTTTGAAAGATAAGTTGGGTTCATGTACTGCCAAGGAGGTATATCAGATTATCCATTCTCTTTTAAATAAGAAGTCCAGCCAACTCCCCTTGTATGATTCTGCATCCAGATTGGCTAATCAGTTTTCTTCATTTTTTGTCGGTAAGATAAAGATAAGATATGAAATAGATACTTGTTATGTATCTGTTGATACCCAGTTTAGAGACACTCTAAATGAAAACATTCCTCTTTTTAAAAATTTTCAGTTGCTTACACAATCAGATTTGTCCAGAATCATGTCATCAGCTTCTAAATCCTGTCGACTTGATCCCACCCCAACATGGCCACTGAAAGAGAACTCTGATCATTTATTACCATTGCTTACAAACATAGTCAATCAATCTCTTTCCACAGGTACTTTCCCCAACGGAGCACAGTCAGCAAATAATTAGACCACTTTTGAAGAAACCAGGCTTGAACCAAAATGACCTTAGAAATTATAGGCCAGTGTCAAACTTAACATATTTAGGTAAACTCATCGAGAAAGCAGCATGCACTCAATTAGTTCATCACATTAAATCTAACTATCTTTCTGATTCTTTTCAATCTGCTCATAGGTCATGTCACAGTACCGAGTCAGCTCTAATTAAAGTAAAAAGCGACATAATGTTTGCTCTTGATTCAAACCAGGTAGTTTTAATGGCACTGTTAGATACGATCGATCATCAAATATTTATAATAATAATCATAATAATAATAATAGCCTAATAGTCCACTCCAAATTTTAATAAACCGAAAGGGAAATTCTTTTTGCCCAATTGATCGTGAGCCCGGCAGCCACTGAGCAGCGCCAGATCGACGTTGCTCTATCCCTTATTGTTGAACGCCAAACAAGGTAGCAACAACTCCCATCTGTTAACGTCTTTTGGTATGACGCGGCCAGGGTTCGAACCCACGACCTCCCGGTTGTGAGGCGGACGCTCTACTGACTGAGCCAACACTCCCGTTATATCCCGTTTATTCAAAAAAGCAGGTGTTAGGTCAACAGTTTCGTCCTGGTTTCAGTCATATCTCTCTGGATGGTCTTCCCAAGTTGACATAGCCGGCAAATTGTCAAACCTCACAACCATAGAATTTGGAGTCCCCCAAGGTTCAATAGTAGGACCCATAGGATACTCAATTTATACTCTTCCTATTGGAGATATCGTCCGACATCATAGTATTAATTATCATCTCTATGCTGATGACATACAGTTATATGTTTCGTTTAATCCTAAGACTCCAGGAGCTCTTGATAGCGCACTTATCAAACTTCAAATTTGTATTTCAGATATTAGGCAATGGATGGTAGTAAATAAGTTAAAATTAAATGATTCAACGATTGAATTTTTTGTTGCTGCTTCAGGTCACAATCTGCGCAGTCTTCCAGATGTTCAGTTGGGTGTTGGTGGCACACTCATTAGCCCTTCAAAAACAATAAGAAACCTTGGCGTTGTATTTGATTCTTGCATGTCGATGTTTCACCATTATTTCTCACATCTGTAGTATGGCTACGTTTTATTTAAGGAATATTGCTAGAATCAGAAGGTTTATTGACTAGTCTGCCTGTCATAACGCTGTGCGTTCTTTAGTTCTATCCCGTATTGATTATTGCAAAGGGCTTCTCTCTACCATTCCCTCGACTAAATTGATTCGTGTGCAACGGCTACAAATTGGGCAGCCCGATTGATATTTCAGGTTTCTAGGGACCATCCATCTCAGCCACTCTTGAGATCATTACACTGGCTTCATTTGAAACAAAGAATAATTTTTAAATTACTCTTGTTTGTATTCAAAATATTCAATAATCAAGCTCCACAATATTTACATACCTGTTTGAAGTTATATACACCTGCCAGGGCATTGAGGTCAGCCAGGGATCCTCTCCGTCTCACATATTCAGTTACCCGCACATTAGCCGGTGATAGAACACTTACTGTATCTGCTTCAAAATGTTGGAATGATTTACCACTTAGAAGCAGGCAGTCTCCGTCAGTTATTACCTTCAGAAAGGCCTTAAAAACATATCTTTTTTTGCAATTTGTAGTTGTAAGACTGTTTTTTCTAATTATATGTATTTATGTAATTTTTATTTTCATTCACTGTAAGCGCTTTGGGCCTTATGGGAAAAGCGCGGTATAAGTAATAATAATAATAATACGGTTATATTGTGCGTGTGTGTGTGAAAGAGGTGTGTGCGTGCGTGTGTATAGGGGTGTGTCGTGTGTGTCTTTGTATGTGTGTTGATGCGTGATAGCTGGAGAGGTGTTCCGGCGTGGAAGTGCCTGGATGGACGAGATCAATAACAAAACAAAACAAGCTTTTTAAACTGCACTGCCTTTCCCCCAGTTTTTATCTTATTCTTTTAATGCAACCTTTCTTAAAATTGTGATGATTTTTGTCTGTATTTATATATTTATGTACATGTATAGCACCGTTAAATGTCCGAAGACAAATTTTATGTATTTTTTACATGACAATAAATTATCTTGAATCTTGAATCTTGAATCTTTATAAATATTTGATGGAAATTAACGAAACAACAATTAACATAAAAGTTTTGTTTTTGTTGTCCTCTTAGCGAGGTGTTTTATTTCACATATTTCACATTTCATACATATTTACATCAATTTACATTTTAATATAATACAAATAGACAAAAGTAATTAAATAAATAGTTATAACCTTAACATTTCTTAAAAAATTGCTATGTGTTTCGTCAATAAAAAACTTTGTTTATTTGCTATGTAATATCGTAGTTTTAATTTGAAATTAATGAACAGACTTTTACTATTGTACTCTTTACCATCACACCGAAGTTTAATATACATTATGTATATTATGTATTGTCCTAAAATTAACATGAAGTTTATCACAGAGTTTCCATTTTTCCATTAAAATAACCTATAACTAATGCTTTTTCATTAATATTTATTTGTTCATAAAAAATATGATATAAGTTTTCAATAATTTTCCAAAAAATTCTAACTTTATTACATTTTAACAAGACATGAACAGTAGTTTCTGTTTCTTTACATATATCACAATGGTCATTTTCCATTATACGCCATCTGCATAAATTATGTTTTGATGGAAATATATTATGCAATATTTTAAAATTAACTTGCTTTATCCTAGTATTTCCTATTTGTTGAAATTCAAAATTGTATACTTTCTGCCAATTAAAAGAAACGGGTAAGTTCAAGTAATATTCCCAGTAACGTGTAACGTTTGGTTTTTGAAGTTTTTGTTTCAGAAGGGATGAATAATAAAGTTTCGTCTTGAAACTAGATATATCAACGAAATCTCTATTGTCTAGATCTATTAGAAATAAATCATTGTTAAAATCATTCCATAAATTGGGGGTAAAAATAATTATTCCACCATTATGACCTGATTAGGACCAACAGTGTGTATATATATATATATATATATACAGGGCGTATCATAATAAAGGATATTGAAGTTTAATGACGATTTATATGAAAACTACTGAATTCATAATCAAGCATTTTATGTCTGTTGTAAAGGACAGAATGTCCTCTTGTTAATGACACCCCGATCATACTACTACTGTCACAGTTGACTGAATAACAAAGCATTGCTGTCCACCTTGTGAAAGGTGCACTGTGACAAGTTAGCATTCACAGATAAATTCTAAAGATTAGTGCTTGTGTCAGCCCAGACATATTGAAATGCTGAACAATGAGTGGATTATGTGTCTAATACCCCATTCACAGTGGCCTCAAACACCGCGACAGCAGCGGGACTGTCCCGCTGCTGTCGCGGTGTTGTCTTCAGTGTGAAGGCTCGGACCCGTTATAAACTATCGCGGGATAACACCGCCTCGCGATAACGCCGCGACAAACTATCGCTAGGTTCGCCTAGCTACAGCAGCGGGACAGTCCCGCTGCTGTCGCGGTGTTTACTCAGTGTGAAGGCTCTCCGCTATAACACCGCGACAAACACGTGTGATTTGTTTACTTACCTATCACTGACCTCTTTTCTCCAGCAATGGGGAACATAAAGTGAAATAGAAATAAAGTAACCAGTGGATTCAAATTGATTTTATTATTATGTAGATATTATAATTATCCAAATAAAAATATTTCACACTTCAAAAAATTAAAATATTCTGACTGGAAGCAATAAAAATGCTAGTTTTTTAAAAAGTAATATGATCGAGGATACAAAAAGCAACTTGACATGTTTACCTTTTACAATCGAAAACCCCGCGCTGAAGTATTTCCGGTCATATCGGGGTCACTCGCGGGTCATGAGCCATGCATACACGTGTTTGTTACGGAGGTAATAAAAATCACCCGCTGCAGCGTGAATGGGTACATGATATTTATCCCGCTGCTGCAGCGGGATAACTTTTCTACTGTGAATGCATTTGTAGCGGTGTTATGGCGGTGTCGCCGCTCCGCTACAACGCCGCTACAAATTTCAAAACCACTGTGAATGGGGTATTAGAAGGAAATGTTATCAAACTTGGCACAGTGCACCTTTCACATGGTGGACAGCAATGCTTTGTTATTCAGTCAACTGTGACAGTAGTAGTATGATCGGGGTGTCATTAACAAGAGGACATTCTGTCCTTTACAACAGACATAAAATGCTTGATTATGAAATCAGTAGTTTTCATATAAATCGTCATTAAACTTCAATATCCTTTATTATGATACGCCCTGTATATACCCCTTACCTTCAGGAAACTACCCTCGAGAGAAAACCGGATAGTATACAGTCTTCACCATGCAGAGTCCTTCTAGGACATCTGTCGATCCAAGACTATATACTCAAGTTGGTACGTAATCTTTTGTTGTGTTTTCCTAAGTGCATAGATAATTGTCCAGGAGTTAATTAGTGTAATTTTCCGGGGTACATCATTTTTTCGGGGGTGGAAGGCCAGGTATTTCTTTTTTAATTTTTTTTTTAAATCCCAAAACAAAATAAAACAGTGTGATATCAGAAAGATAATAATGAAAGCTACGACAACCTTGTTTTGGAGAAGAAATATAGACACTTATTCATAAAAGGAAAAATCTTTTGTTCGTCGGATTATATAAATATTTATATTTTTAAATTAAGAGTTTGTGCCAGCTTGTTTAGCCATAATATGAACACAGGGAAATGAAGGCAGATGCACAGAAACTACCAAGATTAAATATCATTTAATGTCTATCCTGCCGTGTACCAAAGTTTAATCCTGTGAAGATTGATTCGCTTGAAGTCGGGTTGGCTTCCCTAAGTTACTAATTAAAACACAACGAAAGGGAAAGTAAACAACTCTGTCATGTGTGTTATCCTATATTAGAATAAATATTGCAAGTCAGCGGTGAACACCAACAGTCGAGTTTTATAAGTTAAAGCTTATAGCTTACTGTGTTGGCTATTTGGATAATCACGACTTTAGACATTAAAGGTATAGACCAGTATTGGAAACGCCCCCTCTCAAAAAATGAAATGGAAGCTCTTATTACCAATTATGTGAAAGAATATGTTTTGACTAATACGTGATGATAAAAATTGTAGCGGGAAACCGCCTACTAATTAATGTATTTGGTAAACTATTATATCTATCCGGACTGGATAGTAGAGGATTATGTTATAGTTTGATCTTAATTAAGGGTATCTTCTTTTATCCTTTTTGTTTACAGACCATGATCATTGTTAAAGTCTACTGATCGACTGACATAAATAGCCAGATCTTATTTATGATCACGGTATTCAAGAGTGACAATAATAGGTGGGGTGCAGGGCAATATAAAAAAAGTAGTCCCATATACATCATTCTGTGTATACAGTGCTTGTAACTTTACCAAGACTGGGCCAAATTTCGTATCATTTTGATGATTCCAACACCTTGCAGTACACACCAATACATGCTAGATGATCAACCTTTTCTGATCGATTCCACAACGTTTCTTTCACAATGCAATCGCATGACCAGAACTGGTCTATACCTTTAACCTTTCGTCGTTATTTTTTGTTGTTGCTAGGGGTCGATGATTCGTGAGTTTAGTATCGGACTTTCGCTTTCAGTAAAAGAGCAACTCATAGTTCATGACTTTGCAGACTGGAGATTATTGATAAATCGTTTCTTTTTGGAAGCAGGTTCATTAATTTCTGTTTCACTGACAAGCATAATGACTTACATCAATAGCGGGTATTTTCGTTGCAACCTAATTCCGACACCGAACAATCTCAAGTAGAAATTAAGAGGCTAAGCTTTCGTCAAGTAATTGCACCGGTGTTTCTTATCGACTGTGTAACTAGTACTGAATATTAAACTTGAAAATATGGACGACTTTTCATCCGTCACCACTAGCAGCACCAATGATGACTTCGTGTTTGAAAGCTACCCCCAGCGAATCGTCATCGCCTCCATTCTCTGTCTCGTCACCGTCGTCGGCATCATTGGGAATAGCCACGTCGTGCTCGCCGTGCTCCTCTGCCAAAAGTTGAGATCTTCCACCAACTGGCTGGTGGTCAACCTCGGTATGGCCGACCTCGTCACCTGTCTCTTCCTTCCCTTCAACGTGGTGGCGATGCTGAGTAAGAATGGATGGCCCATCGCCGAATGGATCTGCGTAATGACCGGAGGCGTCACGCTGACCTGCCTGGGAACCAGCATCATCAGCCTTGCTCTGATCGCTCACAATAGGTGGGTCCTCCTCACCAGGCCTCGATACACATTCTACAGTATCTACTCCAGGCGCAACATTGTTGCCATGGTGATATTATCATGGATGTACCCATTATTGCTTGTCATAGTCCCACCGATGGCAGGACTCGGGAAGTTGGGATATTCAGAAAACTACAAGACGTGTCACCAGGATACCTCCTTGTCCAACTCGAACTACTACAGCCTCATAGCAGCGGTAGGCGTCATCGTCCCGGCATCTATCATCATCGTTATCATGTACGTGCTCATCTACCGAACCGTTTCGAGTCATAACAAAGCTTTGGGGAAAAGATTGGCCGAGTCGAGGGAAGCCGAGACTTTTAGTTTTGACCGAACCAGTCTTGATATGAGCACGAGCAGGACAGAATCCCGGGATCGGCAGAGGAGTGTAATCACGGATGGCTCGAGAGCAACTTCTGGAGTTGGTATGCGACCTACACTTCCAAACAGCCGAAACTTGGAGGATGCACCTACCTTGACAGGTCCGGTCAACCTTGCACCATCGAATGACGAGGGTGATGAGAGTCAACATAACATTTCGCATGTTCCAGAGACAACTAGGCCTAATAAAGTCTTTGAACGTGGAGTGCTTGTCCTGGGTGAAATAGAGCTGTCTAATGTGAATTCTCAAGCTGAGAATAGAGTATCAATAAACGACCATCGCGTTAGCCAGGAGAATCTTGAAAACTCGTCGACATCATCCAATCCCAGAAGGGAGGCTCCCAAGACATTCACTCCTTGCGCCAAGGGCCCGAAAAGCGCGCCAAAGATTTCGCGCCACCATATCAACGTCACCAAACGTCTTTCCTTGGTGGTGCTTTCTTTCTTCATCTGTTTCCTCCCATACGAGATCTGCGTGATGGTGCCTACCAGTCACCCAGCTGTTCCTTGGGCAATCCTTCTGTTCGTCTTCAACACGTGTATCAACCCCATCATTTATGCGGGAACTATGCCGATGTTTCGGGAGGTAATGGGATGCATAGCACGGTGCAGGTTCCAGAGCATACCGGAGCCCGTCCAATGTGTACGGTTCTGCCGTGGACCTTAATTCTTTAATGTTAATGTAATTTTTTGTCAAACAAATCGATAATTAACCAAAGTAACCTAGAGATTTCAATAATTTTCGTTTTCTATTATAACATATTTATGATTAAATATTTTTTTGAAATATTATATTCAAATGATTACTTAAATAATAATTCGATCGAACTTGACATCAGTCTGTAGTTATTTCATTAAGTGTGTGCCTTTTCCTGTTCTTTGATTATAAAATGTGGGTAATGTTTTTGTTTTATTATTTTGAATTCGACTTGAATATAAGACAAGTTCAGTTTTTCATACTATGTAGTCAATGAATTCCATCCGTCCATTGTAATTCCAAGCTATTACGTTCCGGGCATAATTTGTTTTCATAATGGATTTTCCCTATAAATTTAGTTTAACGAAAGCGATTTATATTTGTTTTTATTTATATTTACTCTGTTTTTATTGATTTACCCCTCCGATCTTAGTTATACATCTCACATTCTACTCCGTCTCCCCTGTATACATTCCCCTCACCCTCTCCCTTGCTCTCTCTTGCTCTACATCACTCTCTCTCTCTCTCTCTCTCTCCCTCCACATTCTCGTTATTTGTTACCTCAATTTCTATCTCTACTCACCTCTCCCTCTTTCTTCGTTCTTTCAGATCATTTAAGTCATAAATGTCAAAAATAGGAGTAAATTCAAATTAGGCCTAATAAAATTCATTATTTTATTCTTAGAAAATATAGTGAATTGATTTGGTAAAGCTATTTAGAAAAGGTAACGATGTCATGCACATTTTCCCACGTATATTTCAATTGGATCAGGTCGGAATAAG
The DNA here is from genome assembly GCF_000002235.5 of Strongylocentrotus purpuratus. Lineage (NCBI taxonomy): Eukaryota > Metazoa > Echinodermata > Echinoidea > Camarodonta > Strongylocentrotidae > Strongylocentrotus > Strongylocentrotus purpuratus. Next base: position 29,832,731 of record NW_022145605.1, on the reverse strand, counting down.
GGAACTATTGCTTACATTTGAAAATACGAATATTAAATCTGAAAAGTTTGAATGACTATATTATTCAAATTCTCCTAAAAAAAGTTTATACCATCTGATGATTCTATGAACAAAACAAAACAAAAATCATATTTTATTTCTGCACGTAACAGATAGCCTGTACGGTATATATGCACGATGTTATGGCATAGTCTACTTAGTTCATCTATCAAAAACAACCTTTGGTCCTAGAATGAATCTTACGAAAATCCTTTTTGTTTGTGATTTGATCACGCACTTAAATCAAGTGAAATGTACTTAATTTCTCGAACATTATTGAGTAGCATTAACATCAACATAGTATGTAAATAAATAGAAAATGATTTAGCAGCGTTGCGTCTACATTCTCTTTTTAACACAAAGTTAATCAACCTCTTCAAAGCACTATAAATGAATATTAATATCTATATTTAAAACGGCTAACTTTCGAGCTCATCACAAAAAAAAAGGTTATTCAATAAATGGCATTTGAAATATCAATGATGTACACATTAAGAAGAAGAATCAATTTGTTTACTACAGTCAACTTTGATAAACAACACTGCATGGTCTTTGCCTTTAAAGAAATATTTAATAATACGGCATTATGTGATAATCGGCACTGTTGTAAGCCCTTTGCTAAACAATAACCACAGGCTCTTCTTATCAGTTTAGTTTCCACATTCCTCTTTCCATTCCTTCACATTTCTCCATTTTGTTTAACCATTAATGTCATAATCTTCTCTTTCAATCTTATCATTCTCTTTCTAGGGGTCTGCTTCCTCTTTCATTTTCAGCCTATTGATACCTGTTCTATTTTTTCTTTCCCATTTCCTTTTCCCCTTTTCCCTGTTTAGTATTATTGCTTAACGTCACATCTCTACAAACTTTTCATCTCCTCTTATGTAGCTTTAATGAAATAACTTAAAAATAAATGCAGACACCGCCAGTCAGTGACGCAGTCCTGTGTCGGGCAAATGGCGCAGCAAGTACAACGGGCATTAGTCGAATAAAAACATAGGTTCTAGGACACCTACCTCCTGGACATCCACCCCCCAGAAAACCACCCCAGTCAACTACCCCTAGGACGACTACCCACGGAACTACTACCCCCGGACAACTACCCCCAGACAACTACCCTCGGACAACTACCCCCGGACAACTACCCCCTAGGACAAGTATCTCCAGGACCAGGACAACTACCTAGGGTAGTTGTCCGGGGGTAGTTGTCCGGGGGGTAGTTGTCCTAGAGGATGGTTGTCGTAGGGGATAGTTGTCTGGGGGGTACTTGTCCGGAGGGTAGTTGTCCTGGGGTACTTGTCCTAGGGTAGTTGTCCGGGTGGTAGTTGTCCTAGGGGTAGTTGTCCTGGGGGTAGTCGTCCTAGAGGGTGATTGCCCTAGGGGGTAGTTGCCCTAGGGGTAGTTGACTGGGGGTAGTTATCCGGGGGTGGATGTCCAAGGTGTAGGTGTCCGGATACGAAAAACATAGACATAATTATAGTTTGTTCAAACTAGATGAAACTTATACGAAAATCGTGTAAAGACAGAATCATCGTATATATAGCGAAAGGAGCTTACAGGCTAGATAACAACATGCGTATAAAGAAACTGGTTTTTAAGAGGTCAGTTGATGATGAGCGCGTGGTCACGATAAGCCCCGCCAAGTTTTACGATTTTCGTACGATACGACGTTCAGACAACAACGGGAAGCTGATTCTTTATCGAGTTTTCGTACACTTTAGCAGCGGGTTACACTTTAGAAGCGGCTAACACTTCAGCAGCAGGCTACATTTTAACAGGAGGTTACAACTTTTAGTAGCAGTTTACACTTTAGCAGCAGAATACACTAATCTTAGCAGCAGTTTACACTTCAGCAGCAGATCACACTTTAGCAGCAGTTTACAATTTAACCAGTAGCGGATCTAACAAGTAGTATCTTTTATAAAATGACATCCTCTTTCACATAATTACACAATTTAAGGAACCAATATTGGATGATACTCCTTGAGAAGCTGTTGTAAGCAGAAAGGAGCCAGTTTCGTTAACCGACATTCAGACTACAGAATCGTAATCACTCATCGTATAGCCATACGATGAATTTCGGTAGCCTGAACGCAAGGAGAGACATAACGGATATACCAGGGCGATCAAGTTAAAGATAAACTCCAGTACTGGTAAAAAAATAAAAATAATTCTCACAGAATCAAACGAAACTTACACTGAATGTTCAAGATTACAAATAAATGACATGTGCCGAACAATTTTGGAAGAAAATGTATACTGGCTGAGTAATGAGCATAGAAAGACAAGGAAATCAAGGTAGTACTAGCCCCGACACCATGTGTGTTGTCCCATATATAGCTTTCTATGTGAGTGCTTGTTACTTTACCAAGACTCGGTCAAATTTATTATGATTTTGGTGACTCCAGAAACTTGCAGTGCACACCAATACTTACATGCTACATGATCAACTGTTTCTGATCCTTCCACACCTTTTCTTTCACAATGCAATCGCATTACCAGTACTAAAGTTTATCTTTAACCTTGCCAGTTTAGCTGTATGATAGCTGCCATCGGGATTATCTCTACAAGTAAAGGATGTTCGTTCCTTGATGGGAGTCGAACCCTAAACCCTTGGATTGAGGGTCAAGTAAATGAACCACTATACCATAAAATCTTTAGTAAGTTGTCAGTGTGGTGTCGGTCTCGTTGGTGCAACCGGGGTCTTAGTCGAATAAAACGGGGCAAGGGTTAAACAGCAGTGCCGTTTGTAGTCGGGTTTTCTTCTGGTCTTCTCGTTTCCATGTATCGCTTCTCGCGGTTATTCCCGTAGACATAGATGTAGATAGGATACACCAGACCGACCACGTTGAGAATCATCATCCCAAAGATCACCTGGAAGGAAAGTAATAATTTAATAACAAAATGACAGATGATATCAAATCTATAGAGCGCATTGATTGTGCAAATAATATTCTACCGCACTGCAAGATCCTCTGATGTGCTTTACTTACTTTATGGACAACGGACAGTTAAGTGAAAAGATGTGCTTTATATAGGGATCTTAGAATTTACATCAAAAGTAATACGGGAGTTTACAGATAGCACATGGTACAAATGACCCCAAATATCCACAGATCTTTTACACATAGAGAAGTTCCACTTTGAGCATATTAGAATAATAACTGCCAAAGTCCTAGATGTGCTTCATGAATACCTTTTGTTTGTCCTCTTGAAAAGAATACTTCCACCTGCGTATCATAGAATGTACCGTTGGTGCATAAATGAATAATGTTACATAACTTTCATGAGCGCATATCCAGTATTCATCTCTGTGGGTTTTAACTTTTTGGTACAAATGACCTTTATCTGCCCATGCGCAGATTGTTTCTGTAAACTCCCTTATTACGAATGGTGCAAGCGGATACGTCGGTTGCAAAACAATAAGATACGTCACAGAGTTGACAATTTGTGTTTGATTGATCGTATCTTCAAAAGTTCAAAACTTTCTTATTTTTAATCAGTTTTTGCTCAAACTTTCACTGACCTGTTACTCTCATGTTTCTGCTTCTATTAAAAAAAACTTAATATCAGGGTGAGCTTCCCTTTCAGCAGGAAACAATCTCTCTTTGACTATCCTCGGGCACTAGTCGGTGGTATTTATTACTTCCCTTGTCTCTGTATTTTATTTTTTGTTTAACTCTGCCTGGAAATGAAATAACTAAATAAAATAATAAATATTATAGATATATTCCATCTTACCCATCGGGGATCACCGCCTAATGATTCCTGGATGACGATGAAGAGAGGATACTGTGTGAGGGAAACTAGACCAGCTATAAAGTTTGCAACTCCAAACACAGTCGGATAAAATTGCATGGGAAAACTATTCAGAAACATAAATGAATAAAAGAAAATGTACAATGTTAAAAGTGATGTTGAAGTCCAAGGTCGAATTCATAGATTTTCAAATAAGTAGACATATAGATTTAATGATGCTTACACAAAAAACTTAAGGAGCACAAAAGTCCAATCGTTCTTTAATTATTGATAAAATGAGAATAAACAGAAATTGTCAAGGCATCTGGTTATAGGATAGGACGTTGGGGGGGGGGGTTCTAACTTTCGAAATCGCCCCTTTGCCCTTCTCAATTTCTTTATTTCTTCCTTCTCTCTTTCTTTCTTTCTTTCTTCTCTCTCTCTCTCTCTCTCTCTCTTGCTTTTCCCTCTATCTCTCTCCTTCGACCCCCTGTCTTTTTGTTCATTTTTGCCGTTCGATGGGCCGGGGAGGGGAGGACGCGTCCACCAGCCCCTCCCCCCTCTCTCTCACTAGGCCTTGTTACATCTCTCATAATTTCTATCAAAGATCGATAACAAGTTGAAACCTACGGTAGCATCTACTACCTATAAACTTACCTTATTGGTACTATGGCTGCAGATGCAGAATAAAACATAGCTCTGACAGCAGTCAGTGCTACGAAGGTACCGAACTGTGCGGGGAGGTTAGGGATCATCAGTAACAAAGACATAACTATGGCTGTACCCGAAGCCAGGGCCACTGGTAGCCAGCTATCTCGCAAGTCCGCATATGGTCCTTTTGTGTTATCTGCATTTTAAAAAGAAGAGATAAACACAGTTTGACATGTTTGAGAAGTTAATTATTATGGAAAAAACACTTAAAGAGAAGGTTGAGTTCTGGGAAGAGGTGAACAATAATTTGTGAACGTTTTCGTTGTATTATGCAAGGGTGGAAGAACATCAAATAAAAAAAAATGTTCCCTGAAAAGCATGGCTCTTTAAATATCTTAATATTATAAATATAGCATGAACCATCATAAAACTCGGGAATATATTTTTATGTCACATGTTCGTGTAGTCCCATATAAATTTTACAGTGCTTGCAAAGCTACCATGACTCGGCCAAATTTCCTATCATTTTAATGATTCCAGAACCTTGCAGTACACACCAATACTTTTATGATCATCCTTTTCTGATCGATTCCACAACATGA